>NC_030810.1:84005713-84635567 GCF_001704415.2 Capra hircus
CCCACAATTAAGCCACATGATACAACCACAGTGTGTGAGGAGCTTGTATTTTGGCCAATAAATTAGCAGGTAATTTCATTCTTTTATCTTTTTTTTTTCCACCCTTGGTTAAGTTGCTTGAGATAAATATAACATTTGGACAAATATTTGGAACCAGATTGTAACATGTATGCCACTTAAAGTCCACTGTAGGAACAACTTCATCTGTCTCAAATATGGTTTGACTTTGAACCAGTTATTCAAGTGTCTTATCTTTCATAATGTGTTGATCCTTAATCAGATAACCTTGTTATTTTGTGTTATTTCTGGAATCCTTCCATTTAAAACACGTGCATGGCAATCTGGGGTTTGATTTTGTTATTTTTAACTAGACTATAATGATTATCAAATTGTCTTGTTTATGTGGCTAGGGAGTGAAAATTTGGGCTGTAAGATTTAATTAAGACAAGAGTCATTTTATAAAATATTTGGCAATGTTCTTTCCCTAAACGATGCTTCAGTAAAACTGCTTCCCAAGTAGTGAACACAGCAGACTGACTTGACTGTTGAAAAAATGAACAAAATCTGCATCAACTCGTTCCAAACTAATTCTGAGTTTGAATCATTTTTGCCTGATCCTATGGAACTCTAATAACTAAAGGCCAGTAAATTTAATTTGAGAGACAACAAGATTTCTTGTTAAAGGAAGCAAAAAAAAAAAAAAAAGCCACATTTAAGAACTGTAAACAAAATTTTCAGTTGTGGGGCATTAGAGAAGGAATAAAAAACATATCTGAGATTCTTTCTTCCAATATGTTTGTCACTTTAAGCTTATTTTGAGACATGGAAGTAAATTTGCAAGGAGTACGGTAGCACAGGCAACAGAATTTTGTATAGCCTCTCCTTCCTTTATTGTGTACAAAAAGTCAGGAGGAAGGGTTTCTCTGTCATTCCTTTTTTCATTCTCTCTCTCTCTCCGTCTCTCTCTCTCTCTCTCTAAGCCTCTGTAGTATGTGTCTTTATAGTAACCCAGCATTCAGAATTTAATTTCCGGCCCACAGTTTTATGCAAAAAAAGGTCTAGGCATAAGGAAGAAAACAGTATTCCGGAGAGGAGTCTCTAGTCAAGGGTCAAAGCAGTCATGTTAGCTCTTTTATTTTTCTTTATTCTGCATCTCATACAGGGACACAATCTACCAATGGGAATTAATTATTTAGTCGTAGAAAACACATGAAAGTGGTCAATGCTTGTACTTGTCAAGCACCACAATCAACAAATTTTCATTAAAGGAGTGCATTCACAGGTAGAGTAGTGCCTGGAACTCCTAAGAGACAGAAAGACAATCAACAAGGATGAATACAAATTGACTAATGAAACCAGCTACAAGTTGGCAATACCCCTTAGTTTTAGAAGAATTTTTAAAAAATTTAAACCTGATTTATAAACTTTGCTTTCCTTTTATTTTAACTCAATTCACAAAAGCCCTCATATTTTATCATGTTATGGACTGTTTTCCTGATTAAATTAGTTCTGTCTTAGACTACAAAACAGAAGATGCCCTTTTAAATGATAAATCCTTTAAAGTAGTGATACCTGTATAAAAATTCAGTCTATACATCTCAAAAAAAAAGATAATACCCTAAATCCATTATCACAGTGTTGTAGACTAAATGTTTGTATCCCTAAAAATTCATAAATTGAAGCCTTCCCCCTTAATTTGATGGTATATGGAGATGTGTCCTTTTGTAGGTAATTAGAGTTAGATGAGATCATGAGGTTGGGACACTCATGATAGGATTAGATGCCCTTTTCAGAAGAAACTCTGGCTTCCCAGGTGGCTCAGTGGTGAAGAATCTGCCTGCCAATGTGGAAGGCATGAGTTTGATCACTGGGTCAGGAAGATCCCCTGGAGAAGGAAATGGAAACCTACCTCAATATTCTTGCCAGGATAATCTGATGGATAGAGGAGGCTGGTGGGTTACAGCCCATGGGCTGCAAAGAGTGGGATATGACTGAGCACACACATGTGAAGAGACTCCAGAGAACTTTATGTTTCTCTACCACATGAGGACACAGAAAGTGACCAGTGGTAAGCCAGGAAGAGAGCCCTCACCAAGAACCAAACTTGCAAGCACCTTGATCTTGGACTTCCAGCCTCCAGAACTGTAAGAAAAATATTTAATGTCTGTTGTTTAAGCCACCCAATCCATGATATTTTGTTATAGAGCCTAAGGAGACAAATACACATGACCTATGAGAACTGATATTTTGCAAAAACATCCTTGTTTAGGATGAAGAAGTCAGATTGGTCTTAACTCTGTGTGAACTTGAACAAGTTATGAAATGCCTTTACCTATTTTGTTATGTAAAAGATAGGATTCAATAATACTTGCCTCACACAAGTGTGTGAAAATTTGAACATGAAACAAAAGGCTTTATGGTATCTTCTTGTTGTTGTTGTTTAGTCACTAAGTTGTGTTCAATTTTTTGTGACCCCATGGACTATAGCCCACCAGGCTCCTCTGTCCATGGGACTTTTTAGGCAAGAATATTAGAGTGAGTAGCAATTGCCTTCTCTAGGGATCTTCCTGACCTAGGGATCAAACCTGCATCTCCTGCATTGGCAGGCAGATTCTTTACCACTGATCCACCAAGGAACTCCTTACAGAATGTCTGACAAGTAGTAAAAAAAATAATCATTACTTGAGCCCATCCCCAACACTTTCTTAGCAAGTCACAGTCCCTTACAGTTGACAGCACAGAATGTGACTTGATCAACTGCTTGCTATTTTTACAAAAAGCAGCAGATTCCATTCCATATTTTCACCAGTACTTCATTGTACATTAAAAAATACTTTGCATTTATGTTTCATGATATAAACAAGAGGTATCAGTTCAGTTCAGTTCAGTTTCTCAGTCGTGTCCGACTCTTTGAGACCCCATGAATCGCAGCATGGCAAGCCTCCCTGTCCATCACCAACTCCCAGAGTTCACTCAGACTCACGTCCATCGAGTCAGTGATGCCATCCAGACATCTCATCCTCGGTCGTCCCCTTCTCCTCCTGCCCCCAATCCCTCCCAGCATCAGAGTCTTTTCCAATGAGTCAACTCTTTGCATGAGGTGGCCAAAGTACTGGAGTTTCAGCTTTAGCATCATTCCCTCCAAAGAAATCCCAGGGATGATCTCCTTCAGAATGGACTGGTTGGATCTCCTTGCAGTCCAAGGGACTCTCAAGAGTCTTCTCCAACACCACAGTTCAAAAGCATCAATTCATCAGCGCTCAGCCTTCTTCACAGTCCAACTCTCACATCCATACATGACCACTGGAAAAACCATAGCCTTGACTAGACCGACCTTAGTTGGCAAAGTAATGTCTCTGTTTATGAATATGCTATCTAGGTTGGTCATAACTTTTATTCCAAGGAGTAAACGTCTTTTAATTTCATGGCTGCAGTCACCATATCACTCATCAAATAACTCATCTGAAATGTATTATCACTTTTCTTGGAATATGATGTTACCATCTAAATTTCTGGTTGTTTTCCAAGGGCCTTAAAACATAATTATAAATGCATCTGAATAACACACTAAAAATTCGATATAGTAAATGTTTTTGAATACTTAATACAGCTGGGGGGAAAAAAATGTTCTGAGAGCTATAGAGCATACAGCGGTGGATAAGACAAGACCTGTCCTAAAAGAGCCCTAGTGAAAGAAAGAGATAAGCAAATAAACATCTTGGAAGTGAACTGTGTGCTGTGATAGGCAGAACCATAAGACAGTGAAAGCACAAAAGAAAGATTGGCCCGTTCTTATCAGGGTAGACAGCAAAGTCATCCTACAGAATGTAAGACAATTAAAAGATGTTTTCCAGCATTGCTTGAACCCTGTACCTTACTTCAAGAACTGACACCAAAGTAAAATAAATGAAATAAAATTGTGGAGGAATCATGGTTTGCAATGTGAGCACTTGATAGTTTTATTCACGACTATTTTCAATTCCAGGGTCCAACAGAGGATACTACATTATACTGAACAATTCATTGTTCTTATTCAGAAACTGTCATGACTGACTCTGAGACCCCATGGACTACAGCATCCCAAGCTCCCATGTCCTTCACTATCTCCTGGAGTTAGGTCATATTTGTGTCCATTGAGTCAGCGATGCCATCTTACCATCTCATCTTCTGCTGCCCTCTTCTCCTGCCCTCAATCATTCCCAGGATCAGTATCTATTCCAGTGAATCAGCTCTTCACATCAGCTTGTCAAATGCTGGGGCTTCAGCTTTTACATCAGTTCCTTCAGTGAATATTCAGGGTTGATTTCCTTTAAGATTGACTGATTTGATCTCCTTGCAGTCTAACAGACTGTCAAGAGTTTTCTCCAGCAACAATTCAAAAACAGCAGTTCCTTGGAGTGCTCAGTCTTCTTTATGTTCCATCTCTCACAGTGAATACTGGAAAAACCGTGTCATTGACTATATGGATCTTTGTCAGCAGAGTGATGTCTCTGCATTTAAATATGCTATCTAGGTTGGTCACAGCTTTTATTCCAAGGAGCAAGCATCTTTTAATTTCATTGCTGCAGTCACTGTCCACAGTCACTGTCTGCAGTCATTTTGGAGCCCAAGAAAATAAAACCTGTCACTGTTTCCACTTTTTTCCACATCTATTTGCCAAGGAGTGATGGGATCAGTTGCCATGATCTTAGTTTTTGAATGCTGAGTTTCAAGACAGCTTTTTCATTCTCTTTCACTCTCATCAAGAGTACCTCTTCATTTTCTGTCATTAGAGTGTTATCATCGGCTTATCTGAGGTTGTTGATATTTCTCCTGGCAATCTTGATTCCAGTTGGTGATTCATTCAGCCCAGCATTTTGTATGATGTACTCTGCATACTCTCCTTTGGGGGTCAGCCCACCCTCACACATCTAGGGTATACTGTCCTTTGCTTTTTGAATAAAACTCTGACCTGTAATCAAGCTGTAACACTGGTCCACCATTTCAAATCTTTGCTGTCCCATGACCTGGATGTAACCTGGCTGAAGCAACCTTGGCTTGGCCCCCATCAGGCAGAGGCCAAGCACAGAAGAAAACTCATACTGTGAAAGCTCAAAGTAGTGGAAACCCAGCACAGTGGAAGTAATGAGAAGCCCAACGTGCTGGAAACAGGGACAACAAAAACAAACTCAGCAGAAAGCTCATGCAGCTCAGTCTCAGATTCCAGAAGACCTCTGGTTAAGGTAGGAAGTCCTCACCCCTATGGCTGGAAGGACATATGAATAACAAAATCTTAATTCCTTTACAATGTCTTATTTCTTGTTTCCTCAATCCCCCCGTGAACAGGCAAGCAGCAGTGGTTGCAATTGAGGGACTCTGGCAGGGACTACTCCCCAGTGTGTCCCAAAGACTTCACTATCTGCTGCGCCTTAGTAGCTGTTGCCCAAGTGGGTGAGGGTTCTTCTGTCCTTAGCCTCCTTTTGTGCCAAGGATCAGGCCAATGAAAATTGTGGCAAGGGTCAGGCCTTTAGCAATTTTTCCACCAAGTTATGAAAGGGGTTCCTCAGCACATTTTCCCCACTGCTTTTTCTTCCCACCTTTCAGCTCCTCTCTCCATCTGTGCCACTGTTTGCAAAGTTTTGTGCAGGTCATCATCTCTCTATTTCCAAAAGTTGTCCTTGAAATTGTTTACCTAAGATGGGGACTCAAACCCACATGGAAGGGACTCTGCTATATTTAGTTACTCAGTCATGTCCAACCAGAACTTGAGCCCAGCCAAAACCCATGGAGCCTAGTTTCAGAACCTAACGAAGCTCAGGTTATTTATGTCTCATTGAAGAAAGAATTCAGTGAGAGACACAGTGATAAGTAACCGGTAAATTCATTTGAATTTAAAGAGAAGCACACTCCAAGGATGTGGGCCATCACAGAGGGTGAGTGTGGTGGCCATGAAATGTGCGGTTAGTTTTTTATGACCTGGGGAAATTCATATGCTAATGTGTGGGAAGATCATTCCAACAACTGGGGAACCACTCATTCCTTAGTCTTTTTATAGTGCCTTGGAACTGAATGTTTGAGTGTCTCCTGTGGATGTATGGGTCAGCAATGGCCTGCCTCAGGGGTAGGAGTTTTGAGTGAAGCAGATCTGGGTGTGGCATAAGCCCTCTTGGAGGAGGCCACCATTAACCCCTCCGTGGAGCTGCCAGAACTTACACAGGACTGGGGAAACAGACTCTTGAAGAGCACAAACAAAATCTTGTGCACATCAGGACCCAGGAGAAAGGAGCATTGACCCCATAAGACACTGACCCAGACTTGCCTGTGTGTCCAAGAATCTCTGGCAGAGGTGTGGGTCTGAAGTGGCCTGCAGCAGGGTCAGGGGCACTAAATGGATAGTGCCTGAAGGAGGTTAACATTATCTTCATTAGCTCCACCATAATTTAGTCTCATAATAAGGAGGGAATACAGCCCCACCCAACAACAGAAACTTGGATTAAAGATTTACTGAGCATGGCCCCACCCATCAGAACAAGACCCAGTTTCCCCCTCAGTCAGTCTCTACCATCAGGAAGCTTCCGTAAGCCTCTCATCCTTATCCATCAGAGGGCCAAAAGAATGAAAACCACAATCATGGAAAACTAATCCAACTGATCACATGGACCACAGCCATGTCTAACTAAATGAAACTATGAGCCATGCCATGTAGGGCCACCCAAGGCAGACGGGTCATGGTGGAGAGTTCTGACAAAGTGTGGTCCACTGGAGAAGGGAATGGCAAACCACTTCAGTATTCTTGCCTTGAGAACCCCATGAACAGTATGAAAAGGCAAAAAGATAAGACATTGAAAGACGAACTCCCCAGGTCAGTAGGTACCCAATATTATACTAGACAAAAGTGGAGATATAACTCCAGAAAGAATGAACACACGGAGCCAAAGTAAAAACAACACCCAGTTGTGGATGTGACTGGTGATAGAAATAAAGTTCTATGCTGTAAAGAATAATATTGCATAGGAACCTGGAATGTTAGGCCCATGAATCATGGTAAACTGGAAGTGGTCAAACAGGACATGGCAAGTGTGAACATCAACATTTTAGAATTCAGTGAACTAATATGGACTGGAATGGGCAAATTTAACTCAGATGACCATTATATCTACTACTGTGGGCAAGAATAACTTAGAAGAAATGGAGTAGTCCTTATAGTCAACAACAGTGAAATGCAGTTTATAGGTACAATCTCAAAAATAACAGAATGATCTCTATTCATTTCCAAGGCAAAGCATTCCATATCATAGTAATCCAAGTCTATGCCCCAATGAATAATGCTGAAGAAGCTGAAGTTGAATAGTTCTATGAAGACCTACAAGACCTTCTAGAACTAACACCCAAAAAAAGATGTCCTTTTCATTATAGGGGACTGGAATACAAAAGTAGGAAGTCAAGAGACACCTGGAGTAACAAGCAAATTTGGTCTTGGAGGTCAAAATGAACCAAGGCAAAGGCTAATAGAGTTTGGCAAAGAGAACACACTGGTCACAGCAAACACCCTCTTCCAACAACACAAGAGAAGACTCTACACATGGATATCACCAGATGGCCAAAACCAAAATCAGATTGATCATATTCTTTGCAGCCAAAGATGGAGAAGCTCTATACTGTCAGCAAAACAAGACTGGGAGCTGACTGTGGCTCAGATCATGAACTCCTTATTGCCAAATTCAGACTGAAATTGAAAAAAGTAGGAAAAACCACTAGATCATTCAGGTATGACCTAAATCAAATCCTTTACAGTTATACAATGAAAGTGACAAATAGATTCAAGGGATTAGATCTAATAGACAGAGTGCCTGAAGATCTATGGATGAAGGTTCGTAACATTGTACAGGAGGCAGTGATCAAGACTATCCCCAAGAAAAAGAAATGCAAAAAGTTGAAATGATTGTCTGAGGAGGCCTTACAAATAGCTGAGAAAAGAATTGAAATGCAAAGGAGAAAAAGAAAGATATACCCATCTGAATGCAGCGGTCCAAAGAATAGAAAGGAGAGATAAAAAAAGTCTTCCTCAGTGATCAATGTAAAGAAGTAGAGGAAAACAATAGAATGGGAAAGACTAGAGATTTCTTCAAGAAAATTAGAGATACCAAGGGAACATCATGCAAATTGGGCACAATAAAGGGCAGAAATGGTATGGACCTAACAGAAGCAGAAGATATTAAGAAGAAGTGGTAAGAATACATAGGAGAATTGTAAAAATATCTTCTTGACCAAATAACCACAATGGTGTGATCACTAACCTAGAGCCAGACATCTTGGAATGTGAAGTCAAGTGGACCTTAGGAAGCACCACTACTAACCAAGTTAGTGGAGGTGATGGAATTCCAGTTGAGCTATTTCAAACCCTAAAATATGATGCTGTGAAAGTCCTCCACTCAATATGCCAGCAAATTTGGAAAACTCAGCTGCGGCCACAGGACTGGAAAAGGTCAGTTTTCATTCCAATCCCAAAGAAAGAAAATGTCAAAGAATGTTCAAACTACTGCACTATTGTATTCAGCTAAGTAATGCTCAAAATTCTCCAAGCCAGGCTTCAACAGTACATGAACCGTGAAATTCCAGATGTTCAAGCTGGATTTAGAAAAGGCGGAGGAACCAGATATCAAATTGCCAACATCTGCCGGATCATCAAAAAACCAAGAGAGTTCCAGAAAAATATCTACTTCTGCTTTATTGACTTTGCCAAAGCCTTTGACTGTGTGGATCACAACAAACTGTGGGAAATTCTTCAAAAGATAGGAATACCAGACCACCTGACCTGCCTCTTGAGAAATCTGTATGCAGTTCAAGAAGCAATAGTTAGAACTGGACATGGAAAAACAGACTGGCTCCAAATCGGGATAGGAGTATGTCAAGGCTGTATATTGTCACCCTGTTTATTCAACTTATATGCAGAGTACATCATGAGAAACGCTGGGCTGGAAGAAGCACAAGCTGGAATCAAGATTACCAGGATAAATAATTAATAACCTTAGATATGCAGATGACACCACTCTTACAGCAGAAAGCAAAGAACTAAAGAGCCTCTTGATGAAAGTGAAAGAAGAGAGTAAAAAAGTTGGCTTAAAACTCAACATTCAGAAATGAAGAGCATGGCATCTGCTCCCATCACTCATGGCAAATAGATGGGAAAACAGTGGAAACAGTGAGAGACTTTATTTTGGGGGACTCCAAAATCACTGCAGATGGTGACTGTAGTCACGTATTAAAAGATGCTTGCTTCTTAGAAGAAAAGCTATGACCAACCTAGACAGCGTATTAAAAAGCAGAGACATTACTTTGTCAACAAAGATCCATCTAGTCAAAGTTATGGTTTTTCCAGTAGTCATGTATGGATGTGAGATTAGGACTATAAAGAAAACTGACTGTCAAAGAATTGATGCTTTTGAACTGTGGTGCTGGTGAAGACTCTTTTGAGTCCCTTGGAATGCAAGGAGATACAACCTGTCCATCCTAAAAGAAATCAGTCCTGAATATTCATTGGAAGGACTGATGCTGAAGCTGAAACTCCAACACTTTTGCCACCTGATGTGAAGATCTGACTCACTGGAAAAGACCCTGATGCAGGGAAAGATTGAAAGCAGGAGGAGAAGGGGACGACAGAGGATGAGATGGTTGCATGGCATCACTGACTCGATGGACATGAGTTTGGGCAAGCTCCGGGAGTTGGTTTTGGATAGGTAAGGCTGGCATGCTGCAGTCCATGGGGTCACAAGGAGTTGGACATGACTGAGCAACTGAACTGAACTGACTCTGCATATAAATAAGTGGGGTGATAATATATAGCCTTTACATACTTTTTTTTTTCCAATTTCAACAAGTCAGTTGTTCTATTTCCATTTCTAACTGTTGCTTCTTGACCTGCATACAGGTTTCTAAGGAGACAGGTAAGATTGTCTGGTATTCCCATCTTTTCAAGACTTTTCCACAGTTTGTTATGATACATGCAGTCAAAGACTTTAACATGGTCAATGAAGCAGAAGTAGATGTGTTGTGTTTTGTTTTTTTTTTTTTCAACTCCCTTGCTTTCTTCATGATCCAAAAAATTTTGGCAACTGGATCTTGGTTCCTCTGCCTTTTCTAAATCCAGCTTATGCATCTGGAATTTCTTTGTTCACAGACTGCTAAAGCCTAGTTTGAAGGGCTTTGAGCATAATCTTACTAGCATAAGAAATGAGCACAGTGATTTGGCAGTTTGAATATTCTTTGGCATTGTCTTTCTTTGGGATTTGAATGAAAACTAGACTTTTCCACTTCTCTGCCCTCTGTTGATTTTTCCAAATTTTCTGACATAATGAGTGCACCACTTTAACAGCATCTTTTCTTAGGATTTTAGATAGTTCAGCTGGAATTCCATTACCTCCACTAGCTTTGTTCGTAGTAATGCTTCCCAAGTCACACTTGACTTTACATTCTGGTACATCCAGCTTTTGGTGCGTGAACACATCACTGTGGTTATTTAAGTCTTTAAGATCTTTCTTGTATAGTTTTTCCATATTTTCTTGCCACAGTCTCTTAATCTCTTCTGCTTCTGTTAGGTCCTTACATTTTCTGTTCTTCATAGCATCCATACTTGCTTGAAATGTTCCCTTGATATCACCATTTTCTTAAAGAGATTTCTAATCTTTCCCATTCTATTGTTTTCCTCTATTTCTCCTTCCTATTCTCTGGAACAATGCATTCAGCTGAGTATATCTTTCCCTTTCTCCCTTACCTTTCACTTCTCTTCTTTCCTCAGCTATTTTTAAAGCTTCCTCAGACAACTACTTTCCTTCTTGCATTACTTTTTGTTTGGGGTGATTTTGGTCACTGCCTCCTTATACAATGTTATGAAGCTTTGTACATAGACCTTCAGGCACTCTGTCTACCTGACCTAATCCCTTGAATCTATTTGTCACCTCCACTGTATAATCACGAGGGATTTGATTTAGGTTATATCTGAATGGCCTAGTGGTTTTCTGTACTTTCTTCAATTTAAGCCTGAATTTTGCAATGAGCTCTCCATATGAGCCACCATCAGCTTGTTTTTGCTGACTGTACAGAGTTTCTCCATCTTTGGCTGCAAAGGACATAAGAAATCTGATTTCAGTGTTGACTATCTGGTTATGTCCATATGTAGAGTCATCTCTTGGGTTGTTGGAAAAGGATGTTTGCGATGACCAGCATGTTCTCTTGACAAAATTCTGTTAGCCTTTAGTTTGACTTTAGACTCGAAGGCCAAACTTACCTGTTATTCTGGGCATCTCTTGACTTCCTACTTTTGCATTCCAATCCCCTGTGATGAAAAGGACATCTTTTGGTGGGGGGGGGGGGCAGGGGAGGTAGCATTAGTTCTAGAAAGTGTTATAGGTCTTCATAGAAATGGTCGATTTCAACTTCTTTAGCATCAGTGGTTGGGGCACAGACTTGTATTACTGTGATGTTGAACAGTTTGCCTTTGAAATGAACTGACATTTCTCCGTCCATTTTGAGATTGCACCCAAGTATTGCATTCCAGACTCTTTTGTTGGATATGAGGGCTACTCCATCTCCATCTCTACTCCTCTTGTCCACAGCAGTAGATATAATGGTCATCTGAGTTAAATTCTCCCATTCCCATCCATTTTAGTTCACTGATTCCTAAGATTTTGATATTCAATCTTGCCATCTCTTGCCTGACCACATCCAATATACCTTGATTCAAGGACCTAACATTCCAGGTTCCCATGCAATATTATTCTTTACAGCATCAGACTTAAATTTCACTATCAGAAATATCCACACCCTGCATTATTTCTGCTTTGGTCAAGCTGCTCCATTCTTTCTGGAGCTATTAATAATTGCCTCCCACTGTTTCTCAGTAGCATATTAGACATCTTCTGACCTGGGGGACTCAACTTCCCTTGTCATATCTTTTTGCCTCTTCCTATTGTCCATGGTTGTTCTCCAGGCTTCCCTGTTGCCTAAGTGGTAAAGAATTCACCTACCAATGCAGGGGATGCGGGTTTGATCCCTAGGTTGGAAAGATCCCCTAGAGAAAAAAAATGGCAACCCACTCCAGTATTCTTGCCTGGAAAATCTCACAGACAGAGGAGCCTGGTGAGCTACAGTCCTTGGGGTTGCAAAGAGTAAGATATAACTTAGTGACTAAATAACAACAACAAAATGGTGCTCTCCAGGTAAGAATACTGGAGTAGGTTGCCATTACCTCCTCCAGTGGGCCACATTTTGTTAGAACTCCTCACTATGACCTGTCCATCTTGGGTGGGCCTGCACAGCATGGCTCCTAGCTTCATCAAGTTTCACAAGCCACTTCACATAACAAGGCTATGACCTATGAAGAGGATACTGAAGAATACTGAACAATAATAGTAGCAAATTGCAACCCCTGTATTAATACTACTAATAATAATAATCTCTAACATTTGCATAATTCTTTACAAGTAGTTACATATTTCATCCCAATTTTACCCTATATTTGGTATTCTTAATTTAGTGCCCACTAAGGAAACTGGGGCTCAGACAAACTCAATTTGCAAAGTTGGTTCTTTCTGTAGTAGGAATGGGAAGAAAGCATCAACAACACTGACACTTACTTTCTCAAAAGTGATGAAGTATCAGAAAACAGAAAGCTATTCTACATCCTCCAGATGCTTCACCCAACTAGTGTCCTAGCTCCCACTGTACTTGTTCTGAACTACTTGAAAAAATTAGTTAATGTTCTCATTTGCATCAATTAACATTCTGAGAACTCTAACAAATGCTGTTCATAAGCTGTATTTATACTACATTGCCTTTCCTTTTTTCACATTTTTAATTATGAAAGTGAAATATGTTCATTATCAGCAAGTAAAAATATAGACAAACATTAAAGGGAGGAAAAATTAATCCAAAATCTTAAAATCGAGAGGCGATCAGTTGATGATATATTAATTTTTCCTTCCTCTCACCTGTTTTCCTTTTTGTTTGTGTTTGCGCATGTATTTTTATTAGGGCATATATTGTATAAACAGATATGCTATGCTGCACTTATTTTATTAATTTGGGAGGAATAACACTGTATTTATAGAATATTTCCAAAAATAGTACAGAGAGTAATTATAAACCCTTCATCCAGCTTCCTTTAGTTAACATCTTATGTAACTATGGTCTATTTTTTAAAATTAAGAAATTATAACTTTGTTGTTCAGTCGCAAAGTCGTGTCTGATGCTTTGTGACTCCGTGGACTTCAGCATGCCAGGCTTCCCAGTCCTTTACTATCTCCCAGAGTTTGCTCAAAAATTATTCACTAAACTACTTATTTTCTCCAGATTTTACCAGTTTTTTCATCAGCATTCTTTTCCGTTCTATGACAAAAGCCACCATGTCATATTTATCCATCATGTCTCCTTGGTCTCTTCTGATTTATTTTTCATGGTCTGGATACTTTGAAGACCACTGGTTCCATATTCCATAGTTCAGTTCAGTTCAGTCGCTCAGTCGTGTCCGACTCTTGCAACCCCATGGACTGAAGCACGCCCATCCTAACTTCCTTGCCCATCACTAACTCACGGAGTTTATGAAAACTTATACCCATTGAGTCGGTGATGCCATCCAACCATCTCATCCTCTGTTGTCCCCTTCTTCTCCTGTCCTCAATCTTTCCCAGCATCAGGATCTTTTCTAGTGAGTCAGTTCTTCACATCAGGTGGCCAAAGTATTGGAGTTTCAGCTTCAGCATCAGTCCTTCCAATGAATATTCAGGACTGATTTCCTTTAGCATAACACTGGTTGGATCTCCTTGCAGTCCAAGTGACTCTCAAGAGTCTTCTCCAACACCACAGTTCAAAAGCATCAATTCTTCAGCGCTCAGCCTTCTTTATGGTCCAACTCTCACATCCATACATGACTACTGGAAAAACCATAGCTTTGCCTGCAATTTGGATTTTTAATGTTTTCTCATAATTAGAGCCCTTCTCATCACATTCAGTCAGGGACTGCATGATGTCAATATAACTTATCACTGGTGAAGTTAACCTTGATCTCTTGATTAAGGCGGTGTCTGTCAGGTTTTTTCACTGCAAAGTTACTATTTTTCACTCTCCATACTCTTCTCTTTGGAAAGCGAAAGTGTTAGTTGCTCAATCATGTTCCAACTCTTTTCGACCCATGGACTTATAGCCTGCCAGGCTCCTCTGTCCATGGAATTCTCCAGGCAAGAATACTGGAGTGGGTTGCCATTCTCTTCTCCAGTAGATCTTCCTGATCCAAGGATCGAACCTGGATCTCCTACACTGATGGCAGATTTTTTTACCATCTGAGCCACCATGTAATTAATTATTCACTACACCCAGCCCACCCTAAAGATAAAAGAAATTAAGTTGTACCTCCTAAAGGAAAATTAGTTATATATATTATTTGGATTTTTTTAAGAATGATTTGTCTCTTCACTGTTTATTTCCATCAGGATGAATTAATGAATATTTATTTTACACATTGAGTTAGACTACTTCTTGTTGTTGTTGTGCAGTTTTGCCCCAATTTGGCTACTGAGAGCTCTTTCATGCTGGCTCTTGTGTCCTTTTGAAATACCCAATCCTACTTTTTTGTTTGTTTTTGAGCACTTTTTGAATTTCTGGCATTACAAGATGTTACAGGCTTCTCTTGTGTTTTTCCTACCCCAGCCTAGGTTTAGCCATTTCCCCAAGAAGCCTTGATATCCTTTATTCAAGAATGGTGTTAAAAATTAAGACCTGGGTTCTAGATATTAATCACTTAAATGGAAACACAATACTATTGACCAAGTACATTATAGTACAAGTAAGCATGAAATTGGGAGAAGACAACAGCACCCCACTCCAGTATTCTTGCCTGGAAAATCCCATGGATGGAGGAGCCTGGTAGGCTGCAGTCCATGGGGTCACTAAGAGTCCGACACAACTGAGCAACTTCACTTTCACTATTCACGTTCATGCATTGGAGAAGGAAATGGCAACCCACTCCAGTGTTCTTGCCTGGAGAATCAAGGCATCAATTGCCAACTATCTGGGATACCCTGCTCATCTTAGTCAAACTTCAAATGACTAGAACCAGCTGAAAACTGGTGCCACCATATAAGAGATCCAAAGCCAAATTGTATGTTTAATCAGCCTACAGAACTGTAAGCAATAATAACTTATTGCTTTAAGCCACAAAGTCTTTGGGCTCTTTGCTGTGTAGAAATAAGTAACCAAAACAGATAACCTCTTCAATTTTTTATACTCAACCATTCATGAGAAACTTTGTTCACACAAGTAAAGGTAGCAAATATCATTAAGATTATTAATAGTCTTCTGACTTGTAAATGGAATTCTCATCATTGCCAGAATTTGGAGCTTTTTTTTTCTTTAGTATGCACAAAATCTAGGGCTTCCCTGGTGGCTCAGCAGAAAAGAATTTCCCTGACAATGCAGAAGACTGGGGTTCAATTGCAGGGCCAGGAAGATCCCTGGGAGAAGGAAATTGCAACCTGCTCCAGTATTCTTGCCTGGGAAATCTCATGGACACAGGAGTCTGGCAGGCTCCTCTGTCTTGGGGTAGCAAAAGAGTAGTACAGGACTTAATGACTCAACAACACTGTGAAATCTAACAACTTTTTTTTTTTCCTTTCATTCACCAAAGCAATTTTGAAAAATCTTGTGATAATCTATTTGGCTTTCAAATCCAATACAACTTTTTCATATCAAGTATTCAAAATGATGATACACCCAAACGTTCTACTGTATGCTAACGATTCTTCATTATGATTAATATTATAATATCTACTACAGATTATTAGCAAAATATTTTTCACTCAATGTTTTCAATATTTGTTTTTCACTTGAGCTATAAACTCTGTAGATATTAATGTTTTCATGGAGTCCTTATTGTTTTCATTAAATTCCTTAGAAGTCCAATGCTGTAAAGTTGAGCAAGCCAATAACTATGATTCAAAACAGTCAGGGAAAAAAAATATTTTTGATTCCTACAGCTCATTTAAATTTTTGACAAAATTCTTCCCTTGGATGAGTAACAAAGTTCAGTATGAAATAGCAGAAAGTGGCTCCTGATCCCATTTCTCCACATAAAGCTGAAAACAGGATGGGGAAGCTTAGATATTATTAAATTCACCACTTTGATAACATCATTAAACGTAGAATTCTGATATACAGCCAATGTCTACATCTGAAAGACTCACTGTGAAGACTATAATACATTTCTTGAAACTTAAGGTTTATAATATGAGCTGATGTAAAAGCCTTTACAACTTTCTGTCATTGTTCCCTCACTCTCAGGACACACACATTAGGGTTTCCATGATATCTGGTTTGCATCTAACGTATTCACTTATCAGTTGAATTAATTCATCTCCTGTAAGCTCTTCTGATATTTTATAGAACAAATAAAGTTCTTCAAAGCATTTCTCTTTAGGGATACTCACTAGCATCATTACTGAAGTACTATTCAATCTGTAATGAAACTTCTTAGTGTGACCTCTATGTAATGCAACCTGTCGTCAATGTATCTACTAATCTCATTAGTCAAAAGTGGTACATTTTCTATTTTATTTGCATCATTGACCCCCTGTATTATGTTAGCAGTTTCAAGGCTGACTGTAAAGACAAAAATCTACAATTGAGTGAGGCTTTCTGTATTTGGACATTACAGAACTTTGCAATTGGTTCTTTGAGCATAACCTAATATAGCATAAATAATTTCATAGAGAAAAGTTGTTTCTTGGTCATTCATTCAATAATATTTGTCTAGACCCAACTATATGCCAGGCATGGATCTTTGCCAGTGACCAAAATGTGCAAAGATCCTGGCCCTTAAGATGATTACATTTCAATAAGACAACACAGTGTGTGTATGCTCAGTCACTCAGTTGTGTCCAACTCTTTGTGACCCAATGGATTTTAGCCCAGGCTCCTCTGTCCATGGAATTTTCCAGGCAAGAATACTTGAAGGGGTTGCCATTTCTTCCTCCAAGGAATCTTCCTGACCCAGGGATCAAACCAGCATCTTGTGTGGCACACAGTAAACTATTAATATACAAATAATAAAAATTAAGTTGCTAATATAATAAGAGATGATATATCAATTTTCTAGGCATCCCACAACAAGGTAATACAAATTAGGTGGCTTAAAAAACAATCATCTATCAGTTCTGAAGGCTATAAGACTAAGATCAAGGTGTAGGCCAGCCCCTCTGAGAGCTATGAGAAAGAATCTATTTCAAGCTTCTCGTCTAGCTTCTGGTGGTTTGCAGGCAATCTTTGGCATTCCTTGGCTTGAAGACACATTACCATGATCTTTGCCTTCATCTTCACATGGTTTTCTTTCTCTGTGTGTGTGTCTGTGTCCTAACCCTCTGTTTATAAGGACGCCAGTCATATTTGACTAGGGGCCCACTCTATTTCAATTTGACCTCATCTTAACTAATTATATCTACAGTGACCTTATTTCAAATAAAGTCACATTCTGACAAAATGAGAGTTAAAACTTCATCATATGACTCTTTTTGGAAGAACTTAATTCAATTCATAGGAGATGATATGTGCTATAGTATAAAGAAAGTAGATCAGGTTGGAGGGATGGAGGTGAGAAGGATAGGTTGGTATACAAAACTTGAATGATCAGGGCAGGCTTTATCAAGGTTTAAAAGAGGGCTTATGTAGCAGAGAAAGTTAGCCAAGCAGATATTTAAGGAAAGAGCCTTACAGGCGGATGAGAAAGCCATAGGAAAGGCCCCTGGCCATAGCCTGTCCTTCAGCTAGAGGAATAGAGGGAAGTCAGTGTGGCTGGGGTGGAGCACATGAGAGAGCAGTAAAGAATGAAGAGCCAACTCATGAAAAGCTTTGCAGTGCATCATAAATTTTGGCTTCTTCTTGGAGTTAAATGGAAAGCCAAAGGAGAATTTGAAGAGAAGGGCATGGCTGATTTCTGTTTTATAAGGATCTCTCTGGCTGTCGTGTAGAGAATAGACTTATGGTGGGAAAGGACAAAAGCAGAAACACCTATTAGGAGGCTCTTTCAGTCATCTAGACTCAAGGTGCTGGGGTCTAAGGCCAGGGTGATAGTGGTGAAAGCATGGGAAGTGATAAAAGTCTGCATTTATTTTTAAAGTAGAACTAACAAGACTTCCTCACAGTCTAGAATGTCATTTGAGTGGAAAAAAAGACAGTTCAAAGTTGGCTCTGAAGTTTTTGATTGTCCCAAAGAAAGGAAGTGTTGCTCTCAGCTTAGTGAAGGAGGAGAGTTGTTGGTGAAGCAGGTTTGTTGTAAACAGATTCTAAAACAACTCTTAATGAACCCTATTTCTTGGAATTCATGTTCTTGTGTCTGACTCTCCCTTCAGGGTGGGTTGCAGCTAGAGAATTGTTTCATGAAATATATTATAGCAAGAGTGATGGGAAGTCAACTCCTACATTAAGTTAAAGAAAGACCATGGCTTCAGTCTTTAATACTCTCTCTCACCCTTCTTAGGGACACCAGCTGCCATGATGAGCCTCTGTAATGTGGACAGTTCATGTGGTCAGGAACTGAGGGAGGCTTCTGGTCAAGAGCCAGTGAGCAACTGAGGTTTAAGTACAATAGCCCACAAGGAGGTCAGTTCTTCCAACAACCACAGGAGTAGATTTAGAAGTGAATCTTCTCCTTGTCAAGCCTGCAGATGAGACCAAGCCTGGTCCACAAGCATGACTTCAATCAAGCTCATGACTGACCTTGAGCCCAAAGGACCCAGCTAAGCCATGTCTAGATTTAAGACCTATAGAAACTGTGAGATAATGAATGTCTATTTTTTTAAGCCAGGAAGTTATGACATAATTCAGTATGCAGCAATGGATAAGTAAACCACTCTTTAAAAGCTCAATGCTGTTTTTGAGAAAAACGATCACAATGTTTTGAGGTAAGATACCAAAGAATTTTCTTACAACCGTTGATTCATTTACTAATATTCTGAGCAAAAAAAAAGAGAGAGAGAGATACTTAAAATGAGAGAGGAGAGAATTATAGGAACTCTCCAATGCATATTTGAAGAGAGTCTCATTATATTGTTTAATGAGAGCTTAATATTTTTGCACTATTAAGTTTATCTTGGGAGTATGACAGCTCTCCAACTTTAATCAGAAGTTTGCCCATTAGGATGGGAAAACATACGAATGTAAAACTCATCTAAATAGAAAGTCCTTAAAGGAACCACAGGTTATGAAACCTCAAAAAAATGCATTTTCAAAAAAAGATTTTTTATATCATCTACATTCTTAATAAAATTTAAAGACATATTCTAAAAATATGACTAATTAAACATGCATTATACAAAATAAGAATAAAGTATTTTACTTACTTTTTCAATTAAAATTTTGAAAATCGTTACATTAAAATATCCTTGATAGTCATACTTATGTCAACATGCTATATATTGATATTTATGTAACTACAGTGTTCTAGAGTCCCTTTTTAAAACCAATTTAATTGAAAAAGGGCCTGAGGGAATTCCCAAGAAGGCAAAGTACAGAGACCTGAACTCACTTTCTCTCACAACAAAATTGCAACAATTTACAGAACAACTATCTATGAAAAGGGCTTCCCAGGTGGCATTAGGGGTAAAGAACCTCACCCCATCCCCACCCCGCCAATGCAGTAGTTGCAAGAGATGCAGGTTTAATCCCTGGGTCAGGAAGATCCCCTGGACAAGGGCATGGGAATCCACTCCAGTATTCTTGCCTGGAGAATCCCATGGACAGAGGAGTCTGGCAGGCTGCAGTCCAGCTGGTCGCACAGATTCGGCCACAACTTAAGTGACTTAGCACGCACGCACAATCATGAAAAAGATGGGAAGCTACCAGGAAAGATCTTCTATGACTAAAGATTAAAGGAGGACCCACGAGACAGGTAGGAGGAGTGGAGTCATAGTACAGTAAAGATCCATACCCACTGGAGTGGCAGCCCGCAGACAGGAGAATAATTACAATTACACGGTTCTCCCCAAGGAGCAAGGGCTCTGAGCCTCCCTTCTGGTTGTATGGCCCAGGGGCCCTAACCAGGAAGATGAGCCCCCAAAACATTTGACTTTGAAAGCCAATGGGCTTATTGCAGGAGTTCCAGAAGGCTGTGGGAAATAAGACTCCACTCTTAAAGCGAGTACAGAAAATCTCACAAACTGTGGACCAGGGAAGAAGCAGTAATTGGAGAAGGGCCTAGGTCAGACCCACCTGCTAATCTTGGAGAGTCTCCTAGAGAAGCAGGAGGTAACAGGAGTTCATGCTACAGATTTGGACACTGGTGGCAGACACTTGGGAGCTCCTTCTACCATAAAAACACTGGTGTTGGCAAGCACTATTTTGGAATCTTCCCTCTAACTTATTAGCCTCAGGACCCAGCCCTGCCCATGCTCACCAGCCTATAGTACCCACTGTTTTTCTACCCTTGCACCACACCTCCAAGTCTTTCCCAAAAGTACATCACTGCTTCAGGGGTTATTTTCAAGCCCTACCACACAAACTACCAGCTCTTTAACTCTCTGATTGGCTCCTACTGTGCCCATGATCCATGATCTCTAGGAATCTGTGGGCTGTTCTGGATGCTGTCATGAAATACCACAGACAAGGGGCCTTAAACTACACACATTTATTTCTCACTTTCTGAAGGTTGGAAGTCTGACATCAGAGTGCCATACATGGTCAGGTTCTTGATAAGGGCCCTCTTTCTGGTTATGTATCATAGCCTTCCCTTGGTGTGTACAAGCAGAGAGTCATTGCATGTCTCTTCTTTCTTGTTTAAGGCATTAATCCCATCATGAGCTCATGATTTTATTTAAACCAAAAATACTTCCCAAAGGCTCCACCTCCAAATAGCATCATACTGGAGATTAGGGCTTCAATTTAGGAATTTTGTGGGAACATAGGCATTCAGTTTATATCAGAACCCTAGAATAACTAATAAGGAAGAAGGTGGCAGTGACCATTTAGCTTTAAGAAGTATAGGAGATTGTATTGATTATATGACATCCATCAGGCCTTGGGGAATAAGCAGGCCTGCCTCAGAGAAAGAAAACAAGAAAAATAATTTAAGTCTCATTGTAAACATGTATTCTACAGATTCTCTATTCTGTTCCATCAGAATGTACACACCAGAGTGGCGCTTCTCTCAGAGGAATGGAAGAAAACAAATATGATTAAAGCAGTTGCTAGAAACAATAAGGAGTGAAAAGTCAGGAAGAGAGGCAGTGCCATTCATATTTCGGAGGGAAGAGGGGTTTCCAAGGTGGCACAATGATGATCCACCTGACAACGCAGGAGATGCAGGAGACAAGGGTTCAGTCCCTGGGTCGGGAAGATCCCCTGGAGGAGGAAATGGCAACCCTCTCAGTGTTCTTGCCTGGAAAATCCCTTGGACAGAGGAGCCTGGCAGACTACAGTCCATGGGATAACAAAGAGATGGACATGATTGAGCACGTGAGAATGAGCACACAAGGGACTCCCAAGTAGAGAGTGGCAACGTAGGTCCAAACATCTTTTCATTCACCCCAAATCCTAGTGAATACTAATTTTTTGTGTTATCACTATTAAACTTCCCCTGGTCTCTTAATTTGTTATCACTCTTCAAGTCCTCCAAGAAATAACATTTAAATTAGAATTTGAGAATAGAATAATATACCAACTCCCAAAAAAATGCATAAAGGAGAAGGAAGAAAAGGAGAAAACAGGGATAAAAGCAGAACACTCTAGACTGAAAAGGAAGAGTAAATGTAATGGTCCTGTGGCAAGAAGGAACTTGGCTTTAAGGAAAATTAAAAATTAAGATAATACCATACAAAGAGGTCATAGAGGATAAACCAGAGAATGGATCACTGGCTTTGAGATTGGAAGGAATAGGAGAAAATGGTAGGATCTTTAAGAATTACGATGAAAACAGATACCCAAATTCATCAATCTTTAAAGTTATCATATTTGACAGCAAACTTTGACCAGACTTTTCAAAAAATAGAAGCAGAGAGGGTAATAAATATTTTCACAATTAGGTAGCTTTTGCTATATATTATCTGGTTTATGTTGTATTAGCACAATTTAAAAGCTAAAATAATTAAATGGCTACTTGATGCTACTTCCTAGCAAAGGAGACAAGTTGTGGTTTAATTGTTCAACAAGTTTTTAATTTTTCAACACGTTTTCATTCTCTGACCTATAAATGCTCAGAAATCTCATCACTCAGTAGGGATATGAAGCTATCTAGTTGAAAGAAGAGGAAAATAACAGGAGTGCATGAG
Organism: Capra hircus; assembly: GCF_001704415.2. Classification (NCBI taxonomy): domain Eukaryota; kingdom Metazoa; phylum Chordata; class Mammalia; order Artiodactyla; family Bovidae; genus Capra; species Capra hircus. Next base: position 84,027,997 of record NC_030810.1, read on the forward strand.
AAGTGTAAGGTGATGTTTAAAAGAAAGAGAATACAAGGAGATGCTGTTCTCAGAACTTCAAGACCCCCTTGGGATATGAATTATTTATCACAAACAATATGTCAGTAATTAAAGTTCTTTTAAACATCATTTACACCCTCACTTCTAACATAAAATCCTCTACGGTAACTATAAGACTCCATCACATGATTTTGTATCAGTCAGTACAGGTGACACAGCAAAAAAGACAACCACTGTTCAACCATCACCTAGGAGATGCTCTTAAATTTTTAAAAATATAATGAGTGGGTGGAAAGTTAGAAGGGAATTGTCTAGTGCACTGTGAAAAAGCCTTTCATACAGGACAAATCATGTTTTAATTCATTGTTGAAGGTGAAAGCTATTCACACACTACCCTGGTAGTTCAGCTGGTAAAGAATTAGCCTGCAATGCAGGAGACCACGGTTCAGATCCTGGGTTAGGAAAATCTATGGAGAAGGGATAGTCTATGCACTCCAGTATTCTTGGGCTTCCCTGGTGGCTCAGCTGGTAAAGAATTCGCCTGCAATGAGGGATACCTGGGTTCGATACCTGGGTTGGGAAGATCCCCTGGAGAAGGAAACAGCTACCCACTCTAGCATTGGTGGCCTATAGAATGGCCTAGAGAATTCCATGGACTGTGCAGTCCATGGGGTGGCAAAGTTGGACACAGTGGAGCAACTTTCACTTTCATTGCAGTAGCAAACTCATGTATTTTGAAGATTTGCATATCACTTATCCTAGTACTTTTTTAAATCATAAGTAACTTTGCCTAAAGAACAAATGCTCTGATAAACACTTAAATGCTGATTGTGAGCACCATCCTAGTAATTATTAAACCATGGTTTGAAGAGGGAAACTTTTATCACTCTTCAACTGGTAATTTTTAAATATTGTTTTTGTATTAATCAGTTATTTTATCAAGTTAATCTGGATAGAGTTTTGATTAAAGATGGTGTAGATTTCTGATGTGTAATGAAATAAACCAGTTTTCAAATCTAAAATTCCTTTTTAACAAAGGTATTATGAAGCTACTTCACACACACACACACACACACACACTCATAACTAGACTTCCCTGGTGGCTCAGTGGTAAAGAATCTGCCTGCCAATGCAGGAGACACAGGTTACATCCCTGAGTCAGGAAGATCCCCTGGAGGAGGGCATGACAACCCACTCCAGTATTCTTGCCTGGGAAACCCCATGGGCAGAGGAGCCTAGTGGGCTACTGTCCATGGGGTCACAAAAGAATCAGACATGATTTAATAACTAAACAACAACAACAACAAAAAAAACCCACAACTACACAATACTGTATTTTTGAGAATCTTCTCTCAGGGTCTACAGAGTATAAACAATGATTTATTTGTGTGATATTTATCTTTCCCCTAAAGTGCATTTAATAAAAAGATGTTGCATTAAATATTTTCCAGATTTAAATTCAAACACACATTTACCGAGCAAGGATTAAGTCTTTCTGGAATGTACAGGATCCACAAAGGTGAGTGAGACTCCTTCTGCTTTAACATCTCGCATTCCAGAAGGAGAGCTAAGATATATGCTTAAAGAACAATAATATAAATAGAATGTGAGGACTGCTAAAAAGAGATATATGAACAATTGTCAAGGGAACATAAAAGGACCAGAGATTAATGGCTGCTAAACCCAAGTTCAGTTCAGTTGCTCAGTCATGTCCAACTCTCTGCAACCCCATGGACTGCAGCAAGCCAGGCTTCCCTGTCCATCAACAATTCCTGGAGCCTACTCAAAATCATGTTCATGGAGTCAGGGATGCTATCCAACCATCTCATCCTCTGTCGTCCCTTTCTCCTCCCACTTTCAATCTTTCCCAGGATCAGGGTCTTTTCCAATGAGTCAGTTCTTCACATCAGGTAGCCAGCGTATTGGAGTTTCAGCTTCAGCATCATCCTTCCAGTAAATATTCAGGACTGATTTCCTTTAGGATAGAATGGTTGGATCTCCTTGCAGTCCAAGGGACTCTCAAGGGTCTTCTCCAAAACCACAGTTCAAAAGCATCAATTCTTCAGTGCTCAGCTTTCTTTATGGTCCAACTCTAACATTCATACATGACTGTTGGAAAAACCATAGCCTTGACTAGATGGACCTTTGTTGGAAAAGTAATGTCTCTGCTTTTTAATATGCTCTCTAGGTTGGTCGTAGCTTTTCTTCCAAGGAGCAAGTGTTTTTTAATTTCATGGTTGCAGTCACCATCTGCAGTGATTTTGGAGCCCCCAAAAATAAAGTCTGACACTGTTTCCTTTGTTTCCCCATCTATTTGCCATGAGTGATGGGAGCAGATGCCATGATCTTAGTTTTCTGAATGTTGAGCTTTAAGCCAACTTTTTCATTCTCCTCTTTCACTTTCATCAAGAGGCTTTTTAGCTCCTCTTCACTTTCTGCCATAAGGGTGGTGTCATCTGCATATGTGAAAGTGAAAGTGAACTTGCTCAGTCGTGTCCAACTCTTAGCGATCCCATGGAGTGCAGCCTACCAGGCTCCTCCGTCCATGGGATTTTCCAGGCAACAGTACCGGAGTGGGGTGCCATTGCATATGCGAGGTTATTGATACTTCTCCCGGCAATCTTGATTCCAGCTTGAGCTTCTTCCAGCCCAGCGTTTCTCATGATGTACTCTGCATAGAAGTTAAATAAGCAGGGTGACAATATACAACCTGACATACTCCTTTCCCTATTTGGAACCAGTATATTGTTCCATGTCCAGTTTTAACTGTTGCTCCTTGACCTGAATCCAGATTTCTCAGGGCAGGTCAGGTGGTCTTGTTTTCCCAACTCTTTAAGAATTTTCCACAGTTTGTTGTGATCCATATAGTCAAAGGCTTTGTTGTAGTCAATAAAGCAAAGTAGATGATTTTCTGGAACTCAGTTGCTTTTATGATGATCCAGCAAATGTTGTCAATTTGATCTCTGCTTCCTCTGCCTTTTCTAAATCCAGGTTGAACATCTGGAAGTTCATGGTTCACATACTGTTGAAGCCTGGCTTGGAGAATTTTGAGCATTACTTTACTAGCGTGTGAGATGAGTGCAATTGTGCAGTAGTTTGAACATTCTTTGGCACTGCCTTTCTTTGGGATTGGAATGAAGTGCCTACTTGAGAAAGAAAAGGGCTCAAAAGGCTTCTTGGAAACAATAGACTTAAATTGCTGGGGTGCATTTTCTAAGTCATACGTCATTCTTTAAATATAATTTCCTTGCATCTGCATCCAATATTTATGTCACAGATTTGAGATATAAGGAGTTTCATATGACCTAAATCTTTATGCAGTTAAAAAGCAGTAAAATTATTATTACATCATTATTATTGCTATGTCCACAGCCCTGTGCCAAGCACTACTAAGACTGTAAAAGCTGTGCCAGTGCTGTCTTGAAAATCTCAGACATTTGGGGTAGATAGAGACAAAATACTCCAAAACACATAAGATGAATAATACAAGGAAACAGATAATTGGTGTTGCTGGTGGCTTTCTGTACTCCCCATAGACTAGCCAACAACAGGGCCCCAGCTATAGACTTCTGCATGGGCCCAGCATGCCAGGCAAGAGCCTCCATTTATACTCTGGCTCCAAGTAAAAAGCACAAATATTAAGGGTGGGCCTATTATTCACCTGGGGACTCATAAAAGAGTTGCAAGATTTCTCATGCCCACCTTTAAAGCAGGAGTCCCAAGATACTCTATTGTACTGGATGTTTTGAAAGAGGCTAGAAAAACGAAAATGAAATACCAAGTTGACTCTCCAGTTCATTTGATGTCCTCTAATAACATCACAGGCTACTGTTATCTAACAACTGTTAAATAATGCATTTTTTTATATAACAAATCACTGAAGGTGAGAAGTAACCTTCTTCCACACTGTAAGTATTTGAAAATCCACAAACCTGTGTTGGACACCAAATATGTGCCAGTTTGTTTCCTATTTTAGACTTTATCCTGAAAAGAAAATTAAGCCCCTCACTGACTGTTTTTTTAACATGAAAAGAGGTTTTCATGAGATAACCATCTTCTCCCCAAAGCTACCTGCACTGCCTTAAGGCTCCAAGAGTTTTAAGTGAAGCAAGATGGGGAAAGTAAGGAGCAGAGATGACTGGAGTGAATACACACAAGTCAAAAACCCTAAGTGTTCCCTGGGTCTGCTTCCCTTTCAGCAGCTGAGATTACTCACAGTCCACGTGAACAACGTAGAGTGCCCAAAACTACTCTGAGGAAATCTGCAGGGTTTGTTTTAAAACTTGCCTCCCTGAGCCTACCGGCTTCCTGAAAGTTTAACTCATCAACTCAGGAAGCTAAAGTCCCCTTTAGGGTATTGAAACAAACAATTACAAAGTGATGGCCACAGGGTCAGAAGCAGTTACTATAGCTTCCCAAAGTGTCCAACTCTTACAAGAGAATGTCTTCAGAGTATTGGTCCTAATGAGCAGGAATAGATTCATAAAGCAAAGTGAAATTAAAAGAATGTAAAGAGAAAGAAAGAAAAAGAATGGCCCAAAATATACACTTGAGTAGAATAGTGTTTAGCTTAATAAATAATGCACATCATAAAATATATATTTATTTAGTAAGCATCTAGTATATATACCACAATGTCAGTCACAGAAATCGCCCTGGTTTTGCAACTGAATAATAAATATAGCACCTTAAAATATCTGACTGTGAACTTGCATAAAAGAATGAAGCCAGCATACACTAGCCTCAGACTCCACAGCCTTCTCCTGCCTCTAGGGAAGAAGACTCAGTGGATGCTGAGTGATGAAGCTGTGGAAGTAGCCACAGCACACTGAGGTTCTGAATAATGGATATCCTTGGTGGAGGCTGCAAGTCGCCATGGGAGGAGAGGAAGGTGATGAAGAACCTTAAGGGTCTTGCTGTGACCAGGGGAAAAACCAGGAGAGATTGGCAATAAATATTTCAATACCCAAGAAAACTGGCTACCAGATAAAGGATTTCATCCATTTTAGCAGAAAAGCATTTATTCTCTTGCTGTATAGTCGCTCATGTGAAATGAATATATTAATGCTATTAGATCCAGTCTGAGAAAGATAGACCAATATCTCCCATTTGAAACCATTAGTTGTTTAACCCTGGCTTGCAAATTAGCACAAATTAATTGACAGGGCAGGCTCTTCCAGGAATGTTCAGAATGCTTTCCAAATAGTTCAACTGAGACACTTTATTGATCATAAAGGGTTCCTAATGCAAATGGAGGAATGCTGAGGTGGCACTACTGTCGACAACAGGCCACAGTTTACAGCGATAAACTCCCCGTCTCCAATCAAGCCTTCAGCACGCTGTTCACTGCGCAGCCCTTATCTTCACATGCTGACACATGTAATCTAACATTCTCACTTTGCCACAGTCAGAGCAATTGCTTGACAATATGATTGCAATTTCCTGTCAGCTCAGGCATGGAATATTTCTGTGAGCTTTCAACAACTGCAAAATATTTTGATTTTGAAATGATAGTAATCCAGGAAGGAAAAAAAAAGTCTTCAAAATATTGATTTCTGATAAGAAATCAAGATCTGCATAAAGGAAATTGTTTAAGTATCTATGCATAAGGATGTGTTGGAGTATAGAGAAGGAGAGGCTATCATAATATGACGAAAAAGACAAGGACTTGGGTTGTAGAAACTACTGAAGGAAGCAGAGTTTGTCACAGAAAAACCACCATCTGTGGCCAATGGCCTGATGGAGGTAACTGAATCACCACTCTGTTGGTCCACTGTAGAATGCCTGTTTCTGAATGTCATTTTAAACACCCTTTTCCTCCTTCAACCCAATAAAGTTTACTCATTGGTAGAAATCTTGGAGGAAATGGAAATGAAAACAGAAATGTCATCACTTAGAAGGCAAATATCTTTTAGTTTAATAAATAGCATGTGTATGTATTTAAACAAAGTAATCTCAAACACTAAAGATCATACCTTTCCAGAAGAATTTTTGCCCCTTACTCTAAATTGGAGAGAGAATTTTTCACTAATTGAGTAAGGCTGGCTCCTTGTGACCCTGATAGAGATACGAAATAGGGTTTATCTGAATTGTTGACCTTTCCCCCTGAAATGAGAATGTGCTAAAGAAAGACCTCTACATTCTTTTTTGTTCCCTCAGAAACAAGTTGTCAGGCAAGTGTATGCTCCTCAGTTCTGTCTCGTCCACAACAAAGATTTGGAGTGATGGACATTAGAGCCCTCGGCGTGTCACAGCTTTCGGGTCTTGGACAGACCATGTTATAGCTCTCAGGTTTCAAACGGACCGTGTTATAGCTCTTAGACAAATCAGTGTTACAGCTCCATGTTACAGCTCTATTTTATTTAGATAATAACAGGAAAATCCATCCTCCAGGTGAGAAGGCATGTCGACCCAAAGACATGAAGAGAAGAGCTCCCCAGGGCGCGGGGGAGAGAGAGAGCCCTTTGGCTCCTCTTTTTCTCTGTTTTTCTTTTCCCCCCGGGCCTGCTCTATGTAAATTGGATTAGCCAGGAGTGTTGTTTGTTCTACCTGAGGTCCTCACTCCAGTACTCGGACCTTCCTTTGTTTTATTTTCGGGGGCTTTTTTCTTCCTTGTCTTTTAGCCGCAGCCATTCTGGACTCCTTTTCTCTATTCTAACTACCTAACATTCCCCCTCAAGAGATGGGAGGCCCAATTCTTTGGGAATAGGGGCATCGAGGTCCTTCTGGCTACTTCCTGCTGAACTGGGACAGTGAGGGGTATTGGGCCTCCCCCTCTTGCTAGTCTCAGGCCTCAGAGTCCTTACAGCGGTGTCCATCTAAGGGTAAGTGATATTTTTCATGGTCGGCTGTAGTCTTTTATCTTTGTTGAACTGGCACTGCATGTTGTAGCTTGTTCACCTGGGCAGAGACAAAACAGGTTAGACAATTGACAGTACCTGGAACAAGCAGCATCAATATGGCATAACAAGGACTAGTAGGGGCATTAGCCAATTCCAAATTCACATCGCCAGGATGGCTCAAGTCCCTCCTTGTTTAGGGATCAGAAGATCTATCTCATATCTGTTTTGGAGTACTATCCCTGCCAAGCTGTGTTGGCTCTTTAGAGTTATCCTAAGAAATCTTATCCCCAGAGACCAGATTTTGGGGGTGTTCATTAGAATGGCACTCATTGGTAGTCTTGAATAGGCATCTGATATCTCCCAGGGGCTCACAAGAGTATTGAGTGTCCTCTTCTGTTTTCTTCCACAACTTGACTTGTGAGTAGTGAATCCAGGAGTCATGTCCTGGTTCCTTGACTGCTGTGAGGGTAGAAAGTATTATAGGGTAGGGGCCCTTCCATGTGGGCTGGAGTTGAGCCTTTGGGCACCTATCTTTCCAGACTTTAATTAGGGCTTGAGTCCCTGGAGCATATAGTGGTGACGCCTTAGAATCTTTTGGGTCCTGGTTCATACCCCACAAACGTATATCCTGTTGGAATTGCCCAATGGCAATGGTATAAGACTGGAGGGTCTGAGCCTCTGGATCTAGGAAGAGGTCATTGACATAAACAAAAGGTCTCCCATATAGCATCTCATAAGGACTAAGACCAACCTGTTCCTTAGGGGCAATGCAGGTGCAGAGGAGAAGCCTCCTTCCATCCAGAGAGGTCTCCTGGGTTATCTCTTTTATCGCTGATGTTAAGAATTGGTTGGCTCTTTCTACTTTTCCTGAAGAATGAGGCCTCCTGACACAATGGAGATAATAAGTAATGCCCAATGCTTTCGAGACCCCTTGGGTGACCTTAGAAGTAAATGATGTCCCATTGTCACTTTGTAATGACCTGGGCAGACCAAAGCTTGGAATGATTTCATGGAGCAGTTTTTTTACCACCTCCTCAGCCTTCTCAGTCTGGGTGGGAAAGCCTTTAATCCATCCTGTGAATGTATCTATCATGACTAATAGGTATTTATACCCTTGAGAAACTGGCATCTGGGTGAAGTCCATCTGCCAGTCCTCTCCTGGGTAGGCCCCACGTCGTTGGATGGGCTGGGCCATCTGGGGTCTTCAAGTTCCTTGGGGGTTGTTTGATTGGCAAGTGGGACAAGAGGAGACCACTTGTGTTATAGTTGTTTGGAAGCCTGTTCCTCTGAAGGACCTTTCTAGTAATCTTTGGAGGCCTTTTCCCCTAAATGAGTGGTGGCATGTAAGGAGTTAACCAACTTCTATTGGAGGTTTCCAGGCAGAAAAAGGAGTCCCTCCTTTTGGAACCACTCCATATGATCTTCTTGAAAGCAGTCACTCTTAGCTTTAAGAGTCTCACCTTTGGTATATGAAGGAGTTTTTGGCAAATTAGTCTGTGGAACTAGGGTGGCAACCCCTAATTAGGTCATGGTTCTGTAATGCTTCTCTCTTAGCTGCCTGATCAGCTGCTTGGTTCCCTCATGCCACTTCTGTGCTCCTTTTTTGGTGTCCTTTACAGTAGGAGATTGAAACTTCAGTGGGCAGATGGACTGCCTCCAAGAGTCGAAGAATCTGATCACCATATTTGATTGGGGACCCTCAGGTGGTCAAGTGGCCCCTTTCTTTCCAAATAGCCACATGAGCATGTAGCACCAGAAAGGCATACTTGGAGTCAGTGTAAATGGCTATTCTTTTTCCTTTTCCCAACTCTAAAGCTCTAGTCAGGGCTATGAGCTCAGCTAATTGGGCTGAAGTACCTGGTGGCAGAGGCTTAGCCCCTATGATCTCAAAATTGGAGACTATTGCATACCCAGCTCTTCTTTTTCCATCCAAGACAATGCTGGGTCCATCAGTGTACCAGATTTCCTCAGGACTGGTCAAAGGATCTTTTAACAATCCCTCTTGGGGTTTTGTCCAGTGGTCCAAGGTTTCTAGACAAGAGTGAAAGGGGAGAGAGCCCTCGGGGGTAGGCAGGAGGGTGGCTGGGTTAAGAACCTCAGAAGGGGATATAGTGAGGCCTGTGTTTTCCTTCAGCATTGCTTGATATCTGAGGATTCTTTGATCAGACATCCATAAATGGCCTCCCCCATTTAGGAGTTGTTTTACTTGGTGGCTGGTAAAAATAGTTAGTTTGCTCCCAAAGGAGAGTTTTAAAGCATCTTCTATCATGATTGCAATAGCTGCAAGATTACAAAGGCAGGCGGGCCAGCCTCGGGGGGTTGGATCCAGCCTCTTGGATAAGTAAGCTACAGGCTGGGGCTCCAATCCCAACCTTTGAGTTAACACTCCCAAGGCTATTCCCTCTCTTTCATGGACATAAAGTTGGAATGCTTTTTCTGGGTCTGGCAACCTCAAGGCAGGTGCCTGAGTTAAGGCCTGTTTTAGTGTAGCCCGACACGACTGAGCGACTTCACTTTCACTTTTCACTTTTATGCATTGGAGAAGGAAATGGCAACCCACTCCAGTGTTCTTGCCTGGAGAATCCCAGGGACGGTGGAGCCTGGTGGGCTGCCGTCTATGGGATCGCACAGAGTCGGACACGACTGAAGCGACTTAGCAGCAGCAACTGCTGCTGCTGCCTTCTTTTGAGGAGTTCCCCACATCAGTGGGATTGAATCCTCTCATCCCTTAAAGGTTTCATATAAGGTCTGGGCAATTAGAACATAGCTGGCTATCCAGATTCTACAATACCCAGTTAGCCCCAGGAAAGCTAGCAATTGTTTTCGAGTCGTGGGGGAGGGCAACTGGAGGATTCCTTGTGCCCGATCAGAGGACAGCCTCCTGGACCCATGTGTAATCTGAACTCCCAGGTAAATGACCATTGTCTCAACCATCTGTGCCTTAGCACAGGAGACTTTATATCCCCTTTCTGCCAAAAAGCCTAGAACCTGAATTGCATGTTGTTGGGTATTTTTCTCATCTGGAGAGCAGATTAGTAGGTCATCTACATATTGTAATATTTCCCCATTAGATCCCAGGTCCAGATCTAGGAGATCCCAGCCAAGGGCCTGTCCAAACAGGTGGGGGCTATCTCTAAACCCCCGAGGCAATACTGTCCAAGTCATCTGTTGTTGTTTTTCTCCTGGGGCCTCCCACTCAAAGGCAAAAAGATATTGGGATTTTTTAGCCAGTGGTATGCAAAAAAAAAAAAAAAAGAAAAAACTCTATTAGCCTTTGCCCTGCTTCATTCCGTACACCAAGGCCAAATTTGCTTGTTACTCCTGGTATTTCTTGACTTCCTACTTTTATATTCCAGTCCCCTAAAATGAAAAGGATATCTTTTGGGGGTATTAGTTCTAAAAGGTCTTGGAGGTCTTCATAGAACCATTCAACTTCAGCTTCTTTAGACTTACTGGTTGGGGCATAGGCTTGGATTACCGTGATATTGAATGGTTTGCCTTGGAAATGAACAGAGATCATGCTGTCATTTTTGAGATTGCATCCAAGTACTGCATTTCAGTACTTGGATGCAATCTCTTGAGTACCCCTCGTCCAAGCTAAGGAGCAGCGGTTGCACTTTGCTGGAGCAACTGTGAAGAGATACCCCACGTCCAAGGTAAGAGAAACCCAAGTAAGATGGTAGATGTTGCAAGAGAGCAGACACGCTGAAACCATAATCACAGAAAACCAGTCAATCTAATCACACTAGGACCACAGCCTTGTCCAGCTCAATGAAACTAAGCCATGCCCTGTGGGGCCACCCAAGATGGGCGGGCATGGTGGAAAGGTCTGACACAATGCAGTCGAAAGGAAAAGACAATGGCAAACCACTTCAGTATTCTTGCCTTGAGAACCCCCTGAACAGTATGAAAAGGCAAAATGACAGGATACTGACAGAGGAACTCCCCAGGTCAGTAGATGCCCAATATGCTACTGGAGATCAGTGGAGAAATGACTCCAGAAAGAATGAAGGGATGGAGCCAAAGCAAAAACAATACCCAGTTGTGGAGGTGACTGGTGATAGAAGCAAGGTCTGATGATGAAAAGAGCAATATTGCATAGGAACCTGGAATGTCAGGTCCATGAATCAAGGCAAATTGGAAGTGGTCAAACAGCAGATGGCAAGAGTGAACGTCGACATTCTAGGAATCAGGAAACTAAATGGACTGGAATGGGTGAATTTAACTCAGGTGACCATTATAACTACTACTGCGGGCAGGAATCCCTTAGAAGAAATGGAGTAGCCATCATGGTCAACAAAAGAGTCTGAAATGCAGTACTTGCAAGCAATCTCAAAAATGACAGAATGATCTCTGTTCGTTTCCAAGGCAAACCATTTAATATCATGGTAATCCAAGTCTATGCCCCAACCAGTAACACTGAAGAAGCTGAAGTTGAATGGTTCTATGAAGACCTCCAAGACCTTTTAGAACTAACACCCAAAAAAGATGTCCTTTTCATTATAGGGGACTGGAATGCAAAAGTAGAAAGTCAAGAAACACCTGGAGTAGCAGGCAAATTTGGCCTTGGAATACGAAATGAATCAGGGCAAAGACTCATAGAGTTTTACCAAGAAAATGCACTGGTCATAGCAAACACCCTCTTCCAACAACACAAGAGAAGACTCTACACATGGACATCACCAGATGGTCAACACTGAAATCAGATTGATTATATTCTTTGCAGCTGAAGATGGAGAGCTCTATACAGTCAACAAAAACAAGACCAGGAGCTGACTGTGGCTCAGATCATGAACTCCTTATTGCCAAATTCAGACTGAAATTGAAGAAAGTAGGGAAAACCACTAGAGCATTCAGGTATGACCTAAATCAAATTCCTTATGATTATACAGTAGAAGTGAGAAATAGTTTTAAGGGACTAGGTCTGATAGATAGAGTGCCTGGTGAACTATGGATGGAAGTCCATGGCATCCCACTCCAGTACTCTTGCCTGGAAAATCCCATGGATGGAGGAGCCTGGTAGGCTGCAGTCCATGGCCTCGCTAGAGTCAGACACGACTGAACAACTTTTCAGTCATTCACTTTTCACTTTCATGCATTGGAGAGGGAAATGGCAACCCACCCTAGTGTTCTTGCCTGGACAATCCCAGGGACGGGGAAGCCTGGTGGGCTGCCCTCTATGGGGTCGCACAAAGTCGGACACGACTGAAGCGACTTAGCAGTAGCAGCAACAGCACACACTAGTAAGTAATGCTCAAAATTCTCCAAGCCAGGCTTCAGCAATACATCAACCATGAACTTCCAGATGTTCAAGCTGGTTTTAGAAAAGGCAGAGGAACCAGAGATCAAATTGCCAACATCCGCTGGATCATCAAAAAAGCAAGAGAGTTTCAGAAAACCAACTATTTCTGCTTCATTGACTACGCCAAAGCCTTTGACTGTGTGGATCACAATAAACTGTGGAAAATTCTGAAAGAGATGGGAATACCAGATCATCTGACCTGCCTCCTGAGAAACCTATATGCAGGTCAGGAACCAACAGTTAAAACTGGACATGGAACAAAAGACTGGTTCCAAATAGGAAAAGGAGTATGTCAAGGCTGTATATTGTCATCCTGCTTATTTAACTTAAATGCAGAGTACATCATGAGAAACACTGGGCTGGAAGAAACACAAGCTGGAATCAAGATTGACAGGAGAAATATTAAGAACCTCAGATATGCAGATGACACCACCCTTATGGCAGAAAGTGAAGAGGAACTAAAGAGCCTCTTGATGAAATTGAAAGAGGAGAGTGAAAAAGTTGGCTTAAAGCTCAATATTCAGAAAACGAAGATAATGGCATCCAGTCCCATCAGTTCATGGGAAATAGATGGGGAAACAGTGGAAACAGTGTCAGACTTTCTTTTTCAGGGCTCCAAAATGACTGCAGATGGTGACTGCAGCCATGAAATTAAAAGACGCTTACTCCTTGGAAGGAAAGTTATTACCAACCTTGATAGCATATTCAAAAGCGGAGACACTACTTTGCCAACAAAGGTCCGTCTAGTCAAGGCTATGGTTTTTCCAGTGGTCATGTATGGATGTGAGAGTTGGACTGTGAAGAAGGCTGAGCACCGAAGAATTGATGCTTTTGAACTGTGGTGTTGGAAAAGATTCTTGAGAGTCCCTTGGACTGCAAAGAGATCCAACCAGTCCATTCTAAGGGAGATCAGTCCTGGGTATTCATTAGAAAGACTGATGCTAAAGCTCAAACTCCAATACTTTGGCCACCTCATACAAAGAGTTTAGTCATTGGAAAGGTCCCTGATGCTGGTAGGGATTTGGGGCAGGAGGAGAAGGGGACGACAGAGGATGAGATGGCTGGATGGCATCAACAACTCAATGGACATGAGTTTGCGTAAGCTCTGGGAGTTGGTGATGGACAGGGAGGCCTGGCATGCTGCAGTTCATGGGGTGGCAAAGAGTCAGACAGGACTGAGTGACTGAACTGAACTGAACTGATGCAAAAAAAAAATGCATCTTTGAGATCCAAAACTGTAAATAACTTGGCACTGGGTGGGATTTCTCCCAAGATTACATAGGGATTGGATACTGTGGGATGGACAGAGACTACAGCTTCATTTATGATCCGGAGATCTTGAACCATTCGCCAGGTTACATGCAAGACAGCAAAAGAGACACAGGTGTATAGAACAGTTTTTGGACTCTTTGGGAGAGGGAGAGGGAGAGGGTGGGATGATTTGAGGGAATGGCATTGAAACATGTATAATATCATGTAAGAAATGAATCACCAGTCTAAGTTCGATGCAGGATCCAGGATGCTTGGGGCTGGTGCACTGGGATGATCTGTCCTTTTTCTTTACTGAGAGGATTGGGGTGTTACATGGAGAATTGGTGGGGACCAATAGCCTACAAGCAAGGAATTTATTTATTAAAGGCTGTAGTCCCTACTGAGCCTCTTTTTTGAGGGGATATTGTTTCCGGTTAGGACACCGAGTGGGATCTCAGAGGACAGTGATGACCGGTTCAGCTTGGTGGGCTCATCCAGGAATCCCCTGGTCCCACACCTGGGGGTTAATTTTGTCTTCCCATAATTTTTGGTCCCTCCCTATTGGAGAAGGTGTAATGGGTTCTTAGTAGTAACCAGGAGCTGTAGGGCTCTAAGAGCTGAAAAGTTTCCCATCACAAGGGTGGTCCCCAGTTTAGTATGTCTCTTCCCATTAAGGAACTAGGACACTCAGGGACCACCAGAAACTGGTGAGAAAATATTTGTCCATCCCAGCAACAAAGAAGTGCTTGGGTGAATCTTTTAGTAGTTGTTTTTCCTGTAGCACCCAAAATAGTACAGGTTTGGGAGGAGAAACCTCCAGAGAAGGAGATCAAGACAGAGTAGGTAGCCCCCGCGTCAATCAAGAAATTCTCGGACCTACCTGCCACATCCAGTTGCACCCTTGGCTCCAGCCCCATGATGGTGATCTGTGAAAGGCGGGCTGGCTGGAGCGGGCTGCTCCAGTCCTCTTGAACCATTGTTAGGGAAGGCTTGGCGTTTAACCTTGAGGCTCTTGGGTCCCGCGGGCAGAGTACCACCAAAGTCCCAGTTGATGGCATTTGTAGCAAGCCGTTTTAGGAAACTTGTCACGGTTTGGACTCTCTTTGGCCCAATGTCCCGCCTGTCTACAGATTAGGTATTTGCTTAGTGCCTTGTCCTTCAAGGACTCAGGGTTTGCCATAGGGCTCTGGAGGGCAGCCAGCATCTGGGCATGCCTTGTCTCTTTCCTTCTCTCCCTTTCCTAGGCCTTGGCTTCCTTCTCCTGTTCTCTGTTATAAAAGGTATCGGTGGCTGTCTGGACCATCTCATCTAAAGAGGAAGCAGGGTCCTGCTGCTGTATGTGTTGCAACTTAATTCTGATATCTGATGCACATTGGGACAGGAATTTGTCCTTTAAAATCACCTGTCCCTGATAAGAGTCTAAGTCCAGATTGGTAAACTTTTGGAGGGCCTCTTTTAGCCTTTCCAGAAAGGCAATGGGGTTCTTATTGGGCTCCTGGGTTATTGCTGAGACCCGGGCATAGCTAATTACTTTTTGTCGGGCTGCTTTCAGTCCTGCCTTCACACAGATTAGAAAATGATCCCTTTCCCAGATGTGCTCAGGGTCATTATAATTCCAATTAGGATCGAAGGAGGGGACTGCAGTTTCCCCTACTGGGTATCTATCACTTGATATGTGAAGCCCCGTTGTATACCTTCAGGCTTGCTTTAAGACCCTAGTATGTTCTGCTGCTAAGTCACTTCAGTCGTGTCCGACTCTGTGTGACCCCATAGACAGCAGTCCACCAGGCTCCCCTGTCCCTGGGATTCTCCAGACAAGAATACTGGAGTGGGGTGCCATTGTCTTCTCCAAAGCATGAAAGTGAAAAGCGAAAGTGAAGTCACTCAGTCATGCCCAACTCTTAGCGACCCCATGAACTGCAGCCTACCAGGCTCCTCCACCCATGGAATTTTCCAGGCAAGAGTACTGGAGTGGGGTGCCATTGTATGTTCAGGGTCAGATAAAGTTTGACTAAATATGACCATGATGTCTTTCCATGTCAAGTCAAAGGCCAAGGTAATATGTGGGAATATATCTATATATTTGCCTGGGTCATCTGCCCAGGTCTTGTTTGATCTATTTTAGTTCTAAGAGAGAGAAGAGCTTATGGACCTGGATTGGTCTGAATTCTCCTTCAGTTTCAACTAAGGGACATACTCGAGCTGGCTTTGGTGGAGGGGGTGCTCCACAAAATGGGGGCATATTTGGATACAAGGAAGGAGCACCAGGCAACTCGGGAGCTGTGGGAAGTGAGCCTTCATTGGGGGGGGGGGTCCTTTTCTTGGTTGCCTGTGCCTAACACCATTTGCCTAGTGGGCTCACTTTTAGGGCGTACAACAATTCCATACGTAAGACAGAGTTCCTTCATATCTCTTAGTCAGAAGAAATTTGGACATAGGGGATCTCTGTCCATTTTCCTTGTCTTTTGCAGAATAAGTCTAATTGCAGGATGGCAATGGCACCCCACTCTGTACTCTTGCCTGGAAAATCCCATGGGCAGAGGAGCCTAGTGGGCTGCAGTCCATGGGGTCACTGAGAGTTGGACACGACTCAGTGACTTCACTTTCACTTTTCACTTTTATGCATTGGAGAAGGAAATGGCAACCCACTCCAGTGTTCTTGCCTGGAGAATCCCAGGGATGGCGGAGCCTGGTGGGCTGCCGTCTATGGGGTCGCACAGAGTTGGACACGACTGAAGTGACTTAGCAGCAGCAGCAGCATTGTAATTTAAACTACCATCCTCAGGCCAGTGTTCCTCGCCCCCCAGTGGATATTGTGGCCACACAGTGGCACAAAAGAATTTTAAGCGACTCCTCCTCAGAGTTAGAGGATCGAACAGCTTCCAGTTATCAAGGATGCATCCCAAGGGCATCTTCCGGGAAGTGTATTGGTTATTTCCCATCTGAAAGACAATCATGACAGGGAGACAAGAAAAAGAAAAAAACCAATAGGCCTCCTTCTATTTCCTTGGGTGGACTTCCTTAGGGGTGAGTCTTTTTGAAGCTTATCCTACTCAGTACTGTTGCAACCTGAAAGCCAGGAGTCCCCGGCTCATGGTGCAGATCTCCAGGCAGGCTGAGGCATGCCAGACTCCTGGAGATCAAATCCCTGGGCAGGTCGAGGCGTGACGGCCTCCCGAGAATTGGGTCCCTGGACAGGTCGAGGCGTGATGATCTCCTGAGACCCCTGGACTGGCAGATCCCTGA
Source organism: Capra hircus (assembly GCF_001704415.2). Classification (NCBI taxonomy): domain Eukaryota; kingdom Metazoa; phylum Chordata; class Mammalia; order Artiodactyla; family Bovidae; genus Capra; species Capra hircus. Next base: position 84,044,638 of record NC_030810.1, read on the forward strand.
ACAGGTTGAAGCATGACAACCTTTCGAGGACCAGATCCCTAGGCAGGTCAAGGCAGGTTGACCTCCTGGGACCCCAAGACTGGAGTTGGGAGTCCCCAAGATCTCCACTGTGACCAGTGTTGGGTAGGATTAACGAGTTGTAATCTTAACTCATTGCTGGCTTGTCCACCATGGATGGGAATAGATATCATGATGTAAAGCAATCCAAGCCTGTGCCCTGAGACTGGGAAACAGTGAAACAGTCATAAGCCTTATCCTCTTACCTAAGGGATCATAAGGCACTGATTTCTTCCCCTAGTCCTCCATAAGAGCAGGTTAGGGTGTCTCCAATGGTAAACACTTCGTTCTCATAGACCCACTTTAGGTGATAACAGAAGTAGTGACAAAGGAGTGGTTTATCTGGCCCAGTTAGGGACATTAAGGTATTTTAATAGTAGGCTGGGTGGACTAAAAAGCCTCTTGATGAAAGTGAAAGAGGAGAGTGAAAAAGTTGGCTTAAAGCTCAACATTCAGAAAACGAAGATCATGGCATCTGGTCCCATCACTTCATGGGAAATAGATGGGGAAACAGTGGAAACAGTGTCAGACTTTATCTTTGGGGGCTCCAAAATCACTGCAGATGGTGACTGCAGCCATAAAATTAAAAGACGCTTACTCCTTGGAAGAAAAGTTATGACCAACCTAGATAGTATATTCAAAAGCAGAGACATTACTTTGCCGACTAAGGCCCGTCTAGTCAAGGCTATGATTTTTCCTGTGGTCATGTATGGATGTGAGAGTTGGACTGTGAAGAAAGCTGAGCACCAAAGAATTGATGCTTTTGAACTGTGGTGTTGGAGAAGATTCTTGAGAGTCCCTTGGACTGCAAGGAGATCCAACCAGTCCATTCTGAAGGATATCAACCCTGGGATTTCTTTGGAAGGAATGATGCTAAAGCTGAAGCTTCAATACTTTGGCCACCTCATGAGAAGAGTTGACTCACTGGAAAAGACTCTGATGCTGGGAGGGACTGGGGGCAGGAGGAGAAGGGGACGACCAAGGATGAGATGGCTGGATGGCATCACAGACTCTATGGACGTGAGTCTGAGTGAACTCTGGGAGATGGTGATGGACAGGGAGGCCTGGTGATTCATGGGGTCGCAGAGTCTGACACGACTGAGCGACTGAACTGAACTGAACTGAACTGCGTGGACCAATGTTGCCTACAAGGGGGCAGGTCCTGATTGTAGGAGTTAGTAATTGGCTAAAGAATAAATTGGTAAGAGGCAACCGACCAAATGTTCCATAAAAGTGGAGTGGAGATTTGATCCAGGGATATGTTTGTAACTTTAGAAAGGTGGCAAGGGTTTGGGCCCAAACGGCCTGCAGGACTAATTCCCAAAGTGGCAAACATTATCCCTGGAAGCCCAATTGCCTTTGAAGGGATGCCAGCTGATGAACTTTTGGCAGGCATTGTGTGCCTGTCGCCCGCCATAGGGGGTTCACTGAGAGATGTTGCTGTTGCACATGTTGCGGGAAACATGGAAGATGAAGGCCTGAATATCTAGAAGGATTGGACATTGTACAGTATTTCCCTCCCAAGGGCCAGAAATTTTCTGGTTGTCCCTCCATAAGATTGTAGAGACAACAGTGTGGGCCTGGATGGGGCTGAGGAAAAGAGCATGAAACAGGAGGGAAGGGGGCAGAGCACAACCTTTGAAAGAATGACATAGCACAAGGGCATAAAGGTAAACTGATTGAAATCAATTGGGTCCAAGATGACAAGTCAAATTCAAGTAAACCTTAATCCCCAATCTGTAAGCCAAAAGACACACCCAGAGGTGGCAGGACAGCTCTAAGGCACTGTCAAAAGACAGAGTGGGTGGTTCCCCAATGGCTGGGATGATCATCCCACTCATTAGCATGTGAATTCACCCCAATTGCAAAACCTAGCCAGGCCGCATTCCATGGCCCTGTACCAGTACCCTGTAGAGTGGGCACTTCTCTCTGAATCCTAACAAATCCACTTCTCACTTATCGCTTTGTCTTTCACTGAATTTTTGCAATGAGACATCAGAGCCTGAGCTTCATTAGGTCCTGAAGTTGGGCATCCTGGGTTTTGGTCAGGCTCAAGCCCTGGAAGAGAGAGCTGAAAGACAGGAGGAAAAAGCAGTGGGAAAAACCTGCCAAGGAGTCCCCGTCACACCTTGCCAGAAATTTTGTTAAATATCTGACCAGTGTTCATAGTTTTCATTGGTCTGATCCTTGATACAAAGAAGAGTAAGGACAGAAGAACCCCCAACAGCTTGTGTAACAACTACTGGGGCTCAGCAGATAGCACCTTTGGGACATACTTAGGAGTAGCCTCTCCAGAGTCCCTCAAATGTGCCCACTGCCACCCACCTGTTCATGGGAGGTTCGAGGAGACAAGAAACAAGAGATTGTAAAGGAATTAGGATTTTGTTAGGCATATGTCCCTCCTGCCATAGGAGTGAGGATCTCCTACCTTAACTGGAGGTCTTCTGGAATCTGAGACTGAGCTGCATGAGCTTTCTGCTGAGTTCATTTTTTGCTGTCCAGGTGTCCAGCACGATGGGCCTGTTGTCACTTCCCCCCTGCTGGGTTTTCTTCGCATTCCGCTTCTACCACAGGAGCTTTGCTGTGGCTCCTGCTGTGCTTGGCCTCCTCCTTGCGGGGGCCACGCTGAGGTTGTTACAGCCAGGTTAAACCCAAGTCACGGCACCATAGGTGTCAGGCAAGTGTATGCTCCTCGGTTCTGTCTCGTCCACAACAAAGATTTGGAGTGACGGACATTAAAGCCCTAAGCAAGTCACAGCTCTTGGGTCTTGGACAGACCGTGTTATAGCTCTCAGGTCTCAAACAGACTGTTATAGCTCTTAGACAAATCAGTGTTACAGCTCCATGTTACAGCTCTATTTTATTTAGATAATAACAGGAAAATCCATCCTTGAGGCGTGAGGGCATATCGACCCAAAGACCGAAGAGAAGAGAGCCCCAGCACGCAGGAGAGAGAGAGAGAGCCCTTTGGCTCCTCTTTCTATGTTTTCCTTTTCCCCCTGGGCCTGCCCTACGTAAACTGGGTCAGCCAGGAGTGTTGTTTGTTCTACCTGAAGCCCTCACTCTAGTCCTCGGACCTTCCTTTGTTCTATTTTCATGGGCTTTTTTCTTCCTTATCTTTTAGCTGCAGCCATTCTAGACTCCTTTTCCCTATTTTAACTACCTAACAAAGTCATTCAAATAATTATTACCAGCATTTTAGGCACTTCTACTGGATGGTCTCTGGGTTGGGAAGATCCCCTGGAGAAGGGAACGGCTACCCACTCCAGTATTCTGGCCTAGAGAATTCCATGAACTGTATAGTCTATGGGGTCACAAAGAGTCGGACACAACTGAGTGACTTTCACTTCACTGGATGGTAGTTGTCTACCAAATAATACAAAATGGAAATTATTTCCACAAATGAATAATATAGAAGTGGGCAAAGGATTAGACTGAAAAAAATCATGGAATTTTAAATGGAGGAAAATGCTCTGAAATGAAAACCTGTTACTGTAGCCCTGGAGCTGAGGGTAATTTATAGGTAGACCAGTAAAACATGTGTTCCTCAATAATATAATCAATCACTTTACCTGGAATCTAGCCGCTCAGCAATGCAATGCTCTAGTATGAATCTAGATTCTTTTTCTAGCTGCTATCAGTCAAATAGCTTTTAATGACTTCTACTATTAGATGACATTTAAGGCTATTTAAGTCTATAATTTGTCCTACATTTCTTCTTAAAACAGGCATGCAGGATACATGCTGACACTGCTAACACTGCATATATTCAGAACAGGGAAGGCAAAGGGTCATAAGACATGGACCTTGAAAGCATTAATAATTCAGAAAGAAAAAAAAATCTGCCACTAACTTTTTTTCATTCCTGTAATAAAGTATAATAAAGTAAATTTCATCCTTTTAGTGTACCACTCTGAGTTTTGACAAAGACATACAGTCATGTAACCATGATCACAATCAAAATATGGAACAGTTTATTGAAGGGAATTCAACCATACATATACGTGTATCCATTTGTTCACCTGAAGCTATCACAACACTGTTAATCAGCTATTAATCAATTTTTTTTAAGTTTTTGGTGTTAAAAATTTTTAAAAAAATTTTTTTTTCTAAAGAGAGGGAGAAAAAATGGAACATTTCAATAATCTCCCCAAATTTCCTCCTGCCCCTTTGTAATCAACCCCTTCCACACACTCTGTCCTTGGCAACTACTGATCTTTTTTCCATCCTTGTAGTTTAATGTTTTCCAGAGTGTTACATTAGTGGGATTTTTAGTATATGGTCTATTAAGTCTGTGGTCTTTCACACAGAAAAATGCAACTGAGATCTATTCATGTTGTTGTGGTACTAGGAGTACATTCTTTTTTCACTGAGTAGTATTTCATTGATTGGATGTACCTCAGTTTGGATTGACTCCAGTTTTCAGTGATTACTAATGAATCTACTATGAATATTAACATATATACTTTTGTGTAGACATAAAATTTCATTTGGCTTGGGTAAAAACCTAACTGAATTGTATGGTAAGAGAATGTTTACCTTTTAAAAAAGCTGCCAACTGTTTTGAAAAGTGGCTATACCATTTTGACTTGCTATAAACAATGTATGGGAATTTCAGTGGCTCCACACCCTTGTCAGCATCTGGAATCTTTATTTTGCATATTTGTTTTAGCTATTCTAATAAATTTGCTGTGGCATCACAGTGTGGTTTTTAACTTGCATTTTCCTAATAACAATGTTAAGCATCTTTTCATGTTCTTATTTGCCATTCGTATATTTTCTTTGATAAAGTGTCATTGTAAATCTTTTGCTCATTTTTTTTAAGATTGGATTTATAGTTTTCGTATTACTGCCTTCTGAGAGTATTTATGTTAACTGGATACAAGTCTTTCATCACATATGTGATTTCAAAAATTTATCCCAGTTCATAGTCTATGTCTTTTAATTCTTTTAGCAATGTCATACATAGGGCAAAAGTCTTCATTCCAATGAAATTCAATTATCAATCTTTTTTTTTCCTACTATAGATTGTGCTTCTCATATTGTATTTAAGAAATGTCTGCTTAATCCAAGATCACAAATGTTTTCTCCTATGTTTTCTTCTAGTCTATAGATTGTTTATGACAATCTGGTTTAAAATAGATATACCATTAATAAATTTCAGGGATATCTGAGTAAAAAGAATGAACTATTAATTTTTTTAATTCAGAAGAATACTGAATTTAGTACTTTATATATTTGAAATTTCTGAAATCAGAATCTCTTCCCTAAAATATAAAAAAAATCACACAATACAACAGTCACTCATTCATTCGTCAAGTATTTATTAATGGCCTTACTATTTTCCAATTACTCAGTTAGATGGTATGGTTAGAGAGTTAAAGATGTAGCTGATCCTTTCCCTCAAGAAGTTTTGCATCTGTGTCTTATATCACATCCTTATATAGAACAGAGAAGGTGAGTGAAAACATCGTAGTGCAGTATGATATAAACAAGAATTAGGGTGGTGACCAGAAGCCATATAAGTGAAAAGCAAGTCTCAACCCAAAATGATAGAGCACCCATGAAAGAAAGGAGATAAAACTTGCAGCCCTGAGGAGCACACAGTTTGGTGGAGCAGATGAAAATGCAAATACATAAATAATTATTTCATTACAAACATTCTAAGTGCTATGAAATAAAATTACCGAAAATGAAGACAGTACATAACAAGATATAATTATTCTACGAAGTTAAGGGAAGACAGTCCTAACAGTGTAACATGCAAACTGGAAGCTGAGTGTAATTAGAAATTATCTTAGAATAAAAATTCAATGTTCCAGATTAAGGAAATTGCACATTTAAAGACCCAAACACTAACTATAAGACGACACTGATGCAAGAAATTAAGGAAAACACAAATAAATGAAAAGAAATATCAGGTTCATTAGCTGAAATAATTAATGTTATTAAAATGTCTATAATGCCCAAAGCCATCTATAACAGTCAATAAAATCTCTATCAAAATTCCAATAGTAACAGAAAAAAAAAATCCTACAATTTGTGTGGAACCACAAAAGACCCTAAATAGCCAAAGCGATCTTGATAAAAAAGAACAAAGCTGGAAGCATCACACTGCCTGATTTCAAACTATACTATAAAATTGTAGTATATAGTAATCAAAGTAGTATAGTACTGGCATAAAACTAGGTGCATAGACTAATGGAAATGTAATCAAGAGCCAAGAAATAAACCCACACACATACGGTCAACTAATATTTGACAAGGGAGCCACTAAGACTCTCAGTGGAGAAAACATAGTCTCTTCAGTAAATAGTGATGAGAAAACTGAATATCCTATCCCAAAAAATGAACTGGAGTCCTCTCCTAAATCATATGCAAAAATTAAGGGAAAAAGTATGAAAGACTTAGATGTAAGTCCTGAAATCATAAAACTCCTAGAAGGACAGAGGCAAAAATTTCCTTGACATTGGTTTCAACAATAACTTTTTAGATATGACACCAAGAATGCAAACGACAAAAGCAAAAATAAACAAGTATTACTTTTGTTGTTTTGTTGTTATGTTTTAGTTACTATGTCATGTACAACTCTTTTGCAACCCCATGGAGTATTACTACAGCAAACTAAGAAGGCAATACAGCCAAAGAAATGGACAACAAAATAAAAAGATAACCTACTGAATGAGAAAAAATGTTTGCAAATCAAGTATCTGATAAGGAGTTAATATCTATGATCTATAAGGACTTACAACTCAGTAGCAAAAAATAACCAAATCAATTTTAAAATGGACAAATGACCTAAATAGTCTCCAAAGAATATATACAAATGTCCAACAGATACATACATGAAGTTATCAAGATCACTAATCACCACAAAAATGTTAGTCAAAACTACGATGAGAAATCTCTTCACACCGTTTAAGATGGCTGTTACACAAAAGAGAAGAGTTTACACATGATAACAAGGATGATGGAGTAAAGGGAACATTTGAGCACTCTTGGTAGAAATGTAAATTGGTCCAGCTATTATGATAAACACTAAGGAGATTCCTCCAAATATAGTACTATATGATCTAGCAGTTCTACTTCTGGGTATATATTCAAGGGAAATGAAATCACTATCTTGACGAGATATCTGCACCCTCATATTTGTTGCAATTATTTATCTCAATAAAACCAAAAATAAATAAATAAATAAGAGAAAGTTTAATATCAAAGGAAAACAATAGAGTATCACTCATAGTACCATACAGTCCTTTAAACTGAATAAATAACTTTATGAAAATCACTCCTGTCTTATTATATCTTTGACTATGAAATGTTATCAAGAAACCACAAACTTAAATGTGAAGATATGGTACATGTTTTTGAAAAATTAATCAACCCAGCAAGACAAATGAAAGAGTAAAGAGTCAAGCGAACAGTGTAGATGAGGCTTTTATGAGCCAAAATGAGAGTGAGCAAGCACTGGAGGTTGCGGAAAGTTAGGTGCTCCAGGTTATATAGTAAGTGCTCTCTGTTATTGCTGTTCAGTCGTTAAGTTGTGTCTAAGTCTTTGTGACTCCATAGACTATAGCCTGCCAGGCTCCTCTGTCCTTGGAATTCTCCAAGCAAGAATACTGGAGTGCATAGCCATGCCGTTCTCCAGAGGATCTTCTCGACCCAGGGATCAAATCCAAGTCTCCTGCATTGCAGGTGGATTCTTTGCCATCTGAGTCATTTATTAGCTGACCTAAAATATATCGATTCCTGCTATACAACCTAGTGATTCCATATCTCTATACATTTCAAAATGATCACCACATAAGTAGAGTTTTGGTATGTCTGCATACAAAGGTATTACATAGTTATTGACTATATTCTCCATACTGTACCTGTCGTACCCATGACTCCTTTATTGTATAATGGAAGTTTATACCTCTTAAACACCCTCACTTATCTCTCCTCCTCTAAAGATTTATCTATTCAAATCCTCTAATACTTTTACAGTATTTTTTATTGATGAGTTATATGAGTTCCTTATATATATTGGATATTAACCCCTTATCAGATATATTGTTTGAAAATATCTTCACCCATTTGGTAGGCAGCATTTTCATCCTGTTGATAGTTTCTTTCACTATTCAAAAGCATTTTGGTTTGATGTAGTCCCATTTATTTATTTTCACTTTTGTTTCCCTTGCTTGGGATAAGGAGATATAGCTTAAAAAAAATATTACTGAGACTGATGCAAAAGAGTAATATTTCAGAGTTCCCTGCCTATATTTTCTTCTAGAAGGTTTATTTAGGGCATTGTATTTAAATGTCTTCAATCCATTTTGAAGTTATTTTTCCAACACTATTTATTGAAGAGGTGGTCTTTTCCCCAACGTATATTCTTGTCTTCTTTGTGGTATATTTGTTATTACTGTTCAGTCGCTAAGTCGTTTTCTGGGCTTCCCTGGTGGCTCAGACAGTAAAAAATTTGCCTGCAATGTGGGAGACCTGGCTTCAATCCTTGGATTGGGAAGATCCCCTGGAGGAGGGCATGGCTTCCCACTTCAGTATTCCTGCCTGGAAAATCCCCATGGACAGAGGAGCCTGGTGGGCTACAGCTCATGGTGTCACACAGTCAGACAGGACTGAGCGACTAAGTACAGTCCGACTCTTTGTGACCCCATGGACTGCAGCCCACGAGGCTCCTCTGTCTTTCATTATCTCCCAGAGTTTGCTCAGATTCATGTGCTGGAGAAGACTCTTGAGAATCCCTTGGACTGCAAGGAGATCAAACCAGTCAATCTTAAAGGAAATCAACCCTGAATATTCATTGGAAGGACTGATGCTACCGCTGAAGCTCCAATCATCTGGCCACCTGACACCAAGAGCTGACTCACTGGAAAAGACCCTGATGCTGGGAAAGATTGAAGGCAGGAGGAAAACAGGATGACAGAAGATGAGAAGATGAGATGGTTGGATGGCATCACCAATTCAATGAACATGAATTTGAGTAAACTCTGGGAGATGGTGAAGGACAGGGAAGCCTGGCATGCTGCAGTCCATGGGGGTCACAAAGAGTCGGACATGACTAAGCAAGTAAACAACAACATATATAAATACATGATACCAAATTATATATACATATATACACACACATATATATTAAGTCCATCTTATCCATTTAAGGCCAAGGTATCCGTATTGATTTCCGTCTGGATGATCTGTCCTTCGATGCTAAGGAGGTGTTCAAGTCCTCTACTATTATTGCGCCACTGTCAGTTTCTCTGTTTACGGCTGTGAATAATTATTTTATATATTTAGGCACTCATGTTGGGTACATACATATTTATAAATGTTAAATCTCCTTCTTGGATTGATCCCTTGATCATTATGCAACTCTCTTCTTTGCCTCTTGTGACAGTCTTTGTTTTGTCTATTTTGTCCTATTTTGTCTGACAGACATATTGCTACCCTGGCTTTATTTTCATTTCTATTTGCCTGGGATACCCTTTTCCATTCCCTCACTTTCGATCTGTGTGAATATTTAGATTTGGAGTCTCTTCTACGCATTACCTATTTGGGTCTTGGCTTTGTATCTGTTCAGCCACTCTATGTCTTTTTATTGGATCAATTAGTCCATTTACATTTAAAGCAATTATCCTATGCATGTACTGACTGCCATTTTGTTCATTGTTTGGGGTTGTTTTTGTAGTTCTTTTTTTCTTCTTTTTGTCTCTTTCTGGTGTTCTGATTATTTTTACTGTTATGTTTGAATTCCCTTCTTTTGTGTGTGTATATGTGTATCACATTACAGACCTTCAGTTTGTGATTATTATGAGCAATCCATATTTTATATATATATATATATAGTATCTTTTATCTGCAAAAATTTTGGTTTCTCCACCAAATTTGAATAAGAGCTTCGCTGGGTAAAAGATTTTCCCTTGGTGACAGGTTTTTCCCTTTCATCACTCTAAATTTGGCATCCCTGCAGACTTTCAGCTAAACTGTCAGCTGGTAACCTTATAAAGTTCCTTTGTATATAAATTTACTTTTCCCTTCCTGCTTTTAAAATTCTTTTTTATCTTTAATTTTTGTGATTTTAATTACAATGGGTCTTGATGTGACCCTCTTTGAGTTGAAACTGCTTGAGACTTTATAAGTTTCCTGGACCTGGGTGTCTGTTGCCTTTCAGGTTAGTGATGTTTTAGCAATTAATTCTTCAGATATTTTCTCTGCTATTCTCTCGCATGCTTCTCCTTCTGAAACCTCTTTAATATGAATGTTAGAATGTTCATATACTTGACGTTTTCTCAGAGGTCTCATACTATCCGCATTTTTTATTCATATTTTTCTTTCTTCTTTTCAGCAATTTCCACTCTTCTATCTTCCAGCTCACTGATCTGTTCCTCCTTATCATCTAATTTACTTTTGATTCCTACTGGTGTATTTCCTATTTAGTTATTGTATTCCTCACTTATTTCTAGTTCTTTATCTTTTCTCCTTGTTTATAACTTCTAATTTCTTGCTCTCTTTATCCAATCTTCTCCTGAGGTCTTTGAACCTCTTTGCAGTTGTAATCTTGAATTCTTTATAGGGTAAATTCCTTATCTCCACTTCATTTAGTTGTTCTTCTGGGGTTTTATGGTTATTCCTTTGGAATATATTCCACTGTTGCCTCATTTTGCCTAATTTGCTGGTTTTATTTATATGTATTTGGTAGATTAGTTATGCTTTCTGACCTTGGAGAAGTGGCCTTTTGTAGGAGACATGCTATGAAACTCAGCAATGCACTCCTCTCTTTTCACCAGATAATATGCTCTAGGGGGTGCCCCCAATAGGGGCTGCATGGGTCCTTCTTCTGTGGCAGGTTGACTGCTACGGCTGGTATGGTACACGTGACTGGTCCCTAGTCAGGTAGGTTGCCAAGAACTGCCTTGTGCAGAGGCTGCTGGCCACAGGTAGGCAAGGTCAGGCCACACGGAGGCTGGCTGCAGGGCCACAGGGTTATGTGGGACTAGTGCTACCCTACTGGTGTACAAAGCTGTGTTCTGAGTGGGTGGTTGTGGGGTCTGAAGTCACAAACCTAGTGCTAACCTGCTGGTAGGCAAGGCCAGTTCCTGACATGGCTGGCTGCATTTTATGCTGCTCTAAAGCTTATGTTGGCCAGCAGACATGTGGGGTTAAATCCTGGCATGGCTGGTTCAGGGGCCCACGGTGTTCTGTTTCATGATTCTTTATGGATATATTTAGTTGTAGGAATCTTTTTGTGCCTTCTGATCTTTCTCATCAATAGTCGTTCTATAATGGTTATAATTTTGATGTTCCATGGGAGGAGGTGAGCTCAGGGTTTTCAAACTGTGCCATCTTGGCCATTGTCCCTCTGAGATTAGTATACTCTTTTAAATGCACTCAATCTCCAAAATAAAACAATTGGTCACTCTTTGTCAGATTTTCAATTAAAAAAATATATATAGGCTATAAAATGTATGAGACCTTAAGATAGTGACATTATACCTCTTTTTATCCCAAACAGGTCTTATCAGAGTATCTCATACACTAAGTGAAAGCAAAAGTGAAGTTGCTCAGTCGTGTCCGACTCTTTGCAACCCCATGGACTATAGCCCACCAGGCTCCTCCATCCATGGGATTCTCCAGGCACGAATACTGGAGTGGGTTGCCATTTCCTTCTCCAGGGGATCTTCCTGACCCAGGGATTGAACCCAAGTCTTCCACATTGCAAGCAGATGCTTTAACCTCTGAGCCACCAGGGAAGCCCGCTTACCAAATAGATTAACTGATTTAATCATTTTCCTATTTGTGAATTATCAGCAGAAATAAAATCTCTATTCTTCACTTTCTTTGTCTTATGGTCTAAAAATTTAGTAAGTGATCAAAGAGTGTGCTAGCTGATACTATAGTATAAGTCAGTGTATTTCTACCAAATGCACAAACTCAAATGCAGTCAAATTCAAGTACATCACTCATAAAAGGGATGAGAGAGTAATAGAGACAGAGATAGAGAATTAAATTGTATGAACAGTTCACTTGTCATTCCACTCACTTAGCATATGCCCCAGAGTGAGCATGAAATGGAAAATGGGATTCTGTCTTTTCCTCTGCTGAGTTCACTTCCCACACGTCTCTTTTAGTGATCGTCTTGCTGAAGTTCTGAGTATTCTAGTTTTTAAAGATGTGTATTGCATATAATACGCTTCCTAAATTCAATGCAGTTACTTCATCTGGTGCTCAACCAACAAAGAAAAATCAGTATCTGTTCCCAAGCTAGAAAGAAAAATTGGCTGTACTGGACTTATTGAGACACAGTATATTCATTTCAAACTTGGCATTTTCCTAAGATATTTTCAAGGGCAAGTTTGCCTGTACTCAACTTTTGCTTTACCTGCTGACTCTAGACATTATGCCCACTTAAGATGCCACTCTATAGCATGGCAATCCATTGTATCCTGAAAAGACTTTGACTTTGACATTTAATGTATTTTATGCAAGGTATTCTTTATTCACAATTGATGATTCTTTTAAATATCTAAATTGCTTGCCATGATTTATAAGCACTTTTATAAGCACTATTATAGATAACAAATATAGCTCAGTTCAGTCCATTCCCTCAGTCGTGTCCGACTCTTTACGACCCCATGAATCGCAGCACGCCAGGCATCCCTGTCCATCACCAACTCCTGGAGTTCACTCAGACTCGCGTTCATCAAGTCAGTGATGCCATCCAGCCATCCCATCCTATGTCCTCCCCTTCTCCTCCTGCCCCTAATCCCTCCTAGCATCAGTCTTTTCCAATGAGTCAACTCTTTGCATGAGGTGGCCAAAGTACTGGAACTTCAGCTTTAGCATCATCCCTTCCAAAGAACACCCAGGGTTGATCTCCTTCAGAATGGACTGGTTGGATCTCCTTGCAGTCCAAGGGACTCTAAAGACTCTTCTCCAACACCACAGTTCAAAAGCATCAATTTTTCAGCGCTCAGCCTTCTTCACAGTCCAACTCTCACATCCATACATGACTACTGGAAAAACCATAGCCTTGACTAGATGGACCTTAGTTGGCAAAGTAATGTCTCTGCTTTTGAATATGCTATCTAGGTTGGTCATAACTTTTCTTCCAAGGAGTAAGCGTCTTTTAATTTCATGGCCGCAATCACCATCTGCAGTGATTTTGGAGCCCACAAAAAGAAAGTCTGACACTGTTTCCACTGTTTCCCCATCTATGTCCCATGAAGTGATGGGACCGGATGCCATGATCTTCGTTTTCTGAATGTTGAGCTTTAAGCCAACTTTTTCACTCACCTCTTTTACTTTCATCAAGAGGCTTTTTAGTTCCTCTTCACTTTCTGCCATAAGGGTGGTGTCATCTGCATATCTGATGTTATTGGTATTTCTCCTGGCAATCTTGATTCCAGCTTGTGTTTCTTCCATTCCAGCATTTCTCATGATGTACTCTGCATATAAGTTAAATAAGCAGGGAGACAATATACAGCCTTGACCTACTCCTTTTCCTATTTGGAACCAGTCTGTTGTTCCATGTCCAGTTCTAACTGTTGCTTCCTGACCTGCATAGAGATTTCTCAAGAGGCAGTCAGGTGGTCTGGCATTCCCATTTCTTTCAGAATTTTCCACAGTGGGCTTCCCTGGTGGCTCAGAGGTTAAAGCGTCTGCCTAGAATGCGGGAGACCCGGGTTCGATCCCTGGGTTGGAAAGATCCCCTGGAGAAGGAAATGGCAACCCACGCCAGTACTCTTGTCTGGAGAATCCCATGGAGGGTGGAGCCTGGTAGGCTACAGTCCTTGGGGTCACAAAGAGTCGGACAAGACTGAGTGACTTTACTTACTTACTTACTTATTGTGATCCACACAATCAAACGCTTTGGCGTAGTCAATAAAGCAGAAATAGATGTTTTTCTGGAACTCTCTTGCTTTTTCCGTGATCCAGCGGATGCTGGCGATTTGATCTCTGGTTCCTCTGCCTTTTCTAAAACCAGCTTGAACATCAAGAAGTTCACGGTTCACATATTGCTGAAGCCTGGCTTGGAGAATTTTAAGCATTATTTTGCTAGCGTGTGAGATGAGTGCAATTGTGTGGTAGTTTGAACAATCTTTGGCATTGCCTTTCTTTGGGATTGGAATGAAAACCGACATTTTCCTGTCCTGTGGCCACTGCTGAGTTTTCCAAATTTGCTGGCATATTGAGTGCAGCACTTTCACAGCATCATTCTTTCAAGGATTTGAAATCAGCTCAATTGGAATTCCATCACCTCCACTAGCTTTGTTCATACTGATGCTTCCTAAGGCCCACTTGACTTCACATTCCAGGATGTCTGGCTCTAGATGAGTGATCACACCATCGTGATTATCCAGGTCATGAAGATCTTTTTTGTACAGTTCTTCCGTGTATTCTTGCCACCTCTTCTTAATATCTTCTGCTTCTGTTAGGTCCATAACATTTCTGTCCTTTATCAAGCCCATCTTTGCATGAAATGTTCCCTGGTATCTCTAATTTTCTTGAAGAGATCTCTAGTCTTTCCCATTCTGTTCTTTTCCTCTATTTCTTTGCATTGATCACTGAAGAAGGCTTTCTTATCTCTTCTTGTTATTCTTTGGAACTCTGCATTCAGATGCTTATATCTTTCCTTTTCTCCTTGGCTTTTTGCTTCTCTTCTTTTCACAGCTATTTGTAAGGCCTCCCCAGACAGCCATTTTGCTTTTTTGCATTTCTTTTCCATGGGGATGGTCTTGATCCCTGTCTCCTGTACAATGTCACAAACCTCATTCCATAGCTCATCAGACACTCTATCTATCAGATCTAGTCCCTTAAATCTATTTCTCACTTCCACTGTACAATCATAAGGGATTTGATTTAGGTCCTACCTGAATGGTCTTGCGGTTTTCCCTGCTTTCTTCGATTTAAGTCTGAATTTGGCAATAAGGAGTTCATGATCTGAGCCACAGTCAGCTCCTGGTCTTGTTTTTGTTGACTGTATAGAGCTTCTCCCTCTTTGGCTGCAAAGAATATAATCAGTCTGATTTTGGTGTTGACCATCTGGTGATGTCCATGCATAGAGTCTTCTCTTGTGTTGTTGGAAAAGGGTGTTTGCTATGACCAGTTCCTTTTTTTGGCAAAACTCTATTAGTCTTTGCCCTGCTTCATTCCATATTCCAAGGCCAAATTTCCCTGTTACTCCAAGAGTTTCTTGACTTCCTACTTTTGCATTCCAGTCCCCTATAATGAAAAGGACATCTTTTTGGGGTGTTAGTTCTAAAATGTCTTTGAGGTCTTCATAGAACTGTTCAACTTCAGCTTCTTCAGCATTACTGGTTGGGGCATAGACTTGGATTACTGTGATATTGAATGATTTGCCTTGGAAATGAACAGAGATCATTCTGTCATTTTTGAGAGTGCATCCAAGTACTGCATTTCGGACTCTTTTGTTGACCATGATGGCTACTCCATTTCTTCTAAGGGATTCCTGCTCGCAGTCGTAGATATAATGGTCATCTGAGTTAAATTCACCCATTCCAGTCCATTTTAGTTCCCTGATTCTTAGAATGTCAATGTTCACCCTTGCCATCTCTTGTTTGACCACTACCAATTTGCCTTGACTCATGGACCTGACATTTCAGGTTCCTATGCAGTATTGCTCTTTACAGCATCGGACCTTGCTTCTATCACCAGTCACCTCCATAACTGGGAATTGTTTTTGCTTTGGCTCCATCCCTTCATTCTTTCTGGAGTTATTTCTCCACTGACCTCCAGGAGCATATTGGGCACCTACTGACCTGGGGAGTACCTCTTTCAGTATCCTATCATTTTGCTTTTTCATACTGTCCATGGGGTTCTCAAGCAGGGGGGAAATCACAAAAGGGAAAATCTTTAGTACAGAGGTCACACACATGTGCCCAGTGGGATCTTAAAGGTAAGGGAACAAGTGAGGAATCCTAGACTTCACAGGGTATGAGGTCTGGAGAGGCCTGGAGAGGCAGAACAGGAGGGGCTCCAACCCACTGTTTCAACACTGGAATGGAGGGTCAGTGTTGCCATTTTTTTTTTTCAAGAGAAACTGAAAGTATGGATTTATATAGGAAAGGCATCCAAGGGCTTTTAACAGTAATAGCAAATCCTGTGGGTTAAGACCACAAGGCCACAACAAACAAGATCCACTGGTGTAACTTAACACAATGACCATCTATTTGCAATCCTTTCACTACCATACCTTTATCACAAATAAGTGGCTTTTTATGTAAAAATATAACTATTTGAACACATGCAGTGCTTAATTAACATTCTGCGATTAAATAATGTATGGTTTTCTTTCTACTGGGCAATTATGACATTTTGCTGAATCAGGAAAAATGCAATTTTCAATTTTCTTGAGAAAAAGTATTTAATACCTCTCAGCATATAAGAACATTTCAGCATGATGCCAAGTTTGTGCCTAGAGTTCTTTCTTTCTTTTGATTAATGAGAAGTGTTTCCAGTTACCTATTTACCTATGAGTTAAGGAATAAATCAAATAGTTCCCTACACCTGTAAGACAAGTTAGATTTATTCTTTCTGGGATCATCATACCAGATTATCATCATACACACCTGCAAACGAAACGATGGTTTTTCTATCACAAAGAAAATCTGGTAGCCTCAAAATTAGACCTTCCATATTAATCAGGAAATTATTACCATAGGATGCATTTCTAAGAGGGGAATACAGGACTCTAACAATATAGTCGTTGGCAGAAAATTGTCTGACTCTGGTACACACAACACCTAAAGCCACAGCTTGGAGGTTGAACCCTTACATTATTATTCCATACCAACCAAACCTATTTGCTCATTTATGTAATTGTTCTTGGAGCACAGAAACCATCAGAGGGGAATAAGTTCAGGAAGGAAAATTATACTTCTTATGGTTATAAGGGATGTGGTGCTCAATAGAGTGGAATTACTTCTCCAGTAAAATAAATCAGAGGGCTTCCCAAACTTGTCAAACCTCTAATCATGAATGATGTTTACATTTCCTGTTGGTTTCTAGTTTTATATCCAACATAGAGCGAGCAAAAAATATCCAAATCCGTTCCAGAAATGAAAGGCAAAATCTGTCTTACAAATTGATGGGCCCAAGTAGTTTGGTACCAGAGATTATAAATCTGCCTTTTCTTATACCAGTCTTTCTGATGAGCATATTTTAAAACTGCATGCAAAATAGTTCAATTAAAACTATTGCTTGTGTAACTATTCTAGTAATGTAAAGGTCTATTACAGTATAACTATGAAAACAAATGAGAGTTTACATACAGGAAATTTTTCCTATAGATCTAGAATGAACTCTCATAAATGGAGATGCAGAATGCAGCATTAATCAAGTTGGGGAAGTATAATGGGTGGAAGCAAATATCCATCTATCACTTCTCTGTCGAATTGCAGAAACTGCCAATTTTTTCTTATAGGAAATATAGGAGTATTGATTGATATTGACTTATCTTGGTATTCAAAATGGTTGTTATTCCGTGTTTATGTCAATGTCAAGAAAAGAGTGTACACTTTCATGACCAGCAACAGGGAACATTCCCCTTCCCCAACGTGTAGGAGCAGCCATCTCTAATAAAGGAATGCTTAATTACATCCCTATGGCACACCTATTTTTAAATTTTTTTTCAAATGATTATTTATAGCTCACACACAAGAGCTTTTTGAACAAATGCCTGTATTTTAATTTCACAAGTTCAGAGTTCTATGCTGCATTTTTTTTTTTTTAATCTTCAGAGATACCCAATGCTGGTGGGTTTCAAAGATACAAACTAATCTGCACAGTTGGGGGGCTATATGCCATCCAAAGATCATGAAATTAATGAGGTCAACATTAAAGGAGCCAAATTTTCTTGAACTGGTTTGATTTGAGCAAAGAGACTCATTTTCATGTAGTCTTAAAACATTTTTATTAGAGCTATTTGATTTTATGACATTGGTCCAAAGAGTTTGCTAAAAGTCAGGGGAAATCTCCCGTATTTCTTTTCTCCCTTTCCCTCTCTTGGCTATCCGTCTATCTGTCTGTCTGTCTGTCTGTCTGTCTGTCTCTCTCTCTCTCTCTCTCTCTCTCTCTCTCTCTCTTACTCTCCTATTCTCCCTATATTGAAATTTAGATTCTGATTTATTTATTTACCTACAGTCCCTTTTCACCAAGAGTACTCAGATTTAAGGGGCATTTAAAGATTTAAGCTAACTTTTGAATCTTAAAATCATGAACACCACTGTAAACTTTGAGTACATCTCTATACATTCATCTGTTCCCAAAATTTATTTTAGAAGTTCTTACTAAGTGTGTATAAAAATTTCACCTCTTTCAATGTTAAACAAAATAACTATTATTTCTAACAGGTATCCTAAGACATGGGCCTCCCTAGTGGCTCAGCAGGAAAGAATCCGCCTGCAATGCAGGAGACATGGGTTGGATCCTTGGGTCAGGAAGATCCCCCTGGAGGAGGGCATGGCAACTACTCCATTATTCCTTGCTGGAGAATCCCATGGAGAGAGGAGCCTGGCAGCCTATGGTCCATGCTGCTGCTACTGCTGCTAAGTCGCTTCAGTTGTGTCCGACTCTGTGCGACCCCACAGTTGGCAGCCCACCAGGCTCCACCATCCTGGGATTCTTCAGGCAAGAACACTGGAGAGGGTTGCCATTTCCTTCTCCAATGCATGAAAGTGAAAAGTGAAAGTGAAGTCGCTCAGTGAGTGTCCGCCTCTTGGTGACCCCATGGATTACAGCCCACCAGCCTCCTCCATCCGTGAGATTTTCCAGGCAAGAGTACTGGAGTGGGTTGCCATTGCCTTCTCCGATGGTCCATAGGGTTGCAAAGAGTCAAACACGACTGAAGCGACTGAGCATAGCACAGCACACAACATATCATAACACAGGGGTTTTAAATTCATTTCCATAAACTGAAAGAGAAAAATGCTTTGGTTCTCTTATTATTAATGCTGAGCTACTCTCTCATGGAGCTCTAATGAAATGACTAATAAGAAAGTCATTTGGAATAATGATAATAAAAATACACCATCATAATCATGGCCTTTTCAGTTGCCCAAACTCCTTGACTGCTGTTATTCTACTGCCAAAATCAATCAAAAGAGTTTAAGCACCTACTATGATTGTGGGCACTGGGAAATAAAATAGGCAATATTATTCTTACCCTGAAATAATTTAAAATCTCATTGGCAAAATGCAATACATACAAACACATACAGACACACATACACACTCAAGTTTTTGAAAAGTCACATATGTGTGCTTAAAAATCATAATTAATATATTGTGTGGGACCAACACTGAGTGTCATATAAGGGAGAGAATATTTTTAGCTGAATAATCGGAGAAGAACTCACAGGAGGTAGTGTATGACTGGCTTTGATGTTTGGGTAGAATTTCATTAAGTGTGGATTAGCATGTGCATATGTACTCCAGATTTGGTGGGAGAGAGGGGGCAGTTTCTTCCAGAAAGAGGAACCAAAGGTACTAGACTGTACTATCCATTTTAAGAGGACAGTGAGGATGTAGCCTGGATGATCCAGGGTGCACTGAGATGTGAATTTTTAGTAACTAATTAATTTAAAATGTTAAAAGACTTTTGAATGAGAAAATATTAGGTACAAAGTAAAATTCTTTGATATTTAATTCCCACAGTATTATAAAGAATATATTAAAGGAATAGGGGTCAAATTTTGACTTGAAATATATTAAATACAAGATGATTAGGACCTAGATCAGAATGGTAGCAATATAAATAGGAAGAAAAAGTCTAAGAGAGGCATTTTATTTCAAAGACACTCATGTCCCTTGAGTCAGTGATGCTATCTAACCATCTTATCCTCTGCCGCTCCTATCTACTTTTGTCTTCAATCTTTCCCATCATCAGGGCCTTATAATAGCTGGATAGGAGGTTGAAGGAATAAATAAAGACCTCATGACCATAAGGGGTTTCTTCCCTGGTGGCTCAGATGGTAAAACGTCTGTCTACAGTGTGAGAGACCTGGGTTCGATCCCTGGGTTGGGAAGATTCCCTGGAGAAGGAAATGGCAACCCACTCCAGTACTCTTGCCTTGAAAATCCCATGGATGGAGGAGCTTGGGGCAGGCTACTATCCATGGGGCCACAAAGAGTCGAGCACGACTGAGCGACTTCACTTTCACTTTCACTCTCATGACTGTAAGGCTTTAACACCAGAGAGAATACTCTACCACTTCTTAATTTACTTTAAAAAGTGTATTTTTTAACAAATATTTTTAACAATATACTATTTGTCACACACTGTGCAAGTCCATGGGTGTTCAATGAGGTTTGCAAGCTTCAGAGGAAGATAGATAAATAGATAGATATGAAATAACCAATATATACCTATTAATTATAATTATTTATAGAAAAATATTCTAAATGTATGGACATATATGCATATTGTTGTTTTTCAGTCAGTAAATCTTGTCCAACTCTTGAGACCCCAAGAACTTTAGCCCTCCATGCTCCTTTGTCCTTGGGATTCTCTAGGCAAGAATACTGGAGTGGGTTGCCATTTCCTTCTTCAGGAGATCGTCCCAGACCAGAGATAGAATCTCCTGCACTGGCAGTGGAATCTTTATCACTGAGCCATCAGGGAAGCTCCACATATGCATATTACATGTGTATATTATACTATACATAAAACACACATACATGTAATATAAATACGATTGTTCAGTCACTAGTTGTGTCTGACTCTTTGTGACCCCAGGGACTACAGCACCCCAGGCACCACCCTCCTTCACTATCTCCCGGAGTTTGTTCAGATTCATGTTCCTTGAGTCAGTGATACTATCTAACCATCTTATCCTCTGTAGCCCCTTTCTATTTTTGTCTTCAATCTTTCCCATTATCAGGGTCTTTTTCAATGAGTTGATTGTTCCCATCAGGTGGCCAAAGTATTGGAGTTTCAGCAATAGTCTTTGCAATGAATATTCAGGGTTGATTTCTTTTAGGACTGACTGGTTTGATCTCATTGCAGTCCATGGGACTCTCAAAAGTCTTCTCCAGCACCACAGTTTAAAAGCGTCAATTCTTCAGCTCAGCCATCATTATGGTTCAACTCTCACATCTGTACACAACTACTGGGAAAACCACAGCTTAGACTATATGGACCTTTGTTGGCAAAGTAATGTCTCTATGCTGTCTAGGTTTGTCATAGCTTTTCTTCCAAGGAGCAAGCATCTTTTAATTTCATGGCTGAAGTCACCATCCATAGTGATTTTGGAGCCCAAGAAAATAAAATCTGTCACTGTTTCCACTTTTTCCACTTCTATTTGCCAAGAAGTGATGGGACAGAATGCCATGATCTTAGTTTATTGAATGTCGAGTTTCAAGCCAGCTTTTCCACTCTCCTCTTTCACTCACATCAAGGGGCTTTTTAGTTCCTCTTCATTTTCTGCCATCACAGTATTATTATCTGCATATCTAAGGTTGTTGCTATTTTCCCCAGCAATCTTGATTTAGGTTGTAATTCATCCAGCCTGGTATTTCGCATTATGTACTCCGGATAGAAGTTAAATAAGCAGGGTGACAATATACAGCCTTTCATACTCCTTTCCCAATTTTCAATCAGTCAGTTTTTCTATGTCTAGTTCTAACTGTTGCCTCTTGACCCACATACAGGCTTCTCAGGAGACAAGTAAGGTGGTGTGCTACTCCCATCTCTTTAAGAATTTTCCACAGTTCATTGTGATCCATGCAGTAAAAGGCTCTAGGGTAGTCAATGAAACAGCAGTCTATGTTTTTCTAGAATTCCCTTGCTTCCTCTATGACCCAATAAATGTTGGCAATTTGACCTCTGGTTCCTCTGTATTTTCTAAGCCAGCCTGTACACCTGGAAGTTTTCGGTTCACATACTGCTAAAGCCTAGCTCGAAGGATTTTGAGAATAACCTTGATAGCATGTGAAATGAGTGCAATTGTATGATAGTTTCAACATTCTTTGGCATTGCCCTTCTTTGGCATTGGAATGAAGACTGACATTTTTCAGGTCCTGTGGCCACTTCTGAGTTTTCAAAATTTGCTGACCTATTGAGTTCAGCACTTTAAAAGCATCATTTTTAGAATTTTAAATATCTCACCTGGAATTCCATCACCTCCACTAGTTTTGTTTGTAGTAATGCTTTCCTGGTGGCTCAGTAGGTAAAGAATTTGCCTGCAATCTGGGAGACATAGGTTCAATCCCTGGGTTAGGAAGATCCCCTGGAGGAGGACATGGCAACCCACTCGAGTATTCTTGCCTGGAGAATCCCCATGGATAGAAGAGCCTAGTGGGCTGTAGTCCATGGGGTTGCAAAGAGTTGGACATGACAGAGCGACTAAACACAAGCACAATAATGCTTCCTACGGCCAATGTGACTTCACTCTCCAAGATGTCTAGCCTTAAGTGAATGACAACACCATTGTGGTTATCAGGGTCATTGAGAACTTCCTTGCATAGTTCTTTGCGTACTCTCTCCACATCTTAATCTCTTCTGCTTCTGTTAGGTCCTTACTGTTTCTGTCCTTTATCATGCCCATCCTTATCTGAAATATTCCCTTGATATCTCTAATTTTCTTTTAAAGATTTCTAGCTTTTCCCATTCTAATGTTCTTCTCTATTTCTTTGCATTGTTCATGTAAGAAGGGCTTCTTATTTCTCCTTGATATTCTCTGGAAGTCTGCATTTAGTTGGGTATATCTTTCCCATCCTTCTTTGACTTTTGCTTCTCTTCTTTGCTCAGCTATTTGTAACGCTTCTTTGGACAATCATTTTGCCTTCTTGCATTACTTTTTTTTTTTTTTTTTGAGATGGTTTTGTTTACTGCCTCCTATATGATGTTACAAACTTCTGTCCATAGTTTTTCAGGCACTATGCCTACCAGATCTAATCCCTTGAATCTATTCATAACCCCCACTGTATAATCATAAGGGATTTGAGTTAGGTCATACCTGAATGGCCTAGTGGTTTTCCCTATTTTCTTAAATTTAAGCCTGAATTTTGTGATAAGGAGCTCATGATCTGAGCCACAGCCAGGTCCAGGTCTTCTTTTTACTGATTGCATAGAGCTTCTCTATCTTTGGATGCAAAGAACATAATCAATCTGATTTTGGTACTGACCATCTGGTGATATCCACATTTAGAGTCATCTCTTGGGTTGTTGGAAAAGGGTGTTTGCTATGACTAGTGTATTCTCTTGACAAAACTCTGTTAGCCTTTGCCCTACTTCATTTTGTACTCCAAGGTCAAACTTGCTGGTTATTCTGGGTATTCCTTGGCTTATTAGTTTTGCATTCCAATCCCGTATGATGGAAAGGGTTTCTTTTTTTGGTGTTAGTTCTAGAAGGTATTGTAGGTCTTCAAGAAATGGTCAATTTGAGTTTCTTTGGCATCAGTGTTTGGGGCATAGATTTGGATTACTGTGATGTTGAATGGTTTGCCTTGGAAAACAACCAAGATCATTCTGTCATTTTTGAGACTGCACCCAAATACTGCACTTCAGACTCTTTGATTGACTGTGAGAGTGTCCCCATTTCTTCTAAGGGACTCTTGCCCACAGTAGTAGATACAATGGTCATCTGAATCAAATCCATCCATTCCCATCCACTGTACTTTACTGATTCCTCAGATGTTGAAGCTCAATCTTGCCATCTGCTTGACTTTGCCCAATTGACCTTGATTCTTGGACCTAACATTCCAAGTTCCTATGCAATATTGTTCTTTAGAGTGTCAGACTTTAATTTCACCACCAGACACATCCACAACCCACATCATTCATGCTTTGGCCCAGCTGCTTCTTTCTTTCTGGAGCTATTAGTAATTTGCCCTTCAATCTTCCCCAGTAGCATATTAGACACCTTCCAACCTGGCGGGGGGCAGGGCCATCTTCCAGTGTCATATCTTTTTGCCTTTTCATACTGTCCACGGTGTCCTCCAAGAAAGAATGCTGCAGTGGGCTGCCATTTCTTCCTCTGGTGGGCCATGTTTTGTCTCCACCATGATCCATTTATCTTGGCTGGCCCTTCAGGGCATGGCTCATAGCTTCACTGAATTATCCAAGCCCCTTCACCATGGTAAGGCTATAGTCTATGATGATGGAAATATATGTATTTTATTATACATATAATCTTATTAATATTTATACATAACATCCACACTTATGAAGACTGATGTTAATCAAATAAATGATATATTAATTATAGTCAGATGATAAATATATAATTTTGAACTCTGATAGGGCTTATCAAAGAAATAGAGGAAGCTATGCATGCATGCAACAAGAAGACCTGTATGAGTTGGGATGTATTGAGGAAGTTTCTCTGAGGAAGTGACTTTAACTAGGCAAATGATAAAAGAGTATTCCTAAGAACAAGAACAGTGTGGGTCCTGCTTTGGAAGGGGAAATTATTAGTTCATTTCTGAACAAGTTGAGTTTGATGCTTCTTTGAGACATCCAATTGGGAATGTTGAATCATTAGATAGAAGTACAGGTTTGACACTCAGAGGAACAGTCTAGGCTGCAGATCTAAATGTGAAAGTCCCTATCAAAGAGACGAGTCATGGATATGGATAAAAACCACTAGGAAGAAAATTTACAGTAAGAGGCTTACAGGACTTAGAGCAAGCCTAGAAATCTGCAATGTTCAGAAGGGAAGCAAACGAGGATATACTTGCCCTGGAGACTAAGAAGTTGATGGATGGGGGGTGTTGGGGGGAATGTGGAGGATACAGTGTGAGAGAATTAAGAAAGGGAATGTTTCCTGGTAGAAGTGGTTAACATCTTTGAAAACTGCTTTGTGGACAAACGAGTTGAAGCCTAAAAAAGACCCCCTATTGGATTTAATTATATGAAGGGCATTGTTGGCCTTGATGAAAGTAGTTTTAGGAGGAGGAGAAGGAATAAAAGCCAAATTATTGTTGGATACGAACTGAGTGGGAGGTGAGAAACCAGACAGCTCGGTCTAAAACATTTGGCAGTTAACAGACTTAATAAAATCAACTTTTTGAAAGGAAGAATAAAGTATTGTTGTTCTTGTTACTTTAATATGTGTGTCTGTATAAGAAAATTAGAGATACCAAGGGAACATTTCATGCAAAGATGGGCTTGATAAAGGACAGAAATGGTATGGACCTAACAGAAGCAGAAGATATTAAGAAGAGGTGGCAAGAATGCACAGAAGAACTGCACAAAAAAGATGTTCACAACCCGGATAATCACGATGATGTGATCACTCATCTAGAGCTAGACATCTTGTAATGTGAAGTCAAGCGGGCCTTAGAAAGCATCACTACAAACAAAGCTAGTGGAGGTGATGGAATTCCAGTTGAGCTATTTCAAATCCTGGAAGATGATGCTGTGAAAGTGCTGCACTCAATATGCCAGCACATTTGGAAAACTCAGCAGTGGCCACAGGACTGGAAAAGGTCAGTTTTCATTTCAATCCCAAAGAAAGGCAATGCCAAAGAATGCTCAAACTACCACACAATTGCACTCATCTCACATGCTAGCAAAGTAATGCTCAAAATTCTGCAAGCCAGGCTTCAGCAATATGTGAACCATGAACTTCCTGATATTCAAGCTGGTTTTAGAAAAGGCAGAGGAACCAGAGATCAAATTGCCAGCATCCGCTGGATCATTGAAAAAGCAAGAGAGTTCCAGAAAAAAAACATCTATTTCTGCTTTATTGACTATGCCAAAGCCTTTGACTGTGTGGATCACAATAAACTGTGGAAAATTCTGAAAGAGATGTGAATACCAGACCACCTGACCTGCCTCTTGAGAAATCCGTATGCAGGCCAGGAAGCAACAGTTAGAACTGGACATGGAACAACAGACTGGTTCCAAATTGGAAAAGGAGTTTGTCAAGGCTGTATATTGTCACTCTGCTTATTTAACTTACATGCAGAGTACATCATGAGAAACGCTGGATTGGAAGAAACACAAGCTGGAATCAAGATTGCCTGGAGAAATATCAATAACCTCACATATGCAGATGACACCACCCTTATGGCAGAAAGTGAAGAGGAACTAAAAAGCCTCTTGATGAAAGTGAAAGAGGACAGTGAAAAAGTTGGCTTAAAAATCAACATTCAGAAAACGAAGATCATGGCATCCGGTCCCATCTTCATGGGACATAGATGGGGAAACAGTGGAAACGGTGTCAGACTTTCTTTTTGTGGGCTCCAAAATCACTGCAGATGGTGATTGCAGCCATGAAATTAAAAGACACTTACTCCTTGGAAGAAAAGTGATGAGCAACCTAGATAGTATATTCAAAAGCAGAGACATTACTTTGCCAACTAAGGTCCATCTAGTCAAGGCTATGGTTTTTCCAGTAGTCATGTATGGATGTGAGAGTTGGACTGTAAAGAAAGCTGAGCACCGAAGAATTGATGCTTTTGAACTGTGGTGTTGGAGAAGATTCTTGAGAGTCCCTTGGACTGCAAGGCGATCCAACCAGTCCATTCTGAAGGAGATCAACCCTGGGATTTTTTTGGAAGGGATGATGCTAAAGCTGAAACTCCAGTACTTTGGCCACCTCGTGCGAAGAGTTGACTCATTGGAAAAGACTTTGATGCTGGGAGGGATTGGGGGCAGGAGGAGAAGGGGATGACCAAGGATGAGATGGCTGGATGACATCCCTGACTCGATGAACGCGAGTCTGAGTGAACTCCAGGAGTTGGTGATGGACAGGGATGCCTGGCGTGCTGTGATTCATGGGGTCGCAAAGCGTCGGACACGACTGAGTGACTGAACTGACTGACTATATATGTGTATGTTGTTAGTTTTTAAGGAAATAACAAGTCAGTTTTAACCAACTTAATTTTGGGAGGATGGCAGAAACTTTAAAGTTTCAAACATCTATACAGGAACACCAAGGTTCAAGAAAGAAGACAGAGCTGGAAAAATGAGTTAGGTCATCATCTCAAGACAAGCTGTGGCTCCAGGAAGGCTTTAGTGAGAAGAGAAAAGCATAGAGAAAAACTAAGAACTCAGAGCTAGTCTTAGTGAAATACTCCATTGAGGAAAAGAAGCTAGAAATGAATCTGGAGTCTAGAAATGAAGAAATAGAAAAGCAGTCCAAGGAAAAGACAGAACAGTAAGGTTGAAACCAAATGAGCGATAAGGTTTTAAAAGAACGAAGACTTCTAAAATATATAGAAACTCTTGTGCTATTTGTAATTACCAACACTAAAGAACTATTTATTCAAGCCAAATAATTTTTTTAATTTGAATGTTTTTTAAATGTGATGACACACACCCCTGCTTTTTTATCCAGTGTGGGTTTTTAAAAACAAAACTTATGATAAAAATAAAAAGTCAAGTAGTGATGAGAGGATAAATAGAAAATAAAATATTATTCTGAATCTCCCCAAGCAAAAAGAATCATCATTACCTTTAGGTAAGATTAATTTCTGGCATCTCAATGTTCTTAAATAGATGGAAGATAATAAATAAAGATATATGGAATTAGAGCTAGATGCTGGAGAACTTGTTACCTAAAGAAACCTATCTGGTTAGATTCTTAGGCAGCTAGATATAGATAGTTATAAGTGCTTTAAGCAATAATTTTGAAAGAATGGAATCACATCATATGAACTATTTTAATACAAATATAAAATTATTTTAATTTGAATTTAAGAAAGAGAAACAAGTGGGAATAAAATGCTAGAATTTACCTAATTGTTTCTTCTACGGAAAGGTATTAGTTCCTAAAAGAGCTTACTTATTTCAATACAGAAAAATGTTTTAAAATTTGTAATATTCATATTTTAACTACAAATTTCAAATTTACACAAATCTATTGACTTTCCTTCCTGATAGGTGAATAAATTAGTTAGACATTTTCCTATCTCCTTTCTTATATGTTCCATGATTCTTATTTTTCTCCCTTGCCTACTTGATAGCATTTAAATTCTGCCCTTTAGCTATAAATACTACTCTCTAGTCATAATTTTATATCTCAACCAATTCAGAACTTACTTCTCTTTCTTTTGACATGTTTCTCTATTTTTCAGTTTCATCTTGATTCATCTTCTGGCCAGAAAGATCCAGGCAGCAGTTTGGATATTTATTTATTTATGTAAACAATGTTTTCCTTGTTTCATTCCCTAACTTCTTCTGAGTATACAGTGGTCTGCTAATTGCCTTTTATACTAAGAGGTCAACCAGACTGAGTATAAAATCTTGGACCACAACATCTTTTTCTCAAAAGTTTTAAAGCATATGTATTGTCTTCTGGTCTTCGGTTCTCTTTCAAATAAGCTTGAGGACAGTCTGATTTTTAATCTGTTTTCTCCCATGTTGTTTATATGGTTATTTCCTTGATACTGATGAAATTTAGCAATTTCACCAAATTTGTATCATCTTTTCTAAAGACACAAAATACCCTTTTTAGCTGTAAATTAAAGTCTTTTTTCAGGACTTTTTCTTATATTTGAAATGCTTTTTTTCCTTTCTGATTTTCTTCAAGAACATGAAATATGCATCAGTAAGATATCTTCTGCAATCTCTATATCTTCTTCATTACTATTTTTGTATCTTTGCTATTTCACATTTAATTTTGTGTGTTTTTTCCCATTATACCCACTATATCTTTGTACTTTAAGTCACTTTTATTACATTTTAAATTGCTTCATAATATGGCTTTGCTTCCAGTGTGTTATACTTATTTCTTACATTTCTTTTCTGAGGACTAACAGTTGGCCACTGTGACCCTATGGGCTGTAGCCTGCCAGGCTCTTCTGTCCATGGGATTCCCCAGGCAAGAATACTGGAATAGGTTGCCATGCCCTCCTCCAGGGGATCTTTACAACCCAGGGATTGAACCCATGTCTCTTATGTCTCCTGCATTGATAGGCAGGTTCTTCACCACCACTTATATATAGTGATATATATATATGTATAAAACACTTCTTTGAGAATAGGAAAAGTTATTTATTTAAATTTGTCCTGTGTATTTTTAGGTAAGGATGTTTACTTTGCTACCATTTGCTTATATCTATTTTTTTTTCCATCCACTTTTTTTCTCACAGTTTATGTGTTGGTTCCTAAGTTTTACTCAAATTTGAATGAGGCTAGCTGCCTGCTGGATACTAATATATAGGAGGGTTGGAGAGAAGGAGCTATAGGATAGGTAAGTCCAGAGTCTAAATGGAAATGTGTGCTCTCAAATACTTTCATATCAGTTCAGTTATTTCCCTTTTCCTAAGTGCATGACTCCCCTCTGTGCGCAAGTAGTGATCGTGACTCACAGAAAATCCTTTTATGTCAAGTGTTCCCTGTGCAGCTGCCTCCTCTCCCTACATCACCTCTGGCACTCACTCTTGCAAAGAACACTAGGCTGCGGTCAATAGCAATAGGGAGTGTCTGTTCAGTTTCTCCTTCAGTGCCACCTCCTGCCATTCTATGCTATTAAACAAATTCTACAGGGAGGTTCTGTGCTTTCCTGCAGTCACTACACCCCCCGGATCTTGTCATCTTGAATCAAAGAACCATCAGCTATGCCCTTTTGGAGTGTAACTTTTACTTTTGGAAAAAATCTATATCCATCAATGTTCAAGAAGGCATGCATTGGCTCTCAGATGCTGCCCTGTTTACAACCAGATTTCACATCATTTGCTGGGTGTGTGAACAGTTAGTAGGTGGAGATTACAGTCATTTTGTTTGTTTGTTTCATTTTAACTAGTTTTTTCTTTTTCTTTTTAAAATTGCTAGTCATTGTTTTTGATGGATTTGAGAAAGGAAAAGAATAGCAACCCTGCTGTCTTAAACTGAGGTTCATATGCATTAATTTTAAAATTCTGGGACAATGCAGCTCTTTAATAGTTGTGCAAAGAGAGGATATACTATTGTGATTCCTCAAAGAGTTTAACAGGTTGCAAAAAACTGCAATTGGAGGAAAGGAAACTCTCCATTTTGAAACTGGGATCTTTAGGGTATATATAGAAAAATAAAGAAAAAGATTGGCCTAAGTGTAGAGGTAAAAGTTATTCTGGCATCTCTCAAATGTAAGAGAATTTCAGATGGATTATTTCTAATATGATATCTGTGAACCTTTATAGACGGGTACCCTTTCACCTACTATTAAGTGCTGGTCCTAACACTACCTATTTCATGTTACAAGGAGGAAAAACGAAGTTTCTGCCTAAAAGATTTTAATCCTTTACAATGTATTTTCTCCTCCAACCTGACCCTGTGGTGAAGTCAAAATGACAAATTTGTGACATCATAATAATTTTTTTTTTTCCTCCAGGAACAAACTGTGAAGCCATTAACACAGGATGGTGACTTCACTGCAGGATCAAACAGAGCAGCTGGCTAGAAAGGGAAAAGGGAGCGTTCTTTTCAAACACACATATATCTTCGATAACAACCAGGGAAATTCAGAAAATTACTGTCAAAGTAAATTGCATTTTGTATAAATGCCATCTCCTTTTAAGTTCGCCCCAGCATGCTCATGCTTCTTTATTTAGTAGAGTTGCCCTTTTCTCCTTAGAGACCTTTAACAAAAATCTCCTTTTATATTTCATGTATCATTAAAATGACTTAAATGAGTTGGAATGGGATATGCCTGACATTTATTTTTAATTATTTACATAAATAAAGAGGTGTTCTTATTTTATACCTACTGCAGTTCTGAAAATACATTTTACTAAGTGGATTTAATGTTCATGTGAGTATAAAGCACTCAACAGGCAATACCTATTCAGTTTTTAGTTCACTAGGCCCGAAGTGTGGGTTTTGATCCAAAAGAAATCCCACCAGGTGATCATGTTACTTCAGTATCACTGTTCTTATCTCTATTTGTATCTGTGAATGATGAGAGTGAAAGATAAAGTCTCTTCACTTGAGAGATAAGGTTAATAGATATGAAAACTTAAACACACTGCAAGGACATATGAATAATACCAAATTAGCAATACAGATCTCATATGTCAAGCCTTCAGAGGAGAATGCAATGATTGTGAAAACCATGGGAACTTAGAGTCTAGGCTATGGAGCTGGACCTCTCAAGCATCAAATCTCCACCCTCCAGTTTAACTGCTATGTGACTTCATTTCTCAGAGCTGCCAGGTCCTTAGTCATAAAATAGGAGAAAATGATACCAACCTCACAGGGCAGGGTAAGGTATATGGGAAAGGTAAACGGTAACAATGGAAAGCACATAGCAAAGTGCAAGGCAGACTGAAAGTCTTCAGTGAATGCAAAAATGAGTGGCAGTTTTCAGATGGGATTAACACAGGAAGTCAGGCTTTAGAATTTGAAGTAAAACAAGATTTATAAGGCAGAAGTAAGAAGTAGATTAGTCAACCTGAAATTTGGAATTCACAGAAAAGAGTAAAGAAAGATGGGTTTAAAGAAGCAGATTGCTGTCAAATGGTAGAAAATATTGAATTCAGGCTACATTTAGAGTAAAATCTTTATTATTCACTCAGTAATTTTATTGAAAACATTATTTGCCAGCCACCTAATAACTGAGGATATACTAATACATAAAATGGATAAATTCCTATCTTCATGGAACTTACACTGAGCAAAGGAATGATATTGATGGCTGTAAACAAGGATGTAATGTGATACAACTTATATTTTAGAAATATTGATTAGATGGTCATAATCAGAAGAAATGAGAGCATGTTGGAACTAAACTTTTCTTCTGTAATGCTATTGCAATGACTCAAAATGATAGGAAGAGATTCAGGATTAGACCAGAGGCAGTGAGAATGGAAAGATTTGACAAAGATTCCTAAGAAAAAAGCTCACAAGAATTAGAAACTCATTGAATGTGAAAACACAGAGAAATTCAAACGAGATCCTGTTCTTATCTTGCATGCATTCAAACATTCAAGTGAAAATTCAGCAGATAAATTCCATGGGAGATTTGTGACTGTCTTCTCTGTTTTCTTAACAATGACAGTTGGAGATATGAACGGATAAAATCTTTGAAGGAGATGTAAAGAGATCAGAGAAAAGTTAGAGAAAACTATCAAATCCTTAGATCTTCTACAAAGGGAAGAAAATAAATCAGAATAGGAAACAGAAAAGAAGTAAAAATATAAACTTAGTGCCAGAGGAACAGTGTTGTGATACAGGAAGTAGTCAAATGTGTTCAGTGTGCCAAACCATCAAGAAACTGAGGACCGAGAAAGTACTGTTCAAGTACAAATGAAGGGGCCATCCGAAGCCCTTTAAAGCAATCTCACTGGGCTGGTGAAAGAAATCATTAGTTGGTAGGAAATGGAGGCAATAATTAGACCCCACTCATTCAGTAAGTTTGTCATTAAAAGACAAAAAGAAGTTGAAGTGTCTCTAGTATCAAGCAGGTGAGTTAGTCACTCCCTCTTTCCACTCCAGATGTTAAGGATAATTCCAAATTGTCATTTCAGAAGTGCCTGCGTTTGATTACTAGGAAAACTGAATGAACAGGTGCAAGTGGCTGAATGCAGATTCACCAACACTGCAGGAGAAGAATGCATGTAGACGATGCCAAGTAATGCATTATCTTTGCAGTCACAGCAGGTAATCAATGTTTTAAATATTACACAAAATTCTGAAGCCCTGAAGCCCTTAGATAGGAACTCTTAAGACAAAGAGTCAGAGAACTTCTGCCTGCTCTGTGCTGAAATGCTCCCATCTGTACAGAACTCTAACAGATTGTCTCCCAAATCATGCACAGATTTACGGATAAGCTCCTTTATTGCCAGGCATCTTTTCTTCTTGAAGGGGACAGAAACCTATAGCTGTCAATCGCTAATAAACATAGTTTCCTTGCCTTACAATCCACACTACAAGGTGTTTTCCTTGTAAAATCCCAAGGGTGAAAAAAATATATATTTATATATATATATCTACAGCCAGCTGCAGTAAAGCTGTCAAATATCTAGCTGATTTGTCTGTCTGTCTCATGTCTGAATTAGCACATAGTCCTGGGGCATTTATGTCTGCCAAGGTGAAGTCAGAAAAATATGCCACCCTTATCTTTTTCAACCCATATTATCACAACGCCAGCACAAGCAGGCTGGTTTCTTCAAATTTGCATTTTTTTGATTAGACACTACCTATATCATCACCTCTTCTGAAAAGCCCTTCATTCAGCACTAATGATGGAGGATTAGAGATCCTGAGAGATGATCCATCCATCAAGTCTCTGAATACTCATAATGCCAGACATTTTTTAAGGTATCAAGATTTATGTATATTCTGGGTCTCATGGAGAAAGACAAGCTGACTTTTCCTATTTTTAGAATTTTATATTGTGACAACAAAAATCCTGAGAGTGCTTGCCTTTGCCCACTTTAATTTCTTCTCATATTATTAGCTATAATAGACAAATTCCTTCTAACTTATAGAAGGAACAAATTTCCATTTTACCAAATTATCAATTGGTCACAGATTCAAACTGGTTACACTGGAGCCAAAGGGAAATCATTGCCCACACTGCTCGTGAGTGTGTTCTCTGCCACTCAGTCGTGTGTGACTCTTTGTAACCCCATGAAGAGTCACCCTCAAGTCTCCTCCATCCATGGAATTTTCCAGGCAAGGATACTGAAGTGGGTTGTCGTTTCCCGTTCCAGGGGATCTTCCCAAGCCAGAGATCAAATCCTCGTCCCTTATGTCTCTAGGATTGGTAGGTGGATTCTTCATCACCACGCCACCTGGGGAGCCTGCCCACACTGGTTGATGGCCTTTTAAAAAAGGAATAGACGCCATCACAAGTGTCCATATTGCCATGAATATTTTAAAGGGAAGTAGTAGAAATGTATCTATGATATTTTTCAAGGAAAATACTAAATAGTTCAAATTTAATTTTGAAAAACTAATGCCTTGTAGACAACATATGAAAGAAAAGCAAAACACATCAGAGACATGGCTATTCCTTCAAGGAGCTTACAGTTTTAAGAAAAGGAAAGGAAAACTCGCGTAAGTGAGGCAGCTAGATAATGACAAAACAATATATAATGATAATTTGATGTTTTAATTTTCCTTGTTTAGGGGAAATGAAACACCTGAATGTGTACAACATCATGGGAAGAAATTATTTTTGAGTCCCGATTGAGGAGGTAATAGGCATGAATATCTTAGAGATGTTTCAGATGTGGTAGAGACAGCATTCTTTCCAGAAATTAATGATGTATTATGATAATAATGCGAGTGCTTTGTAGAACTGGGCCCATTTTAGAAATGGGGACACAGAAAGAATCATCAGGAAGAAATTCTGGATAGAGAGACAATATGACAAAAAATCTAGAATACTGCACTTTAGAATTGATTTAATAAAGATGCTGAAAGGTTTTGAGAGAATTTACCACTTCAGAAGGCTTTTCCGATTTCTTTCAACAGAATCATTTTTCCTAATCTTGGTTACACATTAGAATCACTTGTGGAGATTTAAATACTATCAATGTCTCAGGTACAGCTATTGGTACTTTTTAATTATTTTCCAGGTGTTCATTACCTGCAGCCAAAGTGGACTGCACTGTTCACTACTGAACACATGAGACAGGGATAACAAGAAGTACTTACTGTATCCATTTATATGAGAAAAATAAGGTTGAAAAGCCAAAATGACCTAAGTTAAAATAAGGCTGTATAGCTATATCATGACAGATGCTGACAGGGAACCTACCTCTGAGCTTTTAGAAGAGGTTTATACTGCTTTTTGACATTAGAAACATCTTGAGTATCAGACAACTTGTGAAAATGGGCTTTGAGGTGGATGAATTTATTCATGTGGGCATGCTGAGCAAGGGTGCCTGGGAACAGGAGCATGAGGTAGAAAACTTCTATAACATTCTGGGGATGCAGGGATGTTTGCAGATCTATATAAGCATGGTTAACTCATAAGCGAGGACATATATGACTTCATGATAACATCTCCAAATTTGGAGCATTAGGGGAAAACATAAAAAGCCCACAATTACAGTCTTTTTGTAAATCTTCAGACTTCTAATTAATGGCCAGCTTCAACTTGGTGGTGATGACTATACAAATCAAACCTGAAATCACTACCATAGGTCAATGGGTTGTAATTAAATTTGAAACATCTCTGGCCCATGATGAAAATGCAATACCTTCTGGTTGATTAGATACCTGGAAATGTCTGTTAGATAAAAATTCTGTCTCATAAATCATTAGGAAAAGAATGAGTCATACTTACATGCATAAATATTGCTTAATCTCAACACGGAACTCTGTTGCATTATTAATTAATAACATGTGTTGCTCATAAACTACTTTTAATGCTTGTTATCAAGTATAATAGTTGACCTTGAATAGATCTCTCTTTTACAAAGCTTTAAAAATGGTATGCTCTGAATGTAAATGAATTTAACAGATAAGGGGGCTGTATTTGTATATGTGCATAACCTTAAATTTCTGAAAAACACAGATTTATAGTTTCATGAAGAAATACTTTATTCTGGTAGAGAATGAATTTGTTTAATATGAAAATGCCATACTTGGTCAGATATTTAATCTGTTCAGCTCAGAATCCAGTCCCTGATTAAAAAAATATCAAAGAAATGTATTGTGAAAGAGATATGGTTGACCAAGACTTTGTTATTCACTTGAAATCATCCATAGCTACTTTTAGAAAATTATTATGGATCTATGAGCTATGATTTAAAATCTAAGATTTGAAACACATAATTTTATTTGTTGGTGTGCAGCTATTTTTTATTATTATTTTGAATATGTATAAATCTTCTAGGGAAATGAGTTTCATTATTTCAACATAAGCTTGCTACCTGCTGTGTCAAGCAGTATTTCCATTTATTTGAAATGTTTGAAATGTTATGAGTGCTAATAGTTAATCACTTGATGTATAAGGACAGATACCCAATTGAAACACCCACAGTAAAGCAAGTTCAGAAAATGATACTGTGCAAAGCACACAAGAATTACAACTTTCTAGAACCTTAAAGGACTTAGATATTCTGAACAGCTGAGTTTTCCAGATAGTGGAAATGTACTTCTTTAAGAAAAATAATAAACGAAAATAAACTTTTTAAGAGTTGCAAATGTAATACCTGCAGGAGTCACACAGGTAAAGCATGGCTAAAAGAGATGGCAGCTACTAAGCTCCAATTATTTGTTTGCTCTGGTTGTTTTTATGCTAATAGGATTTGTCGAACTTGAGGTGTATACAGTAAAATGCATATATCATAATTACATAGTTTAACATTAGCAAATGTATATAATCTAAGAATGTTCAAAATAAATAATATTTCCATCAGCCCATAAATTTTTCTTTCAGTTAATTTCTCTGCACTCTCCCCAAATACAATCTCTATTCTAATTTCTAGCATCATAAGCTAATTTTTTTAAATTATTTAATGACATTATATCTGGATGTGCTTTTTATGCCTGGCTTTCTTTGCTCCATGTAATGTATTTGAGATTCATCCATGTTGTTAAACATCAGTAATTTGTTTTTATTTTCATAATTGTTGAGTAGGTTCCATTGTATACCACAGTTTGTTACTACATCCTGCTGGTGGGCATTTGAGTTGTTTCCAGATTAAAGCTATTATTGTTAAAGTTGCTATGACTATTATTAGATAAATAATATTTATCTAATATCTAATATTTTTCTTAATATATACTTAATCCTTTTGGTTCAATTAGGAGTGGAATTTCTGGACTACATTTTAGATTTATGATTAACTTTATAATAAAATTTCAGTTTTCTAAAGTGGAGACCATACTATTAATCCCATTGGCAATCCCATTATGAGTGTTTCCATAGAATTGATGGTTGAAAAGTGAGACTGTGGGTTCAGTATCACCACATTTTTAATTTTTACAAGAAATTGAGAGATTCTAAGTACAAGTTTCTGATTTTTAAATACTGTCAGGTAATTCAATTGTTTCAAATAAATTTACATACCAAAATATTCAACAGCCAGATTGTCCCTGCAAGACACCAATTTGACATTTCTGATATATTACATACTTCCTTATATTCTTAAATAGAGTAACCTAAACAGATCCAATTATTATTTTATTGATGACTTAGACTATTTATAAATATCAATTATTCTTCTATATTATTAAATCTTGAATTTCACCAGAATCTATGGAGATACAAATTCTGTCTCAATACAAAGTAGCCCCCAAAGGTCTAAGATTTATTCTTTTACATCCCTTCTGCTTTTTGTAATTTTTCTATGTTCAATGTTGTCATCAAGCCATTTGCTAAATTCTTTATGATATAGATATAATTATTCTTCCTATTCCTAATTTATGGCTTCCTAGTCTCCTTAGCAGGAATCTAGACAATTACTTTTTCTTAAAGAACTACATATTGAAATAAGGACAAATAAACTTTGAGTAAAGGTCTGAAAGACACTTCTGTAAGTAAAGTATGAGAATTGGGGACATAGATTTTGTGACATCAATTTTTCTGCTTAGAGTGGCCTGTTTATTTCCTGGGGCTAAACCATCTTCCAGAGAGAGGAGTTTGCCAAATCACTGAATTTGTAGATAGCTAAAGTATCGTCTCATATCAATAATGGATTTCATCCAAAGACAAAGACACAGAGACTAATAGGTATAAGTATAAGATGTTCTCATAATATAAGTTTCTTCAGGAGAAAAAGCATCTCCATCCACTTAACTCCTTCATTATACAACAAAATAGGTGTCTTGGACGGTAAAGAATCACCTGCAATGCAGGACACCTGGCTTCAATATCTGGGTTGAGAAGAGGGCATCACAACCCACTTCAGTATTCTTGCCTGGAGAAGCCCATGGACAGAAGAGCCTGGCAGGCTACAGTCCATGGGGTCGCAAAGAGTTGGACACGACTGAGCGACTAAGCATAGCACATTGTGAATATTTGTAGAGGCTGACATGAACCACTGGTTTTCAAATGACTATTAAATATTTTTTGGAAGTGCAGAAAATGCACCCAATTCCTGACTTAATTTTGAAGCAATAATAACAAGGATAATTGAGTGTTTACTACATGCTTGGCACCATCTAAGCATT
This sequence comes from Capra hircus, assembly GCF_001704415.2. Classification (NCBI taxonomy): domain Eukaryota; kingdom Metazoa; phylum Chordata; class Mammalia; order Artiodactyla; family Bovidae; genus Capra; species Capra hircus. The sequence continues at coordinate 84,082,715 of NC_030810.1, forward strand.
TTACATACATTATCATATCTGATCCTCATTCATCCAATGAGTATAGTTATTATTATCAGATCTGTATTCCAAATGAGGAAACTACAGCCCACACATATTAGTAAATTGACCAACTCATCCAGTTATTAGAAGACAGGAGCAGAAATTGAATGCAGGAAGTTTTCTTATACAACCTATATTATCTACAATGTTAATTACACATTTCTGTGTCTGCATTTTTTTTCTCATCTATGTTGAAATTTTAAGAAAATCATTAATTTAATTAATGCCACATTTGCAATTACTTTAATAACTTTCAATAAATCATTGTCATAATTCTCTGCATCCTACTATAAACTATCAGAAATCACTACTGAATGAGCAGCATATTCTGAATAGACTATATTTTAACAAGCCTCTTTATTAAAGGACAAAATTGTTAAGTCGAAGTGCTTGCCTGCATAATAGATGCCTTTGAGGTATTATAAAGAAGGCTGTGAATGATCCTTTCCATTTATTTCCACAGCCATCTCTGCAATATATTCACAAGTAGGCACTGACTACATACTTAGAAAATCAAGTGATTTGTATCCTAGGTACTTAAAAAAAATTAACTTTATATTAGAAAGAAAAGAATCTGCGCAATTGTATAGACACGGTACAAGCTGCATAGTGTTTCCTTGTTCTAAATAATTAATCACACATCTCTCAAAATGCTCCAGCTTATTGATTTACTAGGAAGGCTTTCCATGTTTACTTGCTAGTTCACAAAGCCCTGCTGCTCTGACAGTTATAATAAGGAATGAGTAGGGTTTCTAAATTTGAAATATTATTTGCATGACAATTAACTTTTAGTATAAATGAGTGAGTGGGTTTGAATATGCTCTTTAAAAAAATACTGCTACAAGAATAAAAAAATATAGGATCTTTGAATGTAGATGTTCCCCACACATAATCCAACTGAAACTCACCCTTCTTCCACTTTCTCTAGAATTGAAAAGATCAGCCCAAGGGATGCTCCTTGTTTGGAAAGACAGCCTCTGCTGATGGGCTTTCAATACTCATCTTAGGTTCAACCAGGCCTTGACAGGAACCTGGTCATGGAGCAGCGGGGTTCCCATTACTCATTCTGCTCTTCACTGGGTTACTGCAAAGTGCTAGATACTGCACTAGCTTCCTTGAACACAAACGTGAATAAAGAACATTTTCACATTTCCACAATGGCCTAGCAATCTCTTCTCCCCACAGGAATCACACTGTTCTCCCCTAGATTGCTAAAAATACCTCAAATTTCATTTTTTTCCTTAAATTAAACTACAGACAACAATGCATTTAGGAGACTTTGGGTTTAGATATAAGTTTAAAGCACCATTTAACAGAGTGCATATGAAAATTTGCTCTGATATCTTGACCTAACAGTCATTTTTATTTGTTTGTCAGTATAAGCTTTCAAACTGCTGTTACTGGGCAAAAGATTAAATAGGAATAGAAGATTCTGGTAAATCATGGCATTATCACTTAAGAGAGAAGCAAGATTTACAGATAAAATATTTAAAGTAAGTAGATATCAGGTTAATAGTCTCAGTGACTTACAAAATCCAAAATTCGTTTTCTGAAGACCTCTGTTTATACCAATACAGACATATATAGGAATACAGAAGGCATGACAGTTTTAGCTCATTCATTATCTAAAGCAATTGCCATTAATAGAAACAGTCTTTGAGGTTGTTCACTATATGACAGTATGTTTTGACTAAGCATTCAGTGTTAGTGATAATTAAGCAAATTTAAGCACATCAAAAACTTTCAAATCTACCAGGAGTTCCTGAAGAGGTTTAAAGATACTCTACTGAAAGAAGGCAAGGCCCTGTCTTCCTATCTAAAACAGGGACCCATCAGATCCCCTCAGCAAAAATCCTGAGAAAATTAATTGCATGTGAGTGATATTATAAGAAGGTTTGGGTACCATTTCACTGAGAGATTAATAAATGCTCTGTGGAGCTGCTCAAGTTTTAAATGCATTTCAATTTTATGCAGAAAATGAATGATATCTTTCTTCTCCTCAAAGACAAAAGAAAATGGGATATAAATTAACACATAATGGTTTTATAACATCTGAAAGGAATAACTTCCTTAGAGAAGCAACTGATAATATTTGGAATGGATTATGGAAATTTGTTTTCTTGAGGTGGCAAACTTGTGGCCTGTGGACTGAATCTGCCCATCAGACACATTCCTCTTCGCTTGCACCGTATTTTAAAACATTAAGAGATGCCATGTGAAAATTAAGATTTCACGCTTCTATTGAATGATCGGGCAATTCTATGCACAGATAGCTCCCTCACTGCAGTCAGCTGGAGCTGAACAGTGGTTGTCCCTATAAATTGGACAGGCTCTCTCCAGTTTACCTGGATCCCTTCCATTTCCTATTACCTGCTTCATACATTTATCTTACCTGCTTGCCCTTCCTAGGTAGCCGTTTTTAATCCCTATTTTATTCATTCATCCTAGTTAGTCATAATGTACTATTTTTCTCCTTCTGAAGTTCCAAAAATATATTCATTCCCTCTCCTCCTTAACCTTGACTAAATGTAGAGAATGCAGCAGAAATGCATTCAAAGGTTTCAGTCTCTAAGAAATTAGAAAACAGACAGCTCAAGACAAATAGCCCCCTTCTAGTTCAAAAACTCTGGAAAACCATACATGTTAACGCATTCAGCTTAGGAGCATTCAGTAAGTGTCCTCTGAGAAGAGAATATGGGTAAGAAGGTGTTTTTTCCATTCCCACCCTCATATCCAAAGCTGGATACAAGTGAACACAAGGTGAAATCTGAGAATCTCTCAAGGCCAAATCTTCTCAAGTCCCATGTCATTCTTTAGCTGGAGTCACATAATTCTTATTTGAAAAAGCAAAGAAATGAAATACTTCCCACACAGAATCCTTTCCAGGAACAATCATAGCTCTGCACTATGATGCAGACCCTGATGCTGGGTAAAACTTATATCATTTTAACATTCAAGTTCAGGAAGTCAAAAGGAACAGAAATGCTAGCACAGAACCAAAGCTACTTCTGGCATAGATGGCTCCAGGTAGCAGTATACCTAGTGTATTTGGCATCAGAAGTGAATCATTTTTAACACCTCCTCCTCTACAATACAAAAATATACCAGTTATAGTCATCAACTGAAAGGAATACTTATGATCAATGGAGAAATACAGATTAGAACTTTGTCTCATCATTTCATGGCAAGTAGATGGAGAAACAATGGAAACAGTGACAGACTTTATTTTCCTGGGCTCCAAAATCACTATGGACAATGACTGCAGCCATGAAATTAAAAGATGCTTGCTCCTTGGAAGAAAAGCTATGACCAACATAGACAGCATGTTAAAAAGCAGAGACATCAACTTTGCTGACAAAGGTCCGTATAGACAAAGCTATGGTTTTTCCAGTAGTCATGTATGGATGTGAGAGTTGGACTATAAAGAGAGCTGAGCACTGAAGAATTGATGCTTTCAAACTGTGGTGCTGGAGAAGACTCTTGAGAGTCCCTTACACTGCAAGGAAATCAAACCAGTCAATCCTAAAGGAAATCAGCCTTAAATATTCATTGGAAGGACTGATGCTGAAGCTGAAACTCCAGTATTTTGGCCACCTGATGCAAATAACTGACTCATTAGAAAAGAATATGATGCTGGAAAAGACTGTGGGCAGGCGAAGAAGGGGTTGACAGAGGATGAGATGGTTGGATGGCATCACTGACTCGATGGACATGAGTTTGGGCAAATTCTAGGATATAATGAAGGACAGGGAAGTCTGGCATGCTGCAGTCCATGGGGTTGCAAAGAGTCTGACACAACTGAACAATTGAACAACAACAACAATATGCAAAATTATGTCAGTTAAAATAATTTCAAAATTAAAATAAAATAAATATTACAGTGCAAAGAAGTAATGGATTAACATTTTCAATTACTCTCAATTTTTTAAAAGGTGAAAAAACATATACTTAATGTTAGTCTGTAGCAGTAGTAGATACGAATATTATGGTGTCCATTAAGTAGATTTTAATAAAATCAAAACATTTGTTCATAATTTACCACTGACATAACATTTTATTTTCTTGATTCATTTTTTTTAGCTTTAAAACAAATGGCTAATGATTTTAAAATAATAAACAATTTTGAAATGCATTATCTGCCTTCCATAAAATATTTCATAATATGGACTAAAATTGCACTTTCCAAACCAAAAAATATCACACCTTACAGATTGTTTTCTCTTTCACTGTATTACATTTCTAAACAAATAAAATCACAATAAGATATTACCTCACACTGGTCAGAATGGCTATCATCAAAAGGAATGCAAACAACAAATGTTGTTAGGGATATGGAGAAAAGGGAAACTTCATACACTGTTGGTGGAATGTAAATTGGCCTAACCCCGTGGAAAACAATACAGAGACTTCTCAAAAACTAAGAAAAGAACTACTCTATGATCCAGGAATTCTACTCCATGGTATATGTATGAAAAAAAAAGCAAAACACCACTTTGAAAAGATATAAGCACCTCAATGATCATAGCAGCATTATTTACAATTGTCAAGGTATGAAAGCAACCTAAGTGTCCATCTACAAATGAATGGATAAAGGAGACGTGAGATACACACACACACACACACACACACACACACACACGAATACTACTTGGTCATAATGAAGAGTAAAATTTTGACATTTGTAGCAACATGAACGTACTTGGAAGATATTATGCTAAGTGAAGTAAGTCAGACAGACAAATACTGTATGATATCATTTATACGTGGAAACTTAAAAATACAACAAACTCATGAATGAAACAAAAAATAATCAGATTCACAGATACAGAGAACACACTAGTGGTTACCTATGTGAAGAGGGAAGAGGGAGGAGCAATATGATGGTAGGAGAAGAAAACAGGTTTTCATGGGATTTTATGAAACAATGCTTGTGAAACTTTTGAGAATTATAAACCACTATAGAATTTAAAGAATCTTTCATTCAATTAAAAATAAAGTACTTTGGAAAAAAATTTGTAACACAAAATTCCAAATGGTCACACAGGACGACAGAACAAAGTTAGCTCAGGTTATTTTTCTTTGCCATAAGAGATTATGTACCTCCTTATTGCCTGAACCTCAACAATTCTCACTGTCCCACACAAGCCTCAACTTTCTACCTCTGTCCTGCCAGGAATGCACCAGTAAGCCAGTAAGAACAGGAGCAGCATTCCCAGTTAAGGATTTGTTAAAAGTTAGCCGAGGCATATTAAAAATTTTGAGTTTGATCAAAAATTTACCTGAATGGGGCAGCACCAAAATGAAGTAGTTAGAAGAATTCTATCCACAGGAGCTAGAAAGAGACGTGTATGTAGAAGAGATGGAAGCAAAACAAGAAAATTACTTGATTGGCTATTGCTTAAACATTTGCCTTATTTGCAGAAACCTAGTGAGCTGTTGGAGACAAGAGGAGCAATCCCACGTCCAAGGAGTCGCGGCTGAATGAGCGCGGGAGGGCTGAGAGGAGCTACTCCACGTTCAAGGTCAGGAAGGGAGGCCCTGAGGAGATACCCCTCGTCCAAGGTAAGGAACAGTGGCTGAGCTTTGCTGGAGCAGCCGTGAAGAGATACCCCACGTCCAAGGTAAGAGAAACCAAAGTAAGGTGGTAGGTGTTGCAAGAGGGTATCAGAGGGCAGACACACTGACACCATAATCACAGAAAACTAGCCAATGTGATCACATGGACCACAGCCTTGTCTAACTCAATGAAATTAATCCAGGCCGTGTGGGGCCACCCAAGATGGGCGGGTCATGGTGGAGAGGTCTGACAGAATGTGGTCCACTGAAGAAAAGGATGGCAAACCACTTCAGTATTCTTGCCTTGAGAACCCCATGAACAGTATGAAAAGGAAAAATGATAGGATACTGAAAGAGGAACTCCCCAGGTCAGTAAGTGTCCAATATGCTACTGGAGATCAGTGGAGAAATAACTCCAGAAAGAATGAAGGGATGGAGCCAAAGCTAAAACAAAACCCAGTTTTGGGTGAGACTGGTGATAGAAGCAAGGTCTGATGCTGTAAAGAGCAATATTGCATAGGAACCTGGAATGTTAGGTCCATGAATCAAGGCAAATTGGAAGTGGTCAAATAGGAGATGGGAAGAGTGAATGTCAACACTCTAGGAATCAGGGAACTAAAATGGACTGGAATGGGTGAATTTAACTCAGATGACCACTATATCTACTACTGCAGGCAGGAATCCCTTAGAAGGAATGGAGAAGCCATCATGGTCAACAAAAGAGTCTGAAATGCAGTCCTTGGATGAAATCTCAAAAACGACAGAATGATCTCTGTTCATTTCCAAGGCAAACTATTCAATATCACGGTAATCCAAGCCTATGCCACAACCAGTAACGCTGAAGAAGCTGAAGTTGAACAGTTCTTTGAAGACCTACAACACCTTGTAGAACTAACACCCAAAAGAGATGTCCTTTTCATTACAGGGGATTGGAATGCAAAAGTAGGAAGTCAAGAAACACCTGGAGTAACAGGCAAATTTGGCCTTGGAGTATGGAATGAAGCAGGGCAAAGGCTAATAGAGTTTTGCCAAGAAAATGCACTGGTCATAGCAAACACCCTCTTCCAACAACACAAGAGAAGACTCTATACATGGACATCACCAGATGGTCAACACTGAAATCAGATTGATTATACAGATCATGAACTCCTTATTGCCAAATTTAGACTTAAATTGAAGAAAGTAGGGAAAACCACTAGATCATACAGGTATGACCTAAATCAAATCTCTTAAGACTATACACTGGAAATGAGAAATAGATTTTGGGGACTAGATCTGATAGAGTGCCTGATGAACTGTGGACGGAGGTTCTTGACATTGTACAGGAGACAGGGATCAAGACCATCCCCAAGAAAAAGAAATGCAAAAAAGCAAAATGCCTGTCTGAGGAGGCCTTACAAATAGCTGTGAAAAGAAGGGAAGCAAAAAGCAAACGAGAAAAGGAAAGATATAAGCATCTGAATGCAGAGTTCCAAAGAATAGCAAGGAGAGATAAGAAAGCCTTCCTCAGGGATCAATGCAAAGCAATAGAGGAAAAAAACAGAATGGGAAAGACTAGAGATCTCTTCAAGAAAATTAGAGATACCAAGAGAACATTTCATGCAAAGATGGGCTCGATACAGGACAGAAATGGTATGGACCTAGCAGAAGCAGAAGATATTAAGAAGAGGTGGCAAGAATACACAGAAAAACTGTGCAAGAAAAGATCTTCACGACCTAGATAGTCATGATGGTGTGATCACTCACCTAGAGCCAGACATCTGGGAATGTGAAGTCAAGTGGGCCTTAGGAAGAATCACTATGAACAAAGCTAGTGGAGGTGATGGAATTCCAGTGGAGCTGTTTCAACTCCTGAAAGATGATGCTGTGAAAGTGCTGCACTCAATATGCCAGCACATTTGGAAAACTCAGCAGTGGCCACAGGACTGGAAAAGGTCAGTTTTCATTCCAATCCCAAAGAAAGGCAATGCCAAAGAATGTTCAAACTACCACACAATTGCACTCATCTCACACCCTAGTAAAGTAATGCTCAAAATTCTTCAAGCCAGGCTTCAGCAATACGTGAACCGTGAACTCCCTGATGTTCAAGCTGGTTTTAGAAAAGGCAGAGGAACCAGAGATCAAATTGCCAGCATCCGCTGGATCACGGAAAAAGCAAGAGAGTTCCAGAAGAACATCTATTTCTGCTTTATTGACTATGTCAAAGCCTTTGACTGTGTGGATCACAATAAACTGTGGAAAATTCTTCAAGAGATGGGAATACCAGTCCGCCTGACCTGGTATTTCTTGAGAAATCTATATGCAGGTCAGGAACCAACAGTTAAAACTGGACATGGAACAACAGACTGGTTCTAAATAGGAAAAGGAGTACGTCAAGGCTGTATATTGTCATCCTGCTTATTTAACTTATATGCAAAGTACATCATGAGAAATGCTGGGCTGGAAGAAGCACAAGCTGGAATCAAGATTGCTGGGAGAAATATCAATCACCTCAGATATGCAGATGACACCACCTTTATGGAAGAAAGTGAAGAGAAACTAAAGACTCTCTTGATGAAAATGAAAGAGGAGAGTGAAAAACTTGGCCTAAAACTCAACGTTCAGAAAATGGAGATCATGGTATCTGGTCCCATAACTTCATGGCAAATAGATGGAAAACGGTGGAAACAGTGCCAGACTTTATTTTGGGGGGCTCCAAAATCACTGCAGATGGTAACTGTAGCCATGAAATTAAAAGACACTTACTCCTTGGAAGGAAAGTTATGACCAACCTAGATAGCATATTCAAAAGCAGAGAAATTGCCAACAAAGGTCCGTCTAGTCAAGGCTATGGTTTTTCCAGTGGTCACGTATGGATGTGAGAGTTGGACTGTGAAGAAAGCTGAGCGCCGAAGATTTGAACCCTTTGAACTATGGTGTTGGAAAAGATTCTTGAGAGTCCCTTGGACTGCAAGGAGGTCCAACCAGTCCATTCTAAAGGAGATCAGTCCTGGGTGTTCATTGGAAGGACTGATGCTGAAGCTGAAACTCCAATACTTTGGCCACCTCATGCGAAGAGTTGACTCATTGGAAATGACCCTGATGCTGGGAGGGATTGGGGGCAGGAGGAGAAGGGGATGACAGAGGATGAGATGGTTGGATGGGATCACCAACTCGATGGACGTGAGTTTGGGTGAACTCTGGGAGTTGGTGATGGACAGGGAGGCCTGGCGTGCTGCAATTCATGGGGTCACAACGATTCGGACTCGACTGAGCGACTGAACTGAACTGAAGTGTGTGATTGGTTGTCCTTAGATTTTGATTTCTTAATCCTGAGATGCTTATGGGATTTAGTCTTGGTTTGCTAAGCTTAGGCTGCTATCTTATAGCCAATTATTTTGCCAGTAAAGTGGTAATAGCAGAGAAAGGCAATTCAGAACAAATCTGCTACAGCAAAATCCACAGGCATCCAGGCATCCTTTTCTAAAGGAATGGATCATACTTTTACAGAGGAAAATGGAAGTTTGGGAGGGATTGTAGTACACAAAGAGTCCTTTGGAGAAAACTGAGAGTTTGAGGTACAGTGGCTTTTCACTGGCTGAATTGTGAGAGTCCTTCTTTGGCTGGGCTGTTAACAGGCAAAGAGGAAATCTTCCTACCTCTTGTTCGGATAGTAAAGTTGAAAGTTTCTTTCTATGGGAGATGCAAGGTACATCTCTACCTTTTGGGGTCTGCAGATGGGCATCAGAGCTCCTGCTTCCAACCATCGCAAATCTGATTTAAATGAGGTTTTCTTTATTTATTTTCACAGCTGCTAAGGCATTAGAATCCCTTCAGTCTAATAACTCCCTTCTTTAAGAGCTTTCAGATAATGATTAACTCAAACTTGTCTGATCTCTTGCATAAATGGATTTTGGGAGAAGGGGCAAAGTTACATGGCTTTGTCAATGTCATTTCCAGTGAGTCAACTCTTCTAGCCACTAGGAGACTAAATGGGCAGCAGGACTGAAAACATTCTCCTGCGTAATAGGATGGGACATTCTAGTCCCCATCCGAAGAACTTCTACCTCAAAATGACCACGCTATGGTCAGGAATGGAAAGGTATCTGAATCCATTTTGCTCCTGCAGTACTCAGGGTGCCTCACAGCACAGTGCTTTTCAGTCTTTATCTTGCATATAAATTACCTGGGAATTCCAACTCAATAGGTTGAGGATGGGGCCTAGGATTTACATTTCTAACAAACTCTCAGATGATGGTGATATTTCTGGTTCCAGGACACGTGTTGGAACCATGCCTAACCTCCTAACTTTTCCATGATTCTTTCAGTTGGTCCCAAGAGGCTTGGACTATGTACTGTCTTAGTCTGTTGGGGCTGCTATAACAAAAGGCTGCACAATGGGTGGCTTATAAACAACAGAAATTTATTGCTCATAGCTATGGAGACTGAGAAGTCCGAGATCAGATTGCCATCACAATAGGATTCTGGTGAAGACACTCTTCCTGGCTGCAAATTTCCAACTTCTTCCTATGTCCACACATGGAGAAGGAGCTAGGGAGCTCCAAGTGAGATTATAAGAACACTAATCTCATTCTCAAAGGGATCCACCCTCAAGATCAAGCACCTCCCAAAGGCCAAGCCTCATAATATTACTACATTGGGCATTAGAATTACAATATATAACCATTCAAACCATAGCATGTTTAAAATTTGAAAGCAGTACTTAAAGGGACATAATGGAGGCATGCGGGGAGGGAGATGGATGGTGGAATAAGCATGTCTGAGAAGCCATCTACATAGCAGTTATAAATTGTTTAGAATGAAGCTTCAGATATAGTTCATCAGCATATATGGGTACAAATATCTGATAAAAATATTACAGTTTCAAATTTATTTTTGATTAAAGATTATTTGGTTTAATTTCTAGTGATAATCACTAGATTATTTTATTTTCATTAATAAAAATCAAATTATGGTAATAATTTAGTCTATTTTGTGATATTCTGAGTTAATACTAATAATCATTATAAGTGATTATTAGCAAATGATATTTAGGCAATTGCTAGTTTTAGATCACTCCAAATCTTATAAAAGTCCAAATTAGTTTGTAATTTATTAATATTTATAATAAAATTACTAATATTTCAAAAAATTTGACATAGCACTTAAATGGATCCTTGGTACTCCTCTGAGTATATACAGGTTGAAACAACTGAGCAGTTCTAGATTTTCTGTGATAAATTCCATCTGGCTAATGCAATGGAGAGATTTCAAAGTCATTTCTTTGGTCCAGATTTCAGAATCAATCCGTTAGTATTCTTATGTCTTCCTTCCCTGCGAGGTAACCAATTTAAGTGAAATAAAGCGATTTTTAATGGAATAGACTGTTCAAATGACCCTATTTCCTGAAGAGGGCATTTTCATGAATATTTATTTAATCTCTTTTACTTTTCTCAGGTTTTATTTTAAATTATGTTCACCACTATAACCTCGGGAGTTGAAAAATCTATTTTTTCATGAAGGCACTGAATAATAAACATATACCTGTTGCATAAGTTTCTAAGACATTTCTATAACTTGCTTTTAAAATATTCATCTGATGCCATCCAGCCATAAATGACAGATACACCTCTTCTTCCTTTAGATTTTTTAAAAATAGGGTAAAAATAATAAGGTACATAGAAGTAATATAATTGAAAGATAAAACAAATAATTATAATTATTTTAAAAGTTATCACAAGTAGGAAATATTGATATGTTCATGATAAAAAGGAGAAATATGATATATATATATATATATATACTCAGTATGTCCATATACTAAATGCAAAGTTTTATCTCTCTGAAACACATAAAAAACATAAATAGTTTTCATAAAACTCTGAAGACTGCTCATCCTATGGAGTTTGTTAAATTTTTACACTAGCTTGAGCAAGAATAACTCATGGATAAGTTTTCCCTATACCTGTTTTAATCAGAATCATGAAATGCTTTGTTTAAATTCAAGTTTGTAAGCATTTTAAATAACTGAAAATAATTGATGGGTAAATTTGATCCACAATAGTCTGTTCCCAGAAGATTCTCATTATTTGAGTCAATGAGAGGAAAAACATACATTTTTTCCAAGAGAAGGTTCCCTCCAAGTCCCAGCAAAAATGATAGAAAACATGAAGCCCTAGATACTTTGATACTTTTTTTTAAATTAACATTGTTATTACAAATGGCTCTGGTTGAAGCCATCCTATCTTGCTCATACCACTATCGCCAGGAAAATCCCTTCCCCTGCATTCTATGTTTAAAATCATAATTAGCTCACCTTCTACAGAGCCAAGGATAAAAATGGCACTTAACAACAAGCTTTGTGAGAACTTTGCCTGAGAACTTTGAACCACGTTTGATTACTGTTAACCAACACTTTGAACACTTTTAACACTGAAAGCATTATCAGCTGTAAACAAACCTAAAAAAATTAAGACACAGCCTGTACATAGTTTGAGATGTGAAAATTACTTATTTTTTACTCAGTTTCTATACTCTATATATAGGGTCAGAGGAAATGGCTAATGAATAATGTCTAGCAACATGATTGGTAAATAGAAATCCATCCATAGAGTAAAATAGTTTCCTTTTTTCCTCTCATTGTTCTGTCAACTAACTATACCATGTGATTGTGTGAATGAATGACACGACCTGCATGAAGCAAGTGAGGAGCCCTGCTCTGCAGTTCCACAGTAACCTCATATGGCTTATGGCAGAAACCCTGTCACGGGTTTCTACTGACCTGCGAATGGACTTCCCTGGCGGCTCAGTCAGTAAAGCGTCTGCTTACAATGTGGGAGACCCGGGTTCAGTCCCTGGGTCACAAAGATCTACTGGAAAAGGAAATGGCAACCCACTCCAGTATTCTTGCCTGGAAAATCCCACGGACGGAGGAGCCTGGTAGGCTAAAGTCCGTGGGGTCACGAAGAGTCGGGCACGACTGAGTGACCTCACTTTTCTTTCTTTCACTTTTTCTGTCAAACAATCTGATTTTAAGAATCCCTTAGACTCTTTTCATTTTACTAAAAATCTTAGATTTTAGAATAAGAAAACTCAAATATAAATTTTTGAGCTGACATTATATGTGTGAGTCAAAAATATACTCAGTTTCCTCATGGGTAAAAGGTAATAATGATCCCTACTTCACAGGGCTATTGTGAAAAAATCAAATGAGGTATATCATACATGAAAGTTTTGTGAGCCAGTGATGGTAACAATTATTATGAAAGCAAGCAAAAAGCTAATTTTATATCTTGTGTGAATAATGTTACAATAAACATAGATATGCATGTATCTCATCAAAATTCTGTTTTCATTTACATTGAGTATATACCCAGAAGTGGAATTACTGGATCATACAGTTGATCTATTTTCAACTTTTAGAGGAAACTCTATATTGTTTTCCATAGTGGTTGAATCAATTTACGTTCCCAGTCAGCAGTGCACAAGGGTTCCCTTTTTTACCAAATCCATGCCAGCACTTGTCTCATGCCTTGATGACAGCCTGTCTAACAGGTGTGAGGTGATAATCTCCTTGTGGCTTTTATTTGCCTCTCCCTGATGATTAGAGATGTTGAGAATCTATTCATGTGTCTGGCAATTTTGATGCCTGCTTTGAAAAAAATGTCTATCCAATTGTCTGTTTTTAATCATATTTTTTGTTATTGTATTAGAACTTCAGATATTTTGGATATGTGAATATATATAAACCCTGGATATATATGGCTCCATATCAAAATATAGTTTATAAAATTTTCTCCCATTCTGTAGACTGCCATTTCATTTTGTTAATATATGATAGAATATTATTCAACCATAAGAAAGAGGGATATCCTGCCATGTGTGTGACAAAATAGATTGATTTTGAGCACAGTATGCTAAGCAAGATTAGTCAGACAGAGAAAGAACAAGTGCTGTATGATATTACTTATATGTAGAATCTAAAATCTCTATAAAAATAGAAAATCTGTTAAAAAAAAAGAGAGAGAGAGTAAAATAATAGTAACCAAGGGATGGGGGCTGGAGGGATAATATTTATGAGGCTTAAGAGTACAAACTTGTAACAAGTTGTAAATAAGTTGTAGAGATCTAATGTACAATATCATGAATATAGATAATAGTGTTGTTGTATAATGATACACTGCAATAGATATCACTTCAATGGCAGTCATATTACAATAGATAAATGTATCAAAGTGACACCATATGCCTTACATTTATAAAATGTAATGTCAAATTTATTAAATAAAAAATAATTTAAGAACCAAACAAAAGAAAGTTAATGCTAGATTCGAAGATGGATAGCTTTGTAAGCCCCATTGAAACATGCAGTGGTAAAAAAATAACAATTAAAAACTAGCCCCTGAGCAAATTTTTGTCTTCATCCATTTCTTTCTCTAAAAAACCAAATGCTGAATGGACAGGCAACTCCAACACCACATAAAAAGCAAACAATGCCAGATCCATTTCAATGCAAAACCTAGAATCAAGTTGCTGTTTTGCTTCACCTTGATAGTCCTTTCTCAGTGCTGTGTATAAAGGCCACAGGCATTAAGTCTGGTTTACCTTGGAATTTCCCATCAGCCTTCAAAAGGAACCAAAGAACAGCAAGGTCTGAGCTTATTTCCATCATAGGTGTAAGAAACATCTGAAAATAATACTAATAATTGAATAACAATAATAATAATAGTTTATGTTTACTGAGCACTTACAATATGCCAGGCATTGTTCAAAGAGCTTCTTATGCACTAACATTTCATTTTCCTAATATTATCATTATCCTCATTTTCTAGATAAGCAGCTGACAGGAACAGCTACCACTGATGACAAGCTTATTTTACAAAGTAACCTAGATGCATTATAAACCTTATTTCATCAAATTCTTAACATAATTGCATGGCCAAAGCCTAAGAAAGAACAGCCAAGAATAAAACTATCATACATTAAAACTCAAATGTTTTTCAACAGAAATGGACAAGACTGTTCAGAGTGCCGTAAGAAATTTAGTACCCTAACCACTGAATCTTAGTAGTGACCCTTTTCTAGACATTGTTACATTCAAAACATCTCTACTTACTTCTCAGTTCTTTCTAGGGGACAATCATAGCCCTTTTTGAGAATAAAATTTTAAGGAGAATGACAAAACAGTTTCTTGGATTTAGCCAGGAATGAATCTTGGATAGTCACTCATTCATTCATTCAATAAATATTTAATGGGTATATTGTCCCTAAGGCAAAAGACAAGGTATCACTGTGTCACCAAAAAGAAAATACATACAGTCCACACCCTGTTTACAGTATATAAAGGGAAGTAGAACATAAATACAAATAATATTTAAAAGACAGTGATGTGAGGTGAATGAACCCAGAAGCTGTAATACAGAGGGTGCCGGGCGCTTAGACTCTCAGTCATGTCTGACTCTTTCTGATTCCATGGACTGTAGCTCACCAGTCTCCTCTGTCCATGAGGATTCTCCAGGCAAGAATATCAGAGTGGGTGGACATGCCCTCCTCCAGGGAATCTTCGCAACCCAGGAATCAAACCCAGGTCTTCCACATTGCAGGAGGATTCCTTACTGTCTGAGCCACCAGGGTAGCCCAAGAATACTGGAGTTGGGTAGCCTATCCCTTCTGCAGGGGGACTTCCTGACCCAGGAATCAAACTGGGGTATTCTGCACTGCAGGCAGATTCTTTACCAGCTGAGCTACCCAGGAAGCCCCATTCAGAGTGAAGTAAGTCAAAAAGAGAAGAATAAGTATCATAACACATATATGGGTAGCTCAGATGGGAAAGAATCCACCTGCAATGCGGGAGACCTGGGTTCGATCCCTGAGTTGGGAAGATCCCCTGGAGGAGGGCATGGCAACCCACTCCAGTATTCTTGCCTGTAAAATCCCCATGGACAGAGGAGCCTGGTAGGCTGCAGTTCATGGGGTCAAAAAGAGTCAGACATGACTGAGCGACTAAGCATAGCACAGCAACAAGGCATATATATGGAATCTAGAAAAATGGCCCTGGAATAGAGGCTCAGACATAGAGAACAGACTTATGGACACAGCAGGGGAAGGAAAGGGTGGGATGAATTGAGAGAGTAACACTGAAATATACACATTACCATGTGCAAGGTATATAGTAATGGGAAAACAGATAGCTAATGGGAAGTTGCTATAAGCACAGGGAGCTCAGCCCAGTGCTCTGTGACAACCTAGAAGGGTGGGATGGGTTGGGAGGTGGGAGAGAGTTTCAAGAGGGAGGGGACATGTGTATACCTATGGCTGATCCATGATGATGTATGACAGAAACCAACACAATACTGTACAGCAATTATTTTCCAATTAAAAATAAATGAAAAAAGAAAGTGATGTGTACTATGAGACATAAGCAAATTAGAATGTCCTTGGAGTCTAGAGAAGTGTAAGTCATTGCTAGTTGAAGACAGATCAGACATTCCCATGGGGAAGATAAGGTTTAGGCCTAAGCTTTGAAGAGAGGACAGACTTGAACAAGTAGAATTCAAAATGAAGAGAATTCCAAGCAAAATGCAGTATGAGCCAAAATATAGATGTGCCAAAACAGAGGTCATTTTAAGAAACCGTTAATGCCATTATGGCTGAAACAGACTAGTGTGTAGGGGGTGAGAGGAAGGCAATAGGGGAAAAAGAAGAGTAAATCAGAAGGGAAATAAAGGAAGATCATGAGGGGGCAAGGTTAGCATGGTGAGAGAGGGTCACGGAACATTCTGAATACAAGAGAGTCATGACAGTTTATAAATTTATGTGACAACTATATTAGAATGGATTGAAGAGGGCACAGCTTGGAAAGAAAGAGACATGTGAGGATGCTACCTGTGTCAACGAAAGCAAATAGCAACAGAGGAAAGAGGAGTGAATTCAGAAAACATTGCAAAGACAGGTTCAGTCCTTTGATCACTGATTTGATGTAAGTGAGTACACTTCATTCGAAGTGAGGTTTTGAGGTTGGGTAAACTCATGGAGTTGTTTATTCGATCAAAAATTATGAAGTACATTTGCCTGTCTTGGCAAAGTATTGTGTTAGACACTGTAGAAAAAGAGGTAAACGATTTCTAGTCTTGGGTTAGCAGGAGGAGATTTAATGTCACATCCACAAAATAACGTCAAAAGGAGTAGATTACACGGGCAAAGACAGATGCAAATATGGAAACACTGAGTTTGAAGATCTGGCTGAAAAATCCAGAAAATGTGTCCCATACGTAAGATTTGTCACAATCAAGCTCTATTATCTCCTTTGTAAAGTGTTATCCTGACTCATCCAATAAATTTTGTTTTAATGCCATCTATGACCAACCTAGATAGCATATTAAAAAGCAGAGACATTACTTTGCCAACAAAGGTCCATCTAGTCAAGGCTATGGTTTTTTCAATGGTCATGTATGGATGTGAGAGTTGGACTGTGAAGAAAGCTGAGCACTGAAGAATTGATGCTTTTGAACTGTGGTGTTGGAGAAGACTCTTGAGAGTCCCTTGGACTGCAAGGAGGTCCAACCAGTCCATTCTGAAGGAGATCAGTCCTGGGTTTTCATTGGAAGGACTGATGCTGAAGCTGAAACTCCAGTACTTTGGCCACCTCATGCGAAGAGCTGACTCATTGGAAAAGACCTTGATGCTGGGAGGGATTGGGGGCAGGAGGAGAAGGGGATGACAATGGATGAGATGGCTGGATGGCATCACCGACTCAATGGACACGAGTTTGAGTAAACTCCGGGTGTTGGTGATGGATAGGGAGGCCTGGCGTGCTATGATTCATGGGGTCGCAAAAAGTCGGACACAACTGAGCGACTGAACTGAACTGAACTGATGTCCTTTTCACTGCACAAATCTCAGAATACAAATATCTAAGTACTATTGAGTTTGCTTGCTTCTTACCTCTCAGATTTGCCCAACTCCCTTTACCCACCCCAAGTTCCCCTAATTCACATCTCCATCTCCTCTCGACTCAATTAATGTTTCAGTCCAACCAGTTCCCTTACCTGCAGTTTTAACACTCTATAAATCTGTTCTCTATACAGGAGCCTGAGTGGTTTTCTAAAACATAAATCTGAAGATTTCTAAAACATTCCTTCCTTTGCAAAATGACTTTCAGTGGTTTCTCACAGCTCAGAAATAAACTACAAATTATTCAACGTGACCCACAACTCTCGACTCCTGCTCACCTCTCCAGCATTTTCTCTCAATATGATGTTCCTCTCATACCAGGCTTTAGTCCCACATCAGATCAACTATGCCATTCTCTCCATCACTATCATGTCTTCTCAGATGATATTCCTTCTGTATAAACTATTATAATTCCCTTCTTGTTTGTGTGAGTACTTTACACCTTTTAATTACCAATTTATCTGTCCCTATACTCCATAGTATAGATCTGAAATTCTTATAATGTGATACACTACATTTCTACAATCATAGCACTTATCATACTACATTTTCATTTTCTGTTAATTCTTCAGTGCTTGTAACCTACTAGACTGTAATTATCATGAAGACAGGGATTATCTTTAATTCACAATTGTAGTACTTTATATAGCTAACAGCACCTTGCTACTGCTACTGCTGCTAAGTCGCTTCAGTCGTGTCCAACTCTGTGCGACCCCATAGATGGCAGCCCGCTAGGCTTCCCCGTCCCTGGGATTCTCCAGGCAAGAACACTGGAGTGGGTTGCCATTTCCTTCTCCAATGCATGAGAATGAAAAGTGAAAGTGAAGCCGCTCAGTCGTGTCCGACTCTTAGCGAACCCATGGACAGCAGCCTACCAGGCTCCTCCATCCATGGGATTTTCCAGGCAAGAGTACTGGAGTGGGGTGCCATTGCCTTCTCCGAACAGCACCTTAGACACAGCAAATAATTGATAAGTATTTATTGAGTTAATGAAAGGGACTACATACTAACACAATTGAACACCACCATTTCTAGCAAAGAACCCTAACGCATATGGTATTATCATCATCATCTCAACGTAACTGCAAATATTCATTATGTATATGTCTAATGGGCTTCCCTGGCAGCTCAGCAGCCAAGAATCTACCTGCTAATGCAGGAGATGCAGGTTCAATTCCTGAGTTGGGAAGACCCCTTGGAGAAAGAAATGGCAACCCACTCCAGTATTCTTGCTGGGGAAGTCCCATGAACAGAGGAGACTGCTGGGCTGTTACAGTCTATGGGGTTACAAAAGAGTCAGACACAACTTGGTGACTAACAACAATTTGTCTAATATACCATGAACTCTTCGAAGTCAAGAACTATATTTTATAATGTCTGTATGCCCTGTAACTTCCAAGCTAACTTCAACATGGTAGGAACTAATCAATTTTTTCTAAGTGAAGAAGTGAATAAAAATAAATGCTTTATATAAACCACCTCATCTAGTTTCTCAAGCAACTCTGTGCTATATTTATAGATGAGACATTTGATACTATTGCAATTTATCAATAAAGACAATTTTCTAAAATTCTAGATAGACTTAATATAGAATCCTCTGGGAAGGAATACTGGAATAGGTAGCCTTTCCCTTCTCCAGGGGATCTTCCCAACCCAGAGATCAAACCCAGGTCTCCCACATTGCAGGCAGTTTCTTTACCAATTGAGCCACAAGGGAAGCCCTTAATAAATTCACAGTAGTTCATATCATAAACTTCCCTAAGATATTCATTCCAATTAATTCCTTTCCAAGTTATTCTGATAGACTTAAACAGAATCCCTCCAGGACAGAATATGGACCAACTTCCTAAGGACTACTTGGGGATCTAGTTAAACATACAGATTCCAGGGCCTTACCCAGAATTCTTGAATCAAAATCTTATGCCTAACAAAGTTTGAGATGTACTAAAATAAAAGAGTAAAAGAATTCTCACTCACACTGACCTGAAAGATTCATTTCCTATAATGTAACAAAAATTCAAACTGTAGTCCTTGACAGAATTATAATCACATCTGTTCTCGGGAATTCCTATTTTAGGATCTGGGCATATTTCAATTACCAGTTAAAGAACAAAAACAAAAAAACCTACATTCCTTGAGCATTTCTTACATAAACATTGTTCTGTCTTTATTCTATAAGGCAATCACAGTTTTGACATTATTTAGTAATGCATTGCCCCCTTGCAGAAGAATAATAGATCCTTTGATAGGACACAAACCTTGTCCTGAGAAGAAGATGTATTTACTCTCTAAGTATCCATATTTAGAAAGATGTAGCTGATGAGTCAAGTGCTGCCCATATTAACAAGTCACCAAAAAATGAGAAAACTTAGCTTATTCAGAGTTCTCTTATTACAGACCTTTGGATTTTTAAGTCCATCATTTAAAATGTTTTTAGCACTACTGAATAATCAAATTATCATGTTGTTATTAGGGTATATATTTATAACTAAATATAACAATCAAACAAGGTGAGAAGGTCATTTACCAATAATAAAAGTTTTACTATCAGAGAATATACCATTTTGTTCTCTGTTTATTTGAATAGGTTATTAGGGAAATATCTCTTGGTGGCTGGAAATTCATAGATTTACAAAGGTTTGCATGACTATTTTATGAACTGTGATCCCAAGAATACCATTTTATCATTGTCTCCTCATCTACTGTATTAATAAAGGTTCTTGTGATTGTAAACTCTGAAAAGCAACTCTGACTTACTTCAACAAGGAGAGAATTTGTTGAAAGAATATTAAGATATCTCACAGATTTCAAAGAAGAGTCTTTAAAAAGAGTGAATCTCTTAAAGTTAGGGACAGAAACAAATCGTGAAATTTCAGTAGCAGCTCATGTTGTCATCAGTGTATCTCAAAAACCAACTGAGTCTTATGGTCCTTAAGTTCAAAATTTTTAAAACTAGAGAAGCAGAGACTTATTGACCCATTCCTCTTCTAGCATGTTTGCCCTGAAATTAAAAACTTCTGCTCAATGAGAATACTTATATGCAAAGTAAATACAGAGATGATAGAATTGGAAAATATATTGGTAACACCCCAACCTGACATGGTATTTATAATCAGAATACAACAGAAATTCCTGCAAATGAGTTAGAAAATAAAACAGTAACCCCAACAGAAAAATGGATACAAGTAATAAAGTAGAGAAAATCCAAATATCCATGAAGTACGTGAAGAGATGCTATAATGTTCTAGTAATCAAAGACATGTAAATTAAAGCCACAATAGAAGTCAATCTAAACCTATTAGTCCAGCAAAAATAAGAAAGGTGGTAACGCCAAGTGCTGGCAGTAATGTAGGGCCGTTGGAACTTTCAGGTACTATTACTGGGAGTGTGAACTAGAGCAGCTATTCTTGAGAACAATCTGGCTCTACTCAGTCAAAATAGTATGTGTACAACTTCTCACTTCCAACTCTATTTTGGATATATATCTCAAAGAAGTTTGTTCAGAAGTCCCAAAGGGGCATGTAAAGGATATTCCCTGCAGTGTTATTTGTGTAAGCAAACTCCTGTGTTCATTACTGAAAGTGATAGGCAAAAATTTTTGAAGGCACAACACAGGGTTCAATGCACAGTTAAAAGCAACAACTTAGATGTAATCATAAAAATAAAAATATAGATGGATTAAAGGCATTACTCAAAGTGAAAAATACTGAACAAAATATGTTACACAATGCTACTTTATGGTAATTTAATTTACATACTGAGAAACAACAATACACATTTTGCAAGAGCACATGCAAGCAAAAAGTTTCATGTTGTGCACAGTTGAAATTTTGCCTACAGTGGGGAAAGGGAGGAAGATGGGAGCTAGGAATGAAGTTACAGCGGAATCATTAAATAAAAGAAACAATGGAGGGGACTAATATGGATCAAAAACGATGATGTACCTGAGGTTCAGTTCAGTTCAGTTCAGTTCAGTTCAGTTCAGTCGCTCAGTCATATCCGACTCCTTGCAACTCCATGAATCGCAGCACACCAGGCCTCCCTGTGCATCACCAACTCTCGGAGTTTACTCAAACTCATGTCCATCGAGTCAGTGATGCCATCCAGCCATCTCATCCTCTGCCGTCCCCTTCTCCTCCTGCCCCTAATCCCTCCCAGCCTCAGAGTCTTTTCCAATGAGTCAGCTCTTTGCATGAGGTGGCCAAAGTATTGGAGTTTCAGCTTTAGCATCAGTCCTTCCAATGAACACCCAGGACTGATCTCCTTTAGGATGGACTGGTTGGATCTCCTTGCAGTCCAAGGGTAAGTGCAGTTAATTCCTTACCACATGGTTATATATTTTATTAATGCAAGTATAAGAAAAAATAAAAATAGAAGTCCATGTAAATATATTATTTTTATTATCTGAATAAGAACGTAGGGTGAGAAACACAGAAGTTGACTATGACCATAGGTTAGTTTGAAAATTTTGTGATCCATTATTCCTTCTACTATTCCCATGCATTTTATAATATTATTTTATTAACATAATTTTCTAAACCCCACAGAACCTAATTTAAAATTTATAACTATGTACAATTCTCTTTCTTTCCTTTCTTATCTATAATCTTATCTTTGCTTTCATTCTCACTGATATTTATATTCATACCATGACCTAGTCAAATTTCAACCTCAGCCTGTGGTCCCTCAATCTGTCAACCAACAGTCTCCTCCACCCTGCATCATTCATGCACAGACTTGACAATATTTTAAACCTCATTGTCACATATTTTTTTTCTTTATAGGCCTCTAATAATTTTGTTGTAATGTACACTTCAATCTTTTTTCATTCATTAAACCTACTACTCTTCGTTGCCACTGAGACTCTAATAACTCAAGCATATCATTAAGAAACTTGATTATAACTGACCCCTTGATACATATATAGTCACCTAATTCGTTAACATCTAAAATCTTACCACTTCTGTCTTAGCAGATGGCCTCATTTCAGGCTTTACTAAGGATTTTGAGCTCCCTAACTACCCTGCATCTCAGTTCTCCAAACGTTGACCATTATGTGTACCTACTCATCCTTTTTCACCTTCACAGGATCAGAAATCTGTCCTTTTACCTAACTCCTCCACCACAGTGATAAATCCCAACACTTTCAATTCCTGAAAAATTTTACTTCCATATTTGTCTCATTTTTCTTAGTAGCTTCAGGTTCTCCCTGTTCACTAGGTCCTGTTTCTTTCTTCAGGCTTACCTAAGTCTTCTCTCATCTTACAGCTTTGCACTGAAATCATCCCTTCCATCCTAAGTCTTTCTCTCTCTCTGATCCTATGGAGGCATTTAGACACATACAGTCTTACATCATGGCCTTTTTTTTTTTTTTGAGAAATTGTTTCACTCTACATATTACTCTCCTCACATATACACACATATATACAGTGACATATACAATTGATTCCTTAGGGTATAAACTTTTTGCGACAATGCTAAGAATGATTCTGTTTACTCTGGACTTATCTTTTCAGTATCAAAGGCCTGGAAATATTAATTTGTCAAACCCTTGCCTGGGTACTTTCAACTGCTTCCTAACTGAATTCTCTGTTTCACTACTCTATCCTTCTTTATTTCTACAAAACAAATATCTGTATTTCTCTATTGCTATAAATAAACTTCATCTCTTTAGCATGACATGTAATCCTTTAGCACAGAAAATAATCTCTCACAAAAATATATCCCCAACTCTTCTTCCCAGCTTCATCTTTTACCAAAACCTTTCTTTCTAATGTATTCCATGTCCTAGTTTTATCAAGCTATTTGTTTTTTCTAAAAGCAACTTGTTACCTTTTGTTTTATTTTCATGCTTTCTACATTCTGGTGAATCTACCTGAAAGTCCATTCTCATCTCTACCTAGAAAACGCCTATTCAGCCTCTAAGACCCCTCTCAACTATTATCTTGCCTTGGGATTTTCATAAGCTTTAAGACAAATACTCACATTATTCAGTCTGTTTCCCTGGCCCTCTGTTAGCACCCTGTATTTCTGCTATCATAATGCTCATCACACTTTATAATAATTACTGGAAAATACTTGCTTTACCTACCAAAACAGAAGTGCAGACAATCTGTCTTACTAATCATTGTATCATCAGCACTTCAGTCACTGCCTATTATATCACATGTAGTCTATGACGAGGCTTCCCAGGTAGCCCAGTGGTAAAGAATGTGCTTGCCAATGCAGGAAACCCAGGTTCAATCCCTGGGTTTGGAAGATCCCCTGGAGGAGGAAATGGCAACCACTGCAGTATTCTTGTCTAGAAAATCCAGACAGAGGAGCCTGCAGGCTATAGTCCATAGGGTCACAAAGGAGTCAGACATGACTCAGTGCCTGAACAACAACAAAGGTGTATAAAGGCTTGGCTGAGTAGAGGAACAAACAAATTAGTAGCATTCATCTATATATGTCTTCCACTTCATCCACTACCTACAGAATTTGTTCCAGACCAATAGCTAGTGCTCAATAAAAGGTTGCTGAGTAGACAAATAGAGGTGTGAAAAAAATGAATGAAATTTTCCACTTTCCTTTGCCTAGGTTTTATCAAACCACCATCACTCTTCCATTTAAATTTGTCACTAATCATTAAAATTGGTAAGAGACCTCTTTATGGGCTTTATGGGCTCCTGACACATTTATGAACTGGTTAGTATTAATTATAATACATAAATCTATTTTTAAGATAGTTTACTTTTTACGGTTACTATATCAGGGCATAGGAATAAATTAAGTATAATCTTTCACTCATGAACATTATCATCACTGGTCATCAACACCTTTTAAATTTTGTTTATTTGCTTATTTACTGAATGTAATTCTATAAATCCATCAAGTCACCTAAGAATAGAAAATAAATAGCTGCTCGTATCTATCTTTGTATTATTTCTTATTCCACACCCCAATCCCCACGATGCCAGAGTAACCTCTATCCTGAATTTTATTTTTATCATTCCTGTGTTGGCTTTCATCCCCTTTATCACATATAGATGCATACTTACATTTGAACTATATATATAAAATGTATGTCATATCATATATATTCCTCTGGGAATTTCTTTATTCCCTGAAGACTATGCTATGAAAAATCAGCCAATTTCTTTTTCTCTTATGGCTATAATTTCTTCTGGAATGGTTAAAATCTATTATACTGTAATTGTATTATCAGTTATAGGATAGCAATGTCTCCTCTCTGGTAAGTCTGAGTCCTCGTAGATATGTAATTTCTAAACACTTACTCAGTGATATAATTAGTATATTTTTAGATTGAGACTTAAGAAATGATCTAAGCTCTGAGCATATTGTCCATTGATTTATCTTTTTTTAATAAGGCATGAAATTTCAAGCATATGAGTCTGCAGCTAACTACCCAAATACATCTGGGATTACTCTACAGCTCACTAACAAGAACATATTCTCTTCCTGTCTAATTTGTTCATTCAAGAAGTATTTATTTAACCTACATACTGTGCTCCTGGCACTGATTATAATGCCAAGAACTCCTTTGGTTTGGTCGTTCTTCTGACTTATATTTTAAAAACCAACCACAGAAAGCATAAAACCTTCTTATTAAGAACCCATATGCAGATGAACTCCCCAGGTCATTAGGTGCCCAATATGCTACTGGAGATCAGTGGAGAAATGATTCCAGAAAGAATGAAGGGATGGAGCCAAAGCAAAAACAATGCCCAGTTGTGAATGGCACTGATGATGGAAGCAGGGTTCGATGCTGTAAAGATCAATATTGCATAGGAACCTGGAATGTTAGGTCCATGAATCAGGGCAAATTGGAAGTGGTCAAACAGGAGATGGCAAGAATGAATGTTGACATTCTAGGAATCAGCGAACTAAGGTGGACTGGAATGGGTGAATTTAACTCAGATGCCCATTATATCTACTACTGTGGGCAGTAATCCCTTAAAAGAAATGGAGTAGCCATCATGGTCAACAAAAGAGTCTGAAATGCAGTCCTTGGATGAAATCTCAAAAACGACAGAATTGTCTCTGTTCATTTCCAATGCAAATCATTCAAAATCACTGTTATTCAAGTCTATGCCCCAACCAGTAACGCTGAAGAAGCTGAAGTTGAACTGTTCTATGAAGATCTACAAGACCTACTAGAATTAACACTGAAAAAAAGATGTCCTTTTCATTATAGGGGACTGGAATGCAAAAGTAGGAAGTCAAGAAAAACCTGGATTAACAGGCAAATTTGGCCTGCAGTACAGAATGAAGCAGGGAAAAGGCTAACAGAGTTCAGCCAAGAGAACGCACAGGTCATAGCAAACACCCTCTTCCAAAAACACAAGAGAAGACTCTACACATGGACATCATCAGATGGTTGACACCGAAATCAGACTGATTATATTCTTTGCAGTCAAAAATGGAGAAGCTCTATACAGTCAACAAAAACAAGACCAGGAGCTGACTGTGGCTCAGATCATGAACTCCTTATTGTCAAATACAGACTGAAATTGAAGTGGAGAAAACCACTAGACCATTCAGGTATGACCTAAATCAAATCCCTTATGACTATACAGTGGAAGTGAGAAATAGATTTAAGGGCATAGATGTGATAGACAGAGTGATGAACTATGGGTGGAGGTTCATGACATTGTACAGGAGACAGGGATCAAGACCATCCCCAAGAAAAAGAAATGCAAAAAAGCAAAATGCCTGTCTGAGGAGACCTTACCAATAGCTGTGAAAAGAAGGGAAGCAAAAAGCAAAGGAGAAAAGGAAAGATATAAGCATCTGAATGCAGAGTTCCAAAGAATAGCAAGGAGAGATAAGAAAGCCTTCCTCCGGGATCAATGCAAAGAAATATAGGAAAACAACAGAGGAAAGACTAGAGATCTCTTCAAGAAAATTAGAGATACCAAGGGAACATTTCATGCAAAGATGGGCTCGATAAAGGATAGAAATAGTATGGACCTAACAGCAGAAGATACTAAGAAGAGGTGGCAAGAATACACAGAAGAACTGTACGAAAAAGATCTTCATGACCTAGATAACCATGATGGTGTGATCACTCATCTAGAGCCAGACATCCAGGAATGTGAAGTCAAGTAGGCCTTAGAAAGCATCAGTATAAACAAAGCTAGTGGAGGTGATGGAATTCCAGGTGAGCTATTTCAACTCCTGAAAGATGATGCTGTGAAAGTGCTGCCCTCAATATGCCAGCACACTGGGAAAACTCAGCAGTGGCCACAGGACTGGAAAAGGTCAGTTTTCATTCCAATCCCAAAGAAAGCCAATGCCAAAGAATGTTCAAACTACCACACAATTGCACTCATCTCACAGGCTAGTAATGTTTAAAATTCTCCAAGCCAGGCTTCAGCAATACATGAACTGTGAACTTCCAGATGTTCAAGCTGGTTTTAGAAAAGGCAGAAGAACCAGAGATCAAACTGCCAACATCTGCTGGATTATCGAAAAAGCAAGAGAGTTCCAGAAAAACATCTATTTCTGCTTTATTGACTATGTCAATGCCTTTGACTGTGTGGATTACAAGAAACTGTGGAAAATTCTCAAAGAGATGTGAATACCAGACCACTTGTCCTGCCTCTTGAAAAACCTATATGCAAGTCAGGAAGCAACAGTTAGAACTGGACATGGAACAACAGACTGGTTCCAAATAGGAAAAGGAGTATGTCAACGCTGTATATTGTCATCCTGCTTATTTAACTTATATGCAGAGTACATCATGAGAAACACTGGGCTGGAGGAAGCACAAGCTGGAATCAAGATTGCCTGGAGAAATACTAAAAACCTCAGATATGCAGATAACACCACCCTATGGCAGAAAGTGAAGAAGAACTAAAAAGCCTCTTGATGAAAGTGAAAGAGGAGAGTGAAAAAGTTAGCCTAAAGCTGAACATTCAGAAAACTAAGATCATGGCATCTGGTCCCATCACTTCATGGCAAATAGATGGGGAAACAGTGGAAACAGTGTCAGACTTTATTTGGGGGATCTCCAAAATCACTGCAGATGGTGATTGCAGCCATGAAATTAAAAGACGCTTACTCCTTGGAAGGAAAGTCATGACCAACCTAGACAGCATATTAAAAAGCAGAGACATTACTTTGCCAACAAAGACCCATCTAGTCAAGGCTATGGTTTTTCCAGTGGCCATGTATGGATGTGAGAGTTGGGTTATGAAGAAAGCTGAGCACCAAAGAATCGATGCTTTTGAACTGTGGTGTTGGAGAAGACTCTTGAGAGTCCCTTGGACTGCAAGGAGATCCAACCAGTCCACCCTAAAGATCAGTCCTGGGTGTTCATTGAAAGGACTGAAGTTGAAGCTGAAACTCCAATATTTTGGCTACCTAATGCTAAGAGCTGACTCATTTGAAAAGACCCTGATGCTGGGAAAGATTGAGGGCAGGAGAAGGGGATGACAGAGGATGAGATGGTTGGATGGCATCACCGACTCAATGGACATGGGTTTGGGTGGACACTGAGAGTTGTTGATGGACAGGGAGGCCTCACGTGCTGTAGTTCATGGGGTCACAAAGAGTCGGACACGACTGAGCGACTGAACTGAACTGATGCAGTGGCTGGTATATATCTAATTAGCCAGTAAAAAATGATTTTAGCATGAGACAATAGCAGGGAAAACAGCAGCAAATCTTGATGGAGTGCAGTGAGATTAACTCCAGAGAGGTACAAGGCAGTCGAGTGTAACAGACTTTGGTAGCTGGCTCTGCCAGTTTCTGTCTGAGTATTTCTGAGCAAGTTATTTAAACGCTGTATCTCCCCCTTTGTTCATCTGTATAATGAGTCTAACAATAGCACTGATTTCACAGGGTCACTACGCAGATAAAATGATTTAATATTTAAGCAGTTCTCAGAAAAATGTCTGTCACATAATATAAACCATATAAGTATTAAATTGGTAAATAAAAGATTTTATTGATATTTCATATTTGCTACTTCCAACTTTAGCTGCGCTTTGATTCTCCATTAAAAAAAGTAACAATAACAGTCTGTTGGCATTCTGTGAGAATCTTTTCTGTTGGAAACCATGATATTTTATACAACATGGCCAAGTTTGGTATAAGACCCTGTTCTTGATAATTATAGATTAGAATGTCATTTCAGATATATGCAGATTTCAGGTGAAGATATTATGTTGTCCTATTTCATTAATGCAATTAAGCAATGAATATTTATTGAGCTCTTTATGCAAAGAACAATGCTAGGGCTTAAGCAAATGTAAAGCTACATCAGACATTAGACTTGACTTAGAGCGGCTTACAATCTACTAACAGAGGTGACATATAGATGTCACAAGAAAACTGAAGGTGAATTGTTCCAAGAGTTCAAAAACGGGAAATATCTTACACAGATAGAAGTCCCAAGAATTTCTAAGGGGATAAAATTTAGGTAGGCCTTGAAGGATAAGCAGAATATACAAAGCAGAAGACTATTCCAGTGTGGTAGAACAGGATTGTGTAGCTGAGTGGCAAGTTAGTTAGCCACGTGAGCCTCTAGTATAGGCAGTAAGAATAGATAAGGCTAAAAGATAAACTAAGATTAGAATAGCCCATCATTATTAAGTACACATTATGTTCTGAATATATAGTTGTATTTGATCTTCTCAATAACCCTGTAAATATATACTAATATCCTATTTTATAGATGAAGACACAGAAGATGATGGAGGCTAAGAAGACCCCTACCTTCTCACACTAGCAAGTAGATCTGGGTATTTTATCAAGTGAATCAGAGACTAAAGTCTGAGCTGAGACCAATAAACATATCATCTGGAATTAAGTTTTAGTTAAGGTTTTCCATTTTTCATTTCAACTATTCACTTGTGTTACAATGAAAGCTCAAGGCATGAAAGATTTGGGTTCTAAAGAAGCAAACATTACAATCCCTGATATACAAAGAGATGCTATGTGGGAAAAGGCACAAGGTCCATGCAAAAGACATGTGTATCTGAAATGACTTAATTGCCATGAACTCCTTGCAGACTTGTATGCTGCCGTGCAGAACACTGTTATAAAGAGAATATTCTTGTCACTCAGTCATGTCTGACTCTTTGCGGCCCCATGGACTGGAGCCCACCATGCTCCTCTGTCCATGGAATTTTCCAGGAAAGAATACTGGAGCGGGTTGCCATCTCCTTCTCCAGGGAATCTTCCCAAACCAGGGATTGAACTTGTGTATCCTGCATTGGCAGGAGGGTTCTTTACCAGCTGAACCACCAGGGTAGCCTAAGTCTTGACAAAGTCCTCAGCCCACTTTATGGGGACTCTGCCCCTAAGATACCTTTTTAAAGTTACTGCTAATTGAGTCAAGGAGCTACAAACTTTGTACCAGCTTGTTCACCAGTGATTGGATAAAATCTATTCTTACAAGGGAGTATGACCTTTGACAAAATAAAGCTCTTCTGTCCAGACATCCTCCAAGGTGGCTGATGGCAGAAAGGGGACATCTGATAGCACCATTTCCTGGGAAAAAGTCCTTCATTTCTGAAGAAGGACCTTCTTGCAGAAGAATCACCATAGCTTCCACCACAGACAATAGATTAACCTCCATATCTCAAAGACTTAATCCAAGAGAAGTTAGTTTCTATCTCACATAAAATCCAACTGGTGTTGGGCACTGGGTGTGTTCTATCTACGCCATCATTCAGGAATCTAGGGTCATTCTACACATGGCCTCACTCACCTTTAAGGCTTCAGCACCCTCTTCATTCAACCAGCAGGAGGGAAAAGAGAAAGAGAAGGATTACATAGAAGATTTCCATAAACTAGGGCTAGAAATGACATCTATTGGTCTTGCCACATTCCAAGGGGCAGAATTTGGTCACTTGACCATACATACCCAAGGGAAACCAAGAAGTACAATTAATCCACACTTTCAGGAAGAAAGAAAAACATGCTCTGAAACAACTTGCCAGTCTTTGTCAAAAAATAAAATACTGATTTTTCCTGCTTATTGTATGAAATAATGTGCTTCCCAGACCATTCAGCATACATGCAGCTTCTTAGTAGTGAATGCAAACTCTGAGATCAGTCAGGACTAATAGCTGACCCAGAGTTAGACAGAACTCAGAAAATGTGCAAGTACATGATAACAGGGTTAAAATGATTGATCAAAGGTACACCTTTATTGTGGTGGTTTATTTCAGGTCCCTGTTTTTCTTTCCCAACTTTCTTCCTCCAAAAAAAAAAAAAAATCTTTTAAAACATTCCATCTATTTACAGTAATATTCTACTGCAAAGATAGTCATATTCTTCTTCCTTTGGTTAGGCTCATTAGAGTTTTGGGTCACCAGTCTAGAGAAAAACACCAGCAGTTCTTGCTGCTAGAAACTACAATATATACTCTAGAGAATTATTCAGTGAATAAAAAACAAATTGTAGTTTTCACGGCATAAACATGATAGATACCACAATTTTATATTCATAAAATTTCAAATCTTTAATACAACTTTATCCCAAATGTATGGTCTTCCCTGATGACTCAGACAGTAAAGAATCTGCCTGCTATTCAGGAGTCCTGGGTTTGATCCCTGGGTCGGGAAGATCCCCTGGAGCAGGGAATAAGTAGCCATTCCCTTCTTGCCTGAAGAATCCCGTGAACAGAGGAGTCTGGTGGGCTACAGTCCATGGCATCGTAAAGAGTCAAACACAGCTGAGCCACTAAGCACATACACATCCTCAATCTAGCAAGAAAAGGAATGATTCCTTACTTATTGGACTCATTTCTAGCTTCAGACAAGTTGGCATACAATAATATACCATGGCTGTGTGCTTATTTTTTTTGAGCTATGCTATACAGCCTCTTCTCTCCCTCACTTACCTTGCTGTATTTCTAAAATAACATTCTGACACGTTTTACCCTCCATTTGTATCATTCTATCACTTGCTTCTTCCAACTGCAGCATGAAGTGCTTATCAACAAGTGAAAAAAAAAAATTCAGGAATTGTTTCATATATGGAGACCAGCATTGAACAAAAAACAACTTGAAAACCTCAAACTTGGTATTCTTTCTGTCTGAATAAGTTTTAAAGGTCAAACTTTAGGTTCATCTTGCTACCTTCTAAACCCTGTTTAGGGACAAACCAGTTACCTCAAAACTTTTCAGTTTTTTTTTTTCACCTGTAGAACTAGGGTAATGATATTGTGATTTACAATGAGAAATACACATGTGGTCTCTGTCCCTTTTTCTGGCACAGACAGAGCTCCTAAAACCATTGAAGTTTCCTAACTGATGAGAAGTATAAACTTGTGTCTTGTTATGTTAATGAGGGGACTTTTGGAAAGCACCTAAGGATGGAGGCTTTTTGCTAGGCACATCACAAGAGAGCAAAGAAACTCAATGCCCATTCCCCACCTTGTCCTAGGCATCTCTTGCATCTTACTATTCTTAAGTTATATCCTTTTATAATAAATCAGTGACTCTAGTAAATGAAATGTTCCTCTGAGTTCTACAAGCCACTCTAGCAAATTAAACCCACAAAAGGAGTCCTTGAAACCTGCAATCTATAGCCAGTCAGTGAAAAGCACAGATGACAGACAACCTGGCCTTGAAAATGGTGTCTGAAAAGGACAGTCTTGTAGGACTGAACCCTTAACCAGAAGAATCTGATGCTATCTCCAAGTAGATAGTGTCAGAATTGAATTGAATTGTAGGATACCCAGGTGGTATTCAAGAACTGTTAGTTGGTCTGGCAAAAACTTTAAAAATAAAAGACAAAATGAAACAAACAAACAAAAAAAGAAATAAACAAACAGAAAACCCTTCCCATGTATGAGAACTGGGGGCCAGCACCTCTTAGTTTGGGCCTCCCAGGTGGCTCAGGGGTTTAAAAAAAAAAAAAAGCAAACCCTTTTTCCAATGAAGGAGACATAAGAGAGGCAGGTTCGATTCCTGGGTCAGAAGATCCTCTGGAGGAGGGCACAGCAACCCACTCCAGTATTCTTACCTGGATAATCCCATGGACAGAGGAGCCTGGAGGGCTACAGTCCACAGGGTTGCCGAGTCAGACACGACTAAAGCAACTTAGCATGCACACGCACCTTGCAGTCTAACCAGCCATCCTACAGAATTCCTGGGGATTATTGGTAATTAACACTCATCATGTGTTTGGTACTGTTCTTAGTGATTTACTTACTTAATTTTTATGTAACAAAATTGCATGAAGTGAAACAGTTATCCTCTCCTACCTCTCCCACTTAA
The DNA here is from genome assembly GCF_001704415.2 of Capra hircus. NCBI lineage: Eukaryota > Metazoa > Chordata > Mammalia > Artiodactyla > Bovidae > Capra > Capra hircus. The sequence continues at coordinate 84,115,483 of NC_030810.1, forward strand.
TAAATGAAGAAAGTGACTCATAGGAAATTTAAGCAATGTGTCAAAGACCTTACCATTAGTATGAATAGGGCCACAGAATCTGAGTCCAGCCAGTCTGACTCCAGAAATCACACTTTCAACTAACATCCTATATACTGAATATTGACTCAAGGTCACTGAAAATATCCTTGTTGGGCAAAACCCACTGTGCTTTACAGAATGGGAACTCAAGTGACATTCATGACTTACTGGTCCCCGGCCTGACTATTACTTAATTCCTTGAGTTAATATCAGCAGTGGTAAATCTGTGTTCAAACTCCTGTGAATTCTCCCATAAAGACAGTGATAAAAACAATCCATACAACTAATATTTTACCAGGAGACTCCATTTGTCCTTGAACTAATTATTCTGTATGAATCCAACAGGTAATTTTAAGATTGCTTTCTTTAAAATTTAAATTACTTAGTGGAAACTATAAACATAAACAAATCAAATCAATCATATTAAAAATCCATTTTTTCAATGACATAAAAAAAATCTTCCAAGAACTGAAGTTTTAAGTGAGAGAATTATTTTTTTCAAAGTATAATTTTATTTTAAAAGTTTTCTTTGTGACTCTTAAGAAGTGAAAGATAAACTACAACCCTTCATTTAAAATAGTCATTTTTCAAACATTTAGAAATTGGAAGTGCTTTTTATTTTCATTATTAAATAAATCATTCTTTAACTTCTCATATATATAGCTCACTTCCCTAAGATACTCAAACTAAAACACTCATTATAATAAATAACTCATGAAAAAGAACTTGAAAATGTGACATGACAAAGTATTTAAATTCAGAATGTCATTGGTAAAATCCCTCAGAAACTGTGTGGGACTCATTTGATGCTGGCTCTGGGGAAAAATGGGCTTCCCATGTGGCTCAGGGGTAAAGAATCCACCTGCCAATGAAGGAGATGCAAGAGATGCCAGTTTGATCCCTGGGTGGGGAAGATCCCCTAAGGAAGGAAATGACAACCTATCCCAGTATTCTCGCCTGGAAAATCCCATGGAGAGAGGAGCCTGGTGGGCTACATTCCATGGGGTCACAGAGTCAGATATGACTAAACGTGTACACACTGCTACTGGGGAAAACTTGAATGAAATACTGTACAATAGTCATGTGAAGGAGACGCTCTGGCTCTGTTTTTCTGAACACCTATGTGCTACATGAAACTCTGTGCTCTAACCTCTAGGATTAGGACCAGGAGTTATTAAGGAGGAACATCTATCCTCTTGAGTGATGCGCAGTGGCTCACCACAAACCTTAACAGTTGCTATAGATGTTGGCCACAAAGAGGTTGCTTTCCTGTCTTCAGATACCCTATAGCACTTTCAGTCTTCATATTAAAATTCTTACCGCATTCGACATTCTATTATTGTTTGTGAGCCTCCAAATCTTCTCTACTGCATTGGAAATTCCTGAAGAATGATCAAGCCTGCTTTATCTTTGAGCCACCAAAACACCTACTAGATAGTCATCATTTATTGAATGAATGAGTGGACAGATGGTTGGGTGGTCTGCTCAGGCCTGCAGAGTGACAGTCCCTAGAACTCTACTCCAGTCAAGTTATGCACATCTTTACAATACATATAGAGTCAGCATATCCATGGGCTGTGGACTGGGAGCTGATTCCTGATAACTGGTTGTTGTTTTTCAGTTGCTCAGTCGTGTTCAACTCTTCGCAACCCCATGGAGTGCAGCACGCCAGGCTTCCCTGTCCTTCACCATCTCCTGGAGCTTGCTCAAACTTATGTCCATTGAGTCGGTAATGCTATCCAACCATCTTTGTCCTCTGTCGTCCCTTTCTCCTCCCACCTTCATTCTTTCCCAGCATCAGGATCTTTTCCAATGAGCTGGCTCTTTGCATCAGATGACCAAAGTATTGGAGCTTCAGCTTCAGCATCAGTCCTTCCAATAAATATTCAGGGTTGATTTCCTTTAGGATTGATAGTATGATAAATGGGACTAGCTACCATTTATTGAGTAGCCATACTGTGTCAGAAAATGTCTGAATAATCGTTACAAATTTATAGTCCTCACAAAAGTCTTTCCAAATAAGAATAATGTCCCCATTTCGCTGATGAAAAAGGGCTAGGTACCATACAACTAGTAAACAACAAACCATGGTCTAAATTCTAAGTTTGTGTGGGTCTTAAAAAGTCATTTTAAAGGACAGTTTTTTCCCTCAGCATATGCTATTAGTATCATCATATTTTATAATGTAATAGACATAATGTATGACAGCTAATGCAGTATCAGTGAGATACTTGCAGACAATAGGAGATAATGCTCTATGATTCCAAACCATTCTTTTCTCGTCAGCAACTGAAAGATTTTTTTAAATTTCTTTAATACTTTTTCTTTTTTCTCAGAACTCAGGATATCATTGACAACCCCTCTTTTCCAGAAATATGTGCATAAGCTTTAGTAGTCAAGTAAGAAATAAAGTCTAACTTATCAAACTGTGTTGTATAAACCATATTAACCAACTATGTCTGAGCTTCCCTGGTGGCTCAGACAATAAAGAATCTGCCTGTAATGCAGTCTCCCAGGCTCGATCTCTGGGCTGGGAAGTTACCCTGAAGAAGGAAATGGCAACCTACTCCAGTATGCTTGCCTGGAGAATTCCATGGACAGAGGAGCCTGGTCGGTTATAGTCCGTGGGTCGCAAAGAGTCCGATGCAACTGAACGCCTAAGCACACGTGTACAACCTGGCTTACTGCCTTTGCCAGCAGAGCAGCTGACACTCAGAAGGAATTGCAGGGGAGATTCCCGAGACATCCTTCCTTAAGCCAACCAAGAGAGCCTGCGATCCTCAGGCTCAGGTAATGAAAGAGGACTGTGGCAGAGTGACTCCATCCTCCTAGTAAACTTTACTTCAGTGAAGTGCTTAGATCAGGAGGAATCAGATAAATCCTTTCTCTCCCCTATGGAGAGGAGAAAGTTTGGGCCAAAGAGGGAGACTGCCGTAGGTTTCATTTCAGTTTCCTCCTTTATGGGCATAGGAATCAGAAAAAGGAATGAGAAATTCCCTCCCCATCCCAGTCCACAGAGCCTAAAATACTAATATGCAATGTGTTTTACAATTCAAATCCCAGTTTAGATGTCCAGAGTCTGGGAGGCCTTTTCTAAAAACAAAATCTGAGCCAGCTGTCACTCCAAATCACCATTACATTGGCCCTATTCTATTTCCTTCATAGCATGTATTATTAACTAAAATTATTTTGTTCATGTATTTTTTCCTGTGCTTACTATATGATTTTTGTCATTAAAATATCATCTCCATAGAAAAGGAATTTTTCTTCAGGGATTTCAACAGTGTCTGGCACTCGGTGAGTATTCGATAACTAATTGTTAATGAAAAATGTGCTCTTACTCATATGCATATACATTTGATCTCATCACCACTGAGACACTTGTTCTTTGGGTAAAAGTCATGTCTTACACTTCTTTTGATGTACTGGTAGAATTTGTGACTTGGTGAAAATTTAGTAAATATTTGCTTCATTGATACATTTATCCACGTTTTTCCAACAATTTTTTTGATGAAATCACAGACTTTCTCCATTTAACTAATAAATACTTTTCTTAATAAGAGAAATGTCTGCTAATTTTAACTCAGACTGATAAGTCGGCAGTTAAATCATAAATTACTGTAAGTAAATGGATTTCTTCAGGCCACACAAGTCTTCTGGGAAGAAGGACATTAATGAGTTTCTCTTAAGAGAATAAATAGCATTGCATGAGTCAGTCTCACCTGTTATTATGAGATCATAGCCCTATAAAAAATCTCCCCCAACAAATAATTTTTTTTCTGATACAATCTCAATGGGTTTTTTAATTAATAAAATTTTTAGATTTACAGAAAAATTGGTCAGAAAGCATAGAGTTTCCATATATCCTCTACCCCATCCTTCTGTACAGCTTCCCCTACTATTAACATTTTGTGTTGGAGTGCTGCGTTTGTTAAAACTAAAAAATCAATATTGATACAGTATTATTAACCAAAGCCCATAGTTTATATTAAGCTTCACTCTTTGTGTTGTATAGTTCTATGGGCTTCAATAAATGCATAGTATCACATAGCTACTATTTGCAGTATCACACAAAATAGCTTCACTGCTGTAAAAATCCCCTGTGCTCTACCTATTCATCTCTCCCTCCTTGATAGAATCTAGGTTTTAAGTAATGTCTGTTCATAAAAATCTATTGTCAGCTGCCCTGTGAGGGATTCTTCATTCTTCCCCTGTTTTATCTTTCCTCAGGCTGGTCTGTGGTCACAGGCTGCCTCATACCACAGACATTCAGCACCAACACAGGACACGGCCTTAATAGCAGAAGAGCTGCAGCTCCCTGAATAGCAGAGCACAGCAAAATCTTGGTAATCTTTAGGATATAAAAGCCACCTTGTATTCCATGCCTCTGTCCTTTTCTTGTGCTATATTTTGTCACATGTGGACAAAAGTGGTACCGTCATCACACAATTTCTCAAAGAATCTTCAGTAACATCACTTTCTCAGGTATTATTTGCTATACTTCCTCTCCCTAGTCTTGAAAGACAAGTCCCATGGGGGAACTAAACCCAGTGAGATGAAGGCCCTGACATACTGAGCAGCAATGGGGTTTGGTACTAGAACTCAAGGCTCAGCAAAAGTTATCTACAAAGGGCCAGATAGTAAATATTTCAGGCTTTGCGAGCATCATATGCCTGCTGTCTTGTTTGGGTCTGTTTTTGTGCAACCATTTACAAATGTACTAACATTCTTAGTTGGAGGCTGCAGAAAAACAGGCCACAAGCCAAACCCTGCTCTAGAGTTGAACCAATCTGTCAAGTCTGATTGTGGTTTGATTCTTTCTCTATCACTAACTAAATATTTACCAGATACATTTGATCTCCCTAAGTTTCATCTCTAAAAGATGGATAATAGTTCCTACCTTAATAGACAGAATGAAGATTAAGCAAGATAATGCCTATAAAGCTCTTAGCACCATGTTTGACATTTGGTAAGATTCAATAAATGTTAAGTATTGTAATTATCTTTTCTCATTAGGACATGTTCTCCCTTACTACTGGGTCTTTATTACTGACCAAGATTATCTGACCACCTGCCTTTAAGATATATTCTCTTTAAGGACTGTCCTTGTTCCCTTATGCAAACTGGATTTATATGAACCTTCCCATACAACTGCCAAATATACCTAGATGTGCTTAGTTCCATGGAATATGATTAGATATAGGCTAAGATCCCTTCCTAAAAAAAAAAAAAAAAAGTAAATAGTAACAGACAAGACAGATACTTCCAATTAATACATGTGTGTCTAACTGTCCAATAATGAACAGACTAGTTAAATTCTGAATACCTCAATAATACTTGAATGAACCAATTAGCAAAAATATCCAGGTGACTTATAACAAAATCTCATTACATAATTTCTTGATGAATTTAGGTATACTCAATCAATATGTGAACCATGAACTTCCTGATGTTCAAGCTGGTTTTAGAAAAGGCAGGCGAAGCAGAGATAAAATTGCCAACATCCACTGGATCATCGAAAAAGCAAGAGAGTTCCAGAAAAACATCTATTTCTGCTTTATTGACTATGCCAAAGTCTTTGACTGTGTGGATCACAATAAACTGTGGAAAATTCTGAAAGAGATGGGAATACCAGACCACCTAACCTGCCTCTTGAGAAATCTGTATGCAGGTCAGGAAGCAACAGTTAGAACTGGACATGGAACAACAGACTGGTTTCAAATAGGAAAAGGAGTATGTCAAGGCTGTATATTATCACCTGATTATTTAACTCATATGCAGAGTACATCATGAGAAACACTAGACTGGAAGAAACACAAGCTGGAATCAAGATAGCCGGAAGAAATATCAATCACCTCAGATATGCAGATGACACCACCCTATGGCAGAAAGTGAAGAGGAGCTAAAAAGCCTCTTGATGAAAGTGAAAGAGGAGAGTGAAAAAGTTGGCTTAAAGCTCAACATGCAGAAAATGATGATCATGGCATCTGGTCCCATCACTTAATGGCAAATAGATGGGGAAACAGTAGAAACAGTGTCAGACTTTATTTTGGGGGGCTCCAAAATCACTGCAGATGGTGACTGCAGCCATGAAATTAAAAGTCACTTACTCCTTGGAAGAAAAGTTATGACCAACCTAGATAGCATATTGAAAAGCAGACTTTGCCGACTAAGGTCCGTCTAGTCCAGGCTATGGTTTTTCCTGTGGTCATGTATGGATGTGAGAGTTGGACTGTGAAGAAGGCTGAGCGCTGAAGAATTGATGCTTTTGAACTGTGGTGTTGGAGAAGACTCTTGAGAGTCCTTTGGACTGCAAGGAGATCCAACCAGTCCATTCTGAAGGAGATCAGCCCTGGGATTTCTTTGGAAGGAATGATGCTAAAGCTGAAACTCCAGTACTTTGGCCACCTCATGAGAAGAGTTGACTCACTGGAAAAGATTCTAATGCTGGGAGGGATTGGGAGCAGGAGGAGAAGGGGACGACAGAGGATGAGATGGCTGGATGGCATCACTGACTCGATGGATGTGAATCTGAATGAACTCTGGGACTTGGTGATGGACAGGGAGGCCTGGCGAGCTGCGATTCATGGGGTTGCAAAGAGTCGGACACGACTGAGCGACTGAACTGAACTGAACTGAATCAATTTTTCAAAGATAAAAAGACATATTTTTGTGTGGGGTGTTAGAAAGTGATCTAGTTTCATTCTTTTACAAGTGGTTGACCAGTTTTCCCAGCACTACTTGTTAAAGAGAGGACCCAGCAATCCCACTTCTGGGCATACACACTGAGGAAACCAGAATTGAAAGAGACACATGTACCCCAATGTTCATCGCAGCACTGTTTATAATAGCTAGGACATGGAAACAACCTAGATGCCCATCAGCAGATGAATGGATAAGAAAGCTGTGGTACATATACACAATGGAGTATTACTCAGCCGTAAAAAAGAATTCATTTGAATCAGTTCTGATGAGATGGATGAAACTGGAGCCGATTATACAGAGTGAAGTAAGCCAGAAAGAAAAACACCAATACAGTATACTAACACATATATATGGAATTTAGGAAGATGGCAATGACGACCCTGTATGCAAGACAGGGAAAGAGACACAGATGTGTATAATGGACTTTTGGACTCAGAGGGAGGGAGAGGGTGGGATGATTTGGGAGAATGACATTCTAAAATGTATACTATCATGTAAGAATTGAATCGCCAGTCTATGTCTGATGCAGGATACAGCATGCTTGGAGCTGGTGCATGGGGATGACCCAGAGAGATGTTATGGGGAGGGAGGTGGGAGGGGGGTTCATGTTTGGGAACACATGTAAGAATTAAAGATTTTAAAATTTAAAAAATAAAAGAATAAATAAAATTTTTTAAAAAAAGACATATTTTCTTGGCAAAAATTACAATTTTTCAATTCAACAAATATTTATTGGACATTGACTTTTTGGAAAGCATTAAGCCAGACACTATCGGGAAACAAATGAGTAAGACACAAGCATACCTGTAAGGAAGAAAGAAAAATAAGGTGGGTGCACAGGTATGCATGAAGAAAAGTGTTGCAGAAGAAGTACAGAAATGAGGTTTAAGAGAACATAGCCAAGAGTTTGCAGTCAGATGGCTCCAGGCAGCTTTCTGGCTGCTTCCCTGCTGGTTCAGTTGGTACAGAATCCACCTGCAATGCAGGAGACCTGGGTTAGATCCCTGGGTCAGATCCCTGGGTCAGGAGATCCCCTGGAGAAGGAAATGACAACCCATTCCAGTATTCTTGCTTGGGAAATCCCATGGACAGAGAAGCCTGGCGGGCTGCAGGACACAGAGTCGCAAGAGTCAGACACAATTTAGCACCACCAGCTTTTTGACTGTGTCTTGACAGAAGGATGGGATTTCAACAGACTGAAATTAATGATAGGAGGTATGGCTTGTGCTAGAAAATAACGTTAACAGGAGGTAGAACTGACCAAAGTACAGGAATCATGATGGAGAGTAGCAAGCGTGGAGGTGAGAATTATAACAACCTGAAAATGCATGTATGAATGTTCATCCAGTCCTAACCCCTTACGTCATACATAAGGAAACTGCATCTCAGAGATTAATTGTCATTCCCATGTTACACAGCTAATGGCTGAGCTGAAGTGCCCCTCAGCAACCCAGCTTCCCAGGCTGGTTCAGTTTCCATTATCTAATAGTTGAGAACACAAAATGGATGAAATTGAATATCATACTCAGGGTCTTAGTTTTCCTCTGTTAGAAGCGATATGACACTGATAAACCTTGAGCAGCAGAGAATCCTCATCAGGGATGCAAACGTCAGATTTAACCAGCACTGTAAGAGGAGAGGCAGAGGCTAAAGGCAGGGAGACAGGCAGGGATGTCGCTGACATTGCTCCCTGCTGAACCAGAGTGGTGGCACACGAATGCCTTAGATGGGACAGACATGAGGGGCACTGTGAAAGGACAACCAAACCATTGGGAAGAAAAGCAGAGCAGGAAAATGAGAGGGAGTCGTGGAGAGTAATTGCTTCTGCCCTGAATCTCTGTGTTACTGTATAGCTATAAACCTGTTATTAATTCCTGTTTGAATACAGAAGAGACAGAGTAGGACAGAAAGAATTCTGTGCTCCATCCCAGACTTGTGCCGACTCTTCAGTGTCTAGCAAGTCACTTCTCTGAGCTCAAGCTGTCTCCTGTAACAGGAGGTCTTGTCTGGATGATGTCTGATGCCCCTTCCAACTCTATGACAGTGGTTCTAAATCTCAGCCGTGAGACGACACACAAGGGCCAAGGTGGCTGCCAGGTGGAAAGATGCTTCCACCTGGAACAAAGCTGGTGCACACATCTTTGGAGGCGGAGGGTTTGAGGAGGAAGAAGTCACTCTCCTGTCTGAGCTCAAGGAGAATTCTGCTTGGTTGTTTGTCATTGTCCCTGAGCTCAAGTTGAACACATGGCCTGATGAGGTGGCAGAAGAGGCTCCAGAAAGATGTGCCTTAGCAGCTTGCCTCTATGCAGCAGGGTTCAGAAATAGCACACCCAGTGCAGAAGGCTGTCCTGGTGCCTGCCCTCTCTGATGATTCTCTCAGCAAGCTTTTGAGGTGTCACCTGCCATGGCAGGTACTCAGGCAGAGCACTGTCTGTCCTCAGGAAAAGGCTGTCTGTGAAGACACCTCACTAAGCACCAGGCTTTCTGGATGTTGGAGGAGACCTTTTACTTTTTTGCTCCTTTATCCGTAGATTGATGTCAGGAACCCACGACTAATGGATGCTTTACACCCAGCCCCCCTTGTCTCCTGCATCCACCCTGCCAACTCCCCAGCTTCAAACACATATTCTTCTGAGCAGCTTTTCTGCTTCTGAGCCAACGCAAGTGCCCTATGGCACAATATGATGGATATATCTTTCGGTTTCAAATAATCAATTATGCAAAATGCTTCATTAACAATAACTACTAGAGTCAATGGCCAGGGTCAACACAGCGCGGTTCATCTGTGCTTGAATTCACTGACCCCTCCCACTCTCCTTGTCAAGAGATATCAAGGAACAGATTCATCAGGAATAATGGCCAGATGTTTGCTTGTTAATGATCCTTCCATAATCAGAAATGCAGTGACCACGGACGCTTAATCTTGTCAATTTTTGTGACAGAAAACATGCTTAATTTATCATCAGCTTTGCAGAAAAGAGTTCCTGTGCATCCAAACTAAACCAGAAAACAAAATAACTAGAATTTAGTCTTTTTGTACTATAAGCCCGACATAACTTTTGCATAGTTTGGCCAGATTGCTTCTGTTTCTGGCACAGCCTAAAAGCTTAGCACTGGGGACAGGGACAAGCAGCTCCCAGACCATACTACAAGTGCTGAGCTGAACTGAGTGTTTCACTAAAATGGGATCAACGCCAGGCTCTTCAGTCTGGCTGGAGGTCTCCATCAGTGCTTGGCTTCATCTGCACGGTATGGAGATGCCTCACCAGCCCCGCCGCTCTCGGTGCTCATAATCATCTCTGCAAAGAATCATGTCCTCCACTGTCTTCTCTGACACCTAAACATCCCACAGACCACAGAGGTCTTCTCAAGACGCGCGCGCGCGCGTGTGTGTGTGTGTGTGTGTGTGTGTGTGTGTGTGTATCCCCTCAGAGGGTATTCACAGCTAACTCTAACCATAATGCACTGCTCTTCTCCAAACATGAATGTGCCTAGAGTCTAACTCCTACCCAGTCGTTCTGTGTGTGGTGTCATCTAGTCATTGCATATAGTGTTATCAGGGTTTTTCCTGTCATACTTCCCCAGTGAACCAGGCAGTGTCTAAGTGAAGGCTATCTCATAACTTCCACAGTCAATGAACTGAGTGAAGTTGGAAGAAATCCTCATAGAGGCAATGAGAATTATGGAAAAGAACTTAGAAACTGAGGTCCAGAACCCAGTTTGAAACTATAACTTGCCCTTCTACCAGCTGTGCAACTGTGGGCAAATTATTAAGCCTCTCTGAGCCTCAGGTTCTTTGTGTATAAAATAAAGGCCTTACAAGGACCAGGAAAAATAACATATGCAAAAAGTCTAGCACAATGCCTGGTCCATAGTAAGGACTCAATAAATGTCAGTTCCCATTTCCTTTCTGAGTGATCCAATAGAGACCAGAACCTAGAATCTCAATCTCTTTTCCTCTCCATCTCTGTCTTATAAACTCTCTCTTTCTCCTCCCCACCCAAACACAATTCCCGGCAGTTGATACCTATGTAAGAATACTGTGATGGATAACCAACTGTTGAACCCAACAACAATATAAGAAATACATGCCTAACCTAAGGAAAGGCTCAGTTCAAAATAGATGCAAACACACAAAAGTCCTAGAACCATGTTGTATCTTTGTCAGTTCAGGCTGATGTAACAAAACACCCTAGACTAAGTCGCTTAAACAGCATTTATTTCTCCCAGTTCTCTAGGCTAGAAGTCTAAGATCAGGGAGCCAGCTTGGTTGCATTCTAAGTCACTTCTGACTTGTATATATCCAACTTGCAGCACCCTGCCATGGCATTAATCCCAGCATAAGGGCCTAACTCACATAACCTAATCTTACCCTGATTAACCCCAAAGGCCACACGTCCAGTGCCATCATATTAAGAATTAGAGCTTCAACATATGAATTGGAGGGAGGGACCCATTAAGTCCACACCACACATCATGTATTACTCATAAAACTGCAAAATGTAGCCACCTCATTCCATTTCATGACTCTGAAGGTGTTATATGGTTATTCTGAACAGTGGTCACTTTATTGGCTTATTATCTGTTAACAATATTGGTAATATTTTATCAATAATTTAAAGCAGAAGTTTTTAAAAATCATAGTTTATAAACCAATACCCAGAATGCCAAAGTTTTCTTTGCAGAGTCAAACAAATTAGGAAGATTCTCTAATTTAGTTTTTTAACTGAGTTTTTGTTCAAAAAGAATAGGAATGCAATAGATAAAGAGAGAGAGAGAAAATATATAATGAAAAAAGAACACAGTTCCATATTCTTTCATTACCTTTGGGTAGTGATGTCAAAATACCTCAAAATGCTATAGTCACCACTAGAACAGCTTGACTGAAGCAGCAGAAATAGCATTTTATCTCATGTGTACCCCCAAGTATGAGATTATAGCAATGGCAAACATCCAAGAGTTCTCCAACTTCTGGAAACAAGAAATATCCCTTCTATTCCTTCTGTTCAATTCACCCAGAAGCCACTGGGAAAGCCACCTCGCCTCTTTAGCCTTATCTTTCTGCAGCTGGTATCTATTTAGTGCTCTAGTTTTATCCATCTTATTATTGTCTCCCATCAAGGCAGCTCTCATAGAAGTTACGATGAAGGGCTAGATGCTGTGAGAGAGACGTGGGGGAAAAGGAGGATGAGAAGGAAAAAAACAAAGAAATTACTAAATACTGGAAAACATTTGTATGCGTAAAATCCATCAAGAAACACTAGGATTGCAGAGGGGGTACATAAGAGAAAAGAACTTTTGCACTGGAGACCAATCTATTTGGCAACTTATTATAAAACGCTAGTAGGAATTTTTGATTATACATTCCCAAGCTAAAATCAATAATGTTTATACCAAATGACATTATCCTTAATAGCTATCTACAAGCCTTATCAGCAGCAATGGTATTAACTCAAATAGATCATCAGGAATTGACATACGTTTCTATCTACTTGCTCGTGCCAAGGCATCTGTGAGTCATCCTTGAGCCTTGCCTCTCTTTCATCCCAATTACTGCCAATTCACCACCAACTCCACTCACCTCTACCTTTCAGACATCTCTAATTCACTCAGATTTCCCACGTCATCATGAATTCACCAACAACTCCACTCACCTCTACCTTTCAGACATCTCTAATTCACTCAGATTTCCCACGTCATCATGAATTCACCACCAACTCCACTCACCTCTACCTTTCAGACATCTCTAATTCACTCAGATTTCCCACATCATCATGATTTACCAGCCTAGACCATCACCTTTCACAAAGACTCGTCCAGTGAAAGTTTGACTTCTCTGTACATCTATTCTTTCCGCTCCAAATCCATTCTCTAACAGTGGCCAGAATGACCTCTACAAAAGGCAAGTCGGGTTATGTCACTCACTATACTCAAAGCTCTTTAATTGCTTCCTGACATTTTTAGAAAAAAAAAAAAAGAAAATCAAAATCGTTAGCAAAAACCTAGAAGTTTCTGCATAACTTGGCCATTACTTGCCTCTGGAACTTTTTCTCTTCTCTCAGACTTTGCCTCTTTTACTCAGCTTCTTCTCACTGACCAGCTCTCCTTTCCTCGAATATGCCAAGTGAGTTCTATCTTAGCCCTTTGGTACGCATGGCTTTCTCTGTTTGAAGTAAACACCACCAGCCCTAGTCCCTTTTATCTGGCTAACTCTTACTGATTCTTCAAAGTTAGGCTTGAATGTTACCTTCTCAGGGAGCTCTTTCCTGACTCCCAAGTACAGTTTAGGATCCCTGTTATATTTTCTCATGGCATTAGCTATATTTTCTTTAAGACATTTAGTGTAATTGCAGTTCATATAGTTATATGCATGTGTTTTATCTAATGCTTACAACCACCACTCAAGTCTAAGCACCATAAGGGTAGAGACTGGCTCTTTTTTTTACCATTGTACCCCCAAACTTAGCACAGTACCTATATCTAGTTTAGAGTGTCAGTGCTATACTGAACTAATCAGTAAACTCTATTTACCTCTCTTTAATCAAGCAGCTATGTTCCCCCACAGCCATACTGCTACGCTAACCAACAGTTATCATCTTTGAGCACTTCTTGCATGCCAGGCACGTGCCAAGTATGTCACATATCTTCTGTTTATGGCAACTCCATAAGGTAATGCGGTTATCATCCTCATTTTATACATAAGACCCTGAACTATTCAAGGTCACAGATGAATAAAACTGAGATTCAAAGCAAACCTTTTCAGGACTTCCCTGTTGGTCCAGCGGCTAGGACTCCAAGCCCCCAATGCAGGGGGCCCGGGTTCAGTCCCTGGTCAAGGAATTAGATCCCACATGCCACAACTAAGATCCAGCATAGCCAAATAAACAAATATTTCAAACAAACAAACAAAAAGCCTTTCAGGTTCCCTTGGCTGATATTCTTAAACAATTCACTATACTGATCCTTTGCAAGAAGAGGTCAATTAAACTTTGTGGGTAGGGAGCAGGATTGTTTTTTGTCTTGCTATCTATTACTATTTCACTCTGACCAAAGGATGCAATTTTTCTCCAAATTTGTCATTTCCATTGACAATTACCCTGAGCACACCATTCTGCAGAGAGAAACTGTGTTTCCAGTTTCCAAAGGGTACTAAACCACAGGAGGAAATGAATTGCAGCCCGTCTCTTGCAGCTCTTTGAGTATATTTCTTTTAAATATGAACACACAGGGTTACTCCTTTACTGCCCTCAACACTGATTATCCTGCTTGGCATCCTTGCTGGCCAAAGATTGGGATAACAGAAACAGTAGTATGCCTATGGCAGGATTCACTCCAGAAAAAAGGAAACAGGGATATTCCAATGGAAATTAAACACACCTAGTTTGGCTTTAATCAAAATGGAGAATGCTGTAGCTTAACTGCTTATGCACAGAGCAACCAACTCTCCTGCCATAGAATTATCTCAACTTGCAACCTTATCCGTTAAAAATCCTGGAAATGGCCAACTCTTCTGTCATAAAAATATATGTTCAGGCCTTTGCTCCTCTAAAACTGTTCCCTTGGTGATAAGTCTGCTCCCTGGGTGATAATTGATAGATTCTTTCCTGATGTCTCTCAGACGATGGCTTTAATCATTCTGAATAAAGGTTTCAGTTCCTTCTGAGGCATTAAAAACAGGATGCAATCATGGCTCTCCCGAGGATGAAAAATGGAATTTTCTTGTAAGCAGGGAAAGGCCCCATTCTGTGCTAAAACTTGAGGAAAATACCAGTAGAGTTGCTTTGGAGCAACATTTCCATGCTCTTGTCCATTTTGGCTAGTTCTGCCCTGTTTCTGGGCTCTCAGCAAGGAGTGAAATGTCTGCATCGCCAGACATGTCACTAGTGAGTACAATTTACTTAGCTTCCTCTCATCACTGAAGTGACAGTATTTCACAATCCAGTAGAGAACCTTAAGACAGCACATCCTGTTAAGCCAATTTATGGAAGAGAGCCTTATTTTTTCTATTAATCTATTTTTGTGGGAGGCTTTACCAGCATCAATAATACTCTTCGGTGTTTCTTACTTATTTCTAAAGATGTTTATTATCCATGTACTTTTTCTGCCTATTAAATATCAGGTGTTTCAAAGGGAAAAAATAAAGCAATTAAAAACTTTGAAGGAAGCCAAAATCATTTTTACAATACAATTATTTTTCTCTGATTTCCTGCAGATGATGAAATAGCCTAATCCACAGGGGCAGGAAAACAAGACTGATGTCCACCTAAAACTATTTAATGTTTTTCACATAAATCATTAGGAGGCAACAAAATATCTTAATGCTACATGCGCATTTTGGTCATTGTTCTGAGAATCCTGTCTTAATTTACAGAGTATTTTAGGCAGGGAGGCACCTGGTACATATGTTAGCTTTCTAACTTAAGCCTTTTAGATCACAACTGAGGTTTTATTTTAACGGCCTCTTTCAGATGCCTTGATGTAACTTCACTTTAGTCATTGCTGCCATTAAAAACAGGATTTTAAGAGTTCATGTGTGCCGTATTAATATACTAAATTTTGGCTTTTATAAAATGTATAACCTCAAAGCCAAAGATGAATACATGAATAGTCTACCCAATAGAAGTTACTCTCATTTCACTTATGTATCCACCATGTTGACTATTCCAGTTGTTGGTGGTTTTTTGTTGTTTTTTTTCCTCAAAATAGTATAATAAGTAATTACCTGCCAACTTTCTCTTAGTCTTACAAATGAATATTCCAGGGAGACAAAGAGATACAGTCATGGCCCCATTGTGCCAGTGGAAGAATTGTGACTCCAGAAGTGAAAAGGACAAGAACCTAAATTCTAAACCCAGATTCTGTTTCTCATTTCTTTGGCCATTTTTTTTTTAGCTCTCAGGACCTGGTTGTGAGGTCTTTACTACCTTTTTTACTTTATTACTCTTTGGAATATCAATTCTAATATGGTACTTTGACCCTCCAACAGTGAAGACAATGACTTAGAAGCAACATTTTGATAATCCCACATTATTAGGAAAGAATACATTTTATCTCGGTTTTCACTCTGCTGATGTTCCCCAAAGTCACAATAGTTAACAGACAAGAATGATAAAGATAACCAAGAGGAGCACTTCAGACTCAGAGACATTGTTTATCATTTGTTTACCACTACTGTGCATACAATAGGAACTTGATAAAAGCTTTATGAATGAACTAAGAGTGGGGGAAGGGAGGAAGGTGATTTGAAACTATAATTGACTATGGCAGTTTGTATTTTCTGAGACAGTATCAATTAATTCTCTCTGAAACATCACAAAAAAACACACTGATGAGCCATTTAATTGTGGGAGAAAGAAAGTTTAGAGAGAAGAAAGGAGAAGAATTAAATGATTTCTTTGCATGAGTAAGTACAAGCTTGAGTGTTTCCAGAAGAATTGCGAAAGTGGAATAAGTTGGCCGGGAGGAAGAGAGATGCTCCACAAGTGTGAAAATTTGATCTGCTTTTGGGTGATCCCTTGAGAATCACTCAGGAGACTTTTAAGAATGTGGCAAAATCTCAAATTTAAATTGCTTACTTAAAGGTACAATGTAATCACTGCCCACAAGCTTCCATGAATGACTGCTAATCTCATAGCTTTGGGTCACTGATACCATGAGACAAGAAGGATAACAGGGTTATCCAATTGTGGGGAGCCCCTGGAAAACAGCAGCAACAGATTTGTGATGATGAGATAACCCACAACTAAATGAATTCACTGGCAGCACAAACCCGGAGGCACTGGGAAATGTAAACTACTCAACTCATCCCGTAGAAGTAGAAAAAGACATTTCAAGAGTCAGGGTACTCCCACATAATACCTGTTAGTAGTAGTACAAACATCAACTTTTCCTCATTTAACTAGATTTCCAGCCTCCCAGACACTGATAGCACAAGTGGTATGTACACTACAAACATGAGAAGCCACCCTGCACTACGTAAATTTTTGTTGGCTCTATTAATTGTGGACGTGTGGTGGTTGCTCAGGACTTTTTTTTGGCGGGTTTCATACATCTCTTGAACTGAATAACAATTTTTGAGCTCTGTGATCTCATTTAATTCTCACAACAGGTCTATATAGCAGGTATCTGTCACTCCATTTTTTTTTAGATTGAAATATAATTGATTTACAATATTATGTTATTTTCAGGTATACATACATGTGTGTGTATATATATATGTATCTACTCCTCCAGATTCTTTTCCATCATAGGTTATTATAAGATACTGAATATAGTTCACTGTGCTATATAGTAAATCCTTGGTGTTTTTCTGCAGCTCCATTTTATAAATGAGGAAACTTAAGTTCAAAAGTTAAGTAACTTACTCAAGAGTCACATAGATAATAAGAATCAGGGGTTGAACCCATGCCTACCAGGCTCCAAGACCTAGGTTATCCTGTCTTTTGAAATAAGTGCAAAAGAAAGTGGTTTATCATTCTGGAAAGAAAAACAATGATGTCCCACTTGAATCAATCTCTGGTCTTGAGAGGAAGTTGATCTGTAAAACAGAGACCATGGTGCATATCTGTCTTATGGGGAAAACTAAGAGCCCCACTAGGATCGCAGATAAAGAACTCCTGTAATACTTTCCTGTAAAATCCAGGATGCCAAAACCAAGTTGGAGTAGCCCTAATGCATAAGCAGAATGGAAAGGAATTTAGCAGTGTGGGCAAGGTCACCTTTCTCCCACCTTGAGATTCACAGTACGAGCCTGGTTCAGCTTCAGCTGCAGTATTCACTTTTCTGTATTTGTTTCTTCACCAGCAAAATGGGTGCTGAAATAGTGCCTACCTCCCAGGGTTGTTGTGAGGATTAAATGAAATAACACAGCTAGGTTACCCGGCACTTACCCATCAAATAAAGCGAGCAGTGAAGCGACAACATCACAACTCCAGCTGAAATTAACAAAAGTATCTTGGATCCTACAATATAAATTCTGTTTTCTTTTAATTAAAATTCCTCCTGATGTGCTTGATCAAGAGTCTTTATAACGGAATAACAAAAGACATTTCAGTAAGATCTTTGTCTCAGTGTTTTCTATGAGGGCTAAAGGCATGGAAACCTAATGAAGATCAACTAAGTCCTTCATATGATATCGGTAATGATGGCAAAAGGAACAGGTTATTCTTAGCAATTATTATTACCACTTATTGGTTTCAATTGCACAATTCTTTGAAGAACAATGTACTCTAAACACTGTAACCCTCAAAGGACTGAGGATATTGGAATAAATGTTTCCTAAGTGAATAGCATTGTATTTTGCCAACCCAGGAAAATTATAGCAAAATCCAAGCTAATTAATATAAAAAATGAATGAATATCTCTATTTAGGTCATGAAGAGGATGAGAAAAATGACATCTATTTTCTATCTCAGACACTTAAAAAAAAAAAAAACAGACAACTGCTGGCTTCTAGGTGTGTTTAACTAATTGGAAAAACACTGAATTTTGAGCAGATTCCTCTGTCTCCTGAAGGCCACATTTCGCCACCTAGGAATACAGATGCTAACATGAATTCAAGCAATGCATTTTGCACCACCTCAATACCTTGCAGAAAAGACACAGAACATAGTGGTGATTCGGTCAGTCTTTTTGACCGATGGATTCCAACTTAGCCATCTCATTCCCAAAGGGTTAAACCACAGTGACATGTTAAAGGGGGGAAAAGCACTTAGGAAATAATCAATTTTCACTGCTGCATGCCACTTTTAAAAGGTTGCTACTGTAATAAAATTAGGATGCCACTTTATTATTGCAGTGAAAGTAATTTTATTTACTTTTTCAGTCAACACATACACACAGGGCGGTGAGAGCAATCAGATGCTGCACTTGTTAGCTCACTGATTAAATATGTTGTCACCTAACTCTGAACTAATTAAAGGAAATTGAAGCTGTTTGTGCATTAGCCAACATAGTATTAACTTTGTTAACTGAAGCTTTTGAGTTTACTTACTCTTTTTCTCTGCCATTTTTTTTTAATTACTTTTCTTTTTGACTAGCAATTTTACCCAAAACCTGTTAGAGCTATCTTTGAATCTTTGGGATATATTATTTTTAATAGCTATTATATTTATATTAATTATAATATCCTTTGTCATTTGATTTTGGAGGAAACTCCAAATAAAGAGCACTAGAGAACTATAGAAAACAGAAATATAAAATTAATCTTTTAACTATATTTTTTGTTATGTGTGAGCCTTACATGTGAGCAGACCTATAAATTTCAATAGAAGCAAATGTACGGATGGATTAAGGAAAATCATTAAACAACTGACCCTAAGGATAGGGTGTTTTTCCCAAAATGCTAGCTCTGAAATATTTATCTGTAGCTTTGTTTATTCTTTATGTTAGTGGAAAAGCAACTTTGGGTCTTCAGAGATACAAAGGAGAAAGTTTTCAAAGCGCTTCAAAGGAAGGAGAGAGAAAAAAAGAAACAGAAAAAGATCTAGAACAAAAGTTGAACCAGGCTGCTGTACCAAACCTGCTTTACCAAGGTTGCTTTCCCAAAGAAAATACCAGTAATGTACTGTGGCTCAGACAGTAAAAAAAAAAATCTGCCTGCAATGCAAGAGACCTGGGTTTGATCCCTGGGTCAGGAAGATCTCCTGGAGAAGGGAATGGCTGCTCATTCCAGATTCTTGCCTGCAGAATCCCATGAACAGAGGAGCCTGGTGGGCTACAGTCCATATAGTCACAAGAGTCAGACATGACTGAGTGACTAAGTACACAGCACACACACTTTGTACTTCTATGATGCATTTCACTTTTTCAAAACACTTTCACCTACATTATTCTGTGGAATCTAAGAGCTGACTTTTATAAATAGAAAGGACACAGTGATCCTAGGGTGCTTGTAAAAGTACCATGCCAAAAAAGCGGTCGGATTTAATTAACGGAAAAGTGTCCAGAAGAGAATCAAACCAGTGCTAATCAAGCCGCATGCAGGTTATCTGGAGAAGACAAAGCCTGTCCATTAAATGGTTGAGAATTCAACGGTTTAAGTAATATAATAGCAATTCCAAGCAGGACTAAATGTATGGGGATCAGCTGGAACCACTTTTAGCCAAGATTGATTGATTTAGTGGTTCACAACACCAGTCAGCTAAACAAATAAACAGAGGTTTTTCAACTTCCACTGCTTATATCGACTTTAAATTCATTGTCTCCATCTTACCAGATTTTGAGAATTATAAACCCTGGAGATGAACAACCGGGAACAAAACTGAGGGGAAAGGGGGCAATGCTTGTGGATTTTAAAACACAAAATAAGCTACCCACACAGCATGAATTAGTAAGTGAAAAATAAAATTAGTAGAGTATGAGCAACACATCTACGGTATTAAATTCATTTTTTTAAGAATTACAAGTCTATGCATTAGGAAAAAAATGCCTTGGGTAAGTTGCTAGGCAGTTTTTCTCTGAGATCTCTTGCAGCATTAACAGATGATTCTGTGAAGATACCTTGGAAACATGGTTTATCAGCGTCTCCATCTAAGGAGCATGTAGTTGTTTGTTAGTCATTAATGGAAAAGAGAATGACCAGTTTATTTTTAAAAAAAAAGAAAAGAAACATCTCAGGGTCTATCAAGTCTATTTTCTAAACTCTGATTGGAGCTAGACTCTCAGAATTTTCCCTGAGTTTCTAGACACAATCCCGATACATTCTGGTGGCTGGCCCTTGTGTGCTGCCAACTTAATCCATCAACTGCTTTAAGTGAAAGCCCTGGAGAGCTGAGGCAGCCAAAGGTATTGGACTCTTCCAGCATAGCTGAAGAGACATCCCCTCAATAGCTATGGAGACATGGCCCAGGACTGCTTTTTCACTAAAAGGATGTAATTGCTAATGTAGTTATTGACTTGATGGATCTATCCCAGCTTAGCTTATTTCATTAGAACTGTTTCCTCAGCCATTTTAGGATGAAATTTCCTAGGTATCTTAGTACAAAGAAAATGCCTCTCTTTACTCCTTTTTCTCAACATATTATAATTGATTTGTGTTTTTTTTTAACAGCTCACAATGTACTAAACACTGTATAACACATGGTTATGATCCCTCAGCAGTTTATATAAATATGCCCTATGGGTGTATAGGAAAGAAGGCTCCATATTTGAGATCCCTAAGATGGCTATGAAAAGCCTTGCTGCTTTCATGAGTCAGTTATTTGGGGCCATTTGTGGCTCATTGATCCTCTTAAACAGTTGCTTGATCATTTCCTTGTTCATCAAAATTTGGGCAACATAGCCAAAGAAATAGTGGCAGCCAAAAGCTTTGGATTTTCCTCTTTCAGGATATGAGTTTTGAAGTTATTTCTTAGCTGCAAAATAGAAACCAAACCTTTACTTTTTATCTATTGGCCAGAGAAAGATGTTAGTGATAACAGTCATCAGAACAGCTCATAAATGCAAGCCTAAAGTAGGTTCGCTGCAATAGCCTAAGAAGGTTGGTTTCTGCAGAGAAGGCAGATTGCTTTGATCCAAATATGAGGAACAAAACTATTCATTATAATTCTAAAGATAGTATTTCTTGCAAGGGGCAAAGAAACTGAAATAAAACCAAAGACTTGTACAAACTCAGTGATCTTTTGAAATCTAAATTTTCAGGATTGAATGGTGGAATCCACTTGTTTTGAAGTATTGTGAAGTGGCTTATGAGTGAAAGAGTTAATGCCATGCTCCTCACCCCAGCCCCTGCCACTCTGTAATTAAAGTGGTGTCAGCCTTCCTTCCACTATAAACCTGTGGTATGATTTTCAGAGGTTTATGACTCAACTATAAAAATTCACTCTAGGCTGAAAACTGGCACAAGGCAATGAAACTTGAGAACACAGTTTTTGTAGAGAAAATCATTTCAGCTCTTTTAAGGTTATGGAAACTTTTTTTTTTTCATTTTCATGCTCACATAATGAAAATAAATCTGCTTAATATATATGAGTTTTCTATGAGTTTATTGAATTTCAATAATCTATGATGGTTAGAGCTCTACAATACTTATTTTTATTCCTCTTCCTACCCCTGAAAAGAAGTATTTGATCAAGCAAGTGTTGGGACTTTGCAGAATGTGGGTTGGAAGAAAACACAAGAGGGTATCAGATCAAATTCCTTCTCTCCAAGCAGTTTCCCTGATGATGTTTCTTTTCTTCCTCTAACTTTCTTCTGCATATTACTGATAGCTTAAGACTCATTCCCCTTGAATTTCTCAATTATTTTTATAAAATCTGTATTACTTCCAGGGAGCTTAAAGGAAATTATACTATTTGGGGGCTTCCCTGGTGGCTCAGATGGTAAAGAATCTGCCTGCAATGCACGAGACCCAGGTTTGATCCCTGGGACAGGAAGATTCCCTGGAGAAGAGAATGGCTACCCACTCTAATACGCTTGCCTGGAGAACTCCATGGACAGAAGAGATTGGCAGGCTATAGTCCTTGGGGTCACAAAGAGTCAGAAACCACTGAGCAACTAATACTTTCACTTTCACACTATTTTTATCAACTGTCTCTAGGACAATCTGGAGAAGGCAATGGCACCCCACTCCAGAACTCTTGCCTGGAAAATCCCATGGATGGAGGATCCTGGTAGGCTGCAGTCCATGGGGTCGCTAAGAGTCGGGCACGACTGAGCGACTTCACTTTCACTTTTCACTTTCATGCATTGGAGAAGGAAATGGCAACCCACTCCAGCGTTCTTGCCTGGAGAATCCCAGAGATGGGGGAGCCTGGTGGGCTGCCATCTGTGGGGTCGCACAGAGTCGGACACGACTGAAGTGACTCAGCAGCAGCAGCAGCAGCTAGGACAATCTGTGTTAAGGAGGGTAATGTGATTGGTGCCTCTAAGGTCACTGATCAAAACAGTTGGTTGGCTGTTATGGATGATAAAGAACATCTCCCTTTGGGAGGCAAGAATCTATCCTGAAGCAATGGAAGCAGAAGGATGGATGGATTTTTCATATGTAGGAGTTACAAACTTATTCTTTTAGCAGCTTGTTTAGATAAAATCCTTCTCAAGTCACAAATTATTAGATGGCATTTGCTTCATAGAAACTGTCATTTTAAGAATATCTTAAAAGGTATAAAGATCCATTTATGAATTCAAAAATTCATCCCTTGAAACAGCAAATATCATTAACAAAAAACAATAAGATGAACTCATTGTTTAAGCATGTCTATTTCTTATTCTTATTAAAACGATAAACACAATAAAAAGTAGGTATACACTATATACTGTATATTATGGTTTTGTAACTTACTTTTCTATTTAATAATAGATACAAACATCTCCCTATTCCATTAAAAGAAAAGCTATAAACACAGAAATCCAGTCCTAAATCTGTTCTCTGATGAACCATACATCTTCCCATATTAACACTATTTTAATCCCAGTGATTTAAAATAGTTTGGGAAATAAAGAATATACTATGGAAATCCTTCAAAGAAACAGAAAAATCATTTTAGTTACTTTAAAGGTGAATGTACTAGAAAAATTGAAATAAAGTTACCTATTTCAGCACCTATTTTATATCAGGCAGTTTGCTAGGCATTTTACATTTATATATTATGTTTAAGGAAGCCAAAAAACTCCAGTTGAAGCTGACACTTTCTCTCTCAAAGAGGTTAAAAGAGCCTAAATTGAAGGGAGAGGGTGAGGATGAACAAAAGCACCAGATCAGAGTAAAATTCCACATTTCCTTTAAAGAATACCCTTTCTTGCATTCTATGAGTACACGTATGAGGCCACAGGCAAAAAGTGTTGACTGTCCTCAGAAAGCACACAGGAGAAACTAACCCCTATACCAAGTCAATCAAGCCAGAGGCTTGCAGTGATTTATACTTTCTCTGTAAGTTAGAAGAGCAATGAGAGAAACTGTTCTTACATTCTGGCTCCCTTTGTAAAAGCTGAATATCTCTAAATGGCAGAGTTCCATCCTGACTCATAATTTTTTTAAAAGTTGAGCTTCCGCTCCCAAGACAAGAATGGAATATTCCAGGTGATGAGAAGAATAACTAGAGGAAACCAAAGGGGTTTTGGCCTGTGTGCAGCAGGCGAGAAAAATGTTTCCAATGACCCAGTTTAAAGGACTGTAACCTTGTAGGACATAAAGAAGACACAGAAGCCTGTAGGTTCTGTGATCAGAGGTGAAACAATTCAGTTTGACATCACTCTGACTTTGCGGCCAAGACCACCAACAGAGCAAGCTTGGCAAGCTGCACTTAGGATCCTTGCTCAAAGGACAGACTGGACTGGAAACCAGCGCATGCAAAAATTGCTGATTGGCTGCTATGATTTTCAGCTACATCAGCACACACAGGAAGGAAGGAACACTGTCAACTTGGCCCTCACTAAATGCAATGCGCAGGGACAGAAAATGAATGTGGCTTTAAAATCTAGGGAAAAAATTCCTTCCCAATGAAGAGACTTCGAATAGCAAAAATATTTTTCTCCCAGGACGGAGTTGGGCCTTTGTTTTTGTTTGTTGTAGTTTTTTTTTTTTTTCCAATGTATTCATAATAATTTGCCAAATGAGAATACAGACTTTATACATTCCCTTTAATTTTATTTTTCAAATACGAAAAGGTACTTGATCAAAGGCTGTATTTTATGCACTTTTACTTTCATTTCAAGCTAAAAGTTTGAACGAAACAGAATTGAGGTATAGGAACGGCCTCCTTACATTCTGAATTTCTTCATCATCCCTGAGCATACACAATGTTTTTTCAAGTCAATGATCTGCGAGATAATAGGCACTAATAG
This sequence comes from Capra hircus, assembly GCF_001704415.2. Classification (NCBI taxonomy): domain Eukaryota; kingdom Metazoa; phylum Chordata; class Mammalia; order Artiodactyla; family Bovidae; genus Capra; species Capra hircus. Next base: position 84,140,032 of record NC_030810.1, read on the forward strand.
ATCAAAAATACTTTTATATCTATAAGGTCTTTTTTATTCATGAATCAATTTAAATTTGGGATCATAATTTATATTTCAGTGTTCGAACCATAATTAAGGCAGTTGCAAATTTGTAGAGGAGCTCTGAATAGATCTCGTTTTGTTTGCTTTTTTATGGATACCAGCAAGAAGAAATTATCATTCAATTATTTATGCCTGAAACTATTCAGTTCACATTACTGAAAACACTAGCCAAACTCCTAAACTACTAACCCCACTTCCCTGAGTCTAAACCCTCCTCCACATTTATGCTCACAATGTTTTACAAGCCGGTAAGAAAACATATGATGTTATGAGCATGATACTTGCCTTGGCCCTCCATGATACCGTCCATTGTCTATGCTGAACACTGAACTCGTATGCTTCCTCTTCCCCATCTTGATCACAGACCCCACACACACCTGGATCCTTGATACTGGACGTCTCACTTCAGGCCAGGTTTCATTCCTTGGTTTCTCTTTCTAATCCTTATCAAAACTTATTTTATACAAGTTGTCACCCTGGAAATGACCAGTTTAAGTAAATTATCACCTAACTAAGACTCACCCTTCAGGTCTCCCACTAAATTTCACCCGGAAGCCTCCCTTGAGCTTCAGATTGGATAACCTCTCCCTAGTATACACTTCTAAGAACCTTGTCCTTTGCGGGGTTCATGGCAAGTATCATCATATAACTCTTCACATAAGTGTTTAATGTCTATCTTTCCCACTCTTCTGTAAGTGCCTGAGAAATGTAATTTGTACCCACAGCTCCTGGCACAGTGCCTGGCATATAGTAGACCCTTAGACAATACTCACTGCTGTAAATTCAATCGTCACCAGTGATTTAATGTTATTATTCCTCAAGTGTCTTTTAAAGGGAGAGAAAGGAAGCCTATTTATTGGGCTTCTTCATGCACCAATACTATGATAGGCTCAAAAGCACTACCTCATTGGTCTTTTCAGTAACTCTGTGAGGAATTCCTTTCATATAAATTCCTTATTCAAGGTTCCATAGCAAGCTCCAGACTCCTAAGTACTTTCAATGCATCTTTCTTTTGTTCCCAAAGAAAATAATCCCTATGATAGAGGGTACAACATTCCTTTCTGGCCCTTCATTCACATTACAGAGGTGATCTTTTATGTTATTTATGAGCTTTTAACTGGTTTCAATGCTTGCCCTCCTGCTCCCTGAGATCCTTTGTCTACAGAGTAATCTTTTTAAAATATAAATAAGACACGCTACTCTCCTGCATTAAACCTTCCAGATTTTTCAGTGCATAGAGAATAAAATCCAAATGCCTTGCAATGGGTGATGAGGCCCTCTGTGATCTGGCCTCTGCCTGCTTTTCAGGCCTTGTCTCTTACCACAATGCCCTTTGACCACTGTGCCTTGGCCATGCTAGTTCTCTTAATTTTCCTAGACGATACCAAGCTCATTCCTATCTTAGGACTTCTGTGCTCTCCTCTCCTTCTGAAATTCTACTGTCCTGGCATCCTCATGGCTGCATCCTTCTTGCCAATCAGGTCCCATAACATACTGCAGTATCTCCCAGAAATAAATAAGTGATCTTATGTGTGTGTGTGTGTGTGTGTGTGTGTGTGTGCGCGCGCGCACGCGCAGAATTTAGAGTATATGAAATAGGTTGAAAATAGTAATTTAAAATAATTATTAAGTAATTAAAGTATCATTACGTATTATACATTATAGCACACAATTTATTATGTTACTATAACTATATAAGTATAATAACTTTATGTAAAACATTTATATATATAATGTTTTACTTATTTAAACAGTCATTTAAAGTGTGATGAGAATAACAAAAAGATGAAGCACAGACTAGTGTGGGGTCTGAGAACAGAGAGGTCCATATTCTGGTCTGGATAGAGAAGAGGTCAAGAAAAGCCTTCCAATCAAGTGATGCTCAAGCTGAGAGCTGAAATGTAAGTAGGAGTTAGCCAGGCCTAGGGAGCAGAAACTGGGGTGGGAGGGCAAGGGAAGAACGTAAGAATAGTCCAGGCATCTATAAGCACACGTCTGTCCTATACTCCAGCCCAGACATCCCCTCACTCTCTGTACCATTGCCTGTTCTCTTCATACAATTCACAACAGTCTGAAAATACATTATTTTCCTTGTTTATGGTCTGTCCCTCTAAACCATTAAAAGAAAATTTCCATGGGAGCAGGAACTTTATCAATCTTGCTTACTACTAACTAGACTTGAATGTTTAGAACAGTGGCCATCACTTAGGAGGTGATTGATGAGTGTGACTTTTACATGAATATGTGAAGGTCTTGAAGCAGTAAAGGTTAAAAAAAGCAAGACACTAAAAGAAAAGCACTAAGTCTGTGACCTAAGAGAGAAAGAGATAATGACACCAGGTAATCTGGGGCTGAGGGGCAGATGGGTGAGAAGAGAGTGGAACTAATAAGCATGTTAAGGAAGATGGACTTTATCCAAAAGTAATGAAGAGATACATGCTTTAAGCAGCTTGTTATATGATCAGATATGTGATTGTAAAACAGCATTGTAGCTAAAACATAGAGAAGGGATTGAAGAGAAGCAAAACTGGAAGAAAAGCAGCCAGTATTGGAAAATTTTACAGTTGTCCACATGAGAAATGACAGTCTCCTGGACCAGGGTGGAGGCCACGGCAATACAGAACAATTGGATTTAAAAAGTATTTGAGTAATAGAACTGAATTGATGTAACAGATAATTGGATGTAGCAAGTGAAGTGAGAGAAGACAGTGTTTGTTCCCAGTCTCGAACTATAGATGAATGATGAGCCATTGCCTAAACAGAAAAATCACTGGAGGAAGAGCAAACTTCATGCACAGGGTGAAAGCTCAGTGACTGTCTGCAGTGGTTGGGACTCTAAGACTTCCTAGTCAGTGAGTCGAGCAGGCAGGCGGGCAAAAGGTCCAGGGCTCAGGTTAGCAGGTCTGATTAAACCTAAACACGTTTACATTTATCTGTCCACATTTAGGAGGGATCTGCATTACTGCCTGATAATTGGTTGCTTTTGTTGTCACTGGGTATTGATAAGGCTCTGGAACCAAGATACCTGAATTAGAATTCTGAGTCCCCTCTGCTTTTGCTCAGAGGTCTCCATCAAGTTACTTCTGCAAGCCTCAGGTTTTTTCATTTGTAAAATAAAATCAATGAAAAGACCCAACTCACAAGATTGTTTTGAAGGTCAAATTAGACAAAAGAAGCAATATGCATAAAATAGCCTTGCATAGAGTGAGCTCTTAATGATTCTTAGACATTATAGCCTTTTTGGTATTAAAAGGCTACCAAATTCATGGACATTTGTTAAACGTTATAGAGATAATGCAAAGCCAACAGACTCCCACAGGTTAAATATTTTCAGTCTTCATCCAAATGTAGATCACATTGCTCAAACCATCAACAATTACAAGTTGTTGCCTTTAATTGACACCATTTTGACATAGTATTCCATATTTTTTCTGTTTTCAGATTATACTTTTGTCAACTTTGATAAGTAGTTGTGCTGTGTGCTGGGTTTAGTTGCTCAGTCATGTTCGACTCTTCGAGACCCCATGGACTGTGTAGCCTGACAGGCTCCTTGGTCCATGAGCATTCTCCAGGCAAGAATACTGGAGTGAGCTGCCATGCCCTCCTCCAGGGGATCTTCCCAACCCAGAGACTGAACGCAGGTCTCCCACATTGCAGGCGGATTCTTTACCATCTGAGCCACCAGAGAAGCCCAAGAATATTGGAGCAGGTAACCAATCCCTTTTCTAGGGGATCTTCCTAACCCAGGAATCAAACAGGGTCTCCTGCATTGTAGGTGGATTCTTTACCAGTTGAGCTACCAAGGAAGCTCAATGAGTAGTTATTGGAATACAAATATGCATTAGTTAAGTAAAGAAGTGTTGATATATACTTCCAAAGCTACATATTCTAAATTTATGTCATAATTATCTTTCCAACTAACCAATGAAAAAGCATTTAAAATGTAATATAGTATGCTTCCCAGAGGTACATGCTGAAATTTTCCAGTGAATAAGGTGTTCCCTTTTTACCTATAGTAGTGAATATATATCTAAAAACATAAATAACATTATCAACTATCATTATCTTATTCCTCTTCTTCATCAAAAGACCCGTAGAATAGAACTGAAACTCAGTGTAAGTAGAGATATGTATGTGGGTGTGTTTGTGGCTGTGTGTATACACACACACATATAATCTCATGTACATATCTATATACATATGTACAGAGTAAATAAAAATGTAATGTAAATTATAAAAACAGAATTTTTTTGTTTTTTTTTAATTTAAACTTTTTATTTTTATTGAAGTATAGCCAATAAGCAATGTTGTGATAGTTTCAAGCACACAGCAAAGTGCCTCAACCATACATATAGATGTATCTTGATTCTCCCCCAAACTCCCCTTCCATCCAGGCAGCCACATGACATTAAGCAGAGATTCTTGTGCTATATAGTAGGTCCTTGTTGGTTATCCATTTTAAATATCCCAAACTCTCTAACTATCCCTTCCCTCTACCATTGCCCCCTGGTAACCGAAAGTTCATTTTCTAAGTCTGTGAGTCTAAAAACAGAATGGTTTTTCAAAGATAATGAATCTTGGCCCTGGAAGGGACACTAAAAATCACAGTTCAGAAGCCTAATCATTCAGATTCAGTATCTGAAGTCCAAAGAGTTGGAATGAATTGCTTGAGATCAGGCAATATTGTATAGCAGACTCATGACAAAATGCTGATTGCCTAATGCCTAGCCCAGTTTTTCTCAATTATACCATGATTAACAGATTTACTATTGCATTTTGTTTTAAACCGATTCTGATGGAATCATAAATATGTTTGTTGTGTTCAACATTCTGCCTCTCTAATATAGTAGCTAAGCAGACTCAAACCACACTTAAACTGATTATCTCCATCTCCTTTAACCATATATTATAGTGTTAAAAATAAATAATCCAAGATAGACAATTAAAAGATTCATACAGCGAGTCATTGTCTACAAAAGATTTGAAAATAAGGCTGACATCTGTTACAAAGAAGGATTAATTAGGTATTACTTTAAATGATGGATTCTGGCTCCATTTCCCATGAGAACAGTTGGTAAATGTACTGTTCTAATTAGGGATTTGGATCAAAATATCATTTTATTCTAATCATGAAGCCTATTAAGATTTTTATTAATACTATCAGTTTTACTAACTATGTGTATCACACATGTTTATATGACAAGCACAAATACTTTTCCTCTGGTGAAAAAAAAAAATCCTACAAATGGTATAACATTTATAACTAGGGGTTATTGATCTAGGGCTACACTGCAGCATTATAATTCCTCTTTATCATAGCACACTTTCATCATAAAATGTTATTGAAAATACAATTAAAATCTGTTAAGATCTTATAAAATGAGGGACAGAAAAAGCAAGGCTATGCCGAGAGGTATGGCAGATAAGCTTTAAGTCACGGGCTTGTATTCTGTATGGAGGACCAGTTCCTCCAAAATTATTTTCAAAAGAAAGCACGCACCATGTGCCACACCTCTCATGGACTGTCTTCTTTCTACCACCTAAATCCGGTCATGTGACTTGCCTCAACTCCTACAGAGCAGCATTGGGAAGGCAGTATAAATAAGCGGAAGAACACAGAAATCAGCATATGGAGTCATGGGCTTAAATCTTGCCTTTACTACTCACCAGCTCTGTGTTTGGAGAAGGCAATGGCACCCAACTCCAGTACTCTTGCCTGGAAAATCCCATGGACGAGGAGGGAGCCTGGTAGGTCAGACCTGGCGCCAGCTCACCATGGGGGGGTCGGCCCAGAGCAGGTCCAGGACACGACTGAAGCGACTTAGCAGCAGCAGCAGCAGCAGCTCTGTGTTTACATCAGTTACTTAAGCCCTTGTATGCTTCCTGTCTTTATTTTATCACATATTATATAGGGATAAATTATAATACACTCAGTTCTCAAGGGTTGTTGTGAGAATTATATGAGCTAATTTATGGGTTTGACATCCAGTGCTACTTAAAGAATTATTTAATACTTATCAAATACCTCTCCTAGAATTTGTGAATAGTTGTTACACATTTTCGGAAAATATAGTAAGCCATCAACAGGTAGGGAGGAAGAACGGAGGAAGTTAAAATAAAAACACGTGTATATGTGGAAATAAAAACTAAGCTGCTTCAAGATGTGTACTGCATGCATTCTTTTTAATGAATGTTTAATTATTTTATGAAAAAAATTACCTAAATCTTAGAGCAACCACAGAAAATTCTCTTTTTAAAATTTTCATTATAATGAAAGTGAAAGTCGCTCAGTCGTGTCTGACACTTTGTGACCCATGGACTAAACAGTCCATGAAATTCTCCAGGCCAAAATACTGGAGGGGGTAGCCTTTCCCTTCTCCAGGGGATCTGCCCAACCCAGGGATTGAACCCAGGTCTCCCGCACTGCAGGAGGATTCTTTACTGTCTGAGCCACCAGAGAAACGGAGGCTGTTAAAATGCCAAACCACCCCATTAAATGATAGACACTTGAAAATGCTAGTTACTTGGGGAGGCTTGTTCTCTTGTCAATGGCATCTTCACTGCCACCACTGCATGTTGTCACCGCAAAGGACACGAAAGTACTAGTAGTTGGGACAGAAGTCAGTCAGGGCTGAGGTGGGAGAGTGGTAATTGTTGGATAAATTTACTTAGACGTAAAGGAGGCAGTCTTGTAGGAGGAACATGTTTGGGTTTGTGTATAGGAGGGTAATTAGATAGTTCATTTCTTTTTAAAAATCTATTGAACATACATCTTAAGAGAGAGAGCAGACTGTAAACAGAGAAACAGTTTTCAAAAATGTTTAAAAATTAGCTCCTTTACATATATGCTCAGTCTAACTTATGACCATATTTCAACTCACATTTTTAAATTTCTTAAAGCAAATCTTGAATATCTTTTATCCAGTAGGCCAAGAAAACATCTATGAAATCAAAGAAGTTGACAAACATCGATGACAAAAAAGTTTCTGGGAGCAGCAAACCTCACGTGGCCTGTCCTCTTACAAAGGTGTTATAAGCAAAGGCAGTTGCCCCAAAGCTATAATCTCCTTATCCTCTGAGCCTGCTGTTGCTGTTTTTTTTTTAATTTATCTATTTTTAATTGAAGGATAATTGCTTCACAATATTGTGTGGTTTCTGCCATACATCAACATGAATCAGCCATAGGTATACATCTATCCCCTCTTCTGAACTTTTTTCCCACCTCCCACCCCTTCCCATCCGTCTAGGTTGTTACAGAGCCCTGGGTTGAGTTCCCTGAGCTGTACATTTTATTCCCATTGGCTATCTATTTTACATATGGTAGTGTATATGTTTGGAGAAGGAAATGGCAACCCACTCCAGTACTCTTGCGTGAAAAATCCCATGGACGGAGGAGCCTAGTAGGCTGCAGTCCATGGGGTCACGAGGAGTCAGACACGACTGAGCTACTTAGCAGCATCAGCAGTGTATATGTTTTCGTGCTACTTTCTCCATTAGTTCCACCTTCTCCTTCCTCCTCGCCTCTTGCCCATGTCCATAGTCTAGAAAGATGGTACTGATGAGCCTATTTGCAGGACAGCGATGGAGACCCTGAGGTTGTTTTTAACAGCCATCATGCCCTCTGTCTCAGTAGTGAGCTAAATCTTTGCATTAAAACAAATTCAGATTAAAATTTTTAAAAGATATAAACAAGGCCCATTTTTGGAGTTCAAATGAAAATAACTCATAGAAATCTATAAAGACATTTATTCTTACAATTTACAATTACTAACTTTACTTACATCTTTTTTGGGTGTTAGTTCTAAAAGGTCTTGGAGGTCTTTATAAAACCACTCAAATTCAGCTTCTTCAGCATTACTGATTGGGGCATAGGCTTGGATTACTGTGATATTGAATGGTTTCCTTTAGAAAAGAACAGAGATCATTCTGTCGTTTTTGAGATTGCATCCAAGTACTGCATTTTGGACTCTTGTTGACCATGATGGCTACTCCATTTCTTCTAAGGGATTCCTGCCCACAGTAGTACATATAATGGTCACCTGAGTTGAATTCACCCATTCCAGTCCATTTTAGTTCCCTGATTCCTAGAATGTCGACGTTCACTCGTGCCATCTGCTGTTTGACCACTTTCAATTTGCCTTGATTCATGGACCTGACATTCCAGGTTCCTATGCAATATGGCTCTTTACAGCATCGGACCTTGCTTCTATCACCAGTCACACCCACAACTGGGTGTTGTTTCTGCCTTGGCTCCATCCCTTCACGCTTTCTGGAGTTATTTCTCCACTGATCTTCAATAGCATATTGGGCACCTACCGACCTGGGGAGTTCCTCTTTCAGTATCCTATCATTTTGCCTTTTCATACTGTTCATGGGGTTCTCAAGGCAAGAATACTGAAGTGGTTTGCCATTCCCTTCTCCAGTGGACCACATTCTGTCAGACGTCTCCACCATGTCCTGCCTGTCTTGGGGGCCCCACAGGGCGTGGCTTAGTTTCATTGAGTTAAACAAGGCTGGTCTGTGTGATCAGATTGGCTAGTTTTGTGTGTTTATGGTTTCAGTGTGTCTGCCCTCTGATGCCCTCTCACAATACCTACCATCTTACTTGGATTTCTCTTACCTTGGACATGGGGTATCTCTTCTCTTACCTTGGACATGGGGTAGCTGCTCCAGGAAAGCACAGCCACTGCTCCTTACCTTGGAATAGGTCGCCCCTCCTAATCCTGAAGGTGGAGTAGCTCCTCTCGGACCTCCTGCGCCCACACAGCTGCTGCTCCTTGGGCATGGGCTCCTCTATGCCACACTTCTGTGCTGTCCTGGAATGTGAGGTCAAGTGGGCCTTAGAAAGCATCACTATGAACAAAGCTAGTGGAGGTGATGGAATTCCAGTTGAGCTGTTTCAACTCCTGAAAAATGATGCTGTGAAAGTGCTTCAATCAATATGCCAGCAAATTTGGAAAACTCAGCAATGGCCACAGGACTGGAAAAGGTCAGTTTTCATTCCAACCCAAAGAAAGGAAATGCCAAAAAATGCTCAAACCACTGCACAATTGTACTCATCTCACACGCTAGTAAAGCAATGCTCAAAATTCTTCAAGCAGGCTTCAGCGATACGTGAACTATGAACTTCCAGATGTTCAAGCTGGTTTTAGAAAAGGCAGAGGAACCAGAGATCAAATTGCCAACATCCCCTGGATCATCAAAAAAGCAAGAGTGTTCCAGAAAAACATGTATTTCTGCTTTACTGACTATGCCAAAGCCTTTGACTGTGTGGATCACAATAAACTGTGGAAAATTCTGAAAGAGATGGGAATACCAGACCACCAGACCTGCCTCTTGAGAAACCTATATGCAGGTCAGGAAGCAACAGTTAGAACTGGACATGGAACAACAGACTGGTTCCAAATAGGAAAAGGAGTATGTCAAGGCTGTATATTGTCACCCTGCTTATTTAACTTATATGCAGAGTACATCATATACTCTTGGAAGAAGCACAAGCTGGAATCAAGATTGCCAGGAGAAATATCAATAACATCAGATATGCAGATGACACCACCCTTATGGCAGAAAGTGAAGAGGAACTAAAAACCCTCTTGATGAAAGTGAAAGAGGAGAGTGAAAATGTTGGCTTAAAGCTCAACATTCAGAAAACTAAGATCATGGCATCTGGTCCCATCACTTCATGGGAAATAGATGGGGAAACAGTGGAAACAGTGCCTGACATTATTTTTTGGGGCTCCAAAATCACTGCAGATGGTGAGTACACCCAAGAAATTAAAAGACGCCTATTCCTTGGAAGGAAAGTTATGACCAACCTAGACAGCATATTCAAAAGCAGAGACATTACTTTCCCAACTAAGGTCCATCTAGCCAAGGCTATGGCTTTTCCAGTAGTCATGTATGGATATGAGAGTTGGACTGTGAAGAAAGCTGAGTACCAAAAAATTGATGCTTTTGAGCTGTGGTGTTGGAGAAGACTCTTGAGGGTCCCTTGGACTGCAAGGAGATCCAACCAGTCCATTCTAAAGGAGATCAACCCTGGGTGTTCACTGGAAGGAATGCTGCTACAGCTGAAACTCCAATACTTTGGCCACCTCATGCGAAGAGTTGACTCATTAGAAAAGACCCTGATGCTGGGAGGGATTGAGGGCAGGAGGAGAAGGGGACGACAGAGGATGAGATGGCTGGATGGCATCACCGACTCGATGGACATGAGTTTGAGTGAACTCCAGGAGTTGGTTATGGACAGGGAGGCCTGGTGTGCTGCAATTCATGGGGTTGCAAAGAGTCAGACACGACTGAGCGACTGAACTGAACTGAACTGAACTGATGGCTGATTCATGTTGAGATTTGACAGAAAACAGCAAAATTCTGTAAAGCAATTATCCTTCAATAAAAAATTAATAAATTAAAAAATGCTACCTTTGATGCCATTAATAAGATCATATTATCAGATTTACCATCATCCCTATCCCTGGATGGAACACACTGCTAAATAACTTTGGGATCAAAATGAAAACATTTAAAATGATTCTATATAAAGACATACTTTGCTATTTTAGTTTCCTAGTCCATCTACTGATTAGTATAGGATAAGGTAGTATGGGGAAAATATCCCTAATTTTGAGGCAAGGAAGATGATAAAAATTAAGAGTGGCTTAGAGGTATTAAGACACTGTCTTCCAAAAACTCATTTTCTCATTTTTAAACCACATGATTTATTTTATTAGCTATTTTCCAAGTTTAAACATACAGGTGACAAAAGCCCATTCATATGGCAATGCAGGCAGGTTCTGTGACATTCACAAACATAGACTCATATGGAGTCATTTGTCAAAGAATTACTGCCTTTTATTATTAATAAGAACAATAATGGTAACATAACATTTACTGAGTACTTGGAATGGTCAAAGCACTATTTCAGAATTTAAAAACTACTACTCTATTTTATTCTCAAACCACTCTTTAAAAGTAGATGTTATTTCTGCCATTTTGTTGACCGAGATACTGAATCCATAAATCATAAAAACAGGCTTCCAAATTGCCCAGCAGGTAGTTTGTGGGTCTGGGGTTTGAACTCAGGTTTATCTAGTTAAAATCCATTTTTTTAAGATGCTGGCAGTATTGACCACCCTTTGTCTTTTTTGATAGTTTACCTCTGTTTCTTTATCTTCAAAGTTGTGATTATTGTCCCTTTTCTGGGTATCTAATAAGCTCCTAAAAATTTTCAAAACCTTCACTAAGAATGAGTATGAAAGACAACAACAAAAAGGTAATAATGTGAGAACTATGTGGCAATTAACACATTTATGATAAAAATTTCACAATACATTACACATATGAAGCATCATTATACACCTTAATCTTATACAATATTCTATGTAAATTATACCAATAAAGTTGGTAGAAGAAAAAGTAGGTAAGAGACATGAGCATGAAGTGAAAGCATGAAATCACATTTTTTCTCTTACCAGGTGTTGATCTTAGGTGCACTATCTTACTTCAATTAACCTCAATTTCCTTGTCTATAAAACAAGAATAAAAATTATAAGCTAATTCATGGAATTCTCATGAGAAATAAATAATGCATTTCTTGGACTAAATATGCTCCCCAGCTCACAGATATCTAAAAGGTAATAGTTCTTATTACATTTTTTTAAGTTTTATTGGATATTACTTTAGAATTTGTTAACTGGGTAACAGAAAAGGTTACTTAACTTCCCCAGGTTCCATTTCCTCTTACCTAAAATGAGGATTAAAATGCTATCAACTATAATCATTTTGTCCAAATAATTTTTGTTGAAACTGTGATAATTTTCACAATTCTTTTAAGTCATTTAAATAATTTAAAATAATTTAGCTAGTATAATCTTGAAATAGTCACTAAATTTTGTTCTGTTTATATTGGTAGATCTAGAAAATAATTCCATACAAAAATATTTATAAACGTAAAATTTCTAAAAAGAATAAACAATCTATATTTGTGTAATGTAAAAGAAACTGAGGCACTTATAAATGTTACCTGAGTATTAAAAATAACAAGCACAGTGCTCGCTTTGGCAGCACATATACTAACATTGGAACGATACAGAGAAGATTAGCATGGCCCCTGCGCAAGGATGACACGCAAATTCGTGAAGCGTTCCGTATTTTCAGAGGAAGGTCAGCTCCGCCGAGGGGGCGGCGAAGGAGGAGCCCAAGAGGAGATCGGCGAGGTTGTCAGCTAAACCGGCTCCTGCGAAAGTGGAAACGAAGCCAAAAAAAGGCGGCGGGAAAGGATAAATCTTCAGACCAAAAAAGTGCAAACAAAAGGGAAAAGAGGAGCAAAGGGAAAACAGGCGGAAGTGGCCAACCAGGAGACTAAAGAAGACTTACCTGCAGAAAATGGAGAGACTAAAAACGAGGAGAGCCCAGCCTCTGATGAAGCAGAAGAGAAAGAAGCCAAGTCTGATTAATAACCACACACCGAGTCCTGTCAGTGGTCCCTGTTTCCCTTCTCGTACAATCCAGAGGAATATTTTTACCAACTATTTTGTAAATGCAAGTTTTTAGTAGCTCTAGAAACATTTTTAAAAGGGAGGGGATCCCACTTCATCCCATTTTTTAAGTGTAAATGCCTTTTTTTAAGAGGTGAAATCATTTGCTGGTCGTTTATTTTTTGGTACAACCAGAAAATAGTGGGATATTGGATACGGGAGGCCTTGATTGTCTTGGGTGTCGGCTTAACATTCCATAGATGGGGGTAGCTTTTATATCCTATAATACAAAAGCATACTAAATGGCAGTTTGGAGTCAGTTGTGCATTTAATGTCTTGAACACTTTAAATTACTTCTCTTCCCATATTGTTTTGGTAGGTTTCCTACAGAAAACCACTTTTTGATCTTGGGTCTCCTGGTCAGAATTTTGTGCACTATACTATAACATCTTTGGTCGTGGTAGTCCAGTTTTCCTAGTAACTTGGTTAATGTGCTGTGAACGATTGACAGTTTGGGTATGTAGTGTATATGATATTAAATTGTGAATCAGTGGGACTTATGATGTAACAACATATCAATATTTGAAGATATTGGTACTTGATATCCTGTTAAGGAAAGTTTGCTCCAAATTTTAAGCTGGAAAGTCACTGGAATAACTGTTAAGAATCACAACTACATGATATTTTAGATTTCTGGTACATATGTGAAGAATTGTGTACAAATTGAAATGTCTGTGTAGTGATCCTCAAAACAACCAATAAAATCTCAGTTATAAAAGAAAAAAATAAAAATAACAAGCACAGTAATTATTCCTTCTATATATTCAAATAATTTAAGCAGCTTTTAGCTATCATTATCTCATAGCATATCACTATTATTTCTAAAACATGTATTTTCAATATTTAGTTTTAATTTTTTATAATATTCTCTAGAATTACCCCTAAAATTACATATTGTAGTCAGTAAATTTTATATTTGTGATACCGCAAATTGGCTTTTATATGTAGAACATAATATTTGAGAAAATATTCTGTCTATGAGTGTGAGGAATATGATATGTTCAGAGCAAATTCTGCTAAACGTAAGATCATTTCAGTTCAGTCACTCAGTCGTGTCCGACTCTTTGCGACCCCATGAATTGCAGCAAGACAGGCCTCCCTGTCCATCACCAATACCAGAGTTCACCCAAACTCATGTCCATCGAGTCGGTGATGCCATCCAGCCATCTCATCCTCTGTTGTCCCCTTCTCCTCCTGCCCCCAATTTTCCCAGCATCAGAGTCTTTTCCAATGAGTCAACTCTTCACATGAGGTGGCCAAAGTACTGGAGTTTCAGCTTTAGCATCTTTACTTCCAAAGAACACCCAGGACTGATCTCCTTCAGAATGGACTGCTTGGATCTCCTTGCAGTACAAGGGACTCTCAACAGTGTTCTCCAACACCACAGTTCAAAAGCATCAATTCTTCGGTGCTCAGCTTTCTTCATAGTCCAACTCTCACATGCATACATGACCACTGGAAAAACCACAGCCTTGACTAGACGGACCTTTGTTGGCAAAGTAATGTCTCTGCTTTTGAATACGCTATCTAGGTTGGTCATAACTTTCCTTCCAAGCATCTTTTAATTTCATTGATACAATCACCATCTGCAGTGATTTTGGAGCCCCAAAAAATAAAGCCTGACACTGTTTCCACTGTTTGCACTCCAGTCCCCTATAATGAAAAGGACATCTTTTGGGTATGTTAGTTCTAAAAGGTCTTGGAGGTCTTTTGAACCGTTCAAATTCAGCTTCTTCAGCATTACTGATTGGGGCATAGGCTTGGATTACTGTGATATTGAATGGTTTGCTTTGGAAACGAACAGAGATCATTCTGTCGTTTTTGAGATTGCATGCAAGTACTGCATTTTGGACTCTTTTGTTGACCATGATGGCTACTCCATTTCTTCTAAAGGATTCTTGCCCACAGTAGTACATATAATGGTCACCTGAGTTGAATTCACCCATTCCAGTCCATTTTAGTTCCCTGATTCCTAGAATGTCGATGTTCACTCATGCCATCTGCTGTTTGACCACTTTCAATTTGCCTTGATTCATGGACCTGACATTCCAGGTTCCTATGCAATATTGCTCTTTACAGCATTGGACCTTGCTTCTATCACCAGTCACACCCACAACTGGGTGTTGTTTTTGCTTTGGCTCCATCCCTTCACGCTTTCTGGAGTTATTTCTCCACTGATCTCCAGTAGCATATTGGGCACTTACTGACCTGGGGAGTTCCTCTTTCAGTATCCTATCATTTTGCCTTTTCATAGTGTTCACGGGATTCTCAAGGCAAGAATACTGAAGTGGTTTGCCATTCCCTTCTCCAGTGGACCACATTCTGTCAGACCTCTCCACCATGACCCGCCTTTCTTGGGTGGCCCCACAAGGCATGGCTTAGTTTCATTGAGTTAGACAAGGCTGTGGTCTGTGTGATTAGACTGACTAGTTTTCTGTGATTATGGTTTGTGTGTCTGCCTTCTGATGCCTCTTGCAACACCTACCATCTTACCTGGGTTTCTCTTACCTTGGACGTTGGGTATCTCTTTCATGGCTGCTTCAGCAAAGCACAGCCGCTGCTCCTTACCTTGGACGAGGGGTATCTCCTCTCAGCCGCCCCTCCTGACCTTGAATGTTAATTAGCTCCTCTCCACTCTCCTGCGTCTGCACAGCCATGGCTCCTTAGACATGGGGTTGCTAGTCTGAATTGTATTTTTCATATTAAATGTGGAAATATTTCAGCTCAAATACTTTCACAGAAGCTATCTTCTGCCTCCACTAAAAGTAACAATGTTCAACAAATTTTTTATAATTACAATGTCATTAAGTTGACTAGTTAGTTCTGTTATTATTTTGAATGGGTCATTAAATTTACATTCTTAATCCTCTCAATTTCATTTTATTATGGATATAGGATTTATTTATACAAGTAAAATCAGAAGTTTGATTAAACAATTCTTACCAGCACGTAAGATTTTCTAAAACACAATTATGCGCATTTATATTCTCATTCTAATTACATCCTCATCATTTAATTGTTCAATTGTTCCTTTTGTAAGTACAAATTTTAGTGTCTACATGATTGCATGTTTTGCCTTTAATAGTTAATGTGAAAGTCGCTCAGTTGTGTCTAACTGCAACCCATGGACTATACAGTCCATGGAATTCTCCAGGTCAGAATACTGGAGTAGGTAGCCTTTCCCTTCTCCAGGTGATCTTTCCAACCCAAGGGTCAAACCCAGGTCTCCCTCATTGCAGGTGGATTCTTTACCAGTTGAGCCACCAGGGAAGCCCAAGAATATTGGAGTGGGTAGCCTATCCCTTCTCCAGAGGATCTTCCCAACCCAGGAATTGAACCGGGGTCTCCTGCATTGCAGGTGGGTTTTTTACCAACTAAGCTATCGGTTAAAGCCCTATTAATAGTTAAAATTCCCTCCAAATCTTCAAAAGTTTGTTCCACTCTTAACACTGTGATTAAATATTTCCAATTTTTTTTAATAAAATGAAATAGAGAACCTGACTACAAAAAAGGGTCAGTAGAATTGTAGGGAAATTACAAAATCATTTATTATAGGTTTAAACATACATAAAACTACATTTGTGATAGGCCATAAGAAGAGAAAATAAATATTAATATACTGCCACAATGATATGTGTGTGTTTTATACCAGTCCCAAAATTTTGTAGTTCAGTTTGTGTATGTATAAGATATTTGTAATTTTTGATGATTACAGCTATACTTCAAAAAATGGCATTATCAAAAACCAGAATGCAGTAGCTTGTTTGGATTATAAACTATGCATGTACCATAACAGGTTTCCTGCACATATCTGCCCCACGAATTTCTTAACTTATGAGAAAACCATTTTTTAACCATGCATTATATAGTAATGTAATATTTGTAGTCATATTATCACTATGAAAACAACTACATCCTCAGTGTTCATCTTTAGAGATGAATTAGCAAAGGGGTTCAAAATAATGTAAGGTGTTTCTCTTTAAATATAATGAACTTCCTCACCCATCTGATGGGATTGCCCATGTGTGATAAGTTGCCTTTCCACTGTTTTCAAATTTTTCTCTTCTTTGAATTTTGTCAACTTAATTCTAATGTGTCTTGGTTTAACCCTTTTATAGGGTTCAACTTATTTGGAGTCTTTTGTGCCTCATGAATCCGAATATCCATTTCTTTCCTAAGTTTGGGAAGTTTTCAGTCATTATTTAGATAGCCCCTCAGTCCCTTTCTCTTCCGCTTCTTCTAGAGTTGTTGTGATGCATAAATTTATTTTACTTGTCCATGTTCCAAAAATACCACAGGTTTTCTTAATAGATTTTTTTTATTCTTTTTTTCTTTTTGCTCCCCTGATGGGATAATTTTCAATGGCAGTTGGAACCTAATTTTTCCTTCTGCTTTTTCTAACTTACTGTTGAAGTTCTCTTTTGAATTATTCAGTTCCATCATTGCACTCTTCAGCTCTAGCATTTTCATTTGCTTTGTTTGATGGTTTCTATTTCTTTGTTAAATTACTCATTTGTTCATGCGTGCTTTTCCTAATGTTGTCTGTCTGTTTTTTGTACTTCAT
Organism: Capra hircus; assembly: GCF_001704415.2. NCBI lineage: Eukaryota > Metazoa > Chordata > Mammalia > Artiodactyla > Bovidae > Capra > Capra hircus. Next base: position 84,157,195 of record NC_030810.1, read on the forward strand.
TGAACTTCTTTAAGAGGGTTATTCTGAATTCTTTGTCAGACAATTCAATGATTTCCATTCCTTTAGCATTAGTTATGGGAGCTTAGTTCCTATTACTGGTGTCATGTTTACTTGAATATTTGTGATTCTTGTAACCTGGAAAATCCCATGGACGGAGGAGACTGGTGGGCTGCAGTTTGTGGGGTCGTTAAGAGTCGGACACGACTGAGCAACTTCACTTTCACCTTTCACTTTCATGCATTGGAGAAGGAAATGGCAACCCACTCCAGTGTTCTTGCCTGGAGAATCCCAGGGACAGGGGAGCCTGGTGGGCTGCCGTCTATGGGGTTGCACAGAGTCGGACACAACTGAAGCGACTTAGCAGCAGCAGCAGCAACCTTGTGTAGGTTTCTGCACCTTTGAGTAAACAATCTCTTCTTTCAGACTTAACAGTTTTAGTGTTAGCAGGTTAAGACCCTTGGCAGTCACTTCCACTCAGGGTAGTGGATACTACTACCACTCAGGTAGTAGTATCTGCAGACAGATGGAGCATGTTACAGGGATCCCTAGTTGGGTGAGGTCACTGCCTTTTCCTCTAAGGCTGAGGGAAGAGTTGCCAGTGGTTGGGCTCCACAGTTGGGTAGGTTTCCTGGCTGAGCTTCATGTCCAACCAGTGCCTCTGGGTGAGCTCCGCAGCTGGACAGAGTTGCTGGCTATTTTCCATATTTGGATGGGGCCACTATCTGGCTCTCAAATCACTCCTGGTCAGGTGGGGCCTCAGGCTGTCCTTCCCAACCTAGGTGGTACCCCGTCTGGTCTTTATATTAAGGCAGGACCACAAGCTTGTCTTTATAGTTGGGTAGATCAGGGAGGGTGCTCAACGTTGGGAGAGGTTGTAGGGTGGATTTTCTGGTCCAGAGGGGATGCTAGCTGTACCCCACAGTTGGGTGGGGATGAGTATGCTCTAGGGTTGAGAAGGATCTCTATCCTGGCTTCTTCATCAGGTAGGGACACAAGCTATGCTCTGCAATTGGGTAGGGTCACTGACTGGGGTCCCTACATCAGAGAGGCTACTGGAAGTAGAGCAATCCCTCAGGATCACATGCCCTAATCCACTGATTGGTAGGGTTGTGGGCTGAGCTCTGTAGCTGGGTGGTTCCACAGGCTGAGTTTTCAGCCTCTTTGGGGTCTTTTCAGGCCCCCTGGTTATTTAGGGCCAGTTATTGTTGTTATTCATTTGCTAAGTCATGTCTGACTCTTTACAACTCCAAGGACTGTGGCACACCAGGCTTCCATGTCCTCCACTATGACCCAGAGTTTGCTCAAATTCATGTCCATTGAGTCAGTGATGCTATCTAATCATCCCATCCTCTGCCACCCCCATCTCCTTTTACCTTCAATCTTTCCCATTGTCAAGGTCTTTTCCAATGAGTCAGCTGTTCCCATCAGGTGGCCAAAGTACTGGCACTTCAGCTTCAGCATCAGTACTTCCAATGAGTATTCAAGGTTGATTTCTTTTAAGATTGACTGGTTTGATCTCCTTACAGTCCAAGGGACTCCCAAGAATCTTCTCCAGCACCAAAGTTCAAAAGCATCAATTCTTCACTGCTCAGCTTTCTTTATGGTCTGACTCTCTCATCCCTACATGACTACTAGAAAAACCATAGCTTTGGTTTCAGGGACAGAAACTATGCCTAACAGATGGACAGGGCTACTGGCTTGGCTCCCTGTGTACAAAAGCCAGAAGGCATCTTCCAATGCTGCAGAGTGTTGTGGCCACGATTTCTAGAGCAGTGGATCCGGATGCTGTAATCAGAAGTTGGGCTGTGAATCTGCTCTCCTACCAGGGAATGGTATGTGCTCCATGCCCAGCATGGCCTGATGGTGGTGATCCAAATCAGGCCAAGCTGCCACCTGAGCTCCCTGGCCTGACTGGGTCATTGGCTTGGTTCTCCAGATCTGCAGAACTGCTGGCTGGGATCTCTGCTTAAGCCCTACTGCAAGAAGAAGTGCAGTTGGCCAGGTGGTGAACTGAATCCAGTAATTGAGCTCTACAGATTCTCCCAGTGATCCCTGTGAGGTAGGACCTAAGTGAGCCTACCAGGAAGCAGCCAGCAATGCTAGGGAAGCTGGCTTTCCACCTCAGGTTCTGTTTTTCTCACTGGAGAAACACAGGTCCTGGGGGCCTTCTCAGTAGGGCCCTGTGCCCCCTACCAAGGGAGACGTGATGTGGTCAAAGTGAAACTGCTCCTCGTACTCTTGTAACTCACTCATTCTCAGCCTTTGTTGTCTAGGAAGTGTTTCAGCCTCACCGGGGTTCTTCGACTTCACAACGCTCTCCTGTCTAGGCACAGCAGCTAGTTGGTCTTGTTTGTGTGTGCTCAGGCACTGAGCTGTGTTCAACTCTTTGCAACCCCATGGAATGTAGCCTGCAAGGTTCCTCTGTCCATGGGATTCTCCAGGCAAGAATACTAGAGGGGGTTGCCGTTTTCTCCCCTGCATCTCCTGTGTCTCCTGCATCGGCAGGCAGATTCTTTACCATTGCCAGCTTGGAAGCCCCTGGTTGGTCTTGTTAGGGGGCTGTATTTTGATGATATCACCCACCTCCTTGAAGTTATTGTTCTTAAAATGAAATTTTAAAATACACAAAGCATTAGTTCCTTGATAGTCTTATTCTTTGTTTCATTAAAAATATTTCAGACATAGAAACCTTAATTTTTCATTTTCCTTGATTAAATTCTTAAGGCTGATTATAAAAGCATCTTCAAAGTGTACATTAGAGTATATGCTGTTTCATATCAGCTGGTTTTCTTTTTTTGAGGATGAAAATATCTTTTCTCCTTGTTCTTATTTTGCTTTGCCATCAATGTCAATATTGCTTTTGCTAATTCAGATTTTAAATCAACTTTTGATTTCATTTAAAGCATTCCACACAACAGTCACAACTTTTTTCTCTTTGCATGTCCTCTGTTAAAGTGTCTGAAAGAACTGTAGAGTTCAGTTCAGTTCAGTCATTCAGCCATATCTGACTCTTTGCAACCCCATAGACTGCAGCACACCAAGCTTCCCTGTCCATCACCAACTCCCGGAGCCTACTCAAACTCATGTCCATCAAGTTGGTGATGCCATTCAACCATCTTATCCTCTGTCATGGTAGTGGTAAGGAACCCACCTGCCAGTGAAGGAGACATAAGACAGTCAGGTTCGATCCCTAGATCGGGAAGATCCGCTGGAGGAGGGAAGAGCAACCCACTCCAGCATTCTTGCCTGTAGAATCCCATAGACAGAGGAACCTGGCAGGCTAATGGTTGCAAAGAGTCAGACATGACTGAAAAAAAAACTTAGCATGCACAATATTATTAAGATAGTCTAGCAAAGCAACAGCACTACACAGAATCACATGCCAAAATTACAATGAAATGATTTGTTTTCAGAACTTGTTTCTTGGAATGCCACTTATATGTCTTAGAACACCACCTATAAATTTTGTGCAATGTATTTTATAAGTGTAAATATATTTTTTTCTTTTTTTGCAAGAATGGCTCACCATTAGCAGCAGACAAGTCCAAGACCATACATTTTAAAAATGGCAACAACTGCAAGCAGGACTGCTGAGATAAAACCTGTGTTTTTCTATTGTGTTCCTGTCTTTTTTCTTTCAAATTGGATGCCTGTCTTTCACTAATTCTCAGCTTCTAAGATTATCCAGACCCATGTCAGTTAACACATTATACACAAACACAGAAATAAACATTAGTAAAGCTGCCATCCTTCCTGAAACAAAGGATGAGATTATACATTTGATTACTGATTTATTTTACTTTCAGGGTAGTTAAAACCCCAGAAAAATTTGTGTAGGGAGGCTACACATTAGTCTATCCTCGAGATTTGAAAGGTTGGATAAGGCCACTATTTGAAAGCATGGTGGCTTAGCGGTAAAGAACTCGCCTGCCAGGGCTGGAGGTGCAGGTTTGATCCCTGGGACAGGAAGCTCCTCTGGAGAAGGAAATGGCAACATTCTTGCCTGTGAAATCCCAGGAACAGAAGGAGCCTGATGAGCTACAGTCCTCAGGGTCGCAAAAGAGCTGAACAGGACTTACTGACTAAACAACAACATATTAAATCAGGAAAGAAAACCAGATAACCTTAAAAGCCACTTACAACCTTAAAATAATAAGGCTATATTCAATGCCAGGGATTAACTCATTAAGCCATTGCCACTAGCTGTTAAATTTTCTGATATTCTGAGCCTGCTCTGAGCCTCTGTACTGCTTGGAGCTGAGTTACTACAGAAGAAATAAAAGTCAGATTGAGCTGTCATCCCCCAAAAATTAACATATGCACCTAATTGGCTTAGGTTTTATTATTATTATTCATATAATTAAAATTTGTGTCTATAGAAACTGTGACCATTATTTTTAAATTACTATTTCAGAAAAGCAAGTTATCAAGATTAAGGTTGTGACACAAGTAAGAGAAATTCATAAAGTGTGCAGAAATTACAGCTAAATCCAAAATGGGCATATCAGTACATAAGCAAGAACACATTTTCAAGTTCTTGATATGCTTGGCCTCTATCCCGTAGCACTAATTACTTCTCAGCTTAAACAGGCAAAATCGCTAGCGATTTGCTCAGCAATAGGTGAAAAGATATGTTTCTTTTTTTCTTTCCCTGTAGAAAACTGTCTCCATTGTACTGCAATGCTGAGCAAGTTATTCTTAGCAGCATGTCTCCTCAGACATTTTATGGCAGCGTGGGGAATATTAAATGTATGATTAATAAATAATTACAACTATGTGTCCTATCTTCAGCCCACATTCAAAAGGAATTTTGACTGTGTGAGACATTTAAGAGAAGTTCTGAGAACAATATATTTATACATTTTAATTTAGATTTATTCCAATGTTAAAGTACAAATATTTACATACACCATGCCTACTTTACATATAGAATTATTTTAACCACTATCAGTATACAACTACCTCCAGGGAGAAATGCAGTAAAGAATTTAGCAGCAGGAAAACACAGTAAACAACAATTTAGGACAGAAGGTAAAGAACATTATAAACACGGAAAATCTGAAATTAGAGAAAGAATTCTTAATTAGGCAGAATGTAATCACTCAGCTGGAATTTGTCTGCATTACCAGGACAGGAGCATTTTGTTACTGTGGCGGAAAGGGCTTTCAGATACTTCATGAACAAACCAAGCAGAAAATCCCATCTCAGTCTTATTCACCACCTCTCTACCTAAGAGAACAATATATGTGAGCTTAGCTTATCCATCCTTGTGCAGGGATACAATATTGGAATGATTATATCACTGGCAGCAGGGTATAGTCTTCATGAGCCTAGGCCCTGAATTTTCTGGAAAAGTCCCAGATTCCTACTTGATCAATTCTAGGTGTTATCCTTAAATTCCAAAATTATGATCACTTGACTTTGAAACCCAAAGCTGTGGCTGATGAGAAAACACTTCTAGCTCCAGCTCAACCACTCAGAATGTGCCCTAAAATGTTTCTAAGCAATTTGGGTGACAGTCCCAATCTCCCTCTTTATGCAAAGGCATGACTGGGAAGATGCCAAACAGCTTATCATTCCATGGCTTAACTAGCATTAAGCAGGACGGCCTAGCTGTTAAAAACACAGATGGTACCAGTGTGATTGGATTTGAATCCCAGCTCTGCAAATTCCCAACCCTGTTTGAATCTGGGCAAACTAATTAACCACTCTGTGCCTCAGCTTCTTCATCTGTAAAATAGCCTGATGACATTTCTCATGGAGTTGTTATAGGAGGCTTTGACGAGTTGACATAAAGCACCAATAAGGAGGAGGGATATGGGGAGGAAGGAATGGGAGTTTGGGATTAGCAAACTATTAAATAAAGGATGGATAAACAGCATTCTACTGTACAGCACAGGAACTATATACATTCGATATCCTGTGACAAACAGTAAGGGAAAATAAAATGAAAAAGTATATGTATGTATAACGGATTCACTTTGCCATACAGAAAAAATTAACAAAACATCATAAATCAACTATACTTCAATAAAAATTTGTTGAAAAGAACCTAAGCACAGAACAGTAAATGTGAAAAGCATAATGGTTAAATAAACACATGTGAGAAAGGACTGCGTATGTTCAAATTCTCTATTAATGCAGTTATTCAGCTGTCCTTCCCTCTTTATACTCCAGCTCAGAGCACCTTCAGTTCAGTTCAGTCGCTCAGTTGTGTCCGACTCTTTGCGACCCCATGAATCGCAGCACATCAGGCCTCCCTGTCCATCACCATCTCCCGGAGTTCACTCAGACTCACGTCCATCGTGTGCGTGATGCCATCCAGCCATCTCATCCTCTGTCCTCCCCTTCTCCTCCTGCCCCCAATCCCTCCCAGCATCAGGGTCTTTTCCAATGAGTCAACTCTTCGCATGAGGTGGCCAAAGTATTGGACTTTCAGCTTTAGCATCATTCCTTCCAAAGAAATCCCAGGGCTGATCTCCTTCAGAATGGACTGGTTGGATCTCCTTGCAGTCCAAGGAACTTTCAAGAGTCTTCTCCAACACCACAGTTCAAAAGCATCAATTCTTCGGTGCTCAGCCTTCTTCACAGTCCAACTCTCACATCCATACATGAGCACAGGACAAACCATAGCCTTGACTAGACGGACCTTAGTCGGCAAAGTAATGTCTCTGCTTTTGAATATACTATCTAGGTTGGTCATAACTTTTCTTCCAAGGAGTAAGCATCTTTTAATCTCATGGCTGCAATCACCATCTACAGTGCTTTTGGAGCCCCAAAAAATAAAGTCTGACACTGTTTCCACTGTTTCCCCATCTATTTCCCATGAAGTGATGGGACCAGATGCCATGATCTTCATTTTCTGAATGTGAGTTTTAAGCCAACTTTTTCACTCTCCTCTTTCACTTTCATCAAGAGGCTTTTCAGCTCCTCTTCACTTTCTGCCATAAGGCTGGTGTCATCTGCATATCTGAGGTTATTGATATTTCTCCTGGCAATCTTGATTCTTCCAGTCCAGCGTTTCTCATGATGTACTCTGCATAGTAGTTAAATAAGCAGGGTGACAATATACAGCCTTGAGGGGTTTTGCTCTGTATAATTATGAGAAAGCAGATTACAGAGGTTGATAAACTTGCCCACATCTTACCTGACACCCAATATTTATAATCTTAGTATGTCTGATTTCAAATCTGTGCTCTTTATACTCTGCTTACCCAGAGTCCCCAGAGATTTTGCAAGATGGTTATTACTTATTATAATATGTTTTGGTCCCAAATTTGTTGTCTACAAAAATTTATAACAAGTATGATTTTGGGACATGCAGTGATTGAAAGGCAGTTTCTGGTTTACATTCTCACAATAAAAAAATAGCAGTTAAAGAATCAGATTCTACAGCAAGGCCTCCTGTGTTCATAATATCAGCTCTGTCACTACCTAGATGACCTCAGGCTTAACATCTCTGTGCTTCAGACTTCTTCTCTGTTAAGTGAGCAGAGTGTCAAGTGTTAGTTGCTCAGTCGTGTCTGACTCTATGCAACTTCATGGACCCATGGACCCATGGACCCATGGACCTACGAACCCTACCAGGCTCTTCTGTCCATGGAATACTCCAACAGGAATACTGGAATGGGTAGCCATTCCCTTCTCCAGGGGATCTTCCCAACTCAGGAACTGAACCTGGGTCTCCTGCACTGCAGGCAAATTCTTTACCATCTGAGTCACCAGAGATGCCCCATAACAGTACTGAATTCAAAGTTTTATTTAAATATTTAATTAATTAAATTTTTTAAAAGCCTTAGAGTAATGCCTGGCACATAGGAAGCAACATAGAAATGCCTCTCATTAATATACTTACCATTACTACTATTACTTGGGAGGCTGGGATGAGTGGCAGAAGAGATATTTAATAATACTATGCCAATATAATCAGGACTATATATACATATATAGCCTACAGAGATGGGTAAATGTGTTTCCAGTTTTTGTTCAAACAGAAAATCACTCTTCTTGTCAAAGGGATTTATTACTCTTTCCTTATGAACCATTGCTTTAGTGTGCAGAAGGACACTGATCCCCAAACAAGAGACACTTAAAAGGCTCAGCTTAGAGATACAGAGGGACCCCAGGTGGCACAGTAGGAAAGAATCTGCCTGCCGATGCAGGAGATGCTGGTTCAATCCCTGGGTCGGGAAGATCCCCTGTAGTAGGAAATGGCAACTTGCTCCAATATTCCTACCCAGAAATCCCATGGACAGAGGAGTCTGGTGGGCTACAGTCCATAGGGTCACAAAGAGTCAGACACGACTGACCGTACATGCATGTACCCAGAGATACAGAAAGCTGAGGATTATACAGACCCAACTAACAATAAAAAAAATGTTGAAAGGAGGCAAAGCCTGCCATGGAAACGAGCTGTTAAAAAGTCAGTATCTAATAACAAGTCTTTGAGTAAGTATTATACACAACAAATTCAAATTTAGTGGACTAGATCTGACTAACTTGGACGAATTGAGGACAGCACCATGGGGAGGAAGTGAAGACAGACTGGCGCTGAGGCATCCCTTTGGCTACCTCTCTTCGAAGCTTATGATAACCAATGAATGAAGAAGAAAATGACATTAATATCAGAAATCTTACTAAGCCTTGAAAGTTTATCGTTATGTATGTAAACAGTATATGGTTCTTGGTATAGTATCGAGCCTTAATTTTTTCCCATATTCATAGACCTCCAAATATAAAAATCTCTTCAGAGATTGTAAAAGAGAGTTGCCTAAACTGGCTGGACCCCCCACTCAGCTGCTGAATTTAAGATTCTGGTGTTCAGAGTGTACAAAATAAGTAGTACTTACAATTCTTTCTCTTAATAAGGTTTATTTCTAAGTGGCCCCTCTTAGATTTGTCTTGGTAGGGTTTCAGTTTCCCATTTGCTTTCTCCTTTGTTTTCAGTACAGGGAAAAACTTGAACAGATTTGCTGAGAGCCCCAGTGAATGGGTCACTAAGAGGATTGTAGATTTTAATAGACTCTTCTCTTGCCTTCCCACGCAGCTAGCTATTTCCTAAAACCCTAAGTTCGAAGGATTTGAAATAAAACTTTAAATATTATAGAGCTGAACCATCAAAGAGTTTTAAATCTGCCACTGGATGAAGGACAGAAAGAAAGGACCATCTGATCTAAAGCCATGAATTCTTAGCACTGACGATGGCTCCCCTGGAGCAGAACAGAGAAAAACAGAAAAGGAAAATGCTTAATTGAACCAAAATAAGCTACTATGACATACATGGAAATCAAAGCTTCAAAATGACAAATTAAAATACAGGGTAAAGAAAGCAAAGGTGATGTTAACTTTCTTTCCTGAAGCTGCTAACTTATCTAGGGCAATGGATTTCAGATGCTAGAAAAAGTGCTGGTCCATAATGATGTTTTTAATGTTCTCCTACAAAGCGGACAACATTAAAAGATTTAAAAATTAAAAGATTTTTTTTTAATTCAGGGTAGTTTTTTGTTTTTTGTTTTTTGTTTTTAAAGGCTTAATACTTATTCTAGGAGTGTGTTCTACCTATGTGCTCAGTCACTCAGTCATGTCCAACTCTGTGACCCCATGGACTATAGCCCGCCAAGCTCCTCTGTCCATGGGACTTTCTGGCAAGAATACTGGAGTAGATTGCCATTTTCTTCTCCAGGGGATCTTCTTAACCCAAGGATGAAACCCACGTCTCTTGTGTCTCCTCCACTGGCAGGTGGATTCTTTACCATTGAGCCACCTGGGAAGCCCACTCTACTTAGATTTTTGTATTAAAATACCATGTAATTGGAAGAGATGGTGACAAAATATGGTAGTTCATTTGTTCATTTCAATGCCTTAATGATTAAAATTAACAATCAACAACACTATATTACCCACCTACCCCCCAAAATTCTGATCCATAAAGAAAAATTCTGAGACCCAACAATTTGAGTCAGTTCTCTCCCAGAGGGTACATTAGCATTACCTTGGAAGTAGTTTCCAAGCACAACCCCTCTCCCCACCCCTTGAGCTATGAGCTCTCAGAAGGGAAGTGGAAGGAGAGGGACAGGAGATGTGTATTCTTATATAAGATTCTGATACAGACCCTAATTGACATCCACATTCTCATGGGAGAATGCTCAACTCTCATCCCTGGAAGACCCATATCTTTTTATTTTGTGTTTTTCTCAAATTTATTCACCTCTGTGGACAGGGGACAAGTAGTTTACAATGGATTTTCCTAAATAAGAGAAATATTTTAGGAAACGAGTTTTTATGCTCCACATAAAAAAGCTCTTTGAAGGAGAAGCTTCAAGGAAACGGCAATTCTTTTCATAAAGAAATCATAATATTAAGACTCTAGGGATATAGCAAATATATTCTTGACTGTGGTGGCAAGCTAAATAAAGTCCTTGAGCTAATTTTAATGGAAAAATTTCTACACACAAACCGAATAAGTAGACATACTCTATAAATATATATTTCTTGAATTCTAAAAAAAAAAACACATGGAGGAATGCTAAAATATATATTCAAATTGTGCAAGCTGGGTGAAAGTGTAAAAGTAAATCCAGTTTTCTTTAACACTGTGAAGCAAAATAAAATGTTTAAAACACTGAATTCCTGTATGTCCTTGAGGAGATTGCTCTAGTACAATCTTTTTGCTCTAGTCTAGCTCATTTCCTCACTGACTGTATATTCAAAACAAATTTACTTATTTAGCCATTGATTTCCATGAAAGACTTTGTCTCCTTATGGTGCTATTAGAACCAATGCTATACCCTGACCTTCCTCTCACTCCACACTACTGCCAGAACAAAATATGTCTCAACTTTTCCTCTGCAAATTCTGCTCATGCTCTAAAGCCTATCTTGTATATACAAGCACAGAACCTTGAGCAAGTGCTCAGCACTTGCTAGGCTCCCAAAGGCCATAAGAAGCAATTTAAGGTTTTAAGGAGATTTTGTTTTTTAGGTGTGGAATATGACTTGGAGGAAGCCTTGAATAGAAAACACGGAGATTCTTTAGGAGGCTGCTGTAATTATCTAGGACAATGATTATCAAAACATGGCCTCCAAATCATCAAAATCAGAATCACCTGGAACTGCAATTTGTTCAGTATTCTTGCCTTGAGAACCCCATCCTAGACCTACCAAATCACAAGCTACAGGTTCCATCCCAGCAATCTGCATTGTAGCAAGGCTTCCAGGTGATGTTCATGCACGCTGAGGGGTGTGAGCCACTGACTTAGTAGTGGGAAACAAGATTAGGGGAAATGGCTTCAGAGAGCAGAAAACACACTTTCCAACTATTACTGAACTGGAAGACATGATGACTGGTTAGATGGCAAGGAAGAAGTCAAAAAAAAAAAAATTGAAACGTTTATGATTTGTGTGACTGATGCCTAGTGGAGCCTCTCAGAGATATAGAAATATAAGAAAATATAATATTAATGGTTCACCATAGAAAATAAATGCTTATTCTCTATTCTCTCTGTGTGCACGCATGCTCAGTTGTGTCCGTCTCTTTGCAATCCCACGGACGGTAGCCTGCCAGGCTCTTCTGTCCATGGAAATTCCCAGGTGAGAACACTGGAGTGGGTAGCCATTTCCTTCTCCAGGTGATCTTCCTGATCCAGGGATCAAACCCACATCTCCTGTATCTCCTGCACTGGGAAGAGGATTCTTTACCACTGAGCCACCTCAGTTCAGTTCAGTTCAGTTCAGTCACTCAGTCATGTCCAACTCTTTGCGACCCCATGAATCACAGCACGCCAGGCCTCCCTGTCCATCACCAACTCCCAGAGTTCACTCAAACTCATGTCCATCGAGTCAGCGACACCATTCAGCCATCTCATCCTCTGTCATCCTCTTCTCTTCCTGCCCCCAATCCCTCCCAGCATCAGGGTCTTTTCCAATGAGTCAACACTTTGCATCAGGTGGCCAAAGTACTGGAGTTTCAGCTTCAGCATCAGTCCTTCCAACGAACACCCAGGACTGATCTCTTTTAGGATGGACTAGTTGGATCTCCTTGCAGTCCAAGGGACTCTCAAGAGTCTTCTCCAACACCACAGTTCAAGAGCATCAATTCTTTGGTGCTCAGCTTTCTTCACAGTCCAACTCTCACATCCATTCATGACCATTGGAAAAACCATAGCCTTGACTAGACGGACCTTTGTTGGCAAAGTAATATCTCTGCTTTTGAATATGCTGTCTAGGTTGGTCATAACTTTCCTCCCAAGGAGTAAGCGTCTTTTAATTTCATGGCTGCAATCACCATCTGCAGTGATTTTGGAGCCTAGAAAATAAAGTCTGACACTGTTTCCCCAACTATCTGTCACCTATCGGGGCGGTGGCCGAGACAAGCTACTGCACGCCTGAGGTCAGGGAAGGCGGCTGAGAGGAGCAACCCCACATCCAAGGAGCAGCTGCTGTGCGGGCAAAGGAGGGCCGAGAGGAGCTACTCCACGTTCAAGGTCAGGAGGGGCAACCTCGTCCAAGGTAAGGAGCAGCAGCTGTGCTTTGCTGGAGCATCTGTGAAGAGATATCCCATGACCAAGGTACGAGAAACCCAAGTAAGATGGTGAGTGTTGCAAGAGGGCATCAGAAGGCAGACACACTGAAACCATAAGCACACAAAACTAGCCAATCTGATCACACGGACCACAGCCTTGTCTAACTCAATGAAACTAAGCCATGCTGTGTGGGGCTACCCAACACAGGCGGGTCATGGTCGAGACGTCTGACAGAATGTGGTCCACTGATGAAGGGAATGGCCAACCACTTCAGTATTCTTGCCTTGAGAACCCCATGAACAGTATATAGGGCAAAATGATAGGATACTGACAGGGGAACTCTCTGGGTCAGTAGGTGCCCAATATGCTACTGGAGACCAGTGGAGAAATAACTCCAGAAAGAATGAAGGGATGGAGCCAAAGCAAAAACAATACCCAGCTGTGGATGTGACTGGTGATAGAAGCGAAGTCCAATGCTGTAAAGAGCAATATTGCATAGGAACCTGGAATGTCAGGTCCATGAATCAAGGCAAATTGGAAGTGGTCAAACAGCAGAAGGCAAGAGTGAACGTCGACATTCTAGGAATCAGCGAACTAAAATGGACTGGAATGGGTGACTTGAACTCAGATGACCATTATATGTACTACTGTGGGCAGGAATCCCTTAGAAGAAATGGAGTAGCCATCATGGTCAACAAAAGAGTCTGAAATGCAGTATTTGGATGCAATCTCAAAAACCAACAGAATGATCTCTGTTCGTTTCCAAAGCAAACCATTCAATATCATGGTAATCCAAGCCTATGCCCCAACCAGTAATGCTGAAGAAGCTGAAGTTAAATGGTTCTATGAAGACCTACAAGACCTTTTAAACTAACACCCAAAAAAGATGTCTTTTCCATAATAGGGGACTGGAATGCAAAAGTAGGAAGTCAAGAAACACCTGGAATAACAGGCAAATTTGGCCTTGGAGTATGGAATGAAGCAGGGCAAAGACTAATAGAGCTTGCCAAGAGAACGCACTGGTCATAGCAAACACCCTCCTCAACAACACAAGAGAAGACTGAGCCAGCTAGGATGCATCATATCTGAAATTTGATACATTCAAATAGAAATGTCCAGAATGGTAATACAACAGAGAGATCTGAATATAGGAAGAAGGATTAAGATAAAAGTGATCTTAGGAGTGATTAAAGTTGAAGAGCTACTTTAAAAAAAAAAAAAAAAAAAACAGGGAACAGAGGACGTCACCCAAGGAGAAAGTATGAGAAGTGGAGGAAACTGGAAAGATGGAAAAAACTGGAAACTGGAAAAAAGGAAGATGGAATCTGGAAAACACTAACATTTAAAGAATAGATGGGTGCAAAACTTGGGAGAGAAAAAACAAAATCATGGTATTTTAGAAATTCAACAAGGCTACAGTTTTAAGAAGGAGGAGTTGATCAACAGTTTTAAATGTCACAGGGAGATTAAGGTAAGAGAAGAAATATATCCATTAAATTTGGAAATCAACCCAGTTGTGACTTTGCTAAGAAAAATTTCAATGGTGATGAAACGAGATTAGGGTAGGAGAAAAAAAAATTAATGAATTAAGACTGGTTTCAGCCACAACATGTAAAAAGTTTAGAATTCATTGCTCTTATCCTTATAACAACAAAAAATAAATTGGACAAACTGAAAATAAGTGACTTTTCTTGGACCCATAAGAAAACTGACACACTTCCAAAATCTGGAGAAAGGATCATCCAAGAAAAATGAGCCTGCTATGTTTACCTGAAGCAGAAGCCATTGGAGCCGTCAACTGATTGGAATACTTAAAAGGTTATTTTGGCAAATCACTGGAGGATGAGCATGGTCTAGCACGAGTGTGAGAAACTCCTGGGACCTTCCAGAATATCATGAGTTCCCCTTCCAGGTGATCATCTAGCAAAAATCCCTCCCTGAATCAGTCACAGAGAGTGTTTTGATCACTTCCTCTTCATCCCACTGGTGAGGGAAGGGTTCGCTCTAGGATTACAAGAATGGCCAAACTCACAACTGACACTGGGTAAATGAGCTTGACAGCAATTTATGAGTCACATCTAGTCACAGCCCAAGAGAGGAGGACACCATATACATTAAAGGAATACATGGGGGCTTCACTTGGGAACAGAGTGAAAAATGAAGGACTGTGGAAGGCAAGTTTTATAGTAGCAAGAGGAGAAGGTGCACCTCAGTTTCTACATAAAGATGTGGTTGGCTTTTTTGAATAATTCTGTAATCTGGCATGGAACTGAAACTCACTGCTCACGGATAAAAAGGACCTGTATTTAGTCCATTTGATAGGGAGGATTGTTAAGTAGAGGGTCATATCAAAGGAAGCAGAGTGAGGAGAAAGTAACCACAAAGGTTTCTATTTTCTGTATTTGATGTATTGACACGTGGGCCTTGCTGACCTTGGAGGGATGGCTACTCTCAGGACTAGCCACTTTTTAGAAATACCAAAGGACTTGCCTATGAGCACACTTTTCATGTGCAAACCAAGTCTAAAGAGGCCTTACAAATAGCTGAGGAAAGAAGAGAAGCTAAAAGCAAAGGAGACAAGGAAAGATATACCCATTTGAATGCAAAGTTCCAAAGAATAGCAAGGAGAGATAAGAAAGCTTTCCTCAGGGATCAATGCAAAGAAATAGAGGAAAACAACAGAATGGGAAAGACTAGGAATCTATTCAAGAAAGTTAGAGATATCAAGGGAATATTTCATGCAAAGATGGGCTCGATAAAGGACAGAAATGGTATAGACCTAACAGAAGCAGATGATATTAAGAAGAGGTGGCAAAAATACATGGAAGAACTGTACAAAAAAGATCTTCATGACACAGATAACCACTATGGTGTGATCACTTACCTAGAGGTAGATTTCCTGGAATGTGAAGTCAAGTGGGCTGTAAGAAGCATCACTACAAACAAAGCTAGCAGAGGTGATGGAATTCCAGTTGAAACAACTGCAAATCCTAAAAGATGATGCTGTGAAAGTGCTGCACTCAATATGCCAGCAAATTTGGAAAACTCAGCAGTGGCCACAGGACTGGAAAAGGTCAGTTTTCATTCCAATCCCAAAGAAAGGCAATGCCAAAGAATGCTCAAACTACTGCACAATTGCACTCATCTCACATGCTAGCAAAGTAATGCTCAAAATTCTCCAAGCCAGGCTTCAACAATACGTGAACTGTGAACTTCCAGATGTTCAAGCTGGTTTTAGAAAAGGCAGAGGAACCAGAGATCAAATTGCCAACATCCACTGGATCATCAAAAAAGCAAGAGAGTTCCAGAAAAACATCTATTTCTGCTTTATTGACTATGCCAAAGCCTTTGACCGTGTGGATCACAATAAAGTGTGGAAAATTCTGAAAGAGATGGGAATACCAGACCACTTGACCTTATTCCTGAGAAATATGTATGCAGGTCAGGAAGCAACAGTTAGAACTGGACATGGAACAACAGACTGGTTCCAGATAGGAAAAGGAGTATGTCAAGGCTGTATATTGTCACCCTGCTTATTTAACTTACATGAAGAGTTGCTGCTGCTGTCACTGCTAAGTCTCTTCAGTCGTGTCTGATTCTGTGTGACCCCATAGAAGACAGCCCAGAAGAAGGCTTCCCCACCCCTGGGATTCTCCAGGCAAGAACACTGGAGTGGGTTGCCATTTCCTTCTCCAATGCATGAAAGTGAAAAGTGAAAGTGAAGTCACTCAGTCTCTCCGACTCTTAACGACCCCATGGACTGCGGCTTACCAGGCTCCTCCATCCATGGAAGTTTCCAGGCAAGAGTGCTGGAGTGGGTTACCATTGCCTTCTCCGTACATGCAGAGTACATCATACGAAATGCTGGGCTCGATTAAGCACAAGCTGGAATCAAGATTGCTGGGAGAAATATCAATAACCTCAGATTTGTACATGTCACCATCCTTATGGCAGAAATTAAGAAGAACTAAAAAGCCTCTAGATGAAAGTGAAAGCTGCTGTTGCTGCTAAGTCGCATCAGTCATGTCCGACTCTGTGCTACCCCATAGACGACAGCCTACCAGGCAAGAACACTGGAGTGGGTTGCCATTGCCTTCTCCATGAAAAAGAAAGAAGAGAGTGAAAAAATTGGCTTAAAACTCAGCATTCAAAAAACCAAGATCATGGCATCCGGTCCCATCACTTCATGCCAAATAGATGGGGAAACAATGGAAACAGTGAGAGACTATTTTCTTGGGCTCCAAAATCACTGCAGATGGTGGCTGCAGCCATGAAATTAAAAGACACTTGCTCCTTGGAAGAAAAGCTATGACCAACCTACACAGCATATTAAAAAGCAGAGACATTACTTTGCCAACAAAGGTCCATCTAGTCGAAGCTATGGTTTTTCCAATAGTCATGTATGGATGTGAGAGTTGGACTATAAAGAAAGCTGTGTACTGAAGAATTGATGCTTTTGAACTGTGGTGTTGGAGAAGACTCTTGCGAGTCCCTTGGACTGCAAGGAGATCCAACCAGTCAGTCCTAAGGAAATCAGTACGAATATTCAATGAAAGGACTGATGCTGAAGCTAAAATTCCAATACTTTTACCACATGATACAAAGAAATGACTCATTGGAAGAGACACTGATGCTGGGAAAGATTGAAGGTGGGAAGAGAAGGGGATGACAGAGGATGATATGGTAGGATGGCATCACCAACTCAATGGATATGAGTTTCAGTAAGCTCTGGGAGTTGGTGATGGACAGACAGGGAACCTGGTGTACAACAGTCCATAGGATCTCAAAGATTCGGATACAACTGAGCAACTGAAGTGAAGTAAAGTGCAGTGAAGTGAATTCAGAGTCCACCCCCTGAATTTATTATACTTCAAGCCATTATTCTCCCACTGTACTCGTCCAGGACCAAGTATCAGACAACCAGGAATAGTCCCCATATACCCAAGTCGGCAGAAATTATTCAAAGTAGCCAATTATGTTTACCCTGCCTTACCTGTTCCTTCCTGTGGAAACTACGATAAAGATTCCGGACAACATTCTCCCCTGGCTTCCTGTCTGCTGATTGACCTTGGTAATTCCCCTTGTGGCCCTGCGTAATGCACTATGCGTCCTATTTCTAGGGATCTGTGAATATAGAGGTTCTTCCTTCATGACAATCATATTATGTCATGTGTTCACCATACCTGAATAAAACAAATCACAGCTACCTTGAAAACAAAGGAATTTCAGTTAAGACATTCAACGCCCTCCTAGTTTTACCAGATGCCAAGACAGCACACAATCTTAACTTTTGGCCTTACTTCTCAAACACAGGGAAGAATAATCATTAAGAACTGTGTCCAGACCCTCATCAGGACATGTAGCTGTGCTCCAGAGGAAAATATCTGGCCAAAGCCTATCCCAGTCGGGAGAAGGGCATTTTTTCCACTCCAGTACTATCTAGCCTTTTTATTTCATAAAAAGGGGGGGAAAATTCAACAAGAGTCAAGATTTCAAGAGGATAGGGAAAACTAAATCCAGGGAAAGTGGTAGGCAAAAGAAGGAAAAGTAAACTAAAAATGCTATACCAATTGAGAAATGCTTGTAAAAGACATAAACCTAAGACACAAATCCATTAAAACATCGAGACTTAAATGTACGATTATAGAATACCTCTCTCCCCAACACTTCACCATCACACCAACTGGGCTTCAATACAGAGACAGTGGATTACACCTGGAAGAACTGCAAGACACAGGCTCTTTCGGAAGGAGGCATAAGGAAATCCCAAAGTCAAGAAGGGATACAAAAGCAGGCCTCTAGAGAAGTTGAAGCCTCTGGCACCTATGGTTACAAAAAACATTAAACACACCCCACTCTTAGCCAGATCACCATATATTCTTACACTAAAGTACCTCAATTCCTATTACCTGGTACAAGATGTCCAGCTTTGGACAAACAACTACAAGGCATGCCAAACACAGCAGAGGAAAAAAAAAAAAGAACCAGATCTGTTATGACGCAGATGTTAGTATCATCCCACAGGGAACTTAAAATAACTACAATTAATGTTTTAAGAGATCTAATGGTAAAAGCAAACAAACCTCTGGACCATGCCAGAGATGGAAACTGTTAAAAATAAATCAAAAAGAAATGCTACAGATAAAAATCTCTGTAACAAAGAAAAAGAGTGTTTTGAGTGGCTGATCAGCAGGCTCAACATAGCATAGGAAAGAATCATTGACTGTGATGATAATTCATCAGAAGCTTCCCACACTGAACTGCAATGAAAATAAAGAGACTTGTAAAAAATAGGACAGACATCTAAGAAATGTAGGACAATTTCTAAAAGTGTAACTTAGTCATGACTTGAATACCACAAGAAGAAGGATATAAAACAGTAATGGATTATAAACCAGAGTATAAGATAAATATCGAGTCTACACTGATAAAAATGAATGAATAAGTTAATAATTGTGGAAAAACAGATAAACTACTTATGCAGAAGAATTCCATATAATTGTATAGTTACTCCACTCCCAGGGGGATGGAGCATAATTCCTCAGCCCTGAAGAATTGGCTATCCATTGAAACTTTCTTCCAAAGAGCACACATGTCAGGGGGAATAATTGACTTCCTACAAATTGTGCTAAAATCAGATATCCATATGCATTAAAACAAATTTTCATCCGTGCTTTGTACCATATCCAAATATAATTCAAAATGAATCATAGACTTGAATGTAAAACCTAGAACTAGGAAACTGTAAGACAAAAACAGAGGAAAAAATCTTTGAGACTTTGGGTTAGGCAATGGTTCTAAAACATGACACCAAAACTACAGTCTATATAAGGAACATTTTATTTTTATAAATTCAAATTTAAAAATAACCTCAAAAATGGAAAGACAAGTCTTATAGTGGAGAAATACTTATAAATAATATAATTCTTAAAACATGTGTATTCAGAATATATACAAATTTATAATTTAATGGTAATAAAATGAAAAACCTAATAGATTAAACTTGATTTTAAAATTCAAATAAGCTCTTTTTCAAATCAAATATACAAATGATAAATACAGGAAATAATACTCAACATCAAAATACACTCAACCACAAAAAAATACCACTAAAAACCCACTTGAATAAATCTAATCAAAAGGGCTTTCCTAGAAATCCAAAAAAGAGGAGATATATGTGTACCTGCAGCTGACTCAGGGGCTTTCCTAGGGGCTCAGTGGTAAAGAATCTGCCTGCAATACAGAAGACCCGGGTTCAGTCCCTGGATTGGGAAGATCCCCTGGAGGAGGACATGGCAACCCACTCCAGTACTCTTGCCTAGAGGATCCCATGAACAGAGGAGCCTGGCGGGCTGCGGTCCATAGCTTTGCGCAGAGTTGCACACGACTGAAGTGACTAAGCACACGTTGCACGTGTTACACATGACTGAGTCGCGTTGCACACGACTGAAGTGACTAAGCAGCAGCAACATGGCTCATCCACTTTGTTGTACAGCAGAAAATGACACAGCAGTGTAAAGCAACTTTACTCCAACTTATAAAATGTCTGAATTATGTATATAAATAATGGAGGCTTTTCAAAAGTTGGAAAGAATGTGGAGACACTGGAATTCTCATACACTGCTGTTAGGAATGTAAAAATGATACAGTCACCTTGAAAAAGTTTGGTATTTCCTTAAAAAGTTAAGCAAAAACTTACTGTATAACATAGCAATTCTACTCGTAGGTATCTCCCATGGTAATAAAAACATACGGCCAAAGTCTTGTACATGATATTCATAGAGGCATTATTTATGATTAACCACACCCTGGAAAAAATCCAAATGTCTATCAGCAGATGAATAAACTACGGTATATCTGTACGATGAAATACCTCTCCAAAATAAAAAAAGAACACACAGCAATACTTGTAAAACAATAGTGAATGCCAAAACACTGTGCCATCTGAGAAAAGCTAGATACAAAGAACGACATATTGCTCAAATCCAATTTGGAGTCTCTAGAAATTAGAAAACTATGAAGACAGAATCAGGTCAGTGATTGTTTGGGGCTGGAAGTAAGAATAGGATTAACTCTAAAAGGCATGAAAGAACTTTTTGGGATAATGGAAGTATTCGAAAACTAGAGTATGGTGACTGTATATATTTATTAAAACTCATAGAGACCTGTATACTTAAAATAGGTAAATTTTACAGTGTGTAAATTGTTTCTCAATAAAGCTGCTTTAAGAAATAGTGAATATTTCCTAGAGAAGTAGAGGTTGTACTTATTTGAAAATTGACTATGAAAGGAAAGAGATAAGGCATTAAATAATAATTAAACTATCTTGATAGACATTAATTTTCTCTTACAAAAATGAGAAACAGTTGAGCATACATAGTATAAAGAAGCCAGTAAATGATGGGAGACTAAAAACATAATGAAAAAAATATAATGGATCCAGACCCTTGAAAGCAAGTGGATGGATTCACTTAGGATGCAAAGGCTTATTTCATCCTCTATGCTGGGAGAGAAGGTGGAAAAGTTGGATAAAGTTAAAGATAACAAATGGTGGTGATGGGGGGAAAAAAAAAAAAGCAGCAAGTTAAGAGTTTTATCCCCCAGTGTCAATTCTCACTTAGAATGAAATGGAAAGAATATATTCCTTAATTGTTCAGTTTTTTCCCAATGGTAATAGATTCTTCAATTTATGAATAGTGTGGTATTCTTTTTAGCTGAAGTGTACTTACATTTGTAGTTATAACAATAAAACTTAGCAAAATAATCTTCATCATCAATCAATTCTAAGAGGTGTGTACAGTTAGGGGTCTTAGTAGGAAGAATTTAGAAAGGCACATGATTACAATTGAAAAAGAAACTGATTAGGATCTATAGGATTGCTGGGAACTTGAGGCTTACCTGACCTCAAGTAAATAATTGCTGGAAGTACAGAATTGCTTCCATCATTCTGTTAGGTATTTTCTTCAGCTCTAACCCATAGCACAAGGTAGATAAGAAGAAGGTGGTGGTTAGGAGGATCTATTACCGTTCTCACAATTTCCCAAACGATTTCTCTATAACTGGTTTCACTCTGGTTGGTTGCTCTGTCTTCGTCACCTTTCTCCCCAGCTGGCTCTCGCTTCAATCTACCACCTCCAGTTCTGTCTGCCACTGCTGCTGCGGCTAAGTCGCTTCAGTCGTGTCCAACTCTGTGTGACCCCATAGCAGGCAGCCTACCAGGCTGCCCCGTCCCTGGGATTCTCCAGGTAAGAACACTGGAGTGGGGTCTGCTACTGCAGTTTACCTCAAAGTCCTGTGTATGTCTCCTCCACTGGGAGTACAGTGAGTAGAGGTGCATATCTTAGGCTTCCTTGGAGTGCCTGTATTACTGCCGAGCAATTAGTCATGCTAAAGTGTCAGTAAGTCAGAAATAATTTAAAATGATTACCAGTAAACTATTTGTTAATAAAATCTTTTCTAAAATATTAGTAATAACCATATGTGTTAGATCTCATTTTTAATTTAGGCTTTTACATCAAAGAGCTAGATGATATAGGACAAGTGACTTAATATCTGTGAGCCTCCATTTATTCACCTGAAAAATAAATGGGTTGGCTTAAATACTTTAAAAAAAATTAGCAGTTTTTTTTCAATTACAAGTGAACAAAGGGACTAAGGATAAGTGTTTAAAAACCAAAGTAGGTAGATGGTTAAAACAGAGAAGACCCTGAGAGATGGGATGAAGAGAGGGGTGGGAGGAAAGGTTCAGGATGGGGAACACATGTACATCCATGGCTGATTCATGTCAATGTATAGCAAAAACTACTACAATATTGTAAAGTAATTAGCCTCCAATTAAAATAAATAAATTAAAAAAGAGAGAGAGAAAGAGATCCTATTTGTTTATTCCTGGATCTACTATTGCAATTTCACAGCACAGAGAATCAGAAATATAAAATTGATTTTTAATGTAAGTTTTTGTAGCATTTGATGTTACTGAAAGAGAAAACAGTTTCTAGGAAAGAAAAGTCAAACATGTGCAGTGATTTAAAAAATGTCAAAATCTGTATAATTCCCTATATCCTAGGGAATTGAAAATTACTACTCAAGAAGACAATTACACTCATGATAAATCTCTATTTCATATACATGAAAAAAATAAAAATTTAATATGCCTCTCTAATATCTCAATTTTAAGTGTTCTGTAGCTAAATTTAGCTACAGAAATGCTATCTTTTTTACTTGATGTTGGAGCTAAAAACTATGCAGTTTGGTTGTTTTCTCTGAAAAAGATTGGCTCAGGATAATAATAAAAGACAAGGAAAACTTGTCTATAACATAAAAAGATTAAAGAAAATCTAGTGAATTGCTTGAAGGAGTAAAACCTAAGCTATAGTGTAGATAAAAGTGGACATAGTTGACTTCTTCAAAGTGAAACCTGAAGGCAAAGGTAGAAATAATGGATACATAGCATAAAGAATATTTTTTTCTAGTCTTCACTGTCCCACAGTGAAGCATACAATTTCAGGAAGGAAGTCAGCTTTGGGGACTGGGATTGAGTGGTGAAACCAGGGGCTTCCCCACTGGCTCAGTGGTAAAGAATCTTCCTGCCACTGCAGGGGACACAGGTTTGATCCCTGATCTGGGAAGATCCCAGGTGCCACAGACAACCAGGCCCATGAGCCACAACGACTGAGCCTGTGCTCTAGAGCCCAGAGGCCATGTGCCACAGCTCTTGAAGCCTGAGTGCCCTACAGCCCGTGCTCCACAACAAGAAAAGCCACCACAGTGAGAAGCCCAAGCACTGCACCTCGAGGGTAACCCCTGCTTGCCGCAACTAGAGAAAAGCCCAACAGCAGCAAAGAGCCAGCACAGCCATAAGTAAACTGATGATAAAGAAGAATGGTGAGACCAGCTGCCAAAGAAATTTTAAAAGGGAGTCCTATGGTAGACAGAAGTTAGTTTCCTTTATAAGACACTGATTTATGATAAAGTTCATGACTAGAAGACTACGTAAAACCTACTGACTGCATAAGGCTTTAATATGAACTTTCTCTCTCTCTCTGTTTTTTTAACAGAAACTAACCAGCTGATTTATCTAATAAGTACTTAATAATAATTTACAAAGGAAAAGTGAATTTTTCATAAAGGTCTTGTGGAGGATTGACATTAACATCTACTAAATCTTAACTGCTACTTGCCAAGCACTGCTCTAATGCTATGGATTTACTAATTGAATTCTAATTTTACAGAAGCAAAAACTGGTACCCAAAGATATTAAGAAGTCCACCTAACTCATAAATGAAAAGGACAGAATTTGAATACCAATGGTATGATCACTAGATCATAGCTTCATTCATTATAGGTATACCAGTCCTTTCATATACATTTTTTACTGAAGTCATCTTTTTTCCAATGATGTGTTTATTCCAATATGGTGAAAGTAAAAAGGGGAGCAGGAAAAATTATCTCAGCATCTGGATCACTGTCTCCTACTTCTTTGACAAACTTCATTAATCTTTCAGAATCTTCCTCCTGGTTATGGGATTTTCAATTAACCAGCATGAATACAGAGAAGTGTCTTGACTAAACTAAGTTTATTTATACCTGCAGTGTTACAGTGCAGTATGGCAAAAGATGTTTAGCATTAATCAACTCTAATCCCACAAAAGAAAATATACTATCTACTAAAAAAGACCTTTTACAAACAAAAGTTATCACTTTCCTTTATTTCCACAAGAAAGACTGAACTGGTAATTATCTGTCTACTTTAAAAAATCTACTTTAAAGAAATAATCAGAATTATGGAAAAGATTAGTAAAATGTGAGAGTTGCAAAAATTCAAAATTATCTAAATGCCCCCATAGAAAGACAATGGTTAAATAAAGAATTGTGGATCTATAAATGGATTTTCATCTATTCATTGAAAATCATATTTTAAAAAATAGCCCATGTCATCAAAAATTCTTATTATATCATACTGGGAGGAAAGGATTCCAATACATGTAAAAAAATGAATTAGGAGACTATATGCCAAAATATCTTGATTGTATGATTATAGATGATTTTAATATTCTTTTTAGTGTTTCTGTTTTCCAAATAATCTACAAAATACATATACTATGACTTTTATAATTTAAAAAAATCTATATTAAAATAGAACTTCACAGTTACTTTTTGAATAACAAGATGATATTTATACCTGGGAGAAGGAAATGACTACCCACACCAGTACTCTTGCCTGGGAAATTCCATGGATGGAGGAGCCTGGTAGGCTACAGTCCATGGGGTCTCAGAGTCACACATAACTGAGCAACTTCACTTTCTTTCTTTCTACAGTTTCTTTTGGAGAAGGAGATGGCAACCCACTCCATTGTTCTTGACTGGAGAATCCCATGGACGGAAGGGCCAGGTGGGCTGCAGTCTATGGGGTTGCAAAGAGTCGGACATGACTAAGCAACTAATACACACACACACACACACACACACACACACACACACACACACACACATTTATGCCTGCTGACTTAAAAAAAAGCACAACGTGAGAGGTGTGAGTTAAACTTTCTGTGGAGCAAAATGGGGATTGCAGCCCAGGAGTCAGCACCTCAGATAGCTCTGAGAAACTGCTCCAAATAAGCAAGGGGGAAGGTAACCGTATACAAAATTTTGATGAAGGGGTAATACATGCAATCAAGCATATATTTTTTTACTGAAGGTTTCTGCTAGTCATGAGGAACAGTCATCACCGCAAAGGACTTTAGTGCTTTTCTAGATATGAGGAGATACAACAATTGGGCTTATAAAATTGTCTCCAGAAAATATCTATCAGAAGACCTGTGCAGCCGATTTCCCCCAGGACATAGTGCCTCATTTCTGCTCCCCACTCTGAACTCCTTTCAGGGCACGTTGAAAATCAGCAGCTTCAGCAGCATATGATTTAATCCTTGTAGAGGTAGATGGCAAATGTCAACGGCAAGTGCCAATTTGTAGTTGGCATACCTCGCACATTTTCTGGAAGTAATGAGTATATGTGCGGAGTATTTTAACATGCTATTTTATTTAATTGCTAAAAGGAACCAAACAATCTTCCAATTCCAGCTCAGATCAAATGACATATATTGGACTCATTCGCCTACCTGAACCAAAAAACTGATTAAAATACATGAAATAATGGTGTTTCAAGATAGTAGATATCAGGTAATGGAGAATATTCATCCTTGAGGGACAGGAGTCAAATGAGGTGATCCTTAAAATTTTCTCAGCTTACTGCCTTGAGAAGTTTCCCAGGCATGACACAGACTAGGTGGGAGGAACCCAAGCAAAAGACAATATTTTCCTGAGGTGAAAACATGGATTTGTGAGCTCGGGGCACACAAAGTTAAACTTCACAGGACAGAGCACTTAAAAAATGCTACACAGAGGAAGAACTCTAAAGACCCATAGTGTGTAAGAAGAGTACCTAAGTCCTGGGAAGGATTAGAAGGGACAGGACCAAACTCACTGGAATATTGTCTATTCCCACGAGCCAAGCTGAAAGACATCAAAACTTATAGGGCCCTGGAAGGAATACTCATAAGGATTTTTTTTTCCACAGCAGTGGAGGAGAATTGCTGTTGTTTAGTTGCTAGGTGAGGTCCGACTCTTCTGCCACCTTCATGGACCCTAGCCCTCCAGGCTCCTCTGTCCAAGGGATTTCCTGAGCAAGCATACGGGAGTGGGCTGCCATTTCCTTCTCCAGGAGATCTTCTCAACCTAGGGGTCGGACCCTTATCTCCTGCATTGCAAGCAGATTCTGTACCACTTAGCCACCAGGGAAGCCCAGAGTAAAATTAGCCCCAGACTAAATGCTGCTCTGTCTCCATACAACAAATCTTAAAAGCAAGACCAAAAGGATGAAATGGTTTCAAGTGACTGTATTGCATTCCAAGAACACACCTTAAGAATATCAGGGATTGAACCCAGGTCTCCTGCATTGCAGGAGGAGTCTTTACCATCTGAGCCACAAGGGAAGCCCAAGAATACTTATAGCAATACAAAAATATTCAGCACACAATGAGGTAGCATAGGAGAAAAGCTAGATGGCCTGGCTGTGGCAATGGCTTTTTAGATATGCCAAACACATGATTCATAAAAGAAAAAATCACTAAGTTGAACTTTGCTAGTATTAAAAGTTTGTGATTTGCAAAAGACAAAAATAAGAAGGAAAATGAGAAGACACTACAGGCTGGAGGAAAATATTTGCTAAAGATATATCTAATAAAGGACTGTTATCCAAAATATACAGGGAACAGTTAAAACTCAAGAATAGGAAAACAAGCAACTCAATTTAAAAATGGATGAAAGATAAGAAGACATGAACAGACACCTCACCAAAGAAGAAGGCCCAGCACATGAAAATATGCTCAGTGTAATACATCCTTGCATGTGTCCTAAATCACTTCAGTCGTGTCTGACTCTTCACAACCCTATGGGCCTTAGTCCACCAGGTTCCTCTGTCCCTGGGATTCTCCAGGAAAGAATACTGGAGTGGGTTGCCATGCCCTCCTCCAGGGGGAAACGAGTATATATGATACTATAATAGCAGACTTGTGTCATTGTACATTATACTAAACCCATAGAAAGTACAACATCAAGAGTGAGCTGGAATGTAAACTATGGACTTTGAGTGATAAAAAAATGTATCAATGTAAGTTAAGCAGTTAACAAACATACCAGGCTAGTTGTGGATGTTGATAATGAGGGAAGCAACACTTACGTCAGGGGAGGGAGTATAAAGAAATCTCTGTACGGTATGCTCCATTTCACTGTGAAGCTAAAATTGCTTTGGAAAGAAAAGTTTGTTTAAAAAATCCTCTGTCCCCAAATATAAAGATATGTGACTGGCTTTTGTGTTTCTATAATATAAGGTCTGAGTTAACTTTAACGTGTGATGAAATGCATCTGTTAACAAATCTTTATGCTGGGGTTCAACTTACAATTATACCTGAGATCCACTAAATTTCAATAATGTAAATCCTGTATTTTTAAGGTAGCCACCAAAGGTAAAAGACAAACAGGCAAGATTCACCTTAGCCATCAGAACTGTTTCCATGCCTAAATTCTCTACAGCTGTAGCACTCATTGCTCTGAAATATATCAGGGTGGGCATGTATACTCTGAACCAACAAGTCATAAATTTAAATTATATTAAATTTTTGCACTTACAATCAGTTTGACAAGATGGGAATCCATGTATCCCCCTGGTTAAAAATAATTAATATGGCCCAAGGTAAATTAAAATAGGTCCTTCACAGATTGAAATCCATTATGTAAGACATCTTTAGAGAAGAGGTGATGACACTGAGGCATTCAATAGAAATTTTACCTCCTTCACTAGCCTTAGGCGTCAGGCCTCATAAATGCCATTATGGCTAATTCCAAATTTAATTAAATAAAATGTGGCACCTTTCAATCATTGGACAAATAGCAGGGTGAACTGCAGTAAACAGGTTGACTCTATTTTTTTTTAATTTTTGACTGTTGATCGTTTCAAGCCCCACTTTTCCCCCTTCTCATATAATTTCCACTTCTGGGAAAGCCCGTGTGCCCCCTTCTGCAATGCTTAAGCCAGACAAGCCACAATCTTTAGGCAGGAGCCATTCCTCCAGCCCCATCCACTAACCACAACAGAAGTCAAACCCAGTCACCCCTACCTTGCTCTCTGAACCATTTCAGAGAGCTGCTTGGGAGCTTGCAGCTCTCCTCAGGAAGACTCATTATATGAATAACAAATCTCTTCATATCCTCTTTATGCATTTGTGGCATCCTAAGTATCAATAATAAACTAAATGATGTGTGGGTAGTTGAGCCCTTTTCCCATGGGGTGATCAAAACAGGCACCAAGCCAATATTCTTAACATTAGTAAGTAAAGCATGCTGCTTTTTCTCTATCAGTCATGTTCCACAGTAACCAAATGCAGGAGAAATGAAAGAATGAGAAGCATCATCATACTACAACTCTAATGGAATATTGGGTGTAGACAACAATCATCAGTGACTACGAACATCATTAGATAAAAGATTAATGGGTAACTTTGTAACAGACAGATTAGGTTGGAACCATCTGAAGTGACTGATCATCTTAACAGCCCTAAAAGAGAGACAACTAGCTGTTATTTGTATCCTTTTGAACACAACAGGAAGCACACCACACAATCTGCTCAATATTCTTACTAAAATCATGATATGCATCTAAATCAAGCCTTTAGATTTAAATACTATTAGAAAACATGGTGGATAGAGGAACCAGCTAAATGTAACCATGAAACTCACGTTAGTAAAATATGGTATATGGAAATTCCATCAGAAAAATCCATGAGTTCTTCCCTAAAGTGTCATTGAAATGGGAAAAGGAACTAAAGAAATGGGAATACTAGACCAAATTACATGCCTCTTGAGAAATCTGTATGCAAGACAAGAAGCAAAAGTTATAACTGGACGTGGGACAATGGACTGGTTCAAAGTTGGGAAAGGAGTACGTCAATGCTGTATATTGTCACCCTGCTTATTTAACTTATATGCAGAGTACATCATGTGGAATGCCAGGCTGGATGAAGCGCAAGCTGGAATCAAGATTGCTGGGAGAAATATCAATAACTTCAGATATGCAGATGACACCACTTTAATGGCAGAAAGTGAAGAGGAACTAGAGTCTCGTGATGAAGGTGAAAGAAGAGAGTGAAAATACTGGCTTAAGATTCAACATTCAAAAAATAAAGATTATGGCATCCAGTCCTATCAGTTCATGGGAAAAAAAAATGGAGAAAATGTGGAAACAGTGGCAGATTTTATTTTCTTGGGCTCCAAAATCAATGCAGACAGTGATGGCAGCCACAGAATTAAAAGACTCATGCTCCTTGGAAGAAAAGCTATGACAAACCTAGACAGTCTATTAAAAAGCAGAGACAACACTTTGCTGACAAAGGTCCATACAGTCAGAGCTATAGTTTTTCCAGTAGTCATGTATGGATGAGAGAATTGTACCATAAAGAAGGCTGAGCACCGAAGAATTGATGCTTTTGAACTGTAGTGCTGGAGAAGACTCTTAAGAGGCTCTTGGACTGCAAGATCAAACCAGTCAATCCAAAAGGAAATCATCCCTGACTATTCATTAGAACGACTGATGCTGAAGCTGAAGCTCTAATATTTTGGCCCACCTGATGCAAATAGCCAAGTCATTGGGAAAGACCCTGCTGCTGGGAAAGACTGAGGGCAAGAAGAGAAGGGGGTGACACAGGATGAGATGGTTGGATGGCATCACTGATTCAGTGGACAGGAGTTTGAGCAAACTCCAGGAGACAGTGAAAGGCAGGGAAGCCTGGCGTGCTGCAGTGCACAGGGTCACAAAGAGTTGGACACGGCTTAGTGATTGAACAACAGCAACAACAATAGACAATAGGTATTAATAAACCTATTGCAATGTGCGGATTTTGATTCTGATTCAAGCAAATCCACTGTAAACTGTTTTGAGTCAATCAAGGAAGTTTGTACACAGACTGAACATTAGTTGATATTGAGACTAATTGCTAAATATAGTCAATGTGATGAGGATATGGTGGTTATGTTCTTCTTAAGGGCTTAACTGTTAGATACAGACTTGTATCTGTATGTGTATCCCACAGACTTGTGGGAAGGGGAATGTAATGTGAGGAAAGAAGAGAATGTTAGAGATACATACTACTGGAAGATATCAATGTCTCACCTGAGACCTAATAGACATGAGTAGAAAGGGAAGATAAGTGTACACCACACAAAGCAAAAAGCACATGGGAAGCTGCGAATATCAGAAAGACCACAATCTAAGAAACTGAGAGGCATAATATGGATTGCATTGTAGAGCAGAAAAAAAGTGGGAACACTGAGAGGTAATTGGAAGCTATATCATGAAGGCCATGAGTATTATGGTTAGTAGCAATAGGAATCCATTGAGAGACATTTAAAAAGAGAGTGATATAATGATATTTTGCTTTAGAAATGTCGCTTATTTTGTTATATGGAACGGAGAGGTGGGTAAGATTTAAGGCAAGGTGACAATAAGTTAAAAGGGTTTTGAATAGTTGATATATGAAGTGACAGTATAATTGATGAGAAAAATTTCAACAAAGTGACGGTGTGTGAGGGGCAGGGTGTGAAGGA
Organism: Capra hircus; assembly: GCF_001704415.2. Classification (NCBI taxonomy): domain Eukaryota; kingdom Metazoa; phylum Chordata; class Mammalia; order Artiodactyla; family Bovidae; genus Capra; species Capra hircus. Next base: position 84,187,871 of record NC_030810.1, read on the forward strand.
AACAATATAGGCAAGGATGATACCAGATTTCTAATTTGGGGAAATAAAGAATGGCATTGTCTCTAGACTGAGATTGGGAAAACGAATTGAAAAGCTGGTTTGGAAGCAAAGATCATTTGCTGCCTTACTGAATTTAAAATAACCTCAATATACCTACACGGAGAGATAGCCGGTAGTCAGTGGACATTACGAATTGGAAATTTGGGGATATATATTTGACAATCATCAATATATACAATGTACTTAAAACTGTAGGAATGCATGAGAAAGCCCTGGAAGAATATGTATGGTAAGAAGAAAAGCTTAGTAAACAAACCCTAAGAATATACAACTGAGAACTAAGGAGAAGGAGATTCATTTTTAATCATCTGATTCCTAAAGCCTTGTACTTAGAAACTGCCACTATTTTGTTAAGCTAACCAAATGCTGCTAGTTATGTCTTATGTGCTTATGTTTGATTATTATTTTTAATTATTATAAAATATGTCAGAGATTGCAAGATTATACTACTTTTTTATTCATTTTCCTATCAAGTATATATTTGCTATTAGAAACCATGCCACTCTGAATTTTTTTTTATATGTCTCCTTGGGCACAAACACCAGAGCGTACTTAGGAAATATATGTAGAAGTTGAGTACATATGCAAAAAGTTTTCTTAGGGTATATATCTAGATGTAGGATTCTAGGTCAAATTTTGGTCAGTGTTCAATTGTAGGAGACAGAAACAACAATTATTAACAACCAACTCCAATATCCTTGCCTGGAGAATTTCATGGAGAGAGGAACCTGGGGGGCTATGGTCCATAGGGTTGCAGAGTTAGACATGATTGAACTGACTTAGCATGCACACACGCACCGTAGACCAACGTGGGAAAGAATGCTGGCATACCTTCACCGTATCCACCACATAGTGTCTACACACCTTACACTCGGCTACATACTGTGAAACTGATCTCTTAGTTAACTGCAGATACCGTAACAAAATAGACTGGGTGGTTTAAATGACAAATTTATTCTTCATGCTTCTGGAGGACAAGAATTCAAAGATCAGGGTGCCATCCCATTTGGTTCCTAGAGAGAGCTCTCTTTCTAGCTTGCAGACAGCTAACCACCTTCTCTGCTGTGACCTCATATGAGAGATATCTTGTATTCCTCTTCTTTGAAGGACTCTAATCTCATCATGGAGGGACCATTCTCACCACCTCATCTAAACCTGTGTGTGTTGGTTGCTCAGGTATGTCTGACTCTTTGCGACCCCATGGACTGTAGCCAGTCAGGCTCCTCTGTCCGTGGAATTCTCCAGGCAAGGATATTGGAGTGGGTTGCCTAATTACCTCCAAAAGGCCCTGTGCTGGGCTGTGCTATATTTGACTCTTTTTGACTCGATGGACTGTAGCCAACCAGGCAGCTCTCTCCATAGGGATTCTCCAGGCAAGAATACTGGAGTGAGTTGCCATGCCTTCCTCCAGGCCAAAAGACCCTACTTGCAAATATCATCCCACTGGGAATTAGAGCTACAACATATGAATTTGGAGAAACTCATTCAGTCCTTAACCATTTCCTGTGTGGATTTATCAATATATATTCTCACCACTAGTGTATGGGTGCTTCCACTCTTCAACATCCTCTCCACTGATTAGTATTTTCAAGGTTTTTTTCATTTTTATCAATCAAATAGGTGTAAAATTGTATTTCATTGTGGTTGTAATTTGCATTTTTTGATTACTAGTTAGGCTGAACATATTTTCACTTGTTTGTTGGACATTTTAATTTCCTTTTAAGTTTAAATACCTTGTCTTTTTTATATTGAGTTGTTAATCTTTTCTGTAATGATTTATGGGAGGTCTTTGTAAATTCTGCATCTTAATCCTCTCCTATTTATATGCATTGAAATTATCTTCTAGTATATAGCTTATAATTTTACCTTTCTGTTGTTACTTATGGCATCTCTTCATAATATACTTTTTTACATTTTAATTTTTATTCAGTAAAACTTAATTTCTTTCCTTTATAGTTTATTCTCTGTGGGTTCAATTTATTAAACTCCTCTCCTAGAAGTGTTAAAAGATATTTCTCTAACAGAGAAGTTCTTTATAACTTCTTAAAGGTCTAAAGATTTAATTTGCACAGTAGGTTTTATTAATCTTCTGATATTAACTTGTGGGTATGGTGAGAGATATGAACTAGTATATATTTTATTCCTTATGGGTCACCATTGTTTGAGCACCATTTTTTTCCCAGCTAGATCAACCTTTCCCTAGAGTTGGAAATGCCACCTCTGTCGTATATTAAGTTTCTGAGTCTGATTCTGAGATCTCTACTCCGTCAACTTGTCTATGCCAGCACTGCACAAAACTGTCCTGATAACTTGATAATTTTTTTGCCTTAAAATCTATTTTGCCTGATTTTTATATATACTAGCTTCATTCTGCTTAATAGTTGTCTGTTATACATTTTTCATTGTTTCACTTCCAATTTTTCTGTGTATATTTAAATATGCACTTTAAAAAAAAAAGACAGATTGCTAGATTTTTAAAAAAAAAATTCAAGTCTGGCAATTCCTTTTTCACCTGGCAGGTTAATCCATTCACTTTATTGTGATTATCGATGGTGAACCCAAGTTTCTGCACCTGATGCACAATGACATCAAACAAACCAAAACAGAGTTTGGAGTAAAGAAATGTTAATTTAAGGGCCAGACAAAGATACAGAGCCAATACACATGTGTCTGTTAAACAGAAGGCCCAACACATGAGTAAACACTGGAACCTGAAAAACATTGGAACTAAAACCTAAAATGTGGTGATAAATGTTTTATTACACTAAAGAGCCACAATACACTCTAGCCAGCATGAAAAACATGGCAAAATTCATTGGCATCTATTACTCCAAATATTTTTTGGTTTTGTCTTTGTCCTAGTTACTTTCTTAGGAGTATACCCACAAGTTATAAGCATCAAGATGCTTATAACTTACAGATGATAAGCAGGAGGTTATCTATTTGTCAGAATATTTGAAAATGTTCTGCCAAAACATAGGACTTAAGTCTGAAAGCTTTATCTCCCTCTTCACAAACTTTGGTTCCTCTCTCAGTGAAGGATCTGCTTTCCAGCCTGCATGGGGACCTTTCTCTGCCTGCTCTTTGACTCTTCAGATTTTAGATCTAACACCTCTGTTCACTGCTCAGAAACAAGTCCTTAATTGGCCACTTTACCCTATTATAATATAGCTTGTGTCGGGAAAGCTTATTATAGCTGATACCTAAGAGTTGACTACATCTCTATTTTAATTATTTGTGTAATTGTGGGCTGCAATACATGGAATAAAATAAATGGGTAACTAAATAGATGCTTTTTAAAAAGCCCTTCTTTTCCTCTGTATTTCTTAAATCGCTAATGGTTCTTTGCATTTCAACATGAAAAACATCCAAAGAGCTGAGAACACATGATACGCACTACTGCTACACACTTTCAGAAATTAAATGTGTACCCCTGCCTCCTTTGGCTGAGTCAGTAATGGGGCGCGGTGGGGGGTAGCGGGAAGTGCACATTGTGTGGCCACCATTAGCAGCCGCCATTAGCAGCCAGTCACCATCACTGCCAAAACTGTTTCTTCTTTAAAGCTCTCTTCTGAAATCTGAAACTCAAATGACATTTGCTAAACTGCAAAGCTTTCACTAAGCCTTGGCTCAATTTTAGTGTGAAATCTAGCTCTCCACATTATGTGTGGATCTAGGCTAGATTCCAGCTTCTTACACTCTATCTCTATCCATCGTCAAGAATCTTCCTCACTACCAGTGTCTCCTTATGGGGAAAACCCTTTGGCTTGACTGACTCCTTCTTATCTAATTACAACAGCCAGGTGGCCTTCCTTCCAGACTTAATCTATTTGCCAATTCTTTCTGTCATCTTTTGAAGAGGACAAAAATAGGGGAATCCCTTCTTCCTACAACTTTGGAAATGTTTAGGTATTTTTTAAGAAGGTCAGAGTGAAGATATCTGGGATCTCTAAATTTTCTGCCAAACTTTTTATTGTCCAGGTAATTAGCTAGTGCTACAACAACAGTGCTACAACAGCAGTGAATCCTCTGAAAACATTTTAAAACTAACAATATAACTAGTTTTTGAGGTTTCACTTCTATTTAAAATGTAACAACAAAGTTGAAAAAGAAGAACTGTAACCAAGTATAAACTAAAAAGATGTTCAAAACTGTTTTTATTCTCCCAGCTTTTGAGATTAGTAGTAAGAGTGAAGATTAAAAAGAATAAAAATATCATTGTGCCTTTAAATTGTGCCTAGAACCCAATGTGCCAGCAAATTTGGAAAACTCAGCAGTGGCCACAGGACTGCAAAAGGTCAGTTTTCATTTCAGTCCCAAAGAAGGGCAATGCCAAAGAATGTTCAAACTACCACACAATTGTACTCATTTCACATGCGAGAAAAGTAACACTCAGAATTCTCCAAGATAGGCTTCAACAACATGTGATTGGTTTTAGAAAAGGCAGAGGAACCAGAGATCAAATTGTCAACATCTGTTGGATCATAGGAAAAATAAGAGAATCCAGAAAACATCTACTTCTCCTTCATTACACTAAAACCTTTCATTGTGTGGATCACAGCAAACTGTGGAAAATTCTTCAAGAGATGGGAACACCAGACCACCTTACCTGCCTCCTGAGAAATGTGTATGCAGGTCAAGAAGCAAGAGTTAGAACAGGACATGGAACAGCAGACTGGTTCAAAATTGGGAAAGGAGTACGTCAAGGATGTACATTGTCACCTCGCTTATTTAACTAATATGCAGAGTACATCAGGCAAAATGCCGGGCTGGATGAAGCACAACCTGGAATCAAGATTGCCAGGATAAATGTCGATAACCTCAGATATGCAGATGACACCACCTTAATGGCAGAAAGTAAAGAGAAACTAAAGAGGTTCTTGATGAAGGTGAAAGAGAGGAGTGAAAAAGTTGGCTTAAAACTCAACATTCAAAAAACTAAGATCATGGCATCCAGTCCCATCACTTCATGGCTGGGGAAGCAATGGAATCTATGAGAGACTTTATTTTCTTGGGCTCCCAAATCACTGAAGCCATCAAATTAAAAGACACTTGCTCCTTGGAAGAAAAGTTATGACCAACCTAGACAGCATATTAAAAAGCAGAGACATTACTTTGCTGACAAAAGTCCATCTAGTCAAAGCTATGGTTTTTCCAGTAGTCATGTATGGATGTGAGAGTTGGACCATAAAAAAGGCTGAATGCCAAAGAATTGATACTTTTGAACTGTGGTGTTGGAAAAGACTCTTGAGAGGCCCTTGGACTGCACGGAGATCAAACCAGTCAATCCTAAAGGAAATCAGTCCTAAATATTCATTGGAAGGACTGATGCTGAAGCTGAAGCTCCAATACTTTGGCAACCTGATGTGAAGAACTGACTCATTGGAAAAAAAACCCTGATGCTGGGAAAGACTGAAGGCAGGAGGAGAAGGGGACGACAGAGGATGAGATGCTTGGATGGCATCACTGACTTGATGGACATGAGTTTGATCAAGCTCCAGGAAATGGTGAAGGACAAGGAAGCCTGGCATGCTGCAGTCAATGGGGTTTCAAAGAGTCAGACACAACTGAGAGACTGAACTACATAAAGAACACCCAAGAACTGCATTGAAACAAAATCAACACAAAAGGTCAGCATTAATCACGAGGCTGTGATTCTGACTGGTGACAATTTCAGGCAGGTATGTTAAACAAAAGGCTTCCCAGGTGGCTCAATAGTAAAGAATCTGTCTGCCAAGCAGGATGCCTGGGTTTGATCCCTGGATTAGACAGATATCCTGGAGAAGGAGATGGCTACACACTCCAGTATTCTTGCTTTGGAAATCCCATGGACAGAGGAGCCTGGCAGCCTACAGTCCACGGGGTTACAAAGAGTCAGACATGATTTGCAACTAAACAACAACAAAACACCATGTTAAAGAAAAACAAAAAGAAATGTTTAATTAAAAATATATATTTTTCCTTTTAAGTACAAATAAAACTTTAATAAAAAGGGTAATTTTGAAACACAGCTGATAAACACTTGGCACTTAATAAAACTTAAACTTTGTAATAGAAGAATAACTATTTTAGATTTTGGGGTTTCAATTTTTTTTAACAGAAGAGTAAAATACTAACACAATGAGGTTCTCCTCCCGGAAATTTCCTGGGAAATTTGATTGCCATCAACAGACCAACAATTCAGATAAAATCCTTCTTTCTGCTTATGAAGAAAACAATTGTCTAAAATCTTTCTATAATTCTCAAATTGAGCTAATTGCGTCTCTGCTCCATTTCATTTATCTGATTGCATTTGAGTCACACTTCCTCTTTTTCATTTTCCAGCCCCTTAAGGCTGACTGATATCTTAGTCTAGGAGAGGCCATACTGCAGTAACAAAAAACATCTTCCTCAGGTCACAGGAAGCACTGGCACAGTTGTGTATGGTAACTCCGAGATCTAGGTGCCTTTCATCTTATAGCCATGTCATCCAATACTTGCAGGCTCTAAGTTTGTCACAGCAGGAAAATACGGGGAATAGGTGGCTTCTGGTTCTGCATCCTGCAAGAGGTACACTCACATTTCATTGGCTAGAACCAACATATGCAAGGAAGGCTGGGAGGTGTGCACAGGCAGTGGTTAAGTGCTTATCATTTCTGACACAAATGTGAACTTCTGGAACTATGCTTCTTCTTTTATCTGAGACTTTCTAATGCTACAGTTTTGCTCACTCTCAAAGAACAGGGTCTTAGGGGTGGGGAAAGAGGGGACTTTATTCCAATCTTAGCATCTCTTGCTCTTGGAATACATTCAATTTCCCACCAATTTGATAACACAGTTTTTAGTAAGTGTTTATTTTTTCAGGATAATTTGGGTGGGGCTGAGGACAGTGGGTGGGGTGACACTTCGCCTGGCTGCCTGTTTTGTCACGGACAAAGAGAATGACATGTGGAGTCCAGGCATGGAGGGGCTCTTTTAATTTATGTAAAGAACTTGTCATGTGAGTCTAGTTGTATGGATGCAGGAAAGCTAAAAAAGACAAAGTCCTGGTGTGTCCATTCAGAATGCACCACTGTCAATCTACTGCATGTTATTACTTGCCAATATATATTTTTCATGTTTTAATAAATCACGAAATAGCATTCACAATCTGACTCACTTGTTAAAAGTGGAAAATAGTTGTCATACTCCTTCAGAGAATGAATTCTCATCAGTCAGCCTAGTGACCAGCTTATGCAGAAATGAGTATGAAACTGCCAAGACAGTACAGAAGAAAATGTGTGCTATTTAAAATGTCTTCCCATCATGCAAGCAGCACACACAGCCACCAATGGAAGATAGTCAGCCGGAATTAAAACAGATGTCAGCCCAGAATGGAGAGACTACAGAGAGAGACAAAAAATAGCAACACAACAACTAAATGGCTTCAGGGTGAGACCATGACGTTCCCCAAGCAGGCTTGAGCAGGTGGTTTACCTATGCAAATCATCATCACTGGAGACCTTGGTTCACATCTAGAAGATGAGCAAATTGATAAAGAATAAGTCATAGTTAGGAAGGAAGATCCTTCCTACAAGAACCTATGTAATCCACTGAGCCCCAGGAATCCCATTAAAGTCACAACCCTGAAAGATGTTTCAAGATACACTATGGCATCTAGCTATAGTGAGTTTAGTTTGCTTAAGCACTGGAATTCTTAATGGCATCCAAAAAGACATAGTGTTTAAACACCTACACACACACACACACACACACAGGAAAGTTTATACATTTAAACTTAGTGGTTCTCAACCACGGGGGATTTTTCTCTCCTACGGGACATTTGGCAATCTCTGGACACATTTTGGTTGTCAAAGCTGTATGATGCTTCTGAAATGTAGTGAGTAGAGGCCAGGAGTGCTGCTAAGCATCCTACCATGCACAGGACAGCTTCCCATTATCTAATACAAAGAATCACCTAATTCAAAATTTCATTTGTGCTACTGTTGAGAACTCCTGATGTATACATTAATGACAGCTTCTCTGGGTAATAAAATTAATAGTTAGGGTTGTTTCTTCTTTGTGCTTCTCTATATTCTGGATTATTTGCAGGAGCAGGTGCTTGCTTTGTTTTAATCCCAAACTCCATTTGGGAAGGAAAGGACAATTATTTTAACATACTTGAGTTAATCTGAGTGAATTTAAATCTGGAGATATTTTATACAGAAAATCTTGGGAACCTTAACGGTTATAGAGAGATGATAGATAGATAGATTTCTATTATGTGACCTTCCAATTCCAGTGAATTTGTATTGTCTCCACTCATATCTATTCCTCAGATTTTTAGAATTTCATGATTATAATTCTAAAATTGAATTTCCTATTCATTATTTTTACAATAAATCCATAACATGGAAATTATTCAACTGTCAAATGGTGACTCGCCTGATGAGGAATTGGGAAAGGCAATTCCTGTCATCCTAACCATCTCAAACATTATAGAGTATCTATCCTATCATCTCCACCTTCCAGCCACTAAAATGCTAGTGGGGCCCCTTCCATTCAGTCATGTAACATGAAAAATGCCCATATTTCTGAATACCCGCTTAGAGGGTCTATAAGCAACCCCAGCTGAGAACTGTTTGACTAGTTGGGACTCTGACGGCTTCTTCCAAACATGAGTCTTTGTTCTCCCACATACCAATAGAAAACCTCTCCTGATCCTTTCACTTTAATTACACATGTTCTTAAGAACAGAAATCAAGGTTCTGTACAGACATCTCATGTTGAAGAAATGTCATTTTATAGACAAACTTGAGTTTTGACAAATTAAACCAGAGTAACTTCAAGAGAAAACACAGTAGACGATAACATAAATGTCTAAGTGTAGCCAGTGGAACTAAATGTATTTAGTACAATTGCAAAGAGCATTTTCATAAATTTGACATTTCTCTTTACTATTACTGTCTTCAATTTCTGCCTGCTTGCCTCTAATTTCCAAGTTCTAAAGTAATTGCTAAAAATAGCCGAAATTTCCTAATCACCATGACATATTTTCATACAGTTGATCAAGTGCATTATTGTCCAAAGAGTTACTATTTTTCAGTACTGCTACAGGATATCATAACTGTTTGCTTTTCTCTGAGTACAATACAGCATCTAAAACAATTTTCATACTTCAAAATTTTACTTTTTATAAAACATTAAGCTAAATTTTTATTCCATGAGAATTATATATTTGTAGACAAATTATAATTGCATTGATATTTAATATCCTTGAGTTTATTTTATTAAGGTATAATAAAATACTTCCTAAGGTCATCTTTTTCATATGTCAGCTGACATATAGGGGAAGCAGTGAAAGAAAAAAAAAAAAAAACTGAGCACCTAAATTAAGAAACTGGATATACACTGAGCTGAGATTTGGAGTGAACCAGATTAAGCTAGAGTTTCAAGCAGAAGAGAAAGAAAAGAAACTGAGAATAGTCCTTAAAAGGATGTACTAGTAAGCAATGAAGTGGTTACTTAAGTCAATAACAGTGGCACACCAGATTATCAGGAAGTTAATTTGATTTTAATCCAAAAAGACTCATGGTGTTATGACTGAAGTCCACAGCTTTCACAGAGGCATATAATTTAAACTCTTTTTGAATTTATAACATATAGGACAGCATGCTATGAATAACTTAAGAAAAAAATTACTTGGTTCTTGAATTTAGAAACAGTTCTACTGAGGGCTATACAGTAACTTTTCTTTTTTTACTGTTTATTGTGGGAAATTTCAAATATATACAATATTAGAACATTTGTATGACGAACCTTCATGTATGTATCATCAAATTTCAACCAATATTATCACAAGGTCAATCTTGCTCTTAGACTGCATTTCAATTTTGGCTAATGCTTATCTGATAGGATAAATTTAGGAGCTGCGTTCCCTGAAATCCCGAACATAACCAGGATAATAAATGGATTTTCATCTTCAGTCTCTATAGAATAACTTCAGAAAGATTAAGACCCCAGATAAAACATCAAATTTCACACACCCATCTACTTTTTATTTCTCAAAAAAACTCCACCAAAATGACAATAAATGGACTTTTTTTTTAACATTATCCCAAAATAACTAGGCGTATGGGAGAAAGGACAAGAGCATAAAGGTTTGGAAGTCAGAAACAGGTGGAAGAGTGGCATACAACTGAATCCTAAATGCGATCTGGGCAAAGCTGAAAACTGATCTCACTTAGTTCTGAGTCTCTGAAGAGTTTTAGGGAAGGACAGCTCCAAATCCCAGAATGCCAACAGGTATCCTTCATCTTCACACAGGTGAAGAAGAGGATCATTCTCTGCAGAACATGACCAACCTAAGGAAAAAGCCCTATAGATGGAGATGTCAGGGTCTTCACAACTAAACTGTTCAGCCACATCAACCCACAGCAAAACCTATTGAGGACTAACCTCTTTTGTAGTCTCAGAGCTCCCCAAGATTTTAAGTCACTGACTTTGAAACAAATGAGCAGAACCAGGCATCTGAGAAAAACAGTCAACAAGAGAAACTGATATCAAAATAATCAAAGAGGAAAAGCAATTGGGAGTAAAACAACACAGAGCAGAGAACTCTTAAAAGAGAAAAGAAAAAAATAGATCATCAGTATCCTCAGAGAGACAAAAGAAGGTATCAAAATCATGAAACAAAAACAGAATATTGGTTTTTTAGGAAACATTTTTAGAGCAAAAGGAGAGCTACTGGAAATGAAAATATGATAACACATATGCAAAACTCAATATGTAACAATGAATACGTAGGCCACAATGGAAGCAAAAATATTAAAAATTTTAAGAAAACTAAAAAAAAAATAAGATAATGAGAGGATTAATCTAGATGAGTGAGTCAATCCTAAAGTAAATCAGTCCTGAACATTCATTGGAAGGACTGATGCTGAAGCTGAAACTCCAATACTTTGGCCACGTGATGCGAAGAACTGACTCATGAAAAGACCCCAATGCTAGGAAAGATTGAAGGCAGGAGGAGAAGGGGACGACAGAGGATGAGATGTTTGGATGGCATCACCGACTTGATGGACATGAGTTTGAGCAAGCCGTGGGAGTTGGTGTTGGACAGGGAAGCCTGATGTGCTGCAGTCCATGGGGCCGCAAAGAGTTGGACATTACTGAGCAACTGAACTGAACTGAGAAAGTGTTAGTCACTCAGCCCAATCCGACTCTTTGAGACCCCATGGATGTTAGCTCACCATGCTCCTCTGTCCATGGAATTCTCCAGGCACGAATACTGAAGTGGGTTGCTATTCCCTTCTCTGGGGGATCTTTCCTACCCAGGGGTCAAACCTGGGCCTCCTGCATTGCAGGCAGATTCTGTACCGTCTGAGCCGCCAGAGAGGACCTGATAATCTAGAGGACCCAAACTCCAAATGATAGAAACAAGAGAAGACAGAATGCCAACAGAAAACCGATCCAGGGAAACAATGAAAGAACATGTCCCAGGACTAACTGAGAGGCCCACCACGTGTCAGTAGAAAAAAAAAAAAAGTAAAAATGAAGCCATCTCACTGGACATCCTAAAAGCTTCGAGGGGGTAGAAGTGGGGGAGGGTTTATACACAAAGAAACAGGAATAAAAGTAGCCTTGAATTCTATACAGCAACATTCCAATATCTCAAGATTACAGTGCAGCTCTGGATAAAATTCCCTAGTTTTTATAATATAAATATTGAAATCTACTTCAACTAGAATTATAATACAGCTGTAGTCAAGGCTATGATCTTTCTAGTAGTCACGTACGATTGTGAGACCTGGACCATAAAGAAAGCAGAGTGCTGAAGAATTGATGTTTTCAAACTGGAGTGCTGGAGAAGACTTTCGAGAGTACCTTGAACAGCAAGGAGATCAAACCAGTCAATCCTATAGGAAATCAACTCTGAATATTCATTGGAAGGACTGATGCTGAAGCTGAAGCTCCAGTACTTTGGCCACCTGATGTGAAGTGCTGACTCACTGGAAAAGACCCTGATTCTGGCAAAGACAGAGGGCAGAAGGAGAAGGTGCAACGGGATTAGATGGCTGGATGACATCACCAATGCAATGGAAATGAACTTGAGCAAACTCCAGGAGTTGGTGAGGAACAGGGAAGCCTGGTGTGCTGCAGTCCATGGGGTTATGAACAGTCGGATACCACTGAGTGACTGAACAATAACAACATAGTAAGAGGAGGAGAGTTGAGTAGGAGGAGAGAGAGATGACAGTAAGGGAAAACAGAGTAAAATCTTTGCTTTCCATTGCAGGGAGTCAGTACTTGCATGCGTTCTCAGCCGCTTCAGCTGTGTCCAACTCTTTTCGACCCAATGGACTACAACCCTTCAGGTTCTCTGTCCGTGGAATCCTCTAGGCAATTATACTGGATTGGGTTGCCCTGCTCTCCTCTAGGGGATCTTCCAGACCCAAGGTTTGAACCTGTGTCTCTTGCATCTCCTGCATTGCAGGAAGCTTCTTTACCCAGTGAGCCACAGGGAGTCAGTAGATAATGCCAAAATAATGAAAAATCAAAAAGTAACAGTATAAGCATGTTAACAGGAGGTAAACACCACGTGCACACACATACGTGCTCCAGATAGTTAGTGCAGACAGATATTTAAAAGATATAACAGCGACTTCTTTGAGAAAGGGAAAATGAATGAGAGAAGGAAGAGGAAGACTGTTTTTTCATAGCAAATCTTATTTAATGAATTCATTTATTTGATTCTTCAAGTTATTTAATTATGTGGTTACATTTGAGGCATCTATAACTTTGACTAAAATTTTAAACTGCAATATTGATTTTTAAAAAATAAAGCCTTGATCAATGTTTCTGTGTTACTCTAAGTTGATACTTGTGTATATTTCATTTGGATTGACTCCTCATATAATCAAAACACCCTATTTTCTAACCCTCCAAGTTGCCAGCAATCCTGTGTGAGAGAGAGCTGTCACAAGGCTGATTTGAAAATGAGCTTTGACAAAAGTTTTGAAAGTAAAACAGAAAATAATTGATCCACATAGTTTTCCTTATGTCTACCGGACACACAGATTTTTAATTAGCTAAATGTGTGGACAAAGTAAGACCTTCCTGATGGCTCAACAATTTTGCATCAGAAGAGCCTACAAAACACAGAGATAAATTGGACTGCTTACAGTCAGGATCTTACATCTGTGTATGCTCTGTCTCAGGAATAGCTAAAAAGCAATACAGAGCTTTAAAAACCACTAATAGGTATTCATGAGATGATTATTTTCAGCCACTAGAGACTTAATCTGAAAGGATAACATGACCTAGACACAGCCCTACTCTAGGTTATGTGCTGATGAGAAGCAGATATCTGAACCCTGTGTGATTAAATCATGTCAAGTTGCTCATTTCCTCTACCTAATTTTTAAATTACCAACATATTCCTAATAGACCTAACCATCTTCATGCGCACCAAGACCCATGCCTGAATTCTTCCTTGTCACTATCATCACCACCTCCACCATAAAATACTAAAAATATAGACATTTAGAGATGAGTAAACCGGAATATGGGCTCCCCTGGGAGCTCAGAGGTCAAGAATCCGTCTGCCAACGCAGGAGACACAGGTTCAATCCCTGGATCAGGGAGATACCTTGGAGAAGGAAATGGCAACCCACTTCAGTATTCTTGCCTAGGAAACCCCATGGATAGAGAAGCCTGGTGGGCTACAGTTCATGAGGTCACAAAGTGTCAGACATGACTGAGTGACTAAGCAACAATAACAAACTGTAATACAAGTCTTAGTGAAAACAATGTTTTGAGAATCATACCTGTTTCTAGTCACTGGATCTCCTATTTTGGAATTTGTCTGATGCATGCGAGAACAGTATGTTTTCTTAAATAGATTAACATTTTAGTGTTTGTTGAGTGTGCATACTAAATCATACTTCTACATACTTCAAAAGAAATGCAAAGATATCTAAATGAGTCAAAAAGCAGGGCACAAAAGTAACAATAGAATACTTCATTATTTTTGTCACCAGACATTCCAATCATTAATGTTATACTGGAAAACATTAATCACCTTAAATTGTATCTCTGTGTTAATATTTAAGTTAATATAATCAACATCACTTCAAAGAGTTTGTAATTTATTTAGTTCTCTTACAGCTGGTTTAATTTCCTTTAGTCTTTTAGACTATTCCAAGCTTTGAGCAATCAACAAGAAAAAATAGAAAAGAAATCAAGTTGTTTCCAAATACATCCCTTTTCATTTTTTTTTAGGCTTGTTTTTCAAAAGGTAGTAAGCTATGTTCATCCTGTTAAGACTCCTTATATTACCATTTATTTGTGAGATAAAAAATCAAATCTGAGTTTAATGTATATTTCTAACTTCCTCATCTTTTAAAACTTGTAACAGTTGGGGTTACAATCAGCATGACTAAATCATCTGTCACTGGATGGGGAGAGTTCTGGGTCTTTTTCTTTGTGAAAGTCGCTCAGTCGTGTCCAACTCTTTGCGACCCCATGGACTGTAGCTCACCATGCTTCTCTGTCCATGGAATTCTCCAGGCAAGAATACTGGAGTGGGAAGCCATTCTTTTCTCCGGGGGATCTTCCTGATCCTGAGAGTGAACCCAAGGCTCCTGCATTGCCAGCAGATTGTTTACCATCTGAGCTACCAGGGAGGCCCTTTTCATTCTTTTTTAAAAAAAAATTTTTTTTTTTTTTACTTTATTTTACTTTACAATACTGTATTGGTTTTGCCATACATTGACATGAATCTGCCACGGGTGTACATGAGTTCCCAAACATGAACCGCCCCCCTCCCATCTCCTACCCCATATCATCTCTCTGGATCATCCCCGTGCACCAGCCCCAAGCATCCTGTATCCTGCATCGAACATAGACTGGTGATTCGTTTCTTACATGATAGTATACATGTTTCAGTGCCATTCTCCTTTTATTTCTTTAGGTTCAAGTGAACCAGGAAAACTCAAAGAACCAATATAGGCACCAAAGAGTTACAGTTTCACTTGACAAATGCTCACAGACTATTCTTTCCTATAATTTATTTTGGAGTCCTGTCCATATGTAGTAGGCAGAAGTCAGTTGATCAGTAAAATATATTCATTCTTATACAGATTATATCTATTCTTCCCTGTTTTTCATTGTTCTTCTAAGCTCTATGATAGAAGTTAAGCAATATCATTTTCAACTGTCCTGTTTCCTACAGTATAATTTGGATCAAGATTCTTAAGTAGTTTAGACTGCTGAAGACCTCAGAGAATGCATAGAAGACGTTTCAGAGGGGCAATGAAGCTAAATTATTATGCACAAACTCTTGTCAATCATTAGTTAAAGTCATTTCAGAAAGAGATAACTCTCAAATTTGTCTTGCCTGCCCCTGGTCTGAGAAATGTTCATGCCTTCAAAGCATTTGACTTCATTTCAATTCCCTTTCACTAAATTTGTTTTTTATTTTTTATTCAAGGTAAAGGTATTTTTTTCTTAACAGAGAAAACATAAGCAATATTGTTTCTGTTTCTTCCACATCTGTTGTTCATCACTCACTGGTGTCCAACTCTTTGCGAACCCAAAGAAGCCTGCAGCATGCCAGGCTTCTCTGTCCATCACCAACTCCCGGAGCATGCTCAAACTCATGTCCATCAAGTCGGTGATGCCACCCAACCATCTCATCCTCTGTCATCCCCTTCTCCTCCTGCCTTCAATCTTCCCCAGCAACAGAGTCTTTTCCAATGAGTCAGCTCTTCCTATCAGGTAGCCAAAGGACTGGAGCTTCAACTTCAGCATCAGTCCTTCCAACGAATATATAGGGTTGATTTCCTTCAGGACTGACATTTCTAAATCTGACTCAATCTGAAGACACCCATCTTAAATTGGATTTCACTAGAACACTTTGAGCAAGGTGATGGTGAAGGGTCTTCCAAAGAAGCACCCACAGTAGACAGCAGATTGAAAGAGTTAATTCTTAGGTAGGTTGGTAAGAAGTGTGAGAGTTGGATTATAAAGAAAGCTGAGCACCAAAGAATTGATGCTTTTGAACTGTGGTGTTGGAGAAGACTCTTGAGAGTCCCTTGGACTGCAAGGAGATCCAGCCAGTCCATCCTAAAGGAAATCAGTCCTGAATGTTCATTGGAAGGACTGATGTTGAAACTGAAACCCCAATACTTTGGCCACCTGATGCAAAGAGCTGACTCATTGGAAAAGACCCTGATGCTTGGAAAGATTGAAGGTGAGAGGAGAAGGGAACAACAGAGGGTGAGATGGTTGGATGGCATCACCAACTCAATGGACATGAGTTTGAGTGAACTCTGGGAGTTGGTGATGGACAGGGCGGCCTGGCATGCTGCAGTCCATGAGGTCGCAATGAGTTGGACATGACCGAGCGACTGAACTGAACTGATAGAGGAGTCTGGAGCCCTCAAGGAGGAGAAAGGGACAATTTTTTTTTTCCTACATTGCTTTGTCTTAGTCACATGCTTTTTCTTAAACTCTGAGTTATTATGACAATAATCTTTAAGACTAACATCCCTGTAACTCAAACAGTAAAGAATCTGCCAGTATTCTTGCCTGGAAAATCCCTTGGACAGAGGAGCCTGGCAGGCCACAGTCTGTGGGGTGTCAGAGTGTGATAACTACTACTACTACTTCTTTAATCCCAGAGCTTATGATTACACAACAAATAACTCATCTTGCTCAAGGGCACGTTTTTCCTTAAGCTCTATGTGAAAGAAAGTGAAAGGGAAGTCGCACAGTTGTATCCGACTCTTTGCGACCCCATGCACTGTAGCCCACCAGGCTCCTCCATCCATGGAATTTCCTAGGCAAGAATACTGGAGTGGGTTGCCATTTCCTTCTCCAGAGGATCTTCCCAACCCAGGGATCGAACCCGGGTCTCCCGCATTGTGGGCAGATGCTTTACTGTCTGAGCCCCCAGGGAGTATATAACAACAATGTAAAGAACCCTCCTGCCAACGCAGGAGACTCAAGAGACATAGGTTTGATCCCTGGGTTGGGAAGATCCCCTGGAGAAGGAAATGGCAACCCACTCCATATTCTTGCCTGGGAAATCCCATGGACAGAGGAGCCTGGCAGGCTAGGCCTTGGGGTTAAAAAGAGTCCGTCAGACATGACTGGGCACATACATGCAAACAACAAAAGATCAAGGAGGTTAATATAAGTAACATATTTAACATCTTTCTTATAAAATAGTAAAAACATAATTATTATATTAACAGTATTAGTAATTACTGGTTTCACTAAACAGTTTTTCAACTTCCACATTTTCCTTCTTAAGCAAAGTTATACCTTGAATACAAGTTCTCTTAATCTTTAAAACATTCTAGGACAAGGTTTCTCAACTTCAGTACTATGGATATTTGGGATTGGGTTAATTTTCAAGGTTGGGCATTTTCCTATACATTATCGAGTATTTAGTAATATCCTTCAGAGAAGGCAATGGCACCCCACTCCAGTACTCTTGCCTCGAAAATCCCATGGATGGAGGAGCCTGGTAGGCTGTAGTCCATGGGGTCACTAAGAGTCGGACACGACTGAGAGACTTCACTTTCACTTTTCACTGTCACGCATTGGAGAAGGAAATGGCAACCCACTCCAGTGTTCTTGCCTGGAGAATCCCAGGGACGGGGGAGCCTGGTGGGCTTCCGTCTATGGGGTCGCACAGAGTCAGACATGACTGAAGCGACTTAGCAGCAGCAACAGCAGTAATATCCTTGGCCTCTACTCTAGTAGCACTCTTGCCTAGAGTTATGGCAACTAAAAATGTCTTCAGACACAGTCAAATCTCCACTGGGATTAAAGGTCAAGTTGCTAGGAGAAAAATAGTACACGGCATATAAAGAAGTAGTCAATAAATATTTGTTGAAAGAAAGGAGAAAAAGAAAAGTAAAAAAATAATGGAGAAAGAAGGGAAGGAAGAGGGAAAAGGAGAGGAAAAGCAGAAGTCAAGGAGGAAAGAAACAGAGAGAGACAGAGATCCTCTGCAGTAAGTGGCAAGAGTTTATCATAAGTACTGACTTTCACTGAATGAAAATATCAACAGATGATCTGACTGTTAAAGTTCCTCAATGCTGCTGCCATGTACTGCCTCTATGCCAGTTTTATAATCAGATCCAGGGATACAAAGCCCATGTATTATACTTCACCTGTACATGAAGTCTTTTGTTACTTCTCTTCTTTTCCCCTTTTTCTCCGTATCCAAATGTTCTCCAATCTGCCTTAACCTTCAGGTTCATGAGTTTTTATGATAGGTGAATGTTGTCTTAACAAATGACAATACTTGATCTCTTCTGTTTCAGTTCAGTTCAGTCACTCAGTCGTGTCTGACTCTTTGCGACCCCATGAATCGCAGCACGCCAGGCCTCCTTGTCCATCACCAGCTCCCGGAGTTCACTCAGACTCACCTCCATCGAGTCAGTGATGCTATCCAGCCATCTCATCCTCTGTCGTCCCCTTCTCCTCCTGCCCCCAATCCCTCCCAGCATCAAAGTCTTTTCCAATGAGTCAACTCTTCGCATGAGGTGGCCAAAGTACTGGAGTTTCAGCTTTAGCATCATTCCTTCCAAAGAAATCCCAGGGCTGATCTCCTTCAGAATGGACTGGTTGGATTGCCTTGCAGTCCAAGGGACTCCTCTGTTTAGCATTCTGTTATTTTTCAACAGTCTATACCTGGCCCTGTCCAACATGGTAACCACTAGCCAGTAGACTTAGTATGTAGAAAATAACATAAAAAGCTGATTAATAAATTTTATTTGATTACTTGTTTTAATGATAGTATTTTAATATATTGAGTTAAATAAAATATATTGCTAATATTAATTAACTTGTGTCTTTTTACTTCACTAATATGTACCCAGAATTAGCCAAGTTGAAGGCACATTCCTCCAGACTGCCAGCTGTAACCAAGACTTCTTTTTTTTAATTGGAGTAAAGTTGCTTTACACTGCTATGTCAGTTCATACTGTATAGCAAAGTGGATCAGCTATATGTATACATAAATCCCCTCTTTTTGGATTTCCTTCCCACTTAGATCACCACAGAGCACTGAGTAGGGTTTCCTATTCTATACAGTATGTTCTCATTAGTTACCTATTTTATTCATAGAAGTGTACATATGTCAATCCCAATATCCCAATCCATTCCCACCCACCTCCCACCAGTGCCCAAGACTCTCATCACCAAG
Source organism: Capra hircus (assembly GCF_001704415.2). Lineage (NCBI taxonomy): Eukaryota > Metazoa > Chordata > Mammalia > Artiodactyla > Bovidae > Capra > Capra hircus. The sequence goes on from NC_030810.1 coordinate 84,207,114, forward strand.
TGTGCCCAAGACTTCTGTATCAATTAAAAGAAGTTGCAGTCCAAACACAAAGTCAGAAGGAAAACGGCCCTCACTTTAGGCATGAACTCCAAGTTCAATGAGTTTCCAAAGCCACTCTGGTTTGATAACTCACTAAGAGGAACCACAGAACACACTGAAGGCTATTATACTCACAGTTATGGTTTTATTACATTGTTCAGTTGCTAAGTCATGTCCTACTCTTTGCCACCCCATGAACTGTAGCACACCAGGCTTCCCTGGCCTTCACTGTCTCTTGGAGTTTGCTCAAACTCATGTCCATTGAGTCAATAATGCCACCCAACCATCTCATCCTCTGTCACCTCATTATTCTCCTGCCCTCAATCTTTTACAGCATCAGGGTATTTTCCAATGAGTGAGCTCTTCATATCAGGTGGCCAAAGTATTGGAGTGTCAGTTTCAGCATCAATCCTTCTAATGAATATTCATTGATTTCCTTTAGGATGGACTGGTTTGATCTCCTTGCAGTCCAAGGGACTCTTAAGACTCTCCAGCACCACAATTTGAAAGTAACAATTCTTTGGCTCTCAGCCTTCTTTACAGTTCAACTCTCACATGCACACATGACTACTAGAAAAACTATAGCTTTGACTACATGGACCTTTGTTGGCAAAATGGATGTCTCTGCTTTTTCTAGGTCTGTCATAGCTTTTCTTCCAAAGAACAAGCATCTTTTAGTTTCTTGGTTGCAGTCATCATCTGCAGCCGTTTTGGAGGCCAAGAATATAAAATCTGCCACTGTTTCCACTTTTTCTCCCCCTATTTGCCAGAAAGTGATGGGACCAGATGCCATGATCTTAGTTTTTTGAAGGTTGAGTTTTAAGCCAGCTCTTTTGGAGATGGGAATGGCAAACCACTTCAGTATTCTTGCCTCAAGAACCCCATGAACAGTAGGGTTTTATTATAGGGAAAGGACATAAAGTGAAATCAACAATGAGAAGAAACTCATAAGGAAAAGTCTAGGACCATTCCAAATGCACTTGCTATGGTGGTTGCACAGGATGTATGGCAGTCCACACAGAGCACTGCCAACCAGAGGTGCTCACCCAAGCTTCAGTGCACAAAGTGACCAGACTCCACTCCAAGGCTGTTAGGTGTGGCTGGTCCCACCTGAAGCTCTGATGTTGCCAGCCCCTACCCTAAACAAAGACACAGAAGGTATGACATCAGATACGCATAGATGACTCCTACAAGCAAGGACAAAAGCTGAACCTCTCTTAGGGCAAGTCCAGTGTGGCTACACTACTAATGTGACTACCAAACAGTGTTAAATTAACTATGTGGCTCAAGTTATAGTTCTATTAGACAGTACTTACAGGTAAGTACTGTTAAGTACTGTCCATAACCTGGCCTTCCCAGGTGGTGCTAGTTGTAAAGAACCCCCCTGGCAATGAAGGAAACATAAGAGATGTGGATTCTATTCCTGAGTTAGGAAGATCCCCTGGAGTAGGAAATGGCAACCCACTCCAGCATTCTTGCCTGGAAAATTCCATAGGTAGAGAAGCCTGGCAGGCTATGTCTATGGGGTTGCAAAGAGACAGAAATGACAACACACACGTGCGCACACACACTATCCCATAACCAAAATTCTTATATATCCTACTATCCTAAATCTCACTAACATCTTCGGATTTGTATAATTAAGCTGTGTCATACTCTGTCACCTTAAGTTGTGAGGATTTTTCTGGTTTTGTTTTGTTTTGTTTTCCAGTATGACCTATTGGCAACTTTCTCCATTGTTATTCCCCTTTCTAGGTCAGTTTGGAATAACTGAATATATTTACATGTTTTAGAATGCCTGATCTATTTTCAGCTGATCAGCCTGACAGACCTCTTATTAAAAGAATTTTCTCCATCCTTGGAGTTCCATTTTTCCTACAATGAGCTCATCATTTTGGCAGTCTTAAACAGTTGTCCAGGGAAACGTTGACATCATCTAGCAACCAAGTTCTTAACTGAACATTATCCTCCTTTCTCCTCCAAGGAGAAAGAGCCCAATTCTTCACAGACCCTACATGCGCTCTCTAGGTCTTTCTCAGAAGCTTTATTCATCCCATAGTAAAATCAGAAACATGTTCAATTACTTTCACCAAGTCTCCTGTGAAATTTCTCCAAAGACAAAGTTCTCTTCCCAGTTAGCCATTTCAGGACTGCATACAAGTCTCTCTAGATCAATAATTTGTTGATTGGATATAAAATTTGGGATGTATCCACCATTTATTCAATACTTGTATAATATTAAGCAAGACTTATAAAAAGAGAGAAGGTTTCTGCTGTCAATGAACTCTTAGCTTGTAATGGAACTTGACCAAAAAAAATGCCTTACATGAAAAGTGAAAGTTGCTCAGTCATGTCCAACTCTTTGCAACCCCTTGGACTATATAGTCCATGGAATTCTCCAGGCCAGAATACTGGAGTAGGTAGCCTTTCCCTTCTCTGGGGGATCTTCCCAACCCAGGGATCAAACCCAGGTTCCCTGCATTGCAGACAGATTCTTCACCAGCAGGGACACATGGGAAGCTCAAGAATACTGGAGTTGGTAGCCAATCCCTTCTCCAGTGGATCTTCCTGACCCAGGAATGGAAACAGGGTCTCCTGCATTGCAGGCGGATTCTTTACATGGTCAATACATTTTAAGATCATGACAGGCAATCTGAAGACAGACCAAGAACTAAGCTGTTCAGTCTACAGACTATTGATTCCCTGAGGCATTCATTTCACACCATTATTAATCTATACCTTGTCAGAAGAAAAAGAAAATATTAATTTTAAAAAGACCTCAATTAAGAAATACCCATTCTTAAAGAATGTGTGCTGCAGTAGTGAGGACACAATTATTAACTATGTCTTTGCAACTGGGATTTTTAAATCCTGGATCATAGGAGGTAAAAATGAGCCATTAATTATATTTATTTTCGGTTCATCTTCTTATATTACTCCATTCTGTCATGGGTCATATACCAATTACAATGTATGCATGGTGTTTTTATGAACACATTAAGTGTAGATGACAATCACTAATGCAAAACCAACACAACTAAGTTGTTCTGCTGTGTTTAGCTCTGGAGGTGGGCACTGTATGAGACTCTGCAGCCTCAAGCAGTTCTGCTGATGGCTTCCTGTCCCTGGCAAAACCACTGAAGATTACTTTAATAGATGCTACATCTGCACATATGCTGCTGGTCGTCCTTCCTTCACGCTTATTCTACCCTAGCTGACTTTGCACATCTGTCACAATTTGGTGAATAATAATAAATACGCTTATGCAATAGGTGATACTACAAGGCACCAACAGCAAAAAATTCATTATGCAGCTGAGATTGGGGAAATAATCATAGGGTATCAGGGACTACCTCACTGTAGCCATCTTATGCTAGATAAGGAGGTAGAAAAGAAATGTCTTGACCTAATATTTCTCCTCCCTTACTGAAAACTTTATGGAAATTTATGAAGTTTTCTGCCTCAATTATTCATCTGAAGAGAATAGCTATAGGGACTCGTTATATCTGTTTCAGTTACTTCAGAGTGATTTTAAGTAATAATTGAAGGGTTTGTTTTTTGTTTTTTTTTAAGTACTTTAAAAAGATTTTAGTCTCTCACAAGTCTGTACAAACAACATTTTCTTTAAGATTTTATCAACCACAGTCTCATTTTTAATTTCCTTAAATGAGATGGTTTTCCATAACACTACACAATAATCAATGCCTTTCAGGGGACAGGTTTGAAATTTCTATTACTGGTTCATAAGCCTGAAGTTGTCTTCTGAAACAGAAGTCATAATGTTTTGATCACCCATCAAAGACTATTAAGGCAGCAGTTAAGAATCTTCTCAACTGTGCACACTAATCAGGGAAATCTCAGAGATTTAGCTGCAAGTGAAGACCACAAACTGTTTCAGGAAACTTTTTATGTCTCTTCTTTCTTGGCAACAGGTGGTGTACTTTCCCCTTCATTACTAAGGCATTCCTTGACAAATAGCTGTATTACCATCAAGCGGTATAATCATCTTCTACCCTTGTTCGATGCCCACGGAAATGCTTTCTGCTGTTGACTCACTGCAAATTAACTCGATAGTGCTGAAATTAATCACCCAGATTCTTTATCTCTATCTAGAAAAACAGGGAGTCCCTTGGCTTTTTGTCAGTGATACCATGAGGAACCCAACTTTTACATCATTTATAGTTCTTTGTAATTGCCTTAATAAGTCTAATTAGTATACTGGATTTTGTTTTCCAAGGGTTTGCATATTTTTAATGGGTTTACTCTCTTGCTAAATGGTCTAAATAACTTTCCAAGAAGACCAGCTCTCAACAGAGGCAGATTGCTTATCAAAAAAACAACCACTAATCTCAAAATGTTTTTTCCCCATGATTTTAAGTTTAAATATTTAATGTTGGGTTTTCACCAATTATAAGCAATTAAGCTACATTAGTAGTGAAATTTCAAATCTCTTAACACATTTTGCATGATTTTAAGATGAAATATTTAGAAATGAACTTTGGGCAATCTAAGTAAATGTGTTTTGTTGAAAATTAAAATGTCACTGTTTGTTCAAGAGATATTTTCCAAATACAGTCAAAATATTAAATAGTAATAATATCTTATACCTAAAAAGTACTTCAAAGTGTTTTTATAGGCATTATTCATACTAATCAATCTTAAATATTTCAATAAATAGTATAATATACATCTTTGAAGATCCTTGTGCAAAGACAAATATTCTCTTCATGTTTCTTTTTAATGAACATTTTTTACAGTTCTTTACAAACTGGATAAAATGTGTTGGGAATTCTAAGCAAGAGCCAGTGCCCTCTTGCTTAAAGGATATGACTTGATTCCATACATTTTCTACAGAAAAATAAGAAAAAGATCATGGAAGATACTCTGTGGGATAGTATTCACACCATCTAACAAGATACAATATATGGTTACTCTGCTTTTAAGAAAGAAAAAAGAAAGGTGCTCTCTATAGATCAAAAAAGTCAACACACTCAACAGATGCCTCTTGGAGTGTTCACTGGGTGTCTCGCTGTTTAGATCCTGGGGATCATTAGTGGACAAAAAATAATCTCTGATAGACTATAATTTATATTCTAGTGTAGAGACAGCAATAAACAAATATATACGTATAAAATAGAGTCTAAGGTAGTCCTAAGTTCAGGAATAAGAGGAAGGTACAGGGCTACAGAGAGGAAGAAATACCCTTTTTAGAAAGGCCACTCAGGAAAGACTCAATGAAGTCAGAGATGAAAGGACACCTGACCGAAACAAGGGAGAAAGATGTGTGGATACCTGGGGTCAGTGCATTCTGGGGCAAGGAGACTAGTGCCAGTGCCCTCATGGCAGAGCGTTGAGCAAATTCTAGGAACAGGACTGAGGCACATGTCACTAGAATACAAGGAGAAATCCCTCTTGTTAGAGTTTGTGTTACAGTGACTGTTAGATTTCCACATCATGGTCTTAAATGTCTAATGCCTAACACAATGCAAAGAGAGTAAAAGCTTTGAACAAAATGCATAGACATACTGAGTAAGACATACTGAGTAAAAGTCAATATGATCAATATGTGGCCCACACTTAGGTTAAGGAGAAAAAACACAATCGTGATTTAGTAAACAAAAACCAAAGTATTGTTGCATTTTTTCTGATGCCTTAGAAAGTTACTTAATTATATTTTCTATGTCAAATCAAAAATCTAACTTACATTCCATATGAAAGCAAAAAAAAAAAAAAAGCTTACAAATCCATTCGCTTCTTGTGGGGAATTAGAATACAAACTTCACAGTCTGATAAAGCTAAACTTTCATTCTTAAACTCCCTTTACCTTCAGACCACCAGGGAAGCCCCTAAACTCCTCTGGACACTATTAATAAAGATGTTCTCTTTTGAGGTGTGTGCTTTATAATAACAGATGAGAGACTCTCAATTATATATTTTTGCCATTGGAATTTCCATAATCCTGGATTTTTTTTTTTTACCATGTATAGAGTTAGCTTTATTTTTTTTTCCTTTTTTTAAATTTTAAAATCTTTAATTCTTACATGCATTCCCAAACATGAACCCCCCCTCCCACCTCCCTCCCCATAACATCTCTCTGGGTCATCCCCATGCACCAGCTCCAAGCATGCTGTATCCTGCATCAGACATAGACTGGCGATTCAATTCTTACATGATAGTATACATGTTAGAATGTCATTCTCCCAAATCATCTCACCCTCTCCCTCTCCCTCTGAGTCCAAAAGTCCATTATACACATCTGTGTCTCTTACCCTGTCTTGCATACAGGGTCGTCATTGCCATCTTCCTAAAGTCCATATATATGTGTTAGTATACTGTATTGGTGTTTTTCTTTCTGGCTTACTTCACTCTGTATAATCGGCTCCAGTTTCATCCATCTCATCAGAACTGATTCAAATGAATTCTTTTTAACGGCTGAGTAATACTCCATTGTGTATATGTACCACAGCTTTCTTATCCATTCATCTGCTGATGGACATCTAGGTTGTTTCCATGTCCTAGCTATTATAAACAGTGCTGCGATGAACATTGGGGTACATGTGTCTCTTTCAATTCTGGTTTCCTTGGTGTGTGTGCCCAGCAGTGGGATTGCTGGGTCATAAGGTAGTTCTATTTGCAATTTTTTAAGGAATCTCCAGACTGTTCTCCATAGTGGCTGTACTAGTTTGCATTCCCACCAACAGTGTAGGAGGGTTCCCTTTTCTCCACACCCTCTCCAGCATTTATTGCTTGCAGATTTTTGGATCACAGCCATTCTGACTGGTGTGAAGTGGTACCTCATTGTGGTTTTGATTTGCATTTCTCTAATAATGAGTGATGTTGAGCAGCTTTTCATGTGTTTGTTAGCCATCCGTATGTCTTCTTTGGAGAAATGTCTATTTAGTTCTTTGGCCCATTTTTTGATTGGGTCGTTTATTTTTCTGGAATTGAGCTGCAGAAGTTGTTTGTATATTTTTGAGATTAGTTGTTTGTCAGTTGCTTCATTTGCTATTATTTTCCCCCATTCAGAAGGCTGTCTTTTCACCTTGCTTATATTTTCCTTTGTTGTGCAGAAGCTTTTAATTTTAATTAGATCCCATTTGTTTATTTTTGCTTTTATTTCCAGAATTCTGGGAGGTGGATCATAGAGGATCCTGCTGTGATTTACGTCTGAGAGTGTTTTGCCTATGTTCTCCTCTAGGAGTTTTATAGTTTCTGGTCTTACATTTAGATCTTTAATCCATTTTGAGTTTATTTTTGTGTGGGGTGTTAGAAAGTGATCTAGTTTCATTCTTTTACAAGTGGTGACCAGTTTTCCTGGATTTTATGAAATTAAAACCAACCGCTTTTATTTTGTTTTTTAATATTTTAATTGACATTAAGAGCTTGTTATTTTTATAATAATTTATACAAATTTATCCTGGCATTGGGGATGGATGGATAGATAAATTGTGAGATGGATTAAAGTATGTATGCATTAATTATATGAGTATATCATTGGGCATGATAACTACAACCAAAATAACTAAGATATTCTTATATTATTTGCTCTGGAGGTTAGTTTTTATGAGATTTTTGTCACATAATTAATCAAAACAATATTTAGCCGTAGAATGAGATGAAAACAAAAAATCTCCAATTTAAGGGAAAGGCACAGATGTGTAATTCTGTCACTTACTAGCTGCAAGACCTAAGCAAGTTACTCAGCTTCTCTGAATCTTAACTTTCTCTTCTGTAAAACAAAAACTATAACTCCTTTTTGTTTTAAACATTCACTATCAAAATCCATGGCACAGTACCAGGCATTTAATAGGGTACTCAAAGATTAACATCTGATTTATAAGTAGTAGCAGTAGCTTTTATTATCATCACTACTACTAATCATTTATAAGTCTCACTTAATTGGTGGCAGTACAAACAATCTATGTCCCAGGTGAAACTATAATACATACTTGACCCTGCCAGGATCTACTGGTTACTTTAGAGAAAGACTCGATCAGTCTTGCAGTCTTAACTTACTATATGGCAGATGGTAGTCTGGGATAATGTTACTCCTGAGAGTTATGCTATTTTGCTGCACCAGTGATAGTGAAAGGCAATGACCAACATCTACAGAATTAGAAATTCAGTGAAGAAAAATAGGGAAAAGTTTATTCTCACACATTTTGGTTTAATAATTCTATTATAACATAAAGGAAACTTCAATTATTTAATGTTCCCCCAGCCAATGATGGCAACTGACTCCAGTATTCTTGCCTGGAAAACCCCCTGGAGGTCTACAGGCCATGGGATTGCAAAGAGTCGAACACAGCTGAGCAACTAAACCACCAGCCAATGATAGCAGTATCCTTTTATGACTTACCTTCTGAAAAAATCACAGTAACAAAATATACAATTATAAATTATGTAACACTTCTTAAAGAACATATGTTCATCACAATAGCTTTGAAAACAATAATACATACATGCACACAGTGCAGAATAATAATGGGAATAATAATACATTCAAGGCAACATCTAAAATGCATGACAGGAAAGACAGGCTGTCCAAAGAACATTTTTGGGCCAATGGTAACTGTATAGAATACAGTGAATTTGATTCAATACTTCACAAAGAAAAACAGGATAAAGGTCCAAATAATCAGAAGTGAAGCAGCCCATACATTTAGTGTAACACTCTGCTCCCCCAGAGTCCTCAAGGCCACCAACATGGGGTAAGACATAGAATATTCTGAAGATCACCCCCACTCCATTCAAAGTCAAGAGACTAAAACAATACCTACTAGGATGGTTTTTCCAGTGATCATGTATGGATGTGAGAGTTGGACTGTGAAGAAAGCTGAGCACCAAAGAACTGATGCTTTTGAACTGTGGTGTTGGAGAAGACTCTTGAGAGTCCCTTGGACTGCAAGGAGATCCAACCAATCTGTTCTGGAGGAGATCAGTCCTGTGTGTTCATTGGAAGGACTGATGCTGAAGCTGAAACTCCAATACTTTGGCCACCTCATGATAAGAGTTGACTCATTAGAAAAGACTCTGATGCTTGGAGGGATTGAGGGCAGGAGGAGAAGGGGATGACAAAGGACGAGATGGCTGGATGGCATCACCAACTCGATGGACATGAGTTTGAGTGAACTCCGGGAGTTGGTGTTGGACAGGGAGGCCTGGTGTGCTGTGATTCATGGGGTCACAAAGAGTCGGACATGACTGAGCAACTGAAATGAACTGAACCAGAAACTCACCTTTCCCTTCTCCAATTTAAACTGTGAAGTCCTAGAGAAGTTCTCTGCCTTAAATACACTTGGGGACTTACTTCATCAGGCCCTTTATCCTCGGGTATGTCCATCACCACACTCTTAGAACAGACAGCTACATTCTAATCATAGAAAGAATCCTGACATCATTTTTCTAATTCCACCAATCCACCCAATTGTTGGAATTCCTCCACTATCTGTTCAGTTCAGTCACTCAGTCATATTGGACTCTTTGGGACCCCTTGGACTGCAGAACGCCAGGCCTCCCTGTCCATCACCAACTCCCTGAGTTTACTTAAACTCATGTCCATTGAGTCGGTGATGCCATCCAGCCATCTCATCCTCTGTAGTCCCCTTCTCCTCCTGCCTTCAATCTTTCCCAGCATCAGGGTCTTTTCAAATGAGTCAGCTCTTTGCATCAGGTGGCCGAAGTATTGGAGTTTCAGCTTCAGCATCAGTTCTTCCAATGAACATACAGGACTGATCTCCTTTAGGATGGACTGGTTGGATCTCCTTGCAGTCCAAGGGACTCTCAAGAGTCTTCTCCAACACCACAGTTCAAAAGCATCAATTCTTCGGAGCTCAGCTTTCTTCTCAGTCCAACTCTCACATACATACATGACTACTGGAAAAACCATAGCCTTGACTAGACAGACCTTTGCTGGCAAAGTAGTGTCTCTGCTTTTGAATATGCTGTCTAGGATGGTCATAGCTTTCTTTCCAAGGAGTAACTGTCTTTTAATTTCATGGCTGCAATTGCCATCTGCAGTGATTTTGGAGCCCCCAAAAATAAAGTCTGACACTGTTTCCACTGTTTCCCCATATATTTGCCATGAAGTGATGGGACTGGATGCCATGATCTTAGTTTTCTGAACGTTGAGCTTTAAGACAACTTTTTCACTCTCATCTTTCACTTTCATCAAGAGGCCCTTTAGTTCTTCTTCACTTTCTGCCATAAGGGTGGTGTCACCTGCACATCTGAGGCTATTGATATTTCTCCTGGCGGCTGGGAGGAGCTACCCAGCGTCCGAGGCCAGTGGCGGCCGGGAGGAGACACCCCAAGTCCCAGGTCAGGGGCGGCCAGGAGAAGCCACCTTGCGCTCGAGGCTGGGGTGGTGACCCTGAGGAGCCACCCTGAGCCTGAGGCCATGGGTGGCAGCTGGGAGGAGCCACCCACTCCTGAGGCCAGGGCCAGTGGCAGGAGGAGCACCCGAGGAGCAGTGGCTGAGCAGGCTCAGGAGGGCCTAGAGGAGCTATCCCACATTGAAGGTTGGGAACGGCAGCGGTAAGGAGATACCCCTCGTCCAAGCTAAGGAGCAGTGGCTGTGCTTTGCTGGAGCAGCTGTGAAGAGATACCCCACGCCCAAGGTAAGAGAAACCCAAGTAAGATGGTAGGTGCTGCAAGAGGGCATCAGAGGGCAGGCACACTGAAACCATAACTAGTCAATCTAATCACACTAGGACCACAGCCTTGTCTAACTCAATGAAATGAAGCCATGCCTGCGGGGCAACCCAAGACGGGCGGGTCATGGTGGAGAGGTCTGACAGAACATGGTCCACTGGAGAAGGGAATGGCAAGCCACTTCAGTATTCTTGCCTTGAGAACTCCATGAACAGTATGAAAAGGCAAAATGATAGGATACCGAAAGGGGAACTCCCCAGGTCATTAGGTGCCCAATATGCTACTGGAGATCAGTGGAGAAATAACTCCAGAAAGAATGAAGGGACACAGCCAAAGCAAAAACAATACCCAGGTGTGGATGTGACTGGTGATAGAAGCAAGATCTGATGCTGTAAAGAGCAATATTGCATAGGAACCTGGAACGTCGGGTCCATGAATCAAGGCAAATTGGAAGTGGTCAAACAAGAGATGGCAAGGGTGAACGTTGACATTCTAGGAATCAGCAAACTAAAATGGACTAGAATGGGTGAATTTAACTCAGATGACCATTATATGTACTACTGCAGGCAGGAATCCCTCAGAAGAAAAGGAGTAGCCATCATGGTCAAAAAAGGGTCTGAAATACAGTACTTGCATGCAATCTCAAAAATGACAGAATGATCTCTGTTTGTCTCCAAGGCAAACCATTCAATATCACAGTTATCCAAGTCTATACCCCAACCAGTAACACTGAAGAAACTGAAGTTCAATGGTTTTATGAAGACCTCCAAGACCTTTTAGAACTAACACCCCCAAAAGATGTCCTTTTCATTATAGGGGCCTGGAATGCAAAAGTAGGAAGTCAAGAAACACCTGGAGTAGCAGGCAAATTTGGCCTTGGAATGCAGAATGAAGCAGGGCAAAGACTAATAGAGTTTTGCCAAAACAATGCACTGGTCATAAAACACCTTCTTCCAACAACACAAGAGAAGACTCTACACATGGACATCACCAGATGGTCAACATCGAAATCAGATTGATTATATTCTTTGCATTCAAAGATGGAGAAGCTCTATACAGTCAACAAAAACAAGACCAGGAGCTGACTGTGGCTCAGATTATGAACTCCTTATTAGCAGATTGAGACTCAAATTGAAGAAAATAGGGAAAACCGCTAGACCACTCAGGTATGACCTAAATCAAATCCCTTATGATTATACAGTGGAAGTGAGAAATAGATTTAAGAGCCTAGATCTGATAGATAGAGTGCCTGATGAACTATGGATGGAGGTTTGTGACATTGTACAAGAGACAGGGATCAAGAACATCCCCATGGAAAAGAAATGCAAAAAAGCAAAATGGCTGTCTGGGGAGGCCTTACAAATAGCTGTGAAAAGAAGAGAGGTGAAAAGCAAAGGAGAAAAGGAAAGATATAAGCATCTGAATGCAGAGTTCCAGAGAACAGCAAGAAGAGATAAGAAAGCCTTCATCAGCAATCAATGCAAAGAAATAGAGGAAAAGAACAGAATGGGAAAGACTAGAGATCTCTTCAAGACAATTAGAGATACCAATGGAACATTTCATGCAAAGATGGGCTCGATAAAGGACAGAAATGGTATGGACCTAACAGAAGAGAAAAATATTAAGAAGAGGTGACAAGAATACATGGAGAACTGTACAAAAAAGATCTTCACAACCCAGATAATCATGATGATGTGATCACTAATCTAGAGCCAGACATCTTGGAAAGTGAAGTCAAGTGGGCCTTAGAAAGCATCACTACGAACAAAGCTAGTGGAGGTGATGGAATTCCAGTTGAACTGTTTCAAATCCTGAAAGATGATGCTGTGAAAGTGCTACACTCAATATGCCAGCACATTTGGAAAACTCAGCAGTGACCACAGGACTGGAAAAGGTCAGTTTTCATTCCAATCCCAAAGAAAGGCAATGCCAAAGAATGCTCAAACTACTGCACAATTGCACTCATCGCACATGTTAGTAAATTAATGCTCAAAATTCTCCAAGCCAGGCTTCAGCAACACGTGAACCATGAACTCCCTGATGTTCAAGCTGGTTTTAGAAAAGGCAGAGGAACCAGAGACCAAATTGCCAATATCCGCTGGATCATGGAAAAAGCAAGAGAGTTCCAGAAAAACATACATTTCTGCTTTACTGACTATGCCAAAGCCTTTGACTTTGTATACCACAATAAACTGTGGGAAATTCTGAGAGAGATGGGAATACCAGACCACCTGACCTGCCTCTTGAGCAATCTGTATGCAGGTCAGGAAGCAACAGTTAAAACTGGACATGGAACAACAGATTGGTTCCAAATACGAAAAGGAGTCCGTCAAGCCTGATATTGTCACCCTACTTAATTAACTTATATGCAGAGCACATCATGAGAAATGCTGGACTGGAAGAAACACAAGCTGGAATCAAGATTGCTGGGAGCAATATCAATAACCTCAGATATGCAGATGACACCACCCTTATGGCAGAAAGAGTAGAGGAGCTAAAAAGCCTCTAGATGAAAGTGAAAGAGGAGAGCGAAAAAGTTGGCTTAAAGTTCAACATTCAGAAAACGAAGATCATGGCATCTGGTCCCATGACTTCATGGGAAATAGGTGGGGAAACAGTGGAAACAGTGTCAGACTTTATTTTGGGGGGCTCCAAAATCACTGCAGATGGTGACTCAGTTCAGTCACTCAGTCGTGTCCTACTGTTTGCGACCCCATGAATCGCAGCATGCCAGGCCTCCCTGTCCATCACCATCTCCCGGAGTTCACTCAGACTCACGTCCATCGAGTCAGAGATGCTATCCAGCCATCTCATCCTGGGTCGTCCCTTTCTCCTCCTGCCCCCAATCCCTCCCAGCATCAGAGTCTTTTCCAATGAGTCAACTCTTCGCATGAGGTGTCCAAAGTACTGGAGCTTCAGCTTTAGCATCATTCCTTCCAAAGAAATCCCAGCGCTGATCTCCTTCAGAATGGACTGGTTGGATCTCCTTGCAGTCCAAGGGACCCTCAAGAGTCTTCTCCAACACAGTTCAAATGCATCAATTCTTCGGCGCTCAGCCTTCTTCACAGTTCAACTCTCACATCCATACATGACCACCAGAAAAACCATAGTCTTGACTAGAAGGACCTTAGTCGGCAAAGTAATGTCTCTGCTTTTGAATATGCTATCTAGGTTGGTCATAACTTTTCTTCCAAGGAGTAAGCGTCTTTTAATTTCATGGCTGCAGTCACCATCTGCAGTGATTCTGGAGCGCCAAAAATAAAGTCTGACACTGTTTCCACTGTTTCCCCATCTATTTCCCATGAAGTCATGGGACCAGCTGCCATGATCTTCGTTTTCTGAATGTTGAGCTTTAAGCCAACTTTTTCACTCTCCTCTTTCACTTTCATCAAGAGGCTTTTTAGCTCCTCTTCACTTTCTGCCATAAGGGTGGTGTCATCTGCATATCTGAGGTTATTGATATTTCTCAGATCGTGACTGCAGCCATGAGATTCTCCCCATGGACCGCCCTTCTCCTGCAGCTCTTTCAAGTGGCAGCTGTTAATGACCCTTAACCTGAATGTCACTAAGGTAAAAGTGAGGTAGATATCAGCCTCAGTCCTTATTGCTGTTTTCAGACCATTCCCTCCCTAAAATAACCTGCTTTGAATACACTGTCACCAGATTACATCACTAAATATTCCCTATTTTTCTAACATATCAAATGTTCTAGATCATTTTTGCTAATTTCTCAAAAAGTCCAGCCCCTGAGTCTCTCTTCACAATACTATACTTTCTTGCCAGTAGTCATGCATGGATATGAGAGTTGGACCATAAAGAACACTAAGCAACAAATAAATGATGCTTTCAAAATATGGTGCTGGAGAAGACTCTTGAGAGTACCTTGGTCAGCAACTAGATCAAACCAGTCAATCCTAAAGGAAATCAATCCTGAATATCCATTGGAAGGACTGATGCTGAAGTTCAAGCTCAAGCTCCAATACTTTGGCCACTTGATGCAAAGAGCAGACTCAGTGGAAAAGACCTTGATGCTGGGAAAGACTGAGGGCAGGAGGAGAAGGGTGTGACAGAGGATGAGATGGTTGGATGTCATCATAGACTCACTGGACATGAGTTTGAGCAAACTTCAGGAGATAGTGAAGGGCAGGGAAGCCTGGCATGCTGTAGTCCATGGGGTCACAAAGAGTCAGACACAACCGAGTGACTGAACATCAACAGTAAACATGCTAAAAGAGTTTGCTAGGACTGCCATAACAAAATACATGCGACTGGGTAGCTCAGTAAGCAGAATTATTTTCTCACAGTTCAGGAGGCTGAAAGTCCAAGATCAAGGTGCTTACATATTTTATTTCCTCTGAGACCTCTCTTTGGCTTACAGATGGCCACCCACCTACTGTCCCCTTCCATGTGGTTTTTCTATATGCACAAACCTCTCTAAGGTCTCTGTGTGCCCTAACATGCCTGATGGCCTCATTTTAACTTAATTATCTCTTTAAAGACTCTACATCCAAATACAGTCACATTCTGAAGTTCAGGGAGTTACAGCTTCAAGACATGAATTTGGAGGGAACACAGTTCAGCCCATGTGTTATGGATGATCCATTTCACACTGTCCTCTTTTGTTTGCTTTCATGTCTTTTAACAATCCTGTCACTAAAGATAGATCCTTTAAATATTTACATCATATTATGTCATTCACCTATCTGAGCTACTCATTATCAAGACTGCATAGAGGCTTTGCTATAATGGCAACTCTCATAATTTAAATTTATTGCTTCCCACCCTCTGGTGATTCCTCTTCCCAACCTACTCCTAAAAATATTTCAGTCACAGTAACTCTTCAGTCCCAGTAAAAAGATTCCTATCACCTCCCTCTGCCCTTTGATATCCTGATTCCCCTCTTTTAACTGCTTAAATTACATGATTTCTCTTCCCCTCCTCTCCCTTCATTGAACTAATTTGGAAATGCCACAACCCTGGTTAAATACAACTCTCACCATTCTGTTCCTGCATACCTTACAGCTGAACAAAACTAGTCTCACTCTGAATCCCTCAAGAGGGCACTTGCTTCTACCAGAACAGTTATGATCCACATACATTCACTCCCTCACACTCCAAGATGACCATGACACCTGTTCTCTCTTCCACCCTCTCTTCAATACCTCCTCACTCTTAGAGCCCTTGCTACTAACCTCACTGAGACAATTAAAGGATTCAGGAAGTCCTGGCACCATGACCTCTGTGTACCTGTGTCCATCTAGACTCAGGTAGAGTCTGTCTTTCTTCCTGTGGGCATAGATAAACCATCATATGCTGTCTAGGTTGGTCATAACTTTCCTTCCAAGGAGTAAGCATCTTTTAATTCCATGGCTGCAGTCACCATCTGCAGTGATTTTGGAGCCCCCAAAATAAAGTCTGGCACTGTTTCCACTGTTTCCCCATCTATTTCCCATGAAGTCATGGGACCAGATGCCATGATCTTCGTTTTCTGAATGTTGAGCTTTAAGCCAATGTTTTCACTCTCCTCTTTCACTTTCATCTAGAGGCTTTTAGTTCCTCTTCACTTTCTTCCATAACAGTGGTGTCATCTGAATATCTGAGGTTATTCATATTTCTCCCAGCAATCTTGATCCAAGCTTGTGCTTCTTCCAGCCTAGCATTTCTCATGATGTACTCTGCATATAAGTTAAATAAGTAGGGTGACAACATACAGACTTGACGGACTCCTTTTCCTATCTGGAACCAGTCTGTGGTTCCATGTCCAGTTCTAACTGTTGCTTCCTGACCTGCATATAGGTTTCTCAAGAAGTAGGTCAGGTGGTCTGGTATTCCCATCTCTTTCAGAATTTTCTACAGTTTATTTTGATCCACACAGTCAAAGGCATTGGCATAGTCAATAAAGCAGAAATAGATGTTTTCCTGGAACTCTCTTGCTTTTCCATGATCCAGCAGATGTTGGCAATTTGATCTCTGGTTCGTCTGCCTTTTCTAAATCCAGCTTGAACATCTGGAAGTTCACAGTTAACATATTGCTGAAGCCTGGCTTGGAGAATTTTGAGCATTACTTTACTAACATGTGAGATGAGTGCAATTGTGCAGTAGTTTGAGCATTCTTTGGCATTGCCTTTCTTTGGGATTGGAATGAAAACTGACCTTTTCCAGTCCTGTGGCCACTGCTGAGTTTTCCAAATTTCCTGGCATATTGATTGAAGCACTTTCACAGCATCATCTTTTAGGATTGGAAATAGCTCAACTGGAATTCCATCACCTCCACTAGCTTTGTTCGTAGTGATGCTTCCTAAGGCCCACTTGTCTTCACATTCCAGGATGTCTGGCTCTAGGTAGTGATCACATCATCATGATTATCTGGGTCATGAAGATCTTTTTTATACAGTTCTTCTATGTATCCTTGCCACCTCTTCTTAATATCTTCTGCTTCTGTTAGGTCCATACCATTTCTGTCCTTTATCGAGCACCTTAAGCTAAAACAAATTTCAAATCACAAAAAGCAATTTGATCCTCATATCACTTATAATGAATGGTTAATCCTTATAATATATAAAGGCCTCCTAGAAATTAATAAGGTAATCTTATTATTTTATAAATCCAATAGAAAAATAGGTAAAGGCTAGGAACATAGAATTGATAAGTTTAGTTCAGTCCCTCAGTCATGTCCAACTCTTTGTGACCCAATAAACTGCAGCATGCCAGGCTTCCCTATCCATCACCAAATCCTGGGGCTTGCTACTCTTGTCCATTGAGTCCGTGATGCCATCCAATCATCTCATCCTCTGTCATTCCCTTTTCCTCTTGCCTTCAATCCTTTCCAGCATCAGGGTCTTTTCCAATGAGTCAATTTTTCACATCAGGTTGCCAAAGTATTGGAATTTCAGCTTTAGCATCAGTCCTTCCAATGAATATTCAGGACTGATGTCCTTTATGATGGACTGGTTGGATCTCCTTGCAGTCCAAGGGACTCTCAAGAGTCTTCTCCAACACCACAGCTCAAAAGCATCAATTCTTCGGTGTTCAGCTTTCTTTATGGTCCAACTCTCACATCCATACATGACCACTGGAAAAACCATAGCCTTAACTAGACGGACCTTTGTTGGCAAAGTAATGTCTCTGCTCTTTAATATGCTGTCTAGGTTGGTCATAACTTTTCTTCCAAGGAGCAAGCATCTTTTAATTTCATGGCTTCAGTCACCATATGCAGTGATTTTGGAGCCCAAGAAAACAAAGTCTGTCACTGTTTCCATTGTTTCCCCATTTATTTAGTGTGAAGAGATGGGACTGGATGCCATAATCTTCATTCTTTGAATGCTGAATTTTAAGCCAGTTTTTTCATTCTCCTCTTTCACTTTCACCAAGAGGCTCTTCAGTTACTCTTCACTTTCTGCCATAAGAGTGGCATCATCTGCATATCTGAGGTTATTGATATTTCTCCTGGAAATCTTGATTCACGTATACAATTTTTTACAGAATGGAAATAATAATGGTTTTTAACCATATGAAAAATATGCCCAACTGCTCTCATAATACAAATTAAAACTACCATAAGATACTATATTTCTGGATCAGATTGATAAAATCCAAAAGCATTTTATAGATGTGCTCATACATTGCTGCTGAAAGTACAAATTGGTACAAATTCTTTGTAAAGCAATTTGTCATAATCTGACAAAATCACAAACGAATAGACCTTCTGAATTAATGATACCACTTCTGGAATTTATTCTATATGAATCTATTTGCATATTATGAGGTCTGTAAAAGATAATTCATTGTAATACACCATGCATTATTAAAATGCTGGAAAGTGTTCACCAGTAAGACTTTGGTTAAATAAATAATATCTCCACCAACTGAAATACTATTCATCTGTATTAAAGAATGTAGAACTTTATAATTTGATGTGACAGAAACTCTAAGATACAATGTTAAGTGAATACTGCATCATGCAGAACAACAGTATCTTATGTTTAAAAAGCAGAGAAATAAGAATATGTATAAATACTGGCATTTGCTTACATGTATAAAAACAAACACTAGAAGCACATCCAGTAAGTCCCCTACATATGAATCTTGAAGTTGAGAACTTTCAAAGATGTGAACATGCATATGGTTCCAGCAAGAAACCCTCCCTCCTGCAGCCAGTAACCCTTCTTGCCTGTTTACCCCATGCTAGCCCTGTATGCCAGCTATTGTAGTGTACTATTGCACTTTTCAAAGTACTGTGTTATAAGATTTAAAATGTTTTCTTTATTTTTTATATATTATTTAGGTGAAAAGTGGTGTAAACCTATCACAGTACACGGTTATATAGCCAGTTATGTTAGTTGGGTGCCTAGGCTAACTTTGTTGGACTTCTGAACAAACCAAATTTACAAATGCACTCTCAGAATGGAACTTGTTCATATGTTGGGGACTTCCTCAGAAATTAATAAAAGTGTTACCTGTAGAATAAAGAGATGGATGTTAGTTGCTCAGTCATGTCTGACTCTTTGCAACCCCAAGGACTGTAGTCCATCAAACTCCTTTGTCCAGGGGACTCTCTAGGCAAGAATACTAGAGTGGGTTGCCATTCCCTTCTCTAAGGGTTATTCGCAACCCAGGATTGAACTCAGGTGTCCAGCATTGCAAGCAGACTTTTTACCATCTGAGCCACCAAGGAAACTTTTCACTGTGTATCTTTCTGCACTTTGTATATTATTTTTGAACTATGATAATGTATTAGCTATCCTAACAAACACATGTTAAAAATAGTTGCAGAAAAATAGCTTATAAGAAAATCATATCAATGCTATATCATTGAAATTCCAACTAACTTACTTTTATAAACACCTTGACTAAACACTTTATATATACCAAATATGAAAACAGACAAAAAGAATATTTCTCCATTTTGACTACAGGATGAGTGTGGCGAGGAAAGAACAGGAACTGGTAAAGAATTCATTACTGTTATTTATTAGATACTGCAGGCCTGAAAACATGTCAGGGATCCAAATAAAACAAGGCAAGAAGCAGTATTAGAATCAAAAACAACCACTGACAGTGAGCAATACCACTTGCAGAATGAATAAACAGGTGTATAGCCACTTAAAGTTTAATTTCCACATAATAGGAACAAACAGATAAATAAAAGAGAGGCCTTCCCACTGAGACCAAGAAAAATTGGACCACAGAGCAGCAGCATAGCACTATTGTTAAAATAACAATCAAGATAGTGGGTGATGAAAACAGAAGGAAACACAGAAACCGAAGGCAATCCTCCTTATATTTTGCATCAATTAATTCCTTTATATGTACAGTTCAAGGTCCTCAGATGAAGGAAGACTCTGATGCCAATGCTCCCACCTTTGAATACAAAAGTATCTTGTTCAAAAGTGGTGAGTACAAGTACAGACAAATAGATTTCTCCCACTAATGGCTGTAACAATAGTCTTTGCCAAAAACTGGGAGATCAAAGGGGTGTAACCAAATGAACTAAAAATGTAATTGAAGACATACGTAAGAATGAATGGAATTGGGAGTATTCTACCTAAAGAAAAGAAGGGTAAGAAAAGAGGTGAGTAGAATCAGCATCAATAAGAACACATTTAATTACCAAGCATTTCGGACCTTGGGAATCAGAGAATTAAACAAAAACAAACACTCCCTCCAGGCAGCTTTGGAGATGGTACATGCACATTAAAACCAAGTTTATAAATTTGTTGCTTGAGAGTCAATCCAGCACAGAAATATATTTTATTATAGAATGCTATGTCAATACTAAATATGCTAGGCACTTTCATATAAAAATCTGGATTTTCAGTTTCTTTTCAAAACTAGGGCACAGAGGACCACCAAGCGTTGAGAGGTAGCAGTGTTTAAGGAACCCTGGGATGTATTTTACACTGAGAACAGAGGAAGCACCATGTGAGAGAAACCACCAGGGGCCTGGAGCCTATAAAGCTTACAACAAGAGGAAGCACAGTGTTGAGGGGTATATTAAACAGCTTGGGAAGCCGTCACAAAATACCATTGGTTGAGTGACTCAAACAACAGACATTTATCTTCCTACAATTCTGAACGCGAGAAGTATAAGAACAGGGCGCCAGCATGTTCTGGTTCTGGTAAGAGCTGTTTTCCTGCTTTGCAGGGAGCCCTTCTTGCTGTGAACACACATGGGGAACAGTCGGCTCTCTCCTCTCTCTTCCTGTGCTTATAAAGCTATTAATCCTATCGTGACAGTCCCAAGACCCTTATGACCAAATCTAAGCCTATTTACCTCCCAAAGTCCCCACCTTCAACTACAGCCACATGGATGGCGGGGTAAGGCTTCAACACATGAATTGCTGTATGTGTGTGCATGCTTAGTCGTGTCCAACTCTGTGTGACCCTGTGGACCATAGCCTTCTAGGCTTCTCTGTCCATGGGATTTTTCCAGGCAAGAATACTGGAGTGAATTGCCATTTCCCACTCCAGAGGATCTTCCCAACCCAGAGACTGAACCCAAGTCTCTTGAGTCTCCTGCATTCGCAGGCAGATTCTTGACCACTGAATTCATGGAAGCCCATGAATTTATGGGGGTGACACAAACATTCGGTCCATAAAAGGAGCAGAAGTAAGAAATTTGCTGAGTAAGAAATTTGAAAGTTAATGGAAATGTGGTTAGAAGAGACATGACACTTCAATTATCTCTTTCACTCTTTTGTATTTCAGATTCAATGTAGTTAAAAATCTTTGTCCACACAGCATTTCCCTTGTGGTTCGGTGGTAAAGAATCTGCCTGCCAATGCAGGAGGCACAGGTTCAATCCCTGGTCCAAGGAAGATCCCACAGGCCTCAGAGCAACTAAGACCATGCACAACTATTGAGTCTGTGCTCCGGAGCCTGGGAGTCAAAACTACTGGGCCCATGTACTGCAACTACTGGAGCTCTCATGCCTAAAGCCCTGCTTCTCAACAAGAGAAGCCACCACAGTGAGAAGCCCATGCACCATAAAGAAGACGCTGCTCACTGCAACCAGAGAAAGCCTGCCCACAGCAACAAAGATCCGCACAACCCAAAATAAATAAATAATTTTTTTAAAAAAACTGTCTCCTCTCAAAACTTCCCTCTATAATTTACAACTATTATACCACCAAAAATCTCATCTTGAAATATTTCTAAAGAAGGTAATATATATTCCGTTCCATACCAATTATGGGCATAAAAGTCAATTTCACAAAGTACATAAGGAAATTGGTTCTGCTAATTTATATTTACCATTAAAAAAATAAATAAAAAATAAATATTTTTGGTGAGCAGAGACTTAGAATCTGGCCAATAATTTGAGATATTAAATTAGTTAATTAATTAATTTAGTGATGTTAAGTAGTCAAATGAGGTCACAAGTTCTACTTTAAAATTAATTACCTGTGCACATTCTTCAACAATATGGAAGTCTTTCATTTATTTTTCAAAACAGCTGTTAAATACTTAATTGTTAAAAACATGCTGCTAAAAATCTCCTTTTGCCCATGAAAGTCACCATATTTACACCTCTATTATCCTTCCGTTCAGCTTCTTTTGAAAGCAGGTGGCTTTTGTTTCATAATTAGCAAATACTAAATTAGATCATCAAAATGCAACTTTGTCAAGCTCCTAAAAGCTCCTGTATCAGAATATGGTCCAATCCGTATTGGTAATAGAGCTGATACAAGACTGCTCTGCCCAGAGATGGGGTCTCTCATAGCTGTGCAAACCTAATGTTCCCTTCACAGGTCTTACTGTCCTCAAATCTAAAGCTGGGTTTGGAACCAGGAATCTGATCAATGCAGGACAATCTTATCTTTGCTACATTAGGCCCAGAGAAGAATCATAACCTATGTGAACCGCTCTACAGACCTGAGAGTCACTTACTTGCCACAGCTCCACAACCAGCTCTTTGGCCACTTGATCTCTCTGAACTTCAGTTGCCTAATCTTCAAATGATAAATCTTCACTTCCCAATAATAACGCCTGTCTCCTAGAATTATTATAAATTAAATTCTTAGTACAATGTCCAACAAAAAAGAAGGCACTTAAGGCAGGTCAAAAAGAGACAGATTTCACGAATTTACTCTCTCCCTCCTAAACCATACCATAATGGAGTTTTGTCTTAAGGCACAAAGCCACAGGGACAAAGATAACAGAGAGAAGTAAGAAAAGTTTAGAAGTCAGAAAAGTACATGATAGCTGACTAATTGGAACTTGACAGCAGATCCAGGAAGGCAAAAGGCAAAGCAGGCCATGAAGGAAGTGAAAAAGAACCCCATTTAAGACATATCACTTCCCGTCTGAGGTATAGGTGAAAATAAAGCCAAAACAAGAAGTCTGGTAAGAAGTCTTTTAAAGAAGAGTTATCCCGCCCACCATTATAAGACCAGATCACCTGGGTGATGCTTTCTCCCCAGGGCACATTCACATCCTGAATGCTGAGACTTCAGGCTGCTTACCCTTGTACTTCACAAAGGTGGAAAGTCGGGCTTAAAAATAGCTTGTCAGGCGATTAGAAGAGCTTTCTCAGAAGAATATGATGTCTACCTTGAAAGATACGGATCAAAACAAACAAGTAAACGGATAAGTCACCTCAGAAGAAATAAAAGTCACCAAAGCAGGGAGAAGAAATGCTCAAAATATTACTATCAGAAGTAAAATAAAAAATACCGCATCCATGAAAAAGAGAACAGAATGCTATTTTTAAAACTGAGCGTCAGGAAATAAAACAGAGCTTTCCAGTCTCCTCTGTCACACAGGAGGTAAAGGAGTACTCTCCTTGGTAAGGGTTTCCAGAATCAGTAATAATCACATTTGAGTGTTTTGGGCTCCCGCATCCAGAGTTCACATCCTTTTTTAAATGCATCCCCCCGCCCCCAATTCCCTATTCTGATTTAGATATCCCCTATCTGTGCACTCAGCACCCTGTGCATACATCTTTCATAGCTCATACAGAATATACCCTAATTTCTGTTTGTTGTCAATCTTCCATATTTGAGAGCAAAGTTTCTCCAGGGAAGGGCCTGGGTGTTACCAACACATAGCATAGTGTCTGGCATATAGGTAGGTGCTCAGTAAATTTTTTGAGCAGATAAGTAATTGGATAGGGGAATTGTCATCATACCAGTTTGGTATGTCCCCAGGGCTGATCATTCCAAAAACCCATTATCAGCTCTGCTGGACCCCCACAGTAACCTCAGATAAGACACTTAACTAGGGAAAGAACCAGAAAAATGTTTGAGAAGAGGAAGAAGGGATGAGTAGGATCTTCCCTTCAGTAAAGAAGGTCAATTGAACAAATAATATATAATTTTATCAAAAAAAAAAAAAACAACACTCTATGGAGCACCTATGGAATTATGCTTCTGATTGCAAAGGCAAATGCTCTATTACTATAGTTAAACTCCAAATATCCATTTAAGTATTCTAAAATATGAAGAGTGGTCATATTTGAAGTTATTTTCTTCTTTTTGCTTGTCTTTTCTGATGTTTTTACAGTGTACAGGTATTGCTTCAGTTCAGTTCAATAGCTCAGTCATGTCCAACTCTGCGACCCCATGGACTGCAGCACGCCAGGCTTCCCTGTCCATCACCAACTCCCAGAGCTTGCTCAAACTCACATCCATCAAGTCAGTGATGCCATCCAACCATCTCATCCTCTGTCGTCCCCTTCTCTTCCTGCCTTCAATCTTTCTCAGCATCAGGGTCTTTTCTAAAAGAGACCCAGGCATGCATAGTTCTTACAAGCCACACAGATGATTCCAATCCTCAGGCAGGTCTGACAATAGCCATTTACAGAACATATGAAGGCTCATTAGAGCCTTAAGGCAAGAACTAGGACTCCACCCAGTAAATGCTTTCAGTGACTTTACTCATAACTTGTAAGTGGAAAAGTAATCATTAATTCAGTAAGAGGGGTAGAAGACACATAAAGATACATAAAGAATAGGATTTCTCCCGGTGCTTGAGCAATATTAATCCGGATCCAAAGTATCTATTAAGTGAAGACAATGAGTAAGATAGGATTTATCAGGCTTATTTCAAGTTTATCTTGCTTTTCTGTATTTCTAACTCCTAAGGAGTAATTTCTTAGAAGATTAACTCCATTAAAAACCCGCCCTCTTATCCCTTTTGCTAGCAATTCTCTCCAAAGTATATAAAAGCCTATTTCAGTTTTTAAGAAGCTAGTTAATCAAATGGATATTCAAGTTCATTTCTTTGGTGTCCTTTGCTAAGAGTTGACACTCAAATAAGAGCTTATAGCACATGCATTTGAGCTATTAGCCACGTCTGCTAACCATTTATCTTCCTTCTTTTTTCTCAACTCAGAAGCTAAAATTCTGTTAGCCTGTCACTTTATTTTTATTCACTAAAATATTACATTCAAATCACATCACTATTATATTAACGTAATAGATGAGCTCTGTAATTGAATGTGAATACTATCACTTTGCACCCTTCTAGAGTTATTAATTTCACTGTACTCATTGTATTTTTGAATAGGGCTGCACAGTAAATAATACAACAGAAAGAGGCTTTAACCTATTCCCAAAGCCTATATACAAGGATATAAAGCCAGTGGTGTATTAACTTAAAAAATAGATCAATCTTATCTTACAAAGAGAAGATAAAAGGTAGTTCTGTCATTAAAGACAACCATGCTTGAGGCTGTAAACCATACTTGAGAATATAAAGAGAAGCCTGCAAGTATCTGTTAAATTTAGCTTTCTGTCCTTGAAGAAAGTCTCCAACCTGATAGACATTTTAAAAACAAAAAAGCAGATTTAATCATCCAGGCATTTTCTCGTGTTAACTAGGCTGAGAAAGCATAAACCCAATAACAACAACAATAATTATAATATCATTTTACAGCACTTTACAAAGAGCTTTAATACGCATGAAAGTGAAAATTAACTGAATTCTTAAGTATGGCCATTACACTATCCAGATATCCTAAGGCATCTAAATGGAGAACATAACAGTATTCATCAGAAGAGTAACACCATAGTGCCTCAAACCAGCAAGAAAATTCAGAGTGAGAATTAAATATCTGCAGAGCCATGTGAGAAAGACATTTGAATAATACAAGAATTACCCTCAAGTTTTCGAGAAAGAAACTCAGCATTATTTCCAAACAGTATACAAACCTGGTTTAAGGGACTAGCAAGTCGATTTTCAACTCTTTGTACTCATGTTGGTTTGCACCCTCTGGACTTTCCACTGCAATCTGAAACTGGCTCCAGGCGATTTAACAAAGAAACAGACCTCTCCAGACTGGTGGCATGCACACGTATGCTCAGTCGTGCCGGGCACTTTTCCACCCTGTGGACTGTAGGCAGCAGGTTAAAAGGCAAGGGGACTTACCTAAGAGGCTTGTCTTGGGTGGCAGTAAGATGGTAAGATCTCCCCACCCGTCTGGCAGGATCTTAAGTTTGTATAGAGGCTTTAATGGGGTTCAATCAGGTACAAAGTCCAACAATACCTGACTGACGGTCTCAACAACGTCTTACTCTCTCAAGGCTTCATTCATGAAATGGCTTGGGCTGTGGGAACGGAGGGGCTTCCTAGATGGCTCAGTGGGTAAAGAATCCACCTGCCAATGTAGGAGACCCATGAGACGCTGGTTTGATCCCTGGATATGGAGGAGGGCATGGTGATCCACTCCAGTGTTCTTGCCTGGAGACCCCCATGAACAGAGGAATCTGGCGGGCTACAATCCATCTAGTGGCAAAGAGTCGGACACAATGGAAGCGACTGAGCACACAGCCATGGTAACGGAGGGCAAAATGCACATTTCCAGGACGGGGGAGGGGTGAGGAGTGTCCAGAAGCCTGGATCCAGCTTATAGGTCAACAGGCAGTCACACCCTCTGATGACCTCCCTCAGCACTTCATCGCTCGTGACTGGCTCTTAAATTTTCACACCCACCCGTCCTCCGCAATGTGCCCTGTTCAGTTCAGTTCAGTTCAGTCCAGTCACTCAGTCATGCCCGACTCTTTGCGACCCCATGAATCGCAGCACGCCAGGCCTCCCTGTCCATCACCAACTCCCGGAGTTCACTCAGACTCATGTCCATCAAGTCAGTGATCCCATCCAGCCATCTCATCCTCCAATGTCCCCTTCTCCTCCTGCCCCCAATCCCTCCCAGCATCAGAGTCTTTTCCAGTGAGTTAACTCTTCCCAAGAGGTGGCCAAAGTATTGGAGTTTCAGCTTCAGCATCAGTCCTTCCAACGAACACCCAGGACTGATCTCCTTTAGGATGGACTGGTTGGATCTCCCTGCAGTCCAAGGGACTCTCAAGACTCTCAAGACTCACCGCAGTTCAAAAGCATCAAATCTTCAGTGCTCAGCTTTCTTCACAGTCCGTCCAACTCTCACATCCATACATGAGTACCGGAAAAACCATAGCCTTGACTAGACGGACCTTTGTTGGCAAAGTAATGTCTCTGCTTTTGAATATACTATCTAGATTGGTCATAACTTTTCCTCCAAGGAGTAAGCATCTTTTAATTTCATGGCTGCAGTCACCATCCACAGTGATTTTGGAGCCCAAAAACATAAAGTCTGACACTGTTTCCACTGTTTCCCCATCTATTTCCCATGAAGTCATGGGACCAGATGCCATGATCTTCGTTTTCTGAATGTTGAGCTTTAAGCCAACTTTTTCACTCTCCTCTTTCACTTTCATCTAGAGGCTTTTTAGTGCCTCTTCACTTTCTGCCATAAGGGTGGTGTCATCTGCATATCTGAGGTGATTGATATTTCTGTCAGCAATCTTGATTCCAGTTTGTGCTTCTTCCAGCCCAGCGTTTCTCATGAGGTACTCTGCATATAAGTTAAATAAGCAAGGTGACAATATACAGCCTTGGCAGACTCCTTTTCCTATTTGGAACCAGTCTGTTGTTCCATGTCCAGTTCTAACTGTTGCTTCCTGGCCTGCATACAGGTTTCTCAAGAGGTAGGTCAGGTGGTCTGGTATTCCCATCTCTTTCAGAATTTTCCACACTTTATTGTGATCCACAGTCAAAGGCTTTGGCATAGTCAATAAAGCAGAAATAGATGTTTTTCTGGAACTCTCTTGCTTTTTCCATGATCCAACAGATGTTGAAAATTTGATCTCTGGTTCCTCTTCCTTTTCTAAAAACAGCTTGAACATCTGAAAGTTCACGGTTCACGTGTTGCTGAAGCCTGGCTTGGAGAATTTTGAGCATTACTTTACTAGCATGTGAGATGAGTGCAATTGTGTGGTAGTTTGAACATTCTTTGGCATTGCCTTTCTTTGGGATTGGAATGAAAACTGACATTTTCCAGTCCTGAGTCCACTGCTGAGTTTTCCAAATTTGCTGGCATATTGAGTGTAGCACTTTCACAGCATCTTCTTTCAGGATTTGAAATAGCTCAATTGGAATTCCATCACCTCCACTAGCTTTGTTCAAGGTGATGCTTTCTAAGGCCCACTTGACTTCACATTCCCGGATGTCTGACTCTAGGTGAGTGATCATACCATCATGATGATCTTGGTCATGAAGCTCTTTTTTGTACAGTTCTTCTGTGTATTCTTGCCATCTCTTCTTAATATTTTCTGTTTTTGTTAGGTCTATACCATTTCTGTCCTTTATTGAACCCATCTTTGTATTAAATGTTCCCTTGGTATCTCTAATTTTCTTGAAGAGATCTCTAATCCTTCCCATTCTGTTGTTTTCCTCTGTTTCTTTGCATTGATAACTGAGGAAGGCTTTCTTATCTCTCCTTGCTATTCTTTGGAACTCTGCATTCAGATGCTTATATCTTTCCTTTTCTTCTTTGCTTTTTGTTTCTCTTCTTTTCACAGCTATTTGTAAGGCCTCCTCAGACAGCCATTTGGCTTTTTTGCATTTCTGTGCCCTGAGCGGTCAGCAAAGGGTTTCACTAGCAGGAAGGTGGCTCATTTGGCAACTCTCAGGCTGCATTGGAGGCAGATTCCACAGAAGCCATATGGGCACATGCAAGAGAAAACGCAGGAAACGATAATGCGTCCCAATTAAGTAATTGTTTTTCACCAAAAGCCCCATGATTATTTGGACCACTGATTTATTAAGCCCCCTAGGATGGGGGTAGTGGGGGATGGTCAGATCACATAGCTTTCATGTGTTTCCTCATGTGATTTAATAAAGATAATCAGACTCATTAGGTATGAACACACAACAACATTCTGTTTCCATAATGGCACAAGTGCCTCCTTTCCAGACAGTAATAATATCCAAGGCCGTCCAGTTTTGGAGGACAGTATTTTTCATTAGAGACATTTCATTGTTCAGTAAAGACAGGCTTTGCCGCCTATCATTTAAGGTTTGCTGGGTGAATTCAGCGAGGGCTTTGTATGTGTGCTCTAATATCCTCAGGCCAATGAAGGGAACAAAGACAGCAGCTAAGTAACTGTATCAGTAGAAAATAGAATGTGCTCATCCGGCCTAGAGGAGAAGGAGGGTGACCATTTTTGTTACTTTTGGGTGGGGAGGGAGTCTCCCCAGTCCCCAGGGAAGACCTGGATAGAGCACAGTGGCCCAACCACCCTGGTGGAAGCCGTGTCCAAAGATTTATGCCAAACAGCCACCAGTTTTCTTTTGGGCTCTCCAACAAACAGCTGGGTGTCACAACCAGTCAGTGCCAAACAGGTCACTATCCTTCCGTGTGATGGCACGACCACACTGTTTTGGTGACATCCACCCCATATTCCTAGTATAACAGTGTTGGTTCCGTTGAGAGTGATTCAGCTGTTCCCAGCATGGGGATGTGGATGTCCTAATGTCAATAACCCAGCGTGAGCCACAGGAAACTAGCCTAAACCTGAGTGTTAGTCACCCCTGACGCTAGTGGTGCTATTTTTCGGACCCTGCTGGTCAGCAGTTTGAGGGGTTGCCTATGCAGTTTGACTGACAGAAAAAGAATACCCATGCCCAGAGTTGTTGATATTCGTGCCACAGGCCAGGTCTCCGGATCACGTATTGGTAATGCCAGATGAATTAAGAGTACTAGTCCTAGCTTGTTCTACCTTATGTATTGCTTTATGGCTTTCCAGTTCTCTCCCCAGAATGGCACTGCCGCCACAGTAATCCTGATTAGCTAGAAAAAGGAGCCCCTTCCCACAATACACAGTTGGATTGATTCCTTTGTTGGGCATACGAGTGGGCTCACTGTATAAAAGTATTTCCATTTTTTTTTGTTCACCCTGTGACCAGAGAAGCAGCAGACACCTAAGGGCAAAAGACAGATAAGAGAAACCTTGATGGGAAAGTCTTTCCCTTTTAAGTATTACACATGTGACCTGATCCTTAATGTGACTGCAGCTTTAAGAATTTGACCTGGTTGCACATACCATACATATTGGCCAGGGGAGACAGCACTGTCAGGCATGTGGAGATGTGCTGAAGGTGGGATGTTCTAGATCAGGACCCTCCTTTTTCCCCATCTTTCAATGGTGCATATTCTATTCCAGGTATAGCATGTTTCAGTAGGTCCAGCTTACAGTGGGACAACAGGATCTCAGTGCCCAACCCATACCTTTATAAATCACAAACACATCTAATTTAAACGGTAGCCCGGCTTGGGAGATGCCTAGAACTTTTCTCCATTTCATTAGTATTTTTCATTTGTCAAAGGTGATTTATCGCTCTGATCCCCAGTCCCACATATGCCCTTTCTTTACCAGGCAGTGTGAGGGATGGAGGCATCAAAACAGTAGGGAGTAAAAGTCTTCCCTAAACCCCACATCCACAAAGGCTTTCACTGCGTGCTCTTACAGATTGGATAGGCTTGCATCTTGTCAATCATAGTTTGTGGGACAATGCAGATTTTACTTGATCATATGACTACCAAAAACTTTATGGTATACACAAAAATAAACTCAAAATGGATTAAAGATCTAAATGTAAGACCAGAAACTATAAAACTCCTAGAGGAGAACATAGGCAAAACACTCTCCGACATAAATCACAGCAGGATCCTCTATGATCCACCTCCCAGAATACTGGAAATAAAAGCAAAAATAAACAAAGGGGTCTAATTAAAATTAAAAGCTTCTGCACAACAAAAGAAACTATAAGCAAGGTGAACAGACAGCCTTCTGAATGGGAGAAAATAATAACAAATGAAGCAACTGACAAACAACTAATCTCAAAAATACACAAGCAACTTATGCAGCTCAAGTCCAGAAAAATAAACAACCCAATCAAAAAATGGGCCAAAGAACTAAATAGACATTTCTCCAAAGAAGACATATGGATGGCTAACAAACACATGAAAAGATGCTGAACATCATTCATTATCAGAGAAACGCAAATCAAAACCACAGTGAGGTACCATTTCACACCAGACCGAATGGCAGCAATCCAAAAGTCTACAAGCAATAAATGCTGGAAAGGGTGTAGAGAAAAGGGAACTCTCTTACACTGGTGGTCAGAATGCAAACTAGTACAGCCACTATGGAGAACAGTGTGGAGATTCCTTTAAAAATTGCAAATAGAACTGCCTTATGACCCAGCAATCCCACTACTGGGCATACACACCGAGGAAACAAGAATTGAAAAGAGACACATGTACCCCAATGTTCATCGCAGCACTGTTTATAATAGCCAGGACATGGAAACAACCTAGATGTCCATCAGCAGATGAATGGATAAGAAAGCTGTGGTACATATACACAATGAAGTATTAGCCATTAAAAAGAATACATTTGAATCAGTTCTAATGAGGTGGATGAAACTGGAGCCGATTATACAGAGTGAAGTAAGCCAGAAAGTAAAACACCAATACAGTATACTAACACATATATATGGAATTTAGAAAGATGGTAATGATGACCTTGTATGCGAGATAGCAAAAGAGACAGAGACGTATAGAACGGACTTTTAAACTCTGTGGGAGAGGGAGAGGGTGGGATGATTTGAGAGAATGGCATTGAAACATGTATACTATCAGGTAAGAAACAAATCGCCAGTCTATGTTCGATACGGGATAAAGGATGCTTGGGGCTGGTGCATGGGGATGATCCAGAGAGATGATATGGGGTGGGGGGTGGGAGGGGGGTTCAGGATTGGGAACTCATGTACACCCGTGGCTGATTCATGTCAATGTATGGCAAAACCAATACAATATTGTAAAGCAAAATAAAGTAAAAATTAAAATTTAAAAAAAAAAAACTTTATGGTAGTGCCTGTGCCTTTAGTTTTTTGAGAGTTCATCACCTAGCCTCTAGGTTGAGCACTTCTGTCTTTGCAAATGGCACGTCAAGATCTCCAGCGTCTTATCCTGCTCTCCCATCTTGTCTGCCAGCCTTACAGCTAGCAGAGCAATGGACATCCACACATCGTTCTCTGATAGCAGCCTTCTTCCTGCTTTCTGACTTGGGCGTCAGCCTCTAGTCGGGCATTGGTGGCCAGCAACCAGCCCACAGTAGAGGCCAGCCCCCTGCACAGCCACGTGCTTTCCTTCTTTGCTGTGTCTCTGCATCCTGTACACACATGAAATCTGTAATCATCTAACTAACATACGGGCCACCCCTTCCCACACAGAGGTCAGTGGCCAACTCCAGACTTTCCTGGCTGATGTCTTTTTCTCAAAGCTCTTTGGTCTCCCAATTGGCTCACCAGTTGTTAGTTTCATCAAATTTAGGAGCTACCTGAAGAAAATCTGAAACTAGCTTCCTACACAGAGAGCAAGGATAGACCAAAGAATCAGGAAGATCAATCCGAATTGGTAGGTGACAGGTTTAATAAGCAAGGGAACTTGCATACAAGACTTTTCTGGGTGGCAGAAAGCTGAGTGGATCTCCATACCTGTTTGCCCCTCTTATTTAAACTTTATATAAAGGCTTTAATGGGATTCAGTCATATACACATACAGATGGTCTCAACCGCACCTTTTCTCAAAACTACATATCCTGGATATTGCTCTGGCAGAGTACATCATGAGAAATGCTGGGCTGGATGAAGAACAAGCTGGAATCAAGATAGCCTGGAGAAATACCAATAACCTCACATATGCAGATGACACTACCCTTATGACAGAAAGTGAAGAACTAAAGAACCTCCTGATGAAAGTGAAAGAGGAGAGTGAAAACGTTGGCTTAAAGCTCAACATTCAAAAAACGAAGATCATGGCATCCAGTCCTATCACTTTATGGCAAATAGATAGGGAAACAGAGGAAACAGTGGCTGGCTTTATATTTCTGGGCTCCAAAATCACTGCAGATGGTGATTGTAGCCATGAAATTAAAAGACGCTTACTCCTTGGAAGGAAAGTTACGACCAACCTTGATAGCATATTCAAAAGCAGAGACATTACTTCGCCAACAAAGGTCTGTCTAGTCAAGGCTATGGTTTTTCCAGTGGTCATGTATGGAGGTGAAAGTTGGACTGTGAAGAAAGCTGAGCACCAAAGAATTGATGCTTTTGAACTGTGGTGTAGGGGAAGACTTGAGAATCCCTTGGACTGCAAGGTGATCCAACCAGTCCATTCTAAAGGAGATCAGTCCTGAGTGTTCATTGGAAGGACGACTGATTTTGAAGCTGAAACTCCAATACTTTGGCCACCTCATGTGAAGAGCTGACTCATTTGAAAAGACCCTGATGCTGGGAAAGATTAAAGGCAGGAGGAAAAGGGGACGACAGAGGATGAGATGGCTGGATGGCATCACCAACTCAATAGACACGAGTTTAGGTAGACTCCGGGAGTTGGTGATGGACAGGGAGGCCTGGTGTGCTGCTGTCCATGGGGTCGCACAGAGTTGGACACGACTGAGCGACTGAACTGACTGACTGATGGGATAGAATGGGCAGAGCATACATTCCAAGGCAGGAGAGAGTGCAGGGAGCCTCTGATTGCCCAGGTCCAGCAACAGGCAGTAAAATCCTTTGAGTGACCTCCTCCAACAATTGCGAACTCCTTACGGTGGAAAACGAGACTGCTTCCTCCTCTTTTTCTTAAAACCCAGCATGGTGCTAAATATGTAGAGGGAGCTCAACAATATTAAGAGAATAAACGAATATGCTTTTTCTTTTAAAATTTCACTTTATTTTTTTTCTCACTTTATTGAAGTATAGCTGACTTTTACTAAACCAACTAAGGTTTTCATATATATAGTCAGTCTAGTAAGGCATCACTAACAATTCCCACACCACAACTCTTCTGAGTGAAACACAGGCAGTGATTAAATAAAAACATGATGTCTAATTTTCCCTTTTCCTTTGATATATAGAAAAAGAAAAGCTAAAAAAAAAAAAAGCCTGCAGAACAGAGATGGAAGAAACGAAAAGCTTGGGTCCCTCCTTGATGCAAAGTCATCCGTAGATACAGTATGATCCATAATGACTTTGAGGAAGCTGAAAACTGAATGCTGTATATACAGCAATATAAGAGGAGGAAGTACTGTTTCATGCAACAACATGGATTAATTTCAAAACACATAGAGACAGCAAAGGAATCTAGACCAATGATGAGTCAGTTAGCCTCTTTTTGCTTATTTTCTGATCTCTAAAGGGGTTAGCCACCTCATGCGAAGAGTTGACTCATTGGAAAAGACTCTGATGCTGGGAGGGATTGAGGGCAGGAGGAGAAGGGGACGACAGAGGATGAGATGGCTGGATGGCATTAGTGACTCAATGAACGTGAGTCTGAGTGAACTCAGAGTTGGTGATGGACAGGGAGGCCTGGTGTGCTATGATTCATGAGGTTGCAAAGAGTCGGACACGACTGAGCGACTGAACTGAACTGAACTAAAAGGGGTTAATTATAATACCTACCAGAGAGGTTTTATGAAACTCCAGTTGTCTCTGGGGTATAGAAAGCACAAAATAAATGTTAATTGCCATCAAAATAATTAATATTATGACTATGTGTATGGTGTTCCACTAGACTGTAGGAAGATAAAGGAAACTGGTTCCTGCCTAAAAGAAATTTACAATCCTATAGAAAAGATAAATAAGTGATTGAAATAACTACTATGTGCCTTGGTTTACTAATGTCCACCTCATGGATTTTGAGAATCAGAGATTATTCCCTAAAGTATAAACTCCATAAAAGCAGGGATTTTTGTCTGTATCGTTTACCCTTATACTTTTTAATATAGAATGTCAGCTGTTCAGCACCTATTTGCTGAATGAATTAATTAATGATGCATATAAAACATTTAAACAATGCTTCATACATGGCAAACACACAAACTTTAGCTATTATTAAAGCACTTAATATATAATATGATAATAAAATAAATAAATTATATAAAGTATAAAATATTGAGTCAAAATAACCATACAAAAAATATGAAATTACTGATAGGAATGATTATTTCTATCTCAAAGGACTCAGGCAACAACAGAAACCTAGTTAAACAAATTGTGTATTCATACAATGGAATACTACAAAATAAAGTAAGGAAAGTGAAAAATACTGCTACACATAGTCACATGGGTGACTCTCACAACCATAATGGTGAGCAAAAGAAATTAGACACAAGGGAACACATACCACATGATTTAGGTGTATATGAGGGTCAAAAAGCCAGGTCACTGAGTATTTTACGGTATTATCAGGATACTTATCTTTGGGAAGGAGAAAAAGTACAGGATTAGAGGGACACAGGTACCGTTATGACTCTGGTAATGTTTTATATTTTGATCTTGGTGGCACTATGCTTTATATCTTGATCTTGAACAATAATGATTGTTCATTCTGTATGTATATTTATGTTATTAATAGACAGCTTTGTTTTTGCTGTAGTAGCAAGAACACCAATATCCCAGTGGCTTGTAACAATGAAAGTTTTATGTTTCTTGCTTCCATTATATGAGAGCTAGTCTATTGGGTTCATTTAGGCTCAGCTCAGCTTGGCTTCTTTCCAGGAATCTTCTCTTCCTGGACCCATGCTAAAAATGTAGCCACTATACATGATTTTTTTTTTTCACATGGCTGGGTTCAGAAAGTCAAGGGTGACTAAGGCAAAGTTTGTTGTATTAAAATCTTTGGCTTAGATATGGTGAACAGCTTGTTCAAAACTTTGCTTCTGATCTATTTGATCAGTCACCTCCCCATGCCTTGAGTAGCTAGTCGTGTGTACTCAGTCACAGCCAATTCTTCATGACCCCATGGATTGTAGCCTGCCAGGATCCTCTGTCCATGGAATTTTCCAGGAAAGAATACTGGAGTGTGTTGCCATTTCCTACTCCAGGGGATCTTCCTGGCCCAGGAATCAAACCTGCGGCTCTTGCATCTCCTGCATTGGCAGGAGGATTCTTTACCACTGCCATGAGCGACACCCATAGTTCTCTGAGCCATAGACTAATTTTGAGATAGTTAGCAATATTTAGCAACTTTCAGTGGGAATACCCATTGGTCTCAATGCTGAGCTGTTTTCTCCAGCAGAAAGCATTATTTAACAGATGTAATTGAAATCTCAAATCAGTTCATTTTGAATTTATCAAAAGGGACATCATCCTGGCAAGGTGGGAGGCAGGGAAGTTGTTTGGAATAGGACTCTCCCTGAGATAAGAAAGCTTTTTCTACTGGCCTTGGAGAAGCTGTGTGTTGTGAGAAAACCTGGGAAATGACCCTGTGGCAAGGAGCTGCCAGCAGCCTCTAAGGCCCAAAATACCCTCCATCTGGAAGTCGGGAAAAGAGGGAAACCTCAGTCCTACAATTGCAAGGAACAGCAACTTCATGCTTGAGGAGAGAATCCCAAGATCCAGAAACAAATGTAGCCAGATGAACACCGCCAGATGAACACCGTGATTGCAGCCTTGCAGAGGTCCCAGTGAGGCATGCCTGAACTTCTGACCTACAGACACCATGAGATTAAAAAATGGTTGCTAAATTTGTAGTAATTTGTTTTACCACAGCAGAAAGAATAACAGACCTTTCATCCCATAATCTCTGCATGGCCTGCAAGTCTGCAGGCTGTCTAGTGCAGGAGTTCTCAAATTTCTGCATCATACACATTCATGCATTTATCCATTCATTCATTTGTTCAGCAAACATTCTGGACATCTACTCTACACTAAGTATTTAGAAACAAGGGACACATTAGCAAACAAAAAGACAAAACCCCTTGCCCCTAAAAAGCGTATGTCTTGTGTTAATGTAATCTGTTATTCTTACTTTTCTTTTTTTACTTAGGTAAATTATTATACCACTTTTAACTCTCAACTTTCTTTCTTCTATTGTTTATCTTTGGCTCTGATGTGATGTCCTCCCAGAAATACTTATTTTTAAATTCTTTTCCTCTTATTTTGAAGGTCTATTGTTTAAAAATATATTTTTTAAAATCCTAGTATAAGAATTGAAGGTAGTTTCTTTAGGACTTCAAGGATTAATTTAATTATAATTCTCAAAGTGCATGTTGGGGAAGGGTAAAGGAATAATGACACAAAAATGTTATAAATCTCTCTTTGATATGAATATTCATTAAATGATGTAGTTCTTGCCATGTTTCAGTTACTTGGAAGCTGCCAGCATAAAAAGAGGCACTTCTGTCAAAAACAAAAAAATCCTTTATAGAAAATGAACACAAAAGGTGGTGATTTTTGTATTTAAATACATTGGAACATCAAAAATAGAAAGCCCAGGTATATGTAACTCTCATAATGTGTATAGTATCTTTTAGATCCACAGAGTATTGGCCCATGATTAAACCTAATACTAAAACAGATGAACAGCAAATTCATAGTTCCCTGACTATAATATTATGAGTAGTTCTAATTCTTTTGAAAATTGTGTGTATTGGATTGTTTAGGTAGTGACAAGAGGGATATTATGAACTTAATCCATAACTAGCAATTCAATTTAAATTTATTGAGCCCTCTTAGTGTATTAAATATGGCATTTTAACAATTTTAAGTGTAAACATTGGTTATGACAATTTAACAATTTCTGCTATAAATCAGGCAACTTTATTGAAAATCGTTTCCACGAGTCTTCATTGAAGACTATTAAATACTCTATGTCAGGCTCTGTTCTAGTGCTAGGAACTATTGATACAATAGTGGGGAAAAAAACTCCAAGTCTCCTGGAGTTTATATTTTACAGAAAACAAACAGAAAAATTACATACATTCAGCTGGAAATTCAGCTAATAATAAAAGAGATGAAGGAAATAAACCATATCTTGGGTTAGAAAATAGTGAGTTGTTTTTTTTGAATAGGGTTTCCTTTTTTCAAGACTTTTTGATGTGATCCATTTTTAAAGTCTTTACTGACTATTGAATTTGTAACAATATTGTTTCTGTTGTCTGTTTTAGTATTTTGACCCCAAGGCATGAGGGATCTTGGCTCCCCAACCAGGGATCAAACCCACAACGCCTGCCTTGGAAGGTGAAATCTTAACCACTAGACCACCAGGGAAGTCCCAGAAAATAGTATTTAAAAGAGCCAGGGAAGGACTTTCTTTGGCAATAATATTTAAGCTGAAACCTGACATGAAAAGGAGCCACTAAAGTGAAGTGCTAAGAAGAAAAACAATGTCCCAGCCTCTGCAAGAGCATAAGTGAAGACTTACAACAGGAAAAAGGTGGAAGACCAGTCTACCTCAAGCCCAAGGAGGAGTTGGGATGAGTAGTTGAGATAAGATGGGAAGTTACTTGAAGTTACTGGATTGTTTCAGTGGCTGGAAGAAGTTACTAGAGAATTACATAGTCCAATTGAGATTTTGAACAACTAATTCTTGTAGCTCTGTGGAGAATGGATTAGACAGAAGTAAGACTGGAAATTGAGAGATTTCTTAAGAGACTGATTTCCACATAAACAAAGGTGGAAAATTAGACTAGGGTGTAGGCAGTGGAGAAGAAAAGATGCACTCATACACTTTGGAGGTAAAACCAACAAAACTTATGTTCTGATGTTTCCTTAAAAAGACTGCAAGTAAGTAAATTGAAAATAAGGTAGTGAGTGAATGCATTTAAAAGAGGAAGAAGATTTTGAGGACAGAAGGAATGAGAGACGTATACACTAAGTAATAGCCTAGAAGTAATATATTAAAGTGGCCACATTTATAACTTTAATGACATGTCCTGTTCTGGGCCTCTATTTTCTTAAAAAGATATCAAGCTGGGCAGAGAGGAAATGCTCTGAAGATTTCTAGCCTTAAATGGTTTAGCCTAGACCACTGAAAAAAAGATAATTTACCCAATGAAATTAATGAAGCAAAATCTAACTAACATCATTTTACTGAGAAATAGTTCACACTCTGGCTGCACAAATTCCCTGCGTAGCTTTTAAAACTATATGCGCAGGCTCCACTGGAATGCTTCTGATTTAATTAGTTTGAGGTGAGACACAGGTATTTTTTAAAAGCTCCACAGAGGATTCTGATGAGCAGCCAAAGTTGAGCCCTGAGTTAGAAGTACAGCTAAGGGGACTGCCCTGGTAGTCCAGTGGTTAAGAATCCTCCTGCTAATGCAGGGGACCTGGGATCAATTCCTCATCCTGGAAGATCCAGCGAGGCAAGCAACTAAGCCATTGCACCTCATCTACTGAAGTCCCCACGCTCTAGAGCCTTTGCTCTGAGACAAGAGAAGCTATCACAAAGAGAAGCCTTGGCACCACGACTAGAGAGTAGCCCAACAAAGATCCAGCCCAGCCAAAAATAAATGAAAAAATTGTTATAAAGAAGTACAGCTGAGGATGTCAGGTCAATAAACCTATTTCATTCAATGACAGATTAATAGAGAATGGGCTGAAGGAACCTTCCCCCAGATAAGGAATACAGGCCCATTGTTAAAAAGAAACAGTTTGAGACTACAAGAAAATAAAAGTCAATTTTCTTCGTGTTATTTTTTTTTTAAGCTAGGAGAAAATTTTTTTCTCACCTTACTTGTGAAGAACACAGACACCCATATAGACATCACAAGTATTTTTAAATGCATTTATTTCTACTATGAACATCTCAGAGGGAAGAGGTTAACAGCTGATAGTTGACTAAAAGGAACATAGAAGAGGAAGAAAGGATTACCAATCTAGCCCAGACATGGAAACAGGCAGGAAAAAGTGAGTTGAAGCAGAGAAATGATCACAGGTGATGAAGGATTCAGTTACCTATGGAGGGAAAAAAATCAGCTACCAGAATATACCTAGCAACAGTTGCTTTTCAACTATTCCTCGGACTGGAAGTTTCCAAGATTTAAGCCTTGAATGAGTCACAGAATTACCCGGCAGAACTAAGAGCCAAATAACTAATCTCCTAAAATAGAGAACAGAAACTTAATTTTCAACTGCCTTGAAGATTCTTTGTTGCTGGAAGGTGCATGGGTAATTGAAGGCAAGAGTACTTACATAGCTTGCCCTAATCATTCCGTTCATTTGTGGTCTCACTGGAATCCAGACCAGGGTTTTACACTGTTGGGTTTTTACTTTGTTTCATTTACACTTTTGCATTCTGCTGCTAAGTCGCTTCAGTCGTGTCTGACTCTGTGCGACCCCATAGACAGTAGCCTACCAGGCTCCCCAGTCCCTGGGATTCTCCAGGCAAGAATACTGGAGTGGGTTGCCATTTCCTTCTCCAATGCATGAAAGTGAAAATTGAAAGTGAAGTCGCTCAGTTGTGTCCAACTCCTAGCGACCCCATGGACTGCAGCCTACTAGGCTCCTCCGTCCATGGGATTTTCCAGGCAAGAGTACTGGAGTGGGGTGCCATCGCCTTCTCCCTTTTGCATTCTACCTCCCCTGAAAACGGAGAAGAAAAACACGTAGTGCAATTTCCAAATCTCCACTTTTGGAGAGCTTTAAGAGTTGCAACTGTCCAGATGAGGCAGTAGGGTGTGCACGGTGCCGCCCAGAAAATTCTGTATAATAAAAAATCTGGGAGTTGGACAAAACAAAACATGGATTTTCAGTTTTAAGTGGGCGTGTCCACGTCACGAAGGGCGTGAAAGCAAAAGAGACTGAACAATCTAAGGGAAGGAGAAGGAACGTAGAGAACCATGGAATGTGAGTGCAGGGGATGGAAAAGGGATTCCAAGACACCAAAGGAGCAAGAAAAAGAGCAGAGTACAGATCATTGGTATCTGGCTGACATTCGCCCGGCGACCTGCCAAAACAGGGAGGCAGGAGCGCGCACTACAACTACCATAAGGCTCCGCTTCCTGGAGCCCGAGGCGCGGCGCGCAACGCACGCCGGGAGTCGGCCCAAGCCGCCAAGATGTCGCAGCCCAAGAGAAGAAAGCTTGAGTCGGGGGGCGGCGGCGAAGGAGGGGAGGGAACTGAAGAGGAAGATGGCGGAGAGTTGGAGGTGGCTGTGCCGCGACCCCGGAGGACTAGGCGGGAGCGGGACCAGCTGTACTACCAGTGCTACTCGGACGTATCGGTCCACGAGGAGATGATTGCCGACCGCGTCCGCACCGATGCCTACCGCCTGGGCATCCTGCGGAACTGGGCAGCGCTGAGAGGCAAGACCGTGCTGGACGTGGGCGCGGGCACCGGCATCCTCAGCATCTTCTGTGCCCAGGCAGGGGCCCGGCGCGTGTACGCGGTGGAGGCCAGCGACATCTGGCAACAGGCCCGGGAAGTGGTGCGGCTCAACGGGCTGGAGGACCGGGTGCACGTCCTGCCGGGACCGGTGGAGACGGTGGAGTTGCCGGAGCAGGTGGATGCCATCGTGAGCGAGTGGATGGGCTGCGGACTTCTGCACGAGTCCATGCTGAGCTCTGTGCTCCATGCGCGGACCAAGTGGCTGAAGGAGGGCGGTCTTCTCCTGCCGGCTTCCGCCGAGCTCTTCGTGGCGCCCATCAGCGACCAGATGCTGGAGTTGCGCCTAAGCTTCTGGAGCCAGATGAAGCAACTCTACGGCGTGGACATGAGCTGCCTGGAGAGCTTCGCCACGCGCTGCCTCATGGGCCACTCAGAAATCGTGGTGCAAGGCCTCTCCGGCGAGGATGTGCTGGCCCGGCCGCAGTGCTTTGCTCGGCTGGAGCTGGCCCGCGCCGGCCTGGAGCAGGAGCTGGAGGCCGGGGTGGGCGGTCGCTTCCGCTTCAGCTGCTATGGCTCGGCTCCCTTGCACGGCTTTGCCATCTGGTTCCAGGTGACCTTCCCCGGAGGGGACTCGGAGAAACCCGTGGTGCTCTCCACCTCGCCTTTTCACCCCGTCACGCACTGGAAGCAGGCGCTCCTCTACCTGAACGAGCCGGTGCAAGTGGAGCAAGACACGGATGTTTCCGGAGAGATCACGCTGCTGCCCTCCCAGGACCACCACCGTCACCTGCGCGTGCTGCTGCGCTACAAAGTGGGCGACCAGGAGGAAAAGACCAAAGACTTTGCCATGGAGGACTGAGCGTGGTCTTCTCTCCCAGCTACCTCCCAAGGAAGCCAGGCGCTGAAAAGGCGGAGGGTTGGTCGGCGGAGTAAAGGAGGTTTCACGTGCAAGTAGGCAGTATTATCTTCCGTCTCCCTTTACCCCAGGGCTCCTGGGGAAGGAGAGTGACTTCAGTCTCGCTTCGTGGAGATTCTTCTGGCGATATTTATTAAAAAGTGTTTTCGATCCCCTGCCACGACCGAAACAGCGTGTTTATTAAGGGCCCGTTAAACCTCAAAAGCACGTGGTACCAAGCACTCCTTTTTCTATTTCTTTTGTTTCTTGTAAATTAAAGGGGGAAAAGGGTATGAAATTATCAGTTTGTGAAGGTTCCATTCACTTCCCTGACACCTCACACCCTAAGTCTAAAGCCAGGGAAAGGGTAAAAGGGTTTATAGTTAGACTCCATGTATTTCCAATAAGACGGGATATCACTCCAGAGCCATATTCTCTCATTTTCTGAATTCCCTCTCTTCCCAGGTGCCTCTAGACTACAGTATTTTGTCCTCTTTTTTTTTTTTAATAAGTTTTACTACTGATAACGTGGGGGAGGTGAATGAGGATAAAGTTTAAATAACACCTACTTCTTTAAGATGCTAAAGTTGATGACACCTTACTCCATTAAGTGAAATAAACTTCATACGTACTAGTACAGCATACCTAAGAAATCTAGAAGGGTACGTGTTGGAGAAAAAGACCTGAAATACAGTAAAGTAGTATGGACTTTTTGTCTTTACTGTTAAGATTTAACCAAGAAAATTTCATGTAAGTTCCATAGTAAAAATTTTGTGTGCTTTAAAACAAACTGATAGAGGCGATTTCTTCTGAACTTGGTCCAAGGGTTTATTTATCACCTTGGGTAAATTATTTAAGTAAGGAAAATATTTTCCCAGCTCGAGAATTAAAATCCCTCATTCAGGGGGATCATGTGATTTGGCCTACTAACATCAAGTGAAAATGTTTTTGTTAGTGTTTTGTTTGTTTTCTTTTTATTTAGGTCAGCTAAATGTGAAAGTTGTGAATTTAGGAAAATCATTTGTAATGTGAGTTATGTTATCAAATTTATTTTACCCATGTTTCCCTCCTTATCTCTGGCAAATAAAGCACTGGCATTCTCTATTTTTATAGATGAAGTAAGAAGTCTTGTGTACTGTTTGAGTTATAACTTTTGCCTTTTTAATATTGTTCTTAAAAATGGTGTTATAACCCCTATAGAGCATAGCTTAAGGATAATCAACTATGCTTAATGTATGGTTTCTTTACACTAGTAGCTTTAGTGTGCTAATAGAAAGCAGGTGTGAAAATCTGGTCTGAAGCAGCTCTGTTGCAACAGTTTTTTCTTCTTTATTCATCACTTATTAATATACTTAAATATAACTAATTTGCTAAAATTTGGTATCAACACATGAGATCTGCCATTAGTAAGGGAACTATACATATACAAAATCATCAGCTTTACAAGATCCTTGACTTGCAATACATTTATAGTTGTCACCATTGTTGGTATTAGGATAGTTAGCTTATGCAAATGGTACAGTCATAGCAATTTAGGCCTGGTTTAAACTAGAGTTACAAATTGGTTCCTTATGTTAGGGTCAACTATATTTTATGTTGAACATTTATTAGCATTTTAGTGTACAGTTTTGAGTGAATTTCCAGTGTTTATTTTAACTTCGTACCACAATCTCTTTGTTGTATGAGTACTTGAAAGCATTCTTCCAAATTCCATTTTTTAATATAGGTCTTATACAAGTATTATAGAGTTCTCATTACCAGTATAAGCACACAAAGGGACACTAGTTAAAACTTTGGTTAACTATAGACGTAAAGGTAAGTGTTTTGTAATTAGAATTAAAAATTCTTTTTGTAACTGTTTCCCCCAAGTAAGATGGATTATCATAAAAATGCAGCTATACAGCTAAAGCAATTAATTAAGAGGCAACAGTGTAGTGGTGAAAAGTCATGGACTATGGAGCCAGACATCTCATGCTGCAGTCTGGGCCCCACCACTCTTAACTGTGTGACTGTGGGCAAAATACTTAACATCTGTTTTTTCTCCACTGCTGTCATGCAAACAGGGCAACAATCACACTTGCCCCATAGAAATGTGAAGATACAGTGAGTTAATACACGTAAGCACGTAGTACCTGGTACATAATAAATCCTTGCTGTTGTAATTATAGAAAAGTAATATGCAAACCTGGAGCACTCAGACACACAGAAAATGTACCACAGAATAAATGAGTCAACGTTTTGATTTTTTTACAGGTGTTTGAAAGTATGAGCATGGCTGTATATGATAAGCAATGTGACACTGGACACCACTTGATCCAAAGAAAGCCCAGACCCTGGAAGTGATGATACTTCCGGAAGGATGAGATTGTGAGATGCACCAACATTCAGGCACTGTCCAAACTCTGTATGAGCTGGTACTGAATCCTTCGGGTCATTTGGGCAACAGGAAGGAACTACCAACCCTAAGGAGAGAAAAACAAGATTAAGTTTTACCTGCTCCCCTCAAATAGCTTACATTTATTTAGCACGGTGAAACTTTCCAGCTATTTCCATTAACTCACTGGACCAATGGACATTTATTAAGTATTCAGTATATTAGTCATTG
The DNA here is from genome assembly GCF_001704415.2 of Capra hircus. Lineage (NCBI taxonomy): Eukaryota > Metazoa > Chordata > Mammalia > Artiodactyla > Bovidae > Capra > Capra hircus. The sequence continues at coordinate 84,251,741 of NC_030810.1, forward strand.
TGATAAACACTTAGGATAGAAGCCAGTAAAACATAGTGTCTATCTCCAAGTAGGTATAATATGTTCACAGAATAAACCAGTAAGTAAAAATAATGGGCAAAAGACTAGGATGGTGTAGATGTTAGGGTGGTCAGGTAATTATCTTCACCTTACATACTAGGAAAAAAGGTAACACCTTTTGAAGAATTTAGCCTAAGACTATACAGCTAATTCTTGACAATTGAACACAAGTTTTTCAATTCCTAACCCCCAAATAATCCCAAGTTTAAGGAAGTCCCACTGGAGCTCTATCTCGTGGGCCTCAAAGAGCCACCTTTACTATATAGGATCTTCAGTTTGACAGATCCTAGACACTCAACAAAGGATTCCCTGTTGCCCTTTCCCTATGTGTGTCCATGTGTTCTCAGTCCTGTCTGACTTTGTAACCTCGTGGACTGTAGTCTGCCAGGCTCCTCTGCCCATGAGATTATCCAAGCAAGAATACTGGAGTGGGTTGCTCTTTCCTCCTCCAGGGCATCTTCCCCACCCAGAAATCAAACCTGTGTCTCCTGCATTGGCAGGTGGATTCTTTACTGCTGAGCCACTTGGGAATCTGCTTCCCATTCCCTAACAGAGCTAATCAAATGTGGTCCCCCCAGGAACTTGAATCCTCAACACAGTAGCAAAGGTAGACAGACTCTACCATTCTACTTGGTACTTGGTGCTGGAGAGCAGAGAGACCTCTGACCAGGTCACTCATTTAATAAATACCAACTATCTAACATTTAAGTTCTGTAACAAGCAGATCTTAACATAAAAACCTGAAGTGCAGCAGAGAATAGAAATTGCCTTCATCAATAATTTCCAGTCATTCTTTAGCTTGGAAACATTTCATTCCAACTAAATCTTGCCCCTGCTGAAGGATGAGAGGCCAGCTGTCTTAACAATTTCATCCTTAAAATTTTTCCCAAGTGCAAAAATGCTTCTTATCATCACATAGATTATGAACTCCTCAATGAAAAAGTTGCTATATGGTGCTAATTCCAAAAATAAATCTGTGTCCTCTATATAACTGATTTGTTTCAGCTAATGGGCATAATATATTGGGTATATATACTCACACTGGCTACTGGAAAGCTGAGCCAAATGTATGGCTCACTTGTGATTTTTTTCTTTTAACTTTGTATCTAGCTTCATTTCCATCATCCAGTTTTTTTTCTTGATTTATTCCTCTCATAATAAATATTAATGTTTTGTTGAAATTTATATATCTTTTTTCCTCCTTTAATACATTTTGGCATGAAAATATTTCCCTACATTTTGGAATAGCTGCAGAAATTCTGAGGGTGGGAGGTTGTAGAAAAATCTAGAGGACTCTGAGGTATGTCCCCTTTATTTTCTATGAATTGTGTCCAAAATTGTTCACATGGATGTATAGCTGACTGGATCTCATCTTTGTAGCCAATCTACAGCATTTTACTTTTTGTAGAATCAAGATTTCTGAATGTGTGACAAATTCAAACATGTAGACAGTTTTGAGGACACCTTGAATATTCTGCAGCTCTTTGTAAGCTTAGAACAGGCCCTCAGTTCAGTTCAGTCGCTCAGTCATGTCTGACTCTTTGCAACCCCATGGACTGCAGCACGCCAGGCCTCTCTGTCCATCACCAACTCCCCAAGCTTCTTCAAACTCCTGTCCATCAAGTCGGTGATATCATCCAACCATCTCATCCTCTGTCGTCCCCTTCTACTCCTGACCTCAATCTTTCCCAGCATCGGGGTCTTTGCCAGTGAGTCAGTTCTTCACATCAGGTGGCCAGAGTATTGGAATTTCAGCTTCAGCATCAGTGCCTCCAAAGAATATTAAGGACTGATTTCCTTTAGGATTGACTGGGTTGATCTCCTTGTAGTCCAAGGGACTCTCAAGAGTCTTCTCCGATACCACAGTTCAAAAGCATCAATTCTTTAGTGCTTAGCTTTCTTTATGGTCCAACTCTCACATCCATCCATGACTACTGGAAAAACCATAGCTTTGACAAGATGGACCTTTGTCGGCAAAGTAATGTTTCTGCTTTATAATATGTTATGTAGATTTGTCGTAGCTTTTCTTCCAAGGGGCATTGTAGATTGTTGTGTTAGTCACTCAGTCGTATCCGATTCCTTGCAATGCCATGGACTGTAGCCCATCAGGCTCCTCTGTCCATAAAATTCTCCAGGTAAGAATACAGGAGTAGCCATTGCCTTTTCCAGGGGATCTTCCCAACCCAGGAATCGAACCCAGGCCTCCTGCACTGCAGACAGATTCGCTACCATCTGAGCCACCAGGGAAGCCCTATAGATTGCCAAACTCCTTCCAAAAGTGATTCAAAATAGTTTAAAGTGATGATAAGGAAGGAGGTGACATAATGAGACTCTTTCTCAAATATCATGCATGCTTGTAGAAGATTTAAAACAAAGAATCTGAACCTAACTAAACAGAATTGTAACAAAAATTAAGATATCAACAGTGGCATTGGAACTGTGCTCCTTGGAGAGCTTTGATAATTAAATTCATCATATTGATAATAATAACTTTGGGAAAAGACTGGTGAGATTTCAGTTGGATAGCTTTTTAACTCTAAAAACAATCACATACAACAGAAATTTAAAATACAGAGAGCTGGGGTGGGGGAGGAGGGCAGAATTACTCCTCTTTCTATAGGCTGTCCCCTACAAGGAAAGAATAGAGAAAGAAGAGTGGGATGGAAAGAAATTCTCCCCTCAAGTTTTTAAATGCTTTATAGGCATTCCTGCAATCACTTGAGATATGTATTTTTTAAAAACAAAAAACTTCACATTCTGAAATATTATACACTAAAAATAACAAACTTAAGGAAAAATTAGGTTGGATAGACCATCATAATGTATGTAACTTTGTAACCAAGAGCACTAATTCTATTAAAAATATTAGCAGTTTAGAAAGATGTTAACCATAATGAATGAACATTGCAGTAAATAGCTTGATGAAAGAGCATGAGGAAGTTATAGAGACAAAGCAAAATGCACAGAGATAGGCAGAAGGCTTAATAAACATTTCTAGGACATAGAGCATGTGACTGAACAAAGCTTAAAGCAATAATATTTGGTGTGATACATTCCTCTCTGACTAGCTGCCTTTAGCTGTGTCTGTGTACTTAGTGTTAGGTGGTTGCTACCCGGTGGTGGTAAATATTAATGATGGGAAAGATCACAAATGAATCAATCGATTTCCACATTATATTTTGACATTGTTCTTCTACCTACCAACCTCATTCAAGTTCATTATTTTATAGAAACGTACTGTAGCATAACATTTGATCCTTTGTTCAGTTTCCAGAAATTATAACTGCTACTGCTACTGCTACTGCTGCTGCTAAGTCGCTCCAGTCGTGTCTGACTCTGTGCAACCCCATAGACGGCAGCCCACCAGGCTCCCCTGTCCCTGGGATTCTCCAGGCAAGAACACTGGAGTGGGTTGCCATCTCCTTCTCCAATGCATCAAAGTGAAAAGTGAAAGTGAAGTCGCTCAGTCGTCTCTGACCCTCAGCGACCCCATGGACTGCAGCCTTCCAGGCTCCTCCATCCATGGGATTTTCCAGGCAAGAAAAATTCCATTGGATTTATAGATATTTTCAATGCAGTTTTTCTTAAAGGAAAATGGAACAGAGTGGGGGGCTTACAAATGACTATAACCACCCTTTAGCATGAATCTATTTATTTTATTATTTTGGTCACCAGGAAAGATCAACCAGAAGGGGAAATAGAAAATTCTGGCCTGTGTAGAGTGGAAGGAAAATAACTGAGTATTCAGGAGGTGATTAGATAGTGGGATTTGAGAACAACAGGTGTTTATCCTGAGCCAAAGGTCAACATACAAATCATCTTGGGGTCAAAGAGACCTGAAAGTTAGTGAAAGAAGTGCATAAGTAATGGTTAGGCTCCTGATGAATACACTTTGCCTGCATTACAGTATCCTTAAGCATTTCTGAAGTTATGGGCTCAGAACATAACCAAGATTATTTTGATCAGTTACAAATTATTGCTTGTTTTGATACTTGTCCCTAATCGCTTTTTTCAGCTTGGATTCTAAACCTATTCAAAGACTCTTCTCAGATTTATGAACAAAACCTTCCAACCTCCATTATCTCAAGTGATGTGCATCTTAGTAATGGGTGGTATGGGGTGGGCTGATATTCAGTTCAGTTCAGTTCAGTTGCTCAGTCGTGTCTGACTCTTTGCAACCCCATGAACTGTAGCACACCAGGCCTCCCTGTCCATAGCCAACTCCTGCAGTTCACCCAAACTCATGTCCATCGAGTCAGTGATGCCATCCAGCCATCTCATCCTCTGTCATCCCCTTCTCCTCCTGCCCCGAATCCCTCCCAGCATCAGAGTCTTTTCCAATGAGTCAGCTCTTCACATGAGGTGGCCAAAGTATTGGAGTTTCAGCTTTATCATCAGTCCTTCCAGTGAACACCCAGGACTGATCTCCTTTAGGATGGACTGGTTGGATCTCCTTGCAGTCCAAGGGACTCTCAAGAGTCTTCTCCAACACCACAGTTCAAAAGCATCAATTCTTCGGCACTCAGCTTTCTTCACAGTTCAACTCTCACATCCATACATGAAAAAACCACACATGGAGAAACCATAGCCTTGACTAGACAGACCTTTGTTGGCAAAGTAATGTCTCTGCTTTTCAATATGCTATCTAGATTGGTCATAACTTTTCTTCCAAGGAGTAAGCGTCTTTTAATTTCATGGCTGCAGTCATCATCTGTAGTGATTTTGGAGCCCCCCAAAATAAAGTCTAACACTGTTTCCACTGTTTCGCCATCTATTTCCCACAAAGTGATGGGACCAGATGCCATGATCTTAGTTTTCTGAATGTTGAGCTTTAAGCCAACTTTTTCACTCTCCTCTTTCACTTTCATCAAGAGGCTTTTTAGTTCCTCTTCACTTTCTGCCATAAGGGTGGTGTCATCTGCAAATCTGAGGTTATTGATATTTCTGCCAGCAATCTTGATTCCAGCTGATGCTTCTTCCAGCCCAGCATTTCGCATGATGGGCTGATAGTAGACCTTTAAAAAAAAAATTTTTTTAAGAACAAAATTATTTGTTCTTAAATACAGTAGTTTTACCAGCAGCAAAGCTCCATGTATTTTTCTTAAAAAGTTCTAAAAAGGGCTGATATTAGACCTTTTAAAAAAAAACTTGGAGCTTTGCTGCTTGTAAAACTATCATATTTAAGAACAAAATATAGAATTTTTATTTTAAAAATTTTAGATTAACTGTGATGCTAGAGAAAGAATTAAGAATCCCAAATGGTTAAAAAAAAAAAATTCACTGTATGCATTCTTTGAAGCCAGACCTCCACCAGAAATTTCCCTAAAATAACAAGCTCCTTATTTTAATGTGAACTCATTCTACCATTATTTATCACCTGATGAATTCTAAAAATAGGAAATATTTAAATGGTTAGGTATGTATAGTAAAAGACAGAATTAAAAAGAGAGGATTTGGAAAATCCACAGATCAAATACATGGCCCCTGAATAATTGAGAATTTAGTCAGAATAATTAAGAGAAAACACAGAGAGAATGACAGTAATTACAACAAGGGGATTTTAGTATGAAATGAAAATTGGAAACTACCAGGAATGTTCTGTTTGTAATAAATAGAATTCAATATTAGCTAACTTTGCTTTAACCCCAACCAGGGGAATTTTATAGAGTCCAGACATTATTATAAAATAGGTTCAAAATAAATTAATTCCATGGTATTGGGTCCAAGAAAAAATAGGCCTCAGAATGGTGTTCTGTGTATATGGAAGATAGAACTGTTGAGTTCCTCTAAGCAATAAGACAAGATTCTTAAAGTAAAACTAGACCAATAAAAGATATGGTCATTGCACTACTCCCATAATAGTGATATTATTTAAGACATTAAAGTGATATATTATTCAGTGCTAAAATATGTGATACGGTTATTAGGGAGATATAGTTTTTCATTTTTTGATTCATTATCTGATTTACTTTATACCAGATGATAATGTATTCATAGGGACATATAGCGAAAGTAGCATATGCTGAAAACTTTATGCCAAATGATATTCTAATACACCAGCTACTACTTCTCAGCATGTAGAATGCTTTTATGAACTAATGGCATATTAATCATACTGTGCAAAGTCCCATTAAAATCAATGATGTATTGACTTTGTTTATTTCACATGAGTTATACATAATAAAATAATGTTCTGTAAAGAGTGGCTTTCATCCTGAGGAAAACTTCATATCATTAAATTTCATGTAAAAGAAACTCCTTCTTTTGTCAGACTTGCCACAGCATACATAGAGATAAATAGTCATGATACTTACATAAAGATTCTTTATTAATTTTTAAATCATTATTGAGTACCTGACATGTGCTAGATGCACTTAAAAGTACATTATTTTATCTACTCCTTGAAACAGTTCTGTTAAGTGCTTCTATTATCAGTTCCATCTTACAGATGAGAAAACAAAGGCCTGGAGTTGGATGAATTGCCCAAGGCCATATGGAAACTACTGGCCAAGCTTGGGACTCATCACCTAAGCTCTGAGTACCACCTGTACTACTACACACACAGTCTGTCCACGATGCCTGAGTCCTCAAGTGAAGGTAACTTCAGTAGACACTTAAAATAGACTGATTGTTGTCTTAGGCTGGGGTCTCCAAAAGCACACCTTGAGTCAAGGATATATGTAAACATGTTTATCAGGAAGTATTCCCAGAAAATTCTAGAAGGGCAGCAGGACTAGGAAGGGAAGAGATCTGGCTAGAGTGTGATATTAAGCCAAGTCCCAAGAGTTAGAACTTTGTCCCAATCCTGCAGAAATGCTCTGGAGACAGCATGAATCACACATATGAAAGTGAAAGTATTTGTTGCTCAGTCCTGTCTGACTCTTTGTAAGCCCATGGACTGTAGCCCACCAGGCTCCTCTGTCCATGGAATTCTCCAAGTAAGAATACTGGAGTGCGTTGCCACTCCCTTCCCCAGGGGATCTTTCTGACCCAGGGATTGAACCCAGGTTCCCTGCACGGCAGGCAGATTCTTTACTGTCTTAGCCACCACGGAAGATCATACATACTATTCACTGTACAGGGACATGTGTGATCTATGCTGTCTCCAGAGCAACTCCGCACCATTCAAATCTTCTCACCCATCAGACATTGGCTAATGATTGCCTCTGTTTTTCAGTTGCTAAGTTATGTCTGACTCTTTTTCACCCCACAGACTACAGCACGCCAGGCTTCCCTCTCCTTCACTATTTCCCAGAGTTTGCTCAAACTCATGTCCATTGAGTTGCTGACACCATCCAACCATCTATCTCATCCTCTGCCAGGCCTTTCTCCTCCAGCCCTCAATCTTCCCCAGCATCAGTGTCTTTTCCGTTGAGTCAGCTCTTCACATCAGGTGGCCAGAGTATTGGAGCTTCAGCATCAGTCCTCCCATGAATATTCAGGGTTGATTTCCTTTAGGAAATGACTGGCCCTAGAGAGACATAAATTCTTAGGCATCTCCGACCTCTCATGTGGGTGGGCATAACAGTATCCACAGCCTAAGGGCAGTTCCCCCAGCTAAGGACTGCTAGTGTAGCAGATTGAGTCAAGGTTCTAGGGGGGCAGATGTACAAAAAGAAAGGGAAAAGATACAACGTGACATAAGTTGAATAAATGGATTGTTGATAGGATATTGGTACTGTCATAAATATATTTTCTAAGATTCCTTTACATTCCAAATAAATAGGTACACATTTGCTTTATGTCTATATTTATCATCAGATCTTTTAAAACTGCATGAAGGAGGAAAAAGTTGATATCCCATTCCCCACAGTTTAGAATGTATCCTTCTACTACATAGACTCATGTACACATATTTATGTAGTTTTTTTTACAAATATGTAGACATATTATTCATATTACTCTGAAAATTAAATTTAGGTTAAAATATATATCCTAAATATTTCTTGAAGTCAATACATATATAAATAACTTATTAAGAGTAATATGAAAATATATGGTATACATAATCCATAATTTATTCAACCTATTGAATTCTCTGTTGATAAGCAATAGTTGTTTGCAATTCTTTGCTACTACAAATTATACTTACCCTTCTTTCTATTCTCTGCCTAGTTAATCTCATCCAGTCCCATTACTTTAAATAGTGTGCCATCTATGCTGATGACTCCTCAATTTATATTGTTATCCCCTGACATTTTACTGAGTTTGTACTCATATATACAGCTGCCCAATTGTCATCTCCACTTGGACAAAGCAGGCATAACCTAAGTGAACTATTTTATATATAGTATGTATATATATATTAATTACATATATAATTTTACCATATGTAATTATATTCTTATGTTATGCTTTTATTTTCAGAATCAGTATATGTTTATTGGACATATTTTTTAAATAACCAGAACCTCTCACTACCCTCTGTACAACTTTATCTTTAGTCAAGTTGATATGCTCCTTGAAAACATGACAACAGCTAAGTCATCACATCAGATCGTGATCACCAGGAGTGTTTATTGAATGCTCATTGTATGAAAGTACCATTTTTGATTGGGATATATCAAGGAGCATAGAACAAGGTCCCTGGTCTGAGGAGCTGAGTCTGAAGTGGAAAGCAAGCATCTCAACTTCCTAAAGACAACTACTATGACAATGCAACCTACTTTCAATAACAAATGCATCATACAGACAATTGCTGTTATAAGAGTATGGTCACTGCGTGATGGGAAAATCAGAGCTTCTCACTGAAAACAGGCATAGAATCAGAGGAATGTGAATCTTGCAGATTCACAATAATGTCAAGATCCTTCCCGAGGGACCTTCCACCCAGAACGTTCTTTCATTAAATTGCATGTTCCACTCTCTCTCTCAGTTCTCTGTGCAAATGTAACCTCTAAGAGGATTTCCTTGGCTACTGTGAGGTTAAGAGTCCTCTTCTCTTGGAATGGGAGGAAATAATAGCAAATGGAGCAACTGACAAACAACTAATCTCAAAAATATACAAGCAACTCCTGCAGCTCAATTCCAAAAAAATAAACGACCCAATCAAAAAATGGGCCAAAGAACTAAATAACATTGCTCCAAAGAAGACATACGGATGGCTAACAAACACATGAAAAGATGCTCAACATCATTCATTATCAGAGAAATGCAAATCAAAACCACAATGAGGTACCATTTCATACCAGTCAGAATGGCTGCGATCCAAAAGTCTACAAGCAATAAATGCTGGAGAGGTTGTGGAGAAAAGGGAACCCTCTTACACTGTTGGTGGGAATACAGACTAGTACAGCCACTATGAAGAACAGTGTGGAGATTCTTTAAAAAACTGCAAATAGAACTGCCTTATGACCCAGCAATCCCACTGCTGAGCATACACACCGAGGAAACCAGAATTGAAAGAGACACGTGTACCCCAATGTTCATCACAGCACTGTTTATAATAGCCAGGTCATGGAAGCAACCTAGATGTCCATCAGCAGATGAATGGATAAGAAAGCTGTGGTACATATACACAATGGAGTATTACTCAGCCATTAAAAAGAATACATTTGAATGAGTTCTAATGAGGTGGATGAAACTGGAGCCGATTATACAGAGTGAAGTAAGCCAGAAAGAAAAACACCAATACAGTATACTAACACATATATATGGAATTTAGAAAGATGGTAATGATAACCCTGTATGCGAGACAGCAAAAGAGACACAGATGTATAGAACAGACTTTTGGACTCTGTAGGAGAGGGAGAGGGTGGGATGATTTGGGAGAATGGCATTGAAACATGTATACTATCACATAAGAAATGAATCGCCAGTCTATGTTTGATACAGGACACAGGACGCTTGGGGCTGGTGCACTGGGATGACCCAGAGAGATGATATGGGGAGCGTGGTGGGAGGGGAGTTCAGGATTGGGAACTCATGTACACCCGTGGCTGATTCATGTCAATGTATGGCAAAACCAATACAGTATTGTAAAGTTAAAAAATAAATAAATAAAAATAAATAAAAAATGTTAAAAAAGAGTCCCCCTCTCTACCACAGATAACACTTCCCCTTGTTACTGAAATTCAGTTGTTTACTTGTGTATTGTCTTTCTCACAGCATGAGATTCGTGAGCAATGTAATCTTGTCTCTCCTGTTCATCACTGTCTATCCATTGCCTAAAACATTTTCTGGCACAAAGTAGGTATTCAATAAGTATTTGTTGAGTAAATGGGCCTTGTAAACCAAATGGAACTTACAAAAAATGGCACAGTAGTCATTCTAGGCAGGGATAATGGCATGAGAAACAAGTGCTCCTTAGAGAGTTATCTTCAATTATGATACAATGGCTTTCTACTCTCTACATGGAAACTTCAGTAATACCTGAGATACCAGTAATATCACTGGTAGACAGTGAAAATAATTGAGCTTGCCACTGTTATAATAATTCATAGTCAGTTTATAGACATTGAGCCTTCTCCTAGGTCTGCCAATTTCCCATGACCTCACAGAATAAAAGTTGTCAAAGAGGAGTTGACTGGAGTCCCTAGAAATAAAATTTTGCAAGGCATTAGACAAATAAATATGTTGATGGGATTTTCAAAATGATCGGCTTGTTCTTTTAGAGTTTCCGTGAACAAAAGAGAGAGACTAAAGTTTATGACAAAGGATGAAAACAAAACCAAGGTTTAATTTGTTACAGATGATAACAACTTTTGTTTTTTTCTTCCAAACTGTACTTTGATGACCAGTTTAGTCAGATTTCTCCCCAACTACTGTTTGAGGAGTGTCTGCCAGTCTTCTCCTCCCCCACCAGACCTGAGTGGACAAGATCCTACAAAACTGCCAGAAGGCCACTGAAGGAACTACAAGCTTGAGAGCTCTTCATTCACTGCCATCATCAGTGCTGAGTCTGTGCCCTGAGATCATCCCTGATCTAGGTCATTTGCATTAACAGGAGACTGCATTTCTTCCTTTGATGAAGAAAGCAAGCAGGATCTTCTCAATTAGTGCTCTTAGAGCTCACTGAAAACATGCTTTATGATAGACTACAGTAAGAGTCAGCTACCATAGAGTGAGGCTACATACCAATACATTTTGACAGGATTTTACTAAGAACCATTTTGGAAAAAAAAAAAAAAAGTTCATCTATTTTAATAGTATTTTTTTACATTAAGAAGGCAATGCAAGCTGACTATGGCAAATTTCAAACTGTAGGAATCATAAGAGAAAAATAACATATTACCCATAGTTTCACCCCCTAGAGTATTTTCCATTCCAACTTTTATGTATGCCTGTTTTTGAACTGCATCATGCTATCTAATACAACTCTTAATTTACTTGTCACACCACCATATTTTATCTTCCAAATACCACTGTTACTATGTGAAATTATTTTATTGATTTCTTTACTGCTATATTGACTTTCTCCAAATAAAATCTACATTTTATAGACAAAATCCTTTTCTCCCTTATGTACTCAAGAAATGAATTAATGAACAGATGTCAAATTAATATCTTTATAAATATCACCTCAAATACTTGTATTTTCACATCTTTAAGATTGTACTCATGCTCAGTTACTCAGTCATATCCAACTCTTTGCATGCTGCACCTTGCCTAGGTATCGTATTGGATTGTTTTTATTCTATAACACTCTGTTTCTTCCTGTTCCTCATAAGGGAAGAGTGTTTTTGTACTTTAAGGCAGAGTTCCTGGTGAACTGATTTTACAAAGGCCTTAGATCAACTTGGCATCCCATATGTTAGAAAATTCTATTACTAAAAGGAAATCAAAATACTGTATCCCCAAAAGAAGATGGAATATTATTAATTAAACAATAACTCGGAGACTAAGTTCTATTTTGCAAAATAATAAAATATCTATGTATAAAATAAAATTGAACATATTATTGTTCCTCAGAAAACCTTAACCAATTTATAGCAAGTTTTATTGGGAAGAAATTCATCCAAAACTGCAATGCATATGCCAAGTTTTGCTCTAATGTGTTAAAACTGCTTCAATATAATGTTTGTGGTCCATCCACATCTAATCTATCCATATGAAATGTGATATTATTATAAAGTGTAATTATTTCCAGAAACCTTAAAATAAGTGTTTCTAATTAAACATTTGTCTCACAATATATTAACTGGAGGTCACTTTATCGGAGAACAATTAGGCAATATTTTAACTAGGTCTTGACAAAAATGCATTAAATCTATTTTTTAAAATGTTTTATTACTTGTAAGTTTCAGCCTGATGTGATTTTAAAATAGCCAAGTTATAAACCCCTGAAAATTGGAGTTTATAATGGAAATACTGACAGACCCTTAACTTTTAGGATGAATGTGCAGCTGTAATAACATTTGCTGTTGCTGCCTTAGTCAGTGTAGCAACATGACTGGGGTGCTAGATGTGGTTATTTCAAATATAAAACTGGCTGAACACTTGCTGAAGTATTTTCCCATTTCGAAAATCTTAGAAAATTCATATCTTGTTTTGGAAACCCCTTTTATCTCAAAAGTTATTATAATAAACAAGATGGAGGCCCTATTCTTCTACTTTCTGTTTATACATTATCTCCTTGGTTATCTCGTCTTCTCCCATGGCTGGTTATCACAAAGCTTTCCTGTATATGGCATCTCTACCCAGCAGTTAGTTATTCAAGCCAGAAAATTAGAGGTCAGTTTTATCTCATACTACATCTTCACCACATCTAATTGATTGCAAATACTAAGGGTTTAACTGCCAAAATGTGTTTTGAAACCATTTATTTTTAATCCCCAGTGCCATCACTTTAGTTAATGCCACTAAAACCTCAAGCCAAGCTGATTACAATAGCCTCCTAACTTGCATTTCAGGACAATTGATAGTTGGTAGAAGAAAGTTCTTAATATTTATAGAATTTCAGCAAATAAAGCAGTAGAAATGATAAAATTAGAAAATCATCATTTCCCAACCCGCAATAAAATAACAGATCTCTGCAATGATTATCTATAGTTGCTAAAACAAGGAGGGAGTGGTTAACAGAATTTTATATTGAAGGAATGAGGCTGACATGATCAGAACTATCAGTTGTATTAATCACTAAAAGTGGGAAAACCAGTTGCTATGTGTCTTAAAATATGATAAAAGCAACAGGAAATATACTTGCCTAAAATGTTGAATCTGAATCTACTTAGCCCTCTAGATTTTTGGAAAATAAAGGGAATGAAGGAATAAGTTAGCATTGTAAAGAAACAGTCAGACAAATCCTGAATCTAAGAAGTCTACAGAAAAACAATGGCCTGATTTCTCCAACAAATCAGTGTAGTATGTAAGGCACTGATGATGGGATGGAGGTGGGGTTGGGATTGTTATGAAATAAGAGTCTTAAAACACATAACTGAACGCAATATGAGTATTTAACTGGATCTGATTCAAACAAACCATTTTCAAAAATCATATTTGAGGCAATGGGGAAATTCAAATGTGAACTGTATCAAAAATATTAAGAAATTATTACTAACTCCCTAGGTATGAAAATGGTAATGAGGTTATTTCCAAGATATAAATTTTTTTTTTAATACTCCAGAAAATGAAAGGAGAGGCAAAAGAAGAAAGAAGATTGGCATATTCTGATAAAGGTTTTAGCAGGATAATGAGTATATAGGTTTCATTATACTATTTCCTTTATTTTGTGTATATTTTGTGAAAATTTCCCTAAAAGGTCATTTTTACAAAGTTATTTAGGTTCTATAAAAAAGAAAGGTAATGATTCAGTAAAGGTGATCATGATAAAATATACAGATTTGAGATATATTTAAATTAAGAGGCATTGTTAATTAATTGGAAGAAAAGGTGAAAAATAATCAATGGTGACTCCTTGGTTTTTGATTTGAGCAACTGGGTAAATAACGGTACCAGATCCCGTGGAGGAAGGCATGGCAACCCACTCCAGCATTGTGCCTGGACAATCCCCATGAACAGAAGAGCCTGGCAGGCTCCAGTCCCTGGGGTCGCAAACAACCAGACACAACTGAACGATGAAGCACAGCACATAGCACACAGAGGGGCAAGTTTGGGTATGGATTAAAAGCCTAATTTAATTTCACACATTGAGACCTGTAACAGTTTTCTGCAGGTGCTGTAACAAATTACCACATACGAATACTGAGCATGTTAAAGCAACACAAATGTATTTTCTTACAGTTCTGAAGGTCAGAAGTCCAAAATCAGTCTCACTAAGCTAAAGCTCAGGGCTTCCCTGGTGGTTCAGCTGACAAAGAATCTGCTTGCAATGCAGGAGACCCAGGTTCAGTCCCTAGGTCCAGAAGATCCCCTAGGGAAGGAAATGGCAACCTTCTCCAGTATTCTTGCCTGGAGAACCCCAAGGACAGAGAAGCCTGGCAGGCTATAGTCCATGGGGTCACAAAGAGTTAGACACTTCTGAATGACTAACATACATAAGCTCATCAGGCCTTCCCAGGTGGCACTAGTGGTAAAGAACCTGCCTGCTGATGTAGGAGACATAAGACATATGGGTTCAATCCCTGGGCCAGGAAGATCCCCTGGAGAAGGAAATGACAACCCACTCCAGTATTCTTGCCTGGAAATCCCGTGGACAGAGTAGCATGATGGGCTACAATTCATGCGGTCACAAAAGAGTCGGACACCCCGAAGCGGCTTAGCAGGCAATCTGAAGTCAAAGCTTCGACAGGACTGGTTCCTCCTCTTCCACACCACTCCCTTTCGCCTCCTCCCCCTCCCACTCCCGTGTCCTTTTCCTCCTCTTCTTCCTCTCCCTCCTCCCCCCGCTACTTTCTCCTCCCTCCTCCCCCTCCTCCCGAGTCTTAATATTAATGTTTCCTGTGTGTGTTGGCTCATGTGTCAATACCCAAATATTTTCTTTTAAAATCCTAACAACCTTAAATTCAAATATCTACATATCAGGTGCTCAGTTTCTCAGTCATGTCAGACTCTGACCCTATGGACTATAGCCTCCAGGCTCCTCTCTCCATGGGATTGTTCAGGCAAGAATATTGGAGTCGATTGCCATTCCTTACACCAGGGGATCTTCCTGACCCAGGGATCCTATTGGGAGATTTCCTTAAAAATCTGGAATTTTGACTTGAATGATCTGGAAATACTGGCCTATAATTCTTGCTAGCAATCATTTCAGGTGAAGATGAGTAGCAGATATTTCTATCTCCAGGTCAGACCTCTTTTGTAAGCTATCGACCAAACCTTCAACTGTTTACTAACGTTAATCCACCCATAGAGATTGCTTTTCTGGTTTCCACTATTGCTAAGGAGAAGTCAGGGCAAACACTTCTTAATCCTTTGCAGACAACCTTCTTGCCTTCCTTGAATACTTGGAGGAATTTTTCTTTGCAGAGAATGCATGCTGAGTGTTAAATCCAGTGACACTCAATTTGTAATGAAAAGATTTATCATCTTTGTCATGATCAGAAAATATTTCCTGTATCATGATCTCTTTATCATCCCTACCATCAGGCTTGTTTCCAAAATAGGAAATATTGTTGGAATTTTTCCAGATTTACTTCACTAACTTTCTAAAACACTGAATCACTCCCTTTGGAAGAATTTTTTAATGTCAACTTATAATGTCTACTTTCCATTTCATTCAGTTTATACTGTTTCTGAAAAATGTTCCATATAGTTTGTGTAATAAGTTTGAAACGAATCCCTAGTCTCAAGTTTCTTGCCTGTTTTATTCACTGTGGTACATTTCAGTGGCCTGGACTTTAAGCCTCTTCTTATCCCTACATCTTTCCTGGAAATGTCTTCACTTCATGTTTGATGTGTATGTTACATAGTGCATGGTTTATTAAACATCTTAATATTACTTTACAGTAAGTTGCTTTATCTACTTCAGATAGTCCCTTTTCAAAGATAGGGAATATACCACCTGTAAACATTCAATAAAACTAATTATATAGGGAATTTATGAGCAATTTATGGATGGGGTTGTTACCTGAATAAGTACTTGGTGTTAATAGCCATATAACAATTGTCTTGTTCCTTTCTCTCTTCTTTAACTTACTAATCAACAAACAAGAAGATACTTTTAATCTTGTATTTATCCTTAACATTCTAAGAACTCCCATTTAAAGCTTTTTCTTTAATAGGTAGAGTAACTTTTCTAAGGCAACTGTAAGGTGTATCAGTCACAGATGTCTAGAGAAACAGAACCAACAAGATATGTACTTATAGATCTACCACTAACTCATCTATCTATTTATCATTTATAGAGAAAGAAAGAGGGAGGGATTCATTTTAAGGAGTTGGCTTAAGCAATTGTGGAGGCTTGGCAAGTCCAAAATCTAATGTGGTAAGCAGATGGGTTGGAGATTCAGGCAAGAGTTGCAGTTCAAATGCAAAGTTAATCCACTGGCAGAATTCCTTCTTGCTAAGGGGAATGTCAATCTTTGTTCTGTTAAGGGTTGCAGGTGATTGGATGAAGCCCATTCATTTTATGGAAGGTATTTGACTTTAAAAGTCCACCAACTTAAATGTTGTCCTCGTCCAAAGAGCATCTTCACAGAAAACATCCAGAATAACATTTAATCAGATATCTGGCCTCTGTGGCCTAGCCAAGATGACACACAGAATTAGCCATCACAAAAGATACTTTTTATAGGTCTTCATATTTATAAAAGTAGGTGGCATATTTGGGTTATTGGAAAAGAAGATCTATCCTTTGGTGAGTCGTCTGTTTGTTTACTGTTAATGTGAACTGACTGGAATCATAGCTATTTTAAACCAGCATTATCACAACACATTACAGGAACTGCATATGCTGGAAAAAAAAAAAGTGGGCAGTAAAACATATTGATGAATAGTTATTGACAGCTTTTATCCAGACGTGCATTTGCAAAAACAGTGAGTCCATATTTTTGCAAGAGGCTTTCTTATTGCAAGCCTGCATAGGCCATAATATAAGTATAGTCTAAGCTCAGGAAAAGCATGAGCTGAATATGCAAGTGTTGCTCCAGTGTTCACAGATAGCATCTGGATAATTAAATATCCATATTTTGATACAAATGTAGAGAAAGGAGGATGTATAATTTTGCAGAAAGCATTTGCTTAGGGCACCATAATATTTTTTGTTAAAATGCTTACTTTACGTGCTTGGTTTTTTCCCCCAAAAGAATGGAGGAAAATAAGTATTTTTCTTATAGAAATATTTAACTACTACATATTTCTGCCTTTATAATTACTTGTTTTCAGTTTTGTTTTGTTTGGGGAGTCACTCCACAGATATAGAATGTTTGCTAACCATATAACATTCTGCATTTAGCAGCAATACCTTGAAATATTCTAAATTTATTTCATAAATCTACACTCAGAGAGGGATGAAGAGTGCCATAGCTTGGTACTGCAGAAGTTAAATCACTAATTTCCCATCTATGCAGTATAATTATCCTCTAATTGACTGATATAATTTTCTAGTTACTACCAATAAAATCACTACTGGTTCAGACATATTCACCATTTTTTGCAAAATAACTACCATTAAAAAAATTCACTTTTTGTCCTGAGAAGGTGCTCATCCCTCTTTTAAACTCTGTTTAAAACTATCCCTTTTTCCAAAAAGAGAAATCTTGGAGTGATTCTCTAATAGCTGCAGCTCAGGACCTCTCCTGTAAGCTTGCAGGTAGCTATGACATTGTATGTGTGTGCAATGGTTGTGCACAGAGGTTGGCATGACCACATGCAGCTTTGTGTCCTGAATGAGCATTACTCTTGCTGGGCATTCAGAGTGAAGGTGGGTGTGTCATAAAAATTTTTCTTCAAGGCTCAGGAGATTCAGCTAATGTAGCCCCTGGGTGCTAACCCTGAGATGCTTTTGTTTGACTGAAAGCTGAGTGGATGGCAGACCAGGACTCAGTCGTTGGGAGGTCCTTGGACATCTTATTCAGCGGTTCTTCATTATGTCCAGCCATCAAGTTCTTACTTCTCTTCTCACTTCTTGAGAATTTTACTGTAATTAGTTCCTAAACTTTAAGCATCTCATATACTGACCACCCCATCTCCAAAACCACAAATGTGTTGCTCACCTCTGAAGTTCTTTCTATGGCCCATGCCCCACGTATTCTGCCCTTCAGTTCAGTTCAGTCTCTCAGTTGTGTCCAACTCTTTGCGACCCCATGAATCACAGCACGCCAGGCCTCCCTGTCCATCACCAAACTCCGGAGTTCACTCAAACTCATGTCCATCGAGTCAGTGATGCCATCCAGCCATCTCATCCTTTGTCGTCCCCTTCTCCTCCTGCCCCCAATCCCTCCCAGCATCAGGGTCTTTTCCAATGAGTCAACTCTTCGCATGAGGTGGCCAAAGTATTGGAGTTTCAGCTTTACCATCAGTCCTTCCAGTGAACACCCAGGACTGATCTCCTTTAGGATGGACTGGTTGGATCTCCTTTCAGACTCTCAAGAGTCTACCGTTTTAAATAGAAGTACAAGCTTACCTGAAACAGTCCCAAGATGGCAAAGAAAAGGAGGAAAAACTAAAGTGTTAACTTCTCATGTTAAAAGAGATTAAGTATTCTTGTTCTCTTACAATGTCTATGTAGGGAAATAAAATGATTTATTAAATGGTATTTTCTCTGGAACAATCATAAACAAATGCTTCTCTTAAAATGATTTCTTAGAATTCTCCTTGCAGTGCTTAGCTATGATTAGTTTCCTTGGTGCCCTCTTAAATAGAACAGGTTATCTTTTCATCCTCATCTTTTACCTGGTCAGGCAATGAGGTTCTTGCAGAGTTGCTTGTTCTGAGCTCTGGAAGAGACAGTTTCTCTGAGAAAACTGTTTGGGCTGGAGGAAAAGGATGGCATCTCTCCCTACGATGACGGAGGAGAGAGATGCAGTCTGCTTTCAATTTCTATTAGACTTATATGCCATTATGAAGGGGCTTCCCAGGTGGTGCTAGTGGTAAAGAACCTGCCTACCAATGCAGGAGACATAAGAGACACTGGTGGATCCCTGGGCTGGGAAGATCCCCTGGAGAAGGGTATGGCAACCCACTCCACCATTCTTGCCTGGAGAATCCCCACAGACAGAAGAGCCTGGCAGGCTACAGTCCATGGTGTGGCAAAGAGTCAGATACAACTGAAGCAGCGGAGCATGCATGCCATTATGAAAGCCAGAGAGACAGGGAAAGGGAAGGGGGTAGGTACAAATGGAAGGAAAGGAGGGAAGAAGAGAGAAAAGAAAGAAAGCAGAATAAAATAAATAATATAAAAACAGGGGGAAATGCTATGTGTTTCAGATTGAAGAATCCCTTCTTTTTCTTGTGTTGGGAGATCTTATACACTCTGAAGACCTCAGCCACTGCTACTATTCTGATAATTCCCAAATCTCCATTACCAGCCTGTCAAGGACTATGACGAGCTTATGGTTTTAACCTGTTTGCAAGATCACAACTTAGGATACTATTTTCATGGATGCTGGCAGAAGACTCTTGGATCAGAAACAAAAGACCGTATTGCTCACAGCACAGCAAGGTGAATAAGCTTCATGTTCATGCCAGTCCTCTTCTCCCCCTGCAAATCCATGGGACATAGTTTCAAAGTCTAGATAGATGCTGCAGGTGCAGTGGGCTTGCACTACAACTAAGAGACACAAACTTAGGAAACCCCAAGTATTTATAATGAGATGCAAGCAACCCTGACTGACCAAACTGTGCTCCAGGGGCAGATATTTTCTTTATCACACTCTGAAGTAAAACAAAGGAAACATTTCATGCGAAGATGGGCACAATAAAGGACAGAAAGGGCATGGACCTAACAGAAGAAGAAAATATCTTAAAGAGGTAGCAAGAATACACAAGAGAATTGCACAAAAAAGATCTTCATGACCCACCCAGATAACCACGATAGTGTGATCACTCACCTAGAGCCAGACATCCTGGAATGTGAGTCAAGTGGGCCTTAGGAAGCATCACTACCAACAAAGCTAGTGGAAGTGATGAAATTCCAGGTGAGCTATTTCAAATCCTAAAAGATAATGCTGTTAAAGTTCTTCCAGTACTCCAGGAAATTTGGAAAACTTAGCAGTAGCCACAGGGCTGGGAAAGGTCAGTTTTCATTCCAATCCCAAAGAAAGGCAATGCCAAAGAGTGTTCAAACTACTGCCCAATTGCATTCAACTCACAGGCTAGCAAAGTAATCCTCAAAATTCTTTAAGCCAGGCTTCAACAGTATGTGAACTGAGAACTTCCAGATGTTCAACTGGATTTTGAAAAGGCAGAGGAAACAGATCAAATCACCAACATCTGTTGGATCATAGAAAAAGCAAGAGAATACCAGAAAAACATCTACTTCTGCTTCATTGACTACACTAAAGCCTTTCATTGTGTGGATCACAACAAACTGTGGAAAATTCTTAAAGATGTGGGAATACCAGACCACCTGACCTGCCTCCTGAGAGAAATCTGTATGCAGGTCAAGAAGCAACAGTTAGAACTCGACATGAAAAAGCAGACTGATTCAAAATTGGGAAGGGAATACATCAAGGCTGTATATTGTCACCCTGCTTATTTAACTTATATGCAGAGTACATCATGTGAAATGCCGGGCTGGATGAAGCACAAGCTGGAATCAAGATTGCCGGGAGAAATATCAATAACCTCAGATACGCAGATGACACCACCCTTATGGCAGAAAGTGAAGAGGAACTAAAGAGCCTCTTGATGAAACTAAAAGAAGAGAGGGGAAAAGTTGGCTTAAAACTCAACATTCAAAAACTGAAGATCATGGCATCTGGTCCCATCACTTCATGGGAAATAGATGGGGAAACAATGGAAACAGCGACAGACTCTATTTTCCTGGGCTCCAAAAATCACTGCAGATGGTGACTGCAGCCTTGAAATTAAAAGACACTTGCTCCTTGGAAGAAAAGCTATGACCAACCTAGAAAGCATACTAAAAAGCAGAGACATTACTTTGCCAACAAAGATCCATCTAGTCAAAGCTATGGTTTTTCCAGTAGTCATGTATGGATGTGAGAGTTGGACAATAAAGAAAGCTGACGACAAAGAATTGATGCTTTTGAGCTGTGGTGTTGGAGAAGACTCTTAAGAGTACCTTGAACTGCAAGGATATCCAACCAGTCAATCCTAAAGGAAATCAGTCCTGAATATTCATTGGAAGGACTGATGCTGAAGCTGAAATTCCAATACTCTGGCCACCTGATGTGAAGAACTGACTCTTTAGAAAAGACCTTGATACTGGGAAAGACTGAAGGCAGGATGAGAAGGGGATGACAGAGGATGAGATGGTTGGATGGCATCACCAACTCGATGGAGATGAGATTGAGTAAGCTCCAGGAGTTGGTGATGGAGAGAGAAGCCTGGCATGCTGCAGTCCATGTTGTCACAAACAGTCAGAGATAACTGGGAGTGACTGAACTGATACACAAAGTTGAATAAAAATATGCTTTTTATTTCTGGTGTTTTTATATTTTGCTTACATTTACAGACAAAATTTTGGAGAGACTAAACACATATATTTAGACCAGCTATTTTATTAAAACTTTCAAGGGACGAGGTCATTTATTTTTCAACACCTCCCTTGCCAAGGGGATGTTCTATAAATAATGTCTACTAGCCAACCAGTTACTTTAGTAGCAAACTGACTGCATATATATATATATATATATATATATATATATATACATACATATATATATATGAATTGTGTCGCTGTTTTTAAATTTGGAGCAGGATTACTCAGTCTTGGCACTATTCACATATCCTTGGCTGCATAATTCCTTGTTGTAGGGGGCCATCCTAAACATTGTAGGATTCTTAGCCACAGTTCTGGTTTCCACCAGTGAGTCTCATTAGTATCTCCCCAATCCAGTTTTGACAACCAAAATTGCCTCCAGTAAGTTAAGTTCAGTTCAGTCACTCAGTCATGTCTGACTCTTTGCTACCCCATGAATCGCAGCACGCCAGGGCTCCCTGTCCATCACCAACTCCCGGAGTTCACTCAGACTCACGTCCATCGAGTCAGTGATGCCATCCAGCCACCTCATCCTCTGTCGTTCCCTTTTCCTCCTGCCCCCAGTCCCTCCCAGCATCAGAGTCCTTTCCAATGAGTCAACTCTTCGCATGAGGTGGCCAAAGTACTGGAGCTTCACCTTTTAGCATCATTCCCTCCAAAGAAATCCCAGGGCTGATCTCTTTCAGAATGGACTGGTTGGATCTCCTTGCAGTCCAAGGGACTCTCAAGAGTCTTCTCCAACACCACAGTTCAAAAGCATCAATTCTTCTGCACTCAGCTTTCTTCACAGTCCAGCTCTCACATCCATACATGATCACTGGAGAAACCATAGCCTTGACTAGACAGACCTTTGTTGGCAAAGTAATGTCTCTGCTTTTCAATATGTTATCTAGGTTGGTCATAACTTTTCTTCCAAGGAGTAAGCGTCTTTTAATTTCATGGCTGCAGTCACTATCCACAGTGATTTTGGAGCCCCCAAAAATAAAGTCTGACACTGTTTCCACTGTTTCCCCATCTATTTCCCATGAAGTCATGGGGCCAGATGCCATGATCTTCGTTTTCTGAATGTTGAGCTTTAGGCCAACTTTTTCACTCTCCACTTTCACTTTCATCAAGAGGCTTTTTAGTTCCTCTTCACTTTCTGCCATAAGAGTGGTGTCATCTGCATGTCTGAGGTTATTGATATTTCTCCCGGCAATGTTGATTCCAGCTTGTGCTTCTTCCAGCCCAGCATTCCTCATGATGTACTCTGCATATAAGTTAAATAAGCAGGGTGACAATATCCAGCCTTGACGGACTCCTTTTCCTATTTGGAACCAGTCTGTTGTTCCATGTCCAGTTCTAACTGTTGCTTCCTGACCTGCATATAGGTTTCTCAAGAGGCAGGTCAGGTGGTCTGGTATGCCCATCTCTTTCAGAATTTTCCACAGTTTATTGTGATCCACGCAGTCAAAGGCTTTGGCATAGTCAATAAAGCAGAAATAGATGTTTTCCTGGAACTCTCTTGCTTTTTCCATGATCCAGCGGATGTTGGCAATTTGATCTCTGGTTCCTCTGCCTTTTCTAAAACCAATTGCCTCCAGATATTGCCAAATTCCCCTGACAGACAAAAATCCTCCTGGTTTGTGATTCACTGATTTAGTGCCAGTGCTTGACACTTTTTATCTCTCAAAAAAAGAATTCAAGTGGAGTGAAAGTTGTGCACAAATTTCTCTAACGCTAATATTTAAGAATTAGTAGAAAAATACATTCCAGCAAGAAAACAGATCACTGTAGTAAAAATGGGATAAGATGCCTCACAGAACATACATATTAATGAATGAAATATTATTTGTTATATAGAACAAAACCAGTGAACAGTATGATGCTTCAAAAACTGTTTTGTGGTAAATCGCATGAACCATATTAACCTTGATTGTGTTTCTTGAACCCATAGAAAAGATTTATACCTTCTCCCCTTTATAGAGTAATCTAGGCATATATCTAGAGTATTGTTTTTTCCTTATTTAGAAGATTGTTTTTTCTAGTTCTTAAAATTCTTATGGCATTTTTATTGCCATAATCAATGTTTATTTATTGTAATGGTAATAAATGTTTGTGAGTTTGGTTGATCTTTTCCAGCAGGATGGTTCAAGAATAATTTTAACAATTGAAGTTTGCAAAGAGATTGTCATCATAGTGTCCATTTTTCATAGTATTTTGGAAAAACATCTTTAAATTTGCTGCGATATTACACCCTAGAAAATTACTTGAGCGTTCTGCAAAAGCAGCTTTTCATTTGGGTTATGAGTCTTAGTATTCACTTACAGCATTAACTCTAGCAGTTTCAAATAAACCATTATGAGCCATTTGGAATTTTAAAAGCATTCATAAATAAATGCATGGTAGAGAGTTCCAATTGGTTGGATAAGTAATGTACATTTAAAAAATTAAAATGATATCAAAATGCATATACACATTGATTAAATAGAGTAAGTGTATTTTGAGTCATTGAAATACATTCTTCATCATACTGAGTGAAGCTTTCAGAATTGTTGGTTTTGCATTGTAACAAACAGCAAATAGTACCCTAGAATAGCAAATGTCAGTAATAAAAGTGAAGAATTTAAATAGAAAAAAATGTTACTAATTTCATGAAGAATGAAAATCTAAAACCTATTGCCATTTGGTTCTTAAGAAGCCTTATTGGACACTGAAGCAAAAATTATACAAAGGAATCAGAAATTTTTATTACTTTTTATTCAGAATGCATAATATGTGCAAAGAATTAAATTTGGCCACATAGACTGAAAATTAATTTAGTATGGCTACTATTGCTCCTATATTTTAAATTTCTTATATATTCAGAGACATTATAACAGAAGAAATAGCAAATACATATATTTTCCAAAAAATTTCAATCCACCTCCCCTCCTCCTACAATTCAACAACCCTGAAGTCTGTGACAATCACTCTGCTACCTCTCCTTGCCAAGATTTCCATTGTCCCTGTCAGAGTATGTAAATGCTTTACTTCTGTGCCAAGTGTGGCCATGGAAATCTGTGTCAGAAATCCAAACCTCCTAGGCACACATGAAGCCACCATCATTTGAGATCCTGCCTGGCTCTGGTGTACTAGTAAAAATGGAAAACAGAACTCCTTTACAGGTATAGCAATTACTGTGTTCTCCTAGGCTCAGAGTCTAGCCTCCTTCATCATCCTTTTAGATGCTCACTTCCATTTCCTCCCCTTCCAGAGCAGCCCCATCTCGTTCTCTAACAAAAGTTTTAAGATGACTTCAGATAAGAGTAGCTATTAATTATCACCAAGGCAAGAGAAGCAAGAACCAGGAGGTTTAGCCCCTCTTCCATTCTTTCTATTCTCTTCTAACAGTGAGAATAAATCAATATTTTAATAAGCTTATAAATTATATATATTTCCTCTATCCATATTTCTTTATTCCTCACAAAACCCTGCAACACCTGCTGCCATTTCACAGATATAGAATGACACTGAGAAAGTCTAGTTATCTTGCCCAAGGTCACAAAACTAGAAGAGGCAGAATTGAGACTGAAGCCCAACTCTGTGTGGCTCAAGGCCCCCAAACTCTATAAGTGGAGAAGTCAAAGAAAAACAAGGTGCTATTACTGAATTTAACTGCAGATAACTATAGAACAATGATTTCAACTTAGTGTTTGGTGTCTATGGTAGGTAGAATCATAGTCCCACAAAGATGCCCACATTCTAATTTCCTGAGCCTGTCAATATGTTAGGTGACAAGGCAAAAGGGAATTAAGGTTGCCAAGAGAATTAAGGTTACTAAGCAGCTCACCTGAGATAGGGAGATTATCCTGGATTATCCAAGAAGGCCCCCTGAAATTATAATAAGAGTCCTTAAATGCAAACAAAGGAGACAGAACAGTGAGCATCAATCATGTGATGTGAGAAGAATTTAACTGGCCACTGCTGGCTGTGATGATGGGGTAGTAGTAACAATGTTAGTTGCATTCAGCTCTTTGCATCCCCATGGACTGTAGCCCACCAGGCTCCTCTGTCCATGGGATTCTCCAGGCAAGAATACTGGAGTGGGTTGCCATTCCCTTCACCAGGGGATCTTCTTGACCCAGGGATCCAACCTGGATCTCCTGCACTGCAGGCAGATTCTTTACTGCATGAGCTACAGGGAAGTCCCATGATGATGGAAGGGGCCAACAAACCAAGAAATTCAGGTAACTTTTGTGCTCAGTCGTTCAGTTGTGTCTGACTCTGTGACCCCATGGACTGTAGCCCACCAGGCTCTTCTGTTCGTGGGATTTACCAGGCAAGAGTACTGGAGTGGGTTTCCATTTTCTCCTCCAGGAGATCTTCTGGACCCAAGAATTGAACCTGCATATCGTGGGGCTCCAGCACTGGCAGGCAGATTTTTTTTACCACTGAGCCAGTTGGGAAGCCTTGAGAAGCTAGAAAAGACAAGAAAACAGAAGCTCCATCAGTTTCTAGAAAGGAATTCAGTTATGCCAAATGTTTTATTTTGGCCTAGTGAAATCTACACTTCTGAACTCTGGAACTGGAATTTAATGCATTGGTGCTGTTTTTAACCACTAAGTTTGTAATATCTTGTTACAGCAGCCATAGAAAACTATTATAAGATCTGTATCAATTTTATATTTTTAAAACATTCGAACCACAATTAACAAACAATAAACCAGAAAAAGATCAAAGAAATCAGCATTTCATTATTACTAAGAAATTCTCAGCCCGAAGATATATTGAAAACCATAAATTCAAAGTTTCCAAGGTTTTTTTCCTTATAATTATCAGGCATATAATTATTCAGTAAACATTTACAGGGCAGCTGTTATTAACTTGGTATTGAAGAGATGGTGGGAGGCAAAATAGACCAAGTTTCTGTTCCTCATAGATTTATGAACAGAATAGACTCAAGAACTGATTCATTGAGAGTTCACTTTATATCCAAATTGGTCAAGCAGAGTTACAAGAAGTTCACAGTCAAGTCAACAGTGGATCAAGGATAGACGATGTGGAGTCAGGGTCAGCCAGAGCCTCTCTTCTGCTTCACCCCTGTTGACTGCAGAGCATAGCCATGCTCTTGTTTTCTCTTTTCCTGAATCATTGTCCAATCTCTCCTTTCATTCTCAAAACTCACCGTACAGGGGATTTGGCCTTGACAGCCTCTCCTTTTCCTTACTGCCTCAATTTTATTTAAATATTTTAACCAATAATCACTGAGAAAAAAAAAGGCATTTGCAATAGCATCAACAACAAAAGTAAGAGATAAATTTTCAAGCTTACAATGTTCTTACCTCAGAGGCTTTGACTCATTTTCTGTAACTGAAAGCATTCCCCTGCTTTTTTCTGAGAGATGTCCAGACAGTAATTGGAGGTATAATTAAGGCCTAAATATGGATTTGAGGTAGAACAAAGGCCCTTGAGGTCAAGGTCAATACCCCCTTGACCTCAAGTGGGCATTTGCGTTTCTAAGGTTCTCCCATAAGATGACACCCATTTCACTAGGGTACCCAATAATTACATCCTTTGGGCATTTCCCCTGTACCACACATCAATTAAAGGGCAATTCTAGGAGACCTATGTCAATAAAACTGTTTTTCAAATTTATTTTGATGACAATCAGATGAGGTAGATTTCAATTTGTGATCATGGGCACTCATAATTGAAACAAAAGTTTCGTAAAAAACATATATCTTTTATATTAAACAATGAACTCTGATTTTTTTTTAATTCTATCTCTTCTTTTTGTTTGAATGCTGTCTGAATCACAACCTGAAGTTTTCAAAATGCTGCGGTGAGCTATTCATGGGGAATTGGTAACACAATGTGACAAGCATAGTTATCACAATAAGAAACTCTGGAAATGAGTCTTGGCTCCAACACCTTCATAGCTGGGTGAGTTCATTCTAGTTACTTAATGTCTCTGATTGTGCTTCCTCTTGTCTAATTTGTGGCAGTTACTATTTCAGAAGAGAGTGGCTATGTCCCAAGGATTAAATCATGTAATGCTTAATATTAGCTCCATGATGGCACAGTTTTCATGTACTTTGTTCACTGATGTGTACAGTGGTGTACTCAAGTCAGCTCTCAGAAGTTCACAAGAGATAATTCTGTACTTTTTCCCCAACTCTTCATTCAATGACATCCTGTGGATAATTTGAAATCAGCCATCATGGGAGAATTTACACCAGAGAAAGTGGGGAATACTACACCTCAACCGGTTCTCCCCCCCAGCCATTATTAAACATATACTAGCACACTCCTCCATGTATTCTGAGCACCTAAAATAGTGCCTGACCCACTGGCTCTTAGTAAATATTCATCAAATGATGAAATAGATAGATGAATATAAAACATTTCATAACAACAACTAATAGCACCATCAGGAAAGTGAAAGTGTTAGCCGTTCACTCGAGTCCCACTCTATGGGACCCCATGGACTGTAGCCTGCCAGACTCCTCTGTCCATGGAACCCAAGGATCAAACCCAGGTCTCCCAAATGGCAGGCAGATACTTAACTGTCTGAGTCACCAGGGAAGCCCCAAAGCACATGTTAACAGAATGTGCCTCAGGGACTGCTTTGTTGAAAGAAGAGACACCTACGGATTTGCCTTTAAGGAAGATCTTGCCAGTAAAAGGAATTGTGTAGAAGGGTCTTATTCTCTGTTCTGTCATGGTATAACCAACGAGTTGAGTGGTGATTTTTTGTTTTAAAGCCATTATGATTTCCTTTAGAGCTTTCCCCTCAATTCTCACCTTTATCTCAGTTGCAAGTGACTGATTTCTAAAATGTTAAAAATCAAATTATGATGCATAGCAGACAAATTCTATATATAATTTGTATACATTTTCTTCCAATAGTGGTGATGAAGAGGTGGGAAGTTTGCCACCCAGTGTTAACACTTTGAGAATGATGGAGAAATTAAAACTACTTCCTTTAAGCAATGTATATTTTATGATTAAAAAATAAAACAGAAAATAACAACAAAGCATATTTCCTTCCAACTTATTATCACCTTCTTCAAGAACTTCTTCTATAAATCTCCAGGAAAAGAGTAGGTATCCCTGTCTTACAGACTTTCATGTTATAAAGTATGGGCTCAAGTGTATATTCTGTATATTTATCACATACAGCATAGTACGCTGCTGCTGCAGCTGCTAAGTCGCTTCAGCCGTGTCTGATTCTTCGCGACCCCATGGACTGCAGCTTACCAGGCTCCTCCGTCCATGGGATTTTCCAGGCAAGAGTACTGGAGTGGGGTGCTATCACCTTCTCTGACAGCATAGTATAATTGCCTATAATTATGTGTCTTCCCTAACCTGAGTAACTGAAGTTTAATGACTTGTTTTGTTTATAATCTGACACCCAGAGTAATTACTGTACCTTCCAGAATGTATGGCAAAAAAATAGAAGTTAGTAATGTTTAATATATACATTCATGGGTTAATGAACAGTTTTTTATATCTTTTAGTTTTTTTTCTCTTAAACATAAACTCAAGATTTTGGAGCAACTGAACTGACTGAACTGAACTGAAGATTTTGGAAAGATTAAGCAACTAACAACAACAACAAAAAGATAATGAATGAAGCTTAATTTTTGAGACCAAACCAGTGTTCACTGCTCTTCAGATGTAATGATGAGATGCCTAATGGACACTCACTATTTGGTGTTTGTTCCAAGGTGGGAGGGAAGACAGGATTCCATGTGTAAGCTATCTCTGGGAGAAAATTCAAAGACAAATGAGTAGAAATGGTAATCTCGTCAATATTTATTTCATAGTCAGTACTTCTACTAAACAGATACTTGGTTGAGTTGCGTTAGACTCTACTGAAGCACTGTTCTTCCCTGGTGGCTCAGCCAGTAAAGAATCCTCCTGCAGTGGAGGAGACCCTGGTTTGATTCCTGGGTGGGGAAGATCCCCTGGAGAAGGACATGGCAACCCACTCCAGTTTTCTTGCCTGGGAAATCCCATGGACAGAGGAACTTGGAGGGCTACAGTCCATGAGGCTGCAGAGAGACAGATAAGCCTAGCGACTAAACCACCACACCACCACCACTGAAGAATTATGTCTACTGCTTAAATCTCAAGGAACCAGTAATATTTGACTATATCTCATTTGGGAACCAGTTATACCTATCTTTATTGTTTGAATACATTTCATTCAGCGATTGTTTATACTTATTTGTATTTAAACATGATTAGATATGATCAATAGAAAGTTCAACCATGTATATTCTCACCAACATATAGTTGAAATGATACATTCAGAGATTAAAATGCAAAACGAATAACTAAACAAAACATAACACTAAATTTCACACAGCTGAGCTGGTTTACTTGCCCTGGCATTTGCTTGAATAGGTGTTTTAAAAAAAGGCATAATTTTCTGTGCCCCTTGGTTTCTGCCAAATCATAGCAGCCAATAGTCACAGTAAATCAATGCATATTCTTTCCCTAAGTCCCTTAGGTGCTGTTGAATTGTAATAAATGCAACTCTCCACTTCAGTGAGCTGGGCTGTGGTCCAAGAGAAAAGAAAATCTTGAATTTAGAATCTTGGCTTATCCACTGCTTAGCAAGACGTTCCAAATTTTAATGAAGATTCAACTAACCAATACATGTAAATAATGAAACCGAACTTGTTTTCATTGGACAAGATATACCATACTAAATTTGGAAAAGAATTCTTTTTTGTCTTGTTAGAACTCAGGCTGTTGTGCCATGACTTGGACATGCCGTTTATCATTTATCACAATACTATGTGTCTTTGAATAGGTATTTCCTATTGCTGCTATGCTGATTTTTAAATTTTTAAATTCCACGTTCAGTAATATTTGTGGAATAACTATGAATTTAGGAAATATAATATACTCTCTGGTATAGTTATATCCCCATCAGATAGCAGAATCTATAGATCACTTGGGAACATGGACAGGGCATTCCATAAGTAGGCACAAGGGTTCTTTTTGTTGCTATTATTGTTCTAAGAGTTTTTTTTTTTTAATACACTAACAATTTTTATCAGAGATTTTTATAGAAATCAATTTTTAGTTTTCATTCATTTGAAATAATACTTTTGGACTTAAGAAACATTTTATGAGACTTAGAAGTTTAATTATTATCTTAAAATTATAGTTCACATTCATAGAGATAATTAAACAGTAAATGCTTCATCATAAAACTCCCTATAATTTTTCCTATAAAAAAGGACTTTATCTCTTTGTGTTGAACGAGTAAGACAACTGATACAAAGTTTAATTAAATTTTAAAACATGCTAGATATGTAGGGGTGGGAATGGTTGCAAGGGAAGGTAAGAACTGGATGTCAGTCCATGAAACTAGACTCTTTCTTTTCCAGTTTCATAACACTATGCACTGAGATTTATTTTAGCAGGTAAAAAGAAAAAAGAATGGAGCCCATTTTTCAGTGATCGTCTCTGAGTTTTAGCAGCTATCACGGACAGAGTTAAAATATTCTAAAGAGCAAGAATTGGGAGTTACTTTTTTTCTTCCCCTAGAATCTCTCATTTACTCATTTTTTGGATATTGATTGGGTGTCTGGCACTCTTTTCAGCACTGACAAGGCTCTGGTGGGCTGCTTTCCGGCAATGGCAGCAGCACTCTCCCACTGCACAGGTGCACCTCCAAAGTGACCTGACCATTGCTCTGTCAGCAGGCAGAGTCTAAGTCTTCTCTTCAGTTGGGCTGGTCTTAGAACTCATAGCCAACAGAAGGCAGTTGAAATGAAACTGCATGGGTTTGAGGCCAATTCACCTCATATGTCTTCAGCCTAGTTCCCTTGAAACTCTTGCTCTCAGGGAAGCCAGCCAATGTGTAAGAGGTCTGACTGCCGCGAGGAACCTGGCGGTGACACTGTGCACAGGCTCTCACTCAGTGGAGCTCAGTCTCCTGTCATTCTCACCAAACAGCAGATGGTAAATGAAGCTGTTTCGAATTCTCCAGACCAGCTGTTCTAAGTCAATGCTACAAGGAGTAGAAAACCATCCAGACATATCCTGCTTAGATTTCTGACCTACACAATTATCACATAGTAAAATGGTTATTGGTGTAAGCCACTAGGTTTAGGGACTACTATGCACCAATATGTTATATAACTAAAATAATAATGGCTAGCATCTACTGAGTTCTTCTTGGGCCTTCGGTACTTCTTTAATCCACAGGTAAGTACTAACATTATCTCCATTATCTCCACAGAAGCCAAAATGAACCAGCTGAAGATCAGAGATCTTGGAAGAGATGAATCTGCAATTAAAACGCAAGGCCTTCATTCTGAGCTGCATTCCCTGCCCTCAGTTCAGTTCAGTGCAGTCGCTCTTTCACGTCCGACTCTGCGAGCCCATGAATCGCAGCACGCCAGGCCTCCCTGTCCATCACCAACTCCCAGAGCCCACCCAAACCCATGTCCATTGAGTCAGTGATGCCATCCAACCTTCTCATCCTCTGTCGTCCCCTTCTCCTCCTGCCCTAGATCTTTTCCAGCATCAGGGTCTTTTCAAATGAGTCACCTCTTCACATCAGGTGGCCAAAGTATTGGAGTTTCAGCTTCAACATCAGTCCTACCAGTGAACACCCAGAACTGATCTCCTGTATGATGGACTGGTTGGATCTCCTTGCAGTCCAAGGGACTCTCAACAGTCTTCTCCAACACCACAGTTCAAAAGCATCAATTCTTTGGTGCTCAGCTTTCTTTATAGTCCAACTCTCACATCCATACATGACCGCTGGAAAAATCATAGCCTTGGCTAGATGGAATTTTGTTGACAAAGTAATGTCTCTGCTTTTCAATATGCTATCTAGGTTGGTCATAACTTTCCTTCCAAGGAGTAAGTGTCTTTTAATTTCATGGCCTGCCTTCAAGGAGCTCATAATTCAGTGGAGAAATAGACTCATGAAAAATTACAGTAAAATATGACAAGTATCATAATATGGGCTTTATGAGATGCCATGAGAAATTAAAAGAGAGAGAATATAATTTTTTTTTGGAGTGAGGAAGAGATGAGGGAGAAGGGAAAAGATTCACAGACTTTGAAGAGGAAGCAATTTGATCATGTACAGATCTGGTGCTTGTGAGAGAAGAGCCTTGGCTTTCTTCTTCTCTCCCTCTCTCTTTCTCTCTCTCTATGGCAGATAAATACAGCTGAAACAAAAAAGAGTAAAGAGATATAATAAAAAATTCGAGGAGGCAAGTCGAGAGTTAACATAGGCTATTTCATTCCTTGCTAAAGCTTTTGTATTTTTTTCCTATATATGATAAAGAATCATTGGAGAAATTTTTTATGAGGGAAGTGGCAAAAGTAAACTTGCATTTTACAGTATAATTCTCTTTTTAAGTTTAAATTTTTTTATTGAAGGATAATTGCTTTATAGAATTTTGTTGCTGTCAAACCTCAACATGAATCAGCCATAGGTATACATATATCCTCTCCTTTTTGAACCTCCCACTTCCCTCCCCATCCCACCCCACTAGGTTGACACAGAGCCCCTGTTTGAGTTTCCTGGGCCATACAGAAATTTCCCATTGGCTATCTATTTTATATATGGTAGTGTAAGTATCCGTGTTACTCTTTCCATGAGTCTCACCCTCTCCTCCCCTCTCCCCATGTCCATAAGTCTATTCTCTATGTCTGTTTCTCCATTGCTGCCCTGTTAATAAATTCTTCAGTACCATTTTTCGAGATTCCATATATGTGTGTTAGAATATGATATTTATCTTTCTCTTTCTGACTCACTTCACTCTATACACTAGGTTCTAGGTTCATCCACCTCATCAGAACTGACTCAAATGCATTTCTTCTTATGGCTGATAATATTCTATTGTGTTATTTGTACCACAACTTCCTGATCCATTCATCTGCCGATGGACATCTAGGTGGTTTCCATGTTCTAGCTATTATAAATAGTGACACAGTCAACAATGGGATACATGTGTCTTTTTCAATTTTGGTTTCCTCAGGGTATATGCCTAGGAGTGGGGTTGCTGGGTCGGTCATATGGTGGTTTTATTCCTAGTTTTTAAAGAAATCTTCATAACATTTTCTATAGTGACTGTGTCAATTTACATTCCCACCAAAAGTGCAAGAGTGTTGCCTTTTCTCTGCAGCATTTACTGTTTGTAACTTTTTGATGATGGTCATTCTGACCGGTGTGAGGTGACGTCTCATTATGGTTTTGATTTGCATTTCTCTAATAACAAGCAATGTTGAGCATCTTTTCATGTGTTTGCTATCCATCTGTGTGTCTTCTTTGGAGAACTGTCTGTTTAGGTCTTTTCCCTAATTTTTGATTGGGTTGTATTGGGTTGTATGTGCTGCTTGTCTACTTTGGAAATTAATCCTTTGTCAGTTGTTTCTTTGCTATTATTTTCTCCCATTCTGAGGGTTGTCTTTTCACCTTGCTTATAGTTTCCTTTGCTGTGCCAAAGCTTTTTAGTTTAATCAGGTCCCACTTGTTGACTTTTGTTTTTATTTCTGTTACTCTAGGAGATGGGTCATAGATGATCTTGCTTTGATTTATGTCATCAAGTGTTCTGCCTATGTTTTCCTCTAAGAGTTTTATAGTTTCTGGCCTTAAATTTAGGTCTTTAATCCATTTTGAGTTTATCTTTGTGTATGGAGTTAGGAAGTGTTCTAATTTCATTCTTTTACATGTAGCTGTCCAGTTTTCCCAGCACCGTTTATTGAAAAGGCTGTCTTTTCCCCATTACAGTATAATTATGGTTGCAGTGTGAAAGATGAATTGTATTGAATTTAGAAATAGGTACTCAAATACATATTTTATATGAAATAATAAATGGATTAATTTATTTTTATTAATTTTTATTGGAGCTGAGTAGCTTTACAATGTTGTGTTAGAAAGAGAAAACAAATATTGTATATTGTGGCATATATGTCAATCTAGAAAAATGGTATAGATGATCTCATTTGCAAAGCAAATTAGAGATACAGATGTAAAGAACAAATGTATGGACACCAAGTGGGGAAAGGGGGCTAGGATGAATTGGGAGATTGGGATCAACATATGTATACTGTTGATGCTATGTATAAACCGATTAATTTAAATTATAACTTTGTTTCCCCCTTTTTTTCTGTACTTTCTTAGGCAGTTTGCCTTATTATTTACAACAAAACAATGTAGAATATGCAAGATAAAAAACAACATTCACTAATATTTACTGAATATTTATTATGCATGTTCTCATTTAACCCTAACAATAAACTACAACAAAACTATTATTACTATCTCCTTTTTATGGAAGAGGGAACTGAAGCAGAGCTTGTCCAGACTATAGGCCTATTTGGTAGCAAATCTGAAATTCAAACTAAGGCAGTCCTGTTCCCACTGATACTACAAATTCTGAAGCAGAGTTCAGTGATGGCAGATCCTGAAGCATACATTTTCACCCTAATTTAGTAATAGATGAATATGGAGCCATTGATAGTGCACAAAAATACAAAGGGAAGGGAACTTAGCCAAGACAGAAGTTAAGGAAAGGCTTTCTGGAGATTATTATACATGAGTGAATTTCAGAAGATGAATTTCTTTCTCCAAGCAGTCATTCATTTGTTCATCAAATATATTAGAGTGCTTATAGTGCCAGACATCCTGCCAAGAAAAGATAATTATTTTTCCTCCTTGCAAAGCAGGTTGAAACATGGAGAGTTCACAACAAATAATGACAAGTGTAAAGAATGTTATAAAAGGAGAAGCACAAGGTTCTATGTAAACTCCTCAGAAAGGGATCTTTACCTAGTCTGGGAAGGTTAAGTTCAAACCAAGGGCCGAAGGGCACATGAGTTGTTCAAGTGAAGTGGGAGAATATTACATAGGAAAAGTGTTCCAGGCAGACCCGAGACCATGATGGCAGGCAGACAGGTAGCACAAGGACAAGGACTGAAAGACATTGAGCCTGACAACACGGAGAGTGATGAGCACATATGCAGGGCCCAGTCCATGGAGAAGTTCTTGGTATTATAGAGATCTTGATACCATTTGAAGGCATTTAAACATTTGAATTGGGACTCATGAAATTCACTGTGGCCACTGTGTGCAGACTGAATTAAAAGATGGCAAGAATAGAAGAATTGAGACTTTTGAGCTGTGGTGTTGGAGAAGACTCTTGAGAGCCCCTCGGACTGCAAGGTGATCCAACCAGTCCATCCTAAAGGAAATCAGTCCTGAATATTCATTGGAAGGACTGATGTTGAAGCTGAAACTCCAATACTTTGGCCACTTGGTGTGAAGAACTGACTCACTGGAAAAGACCCTCATGCTGGGAAAGATTGAAGGCAGGAGGAGAAGGGGACGACAAAGGATGAGATGGCTGGATGGCATCACCAACTCAATGGACATGAGTTTGAGTAAACTCCGGGAGTTGGCAATGGGCAGGGAGGCCTGGTGTGCTGCAGTCTATTGGGTTGTGAAGAGTCAGACACGACTGAAAAACTGAACTGAACTGAACTGCACAATAGAAGTGTTCAAAGAGCGGAGAACATGGACATATTTACACTTTGGAAATATAATTGATAAATGTGATGACTGATTACATATCAAAATTGGAAAAGGAAAGGGCAATTTAAAGGACAGCTCATTCATTTACAGATCGTATGTATGATTGGAGAGATGTTTGTGCCAACCTGGAACATTACAGAAAATGAAAGCTAGTGGTGAGGGAGAGGGGTTTGTGGTAAGAGTAGGGGGCTGGAGAGATCTGGTTCAACCTGGATCAGCTTAGTCTGAGGTTCCCGTGTACTAGCTAAGGTGACAGCATTAGTCGGATATATGGAGACAGATATCATCACCAGCTCAATGGACATGAATCTGAGCAAACTCCAGAAGATAGTAAAGGACAGGGAAGCCTGGTGTGCTGCAGTCCACGAGGTCACAAGGAGTCAGACGGGACCTTGTGAGTGAACAACAAGAACAATGGAGTCAGGGAGGATGTCTGGAATGAAGATACAGATTTCAAAATTTCTGGCAAATAAATATGTGGTAAATGAAGCCATGAAATTGAATAGGGAGGGGAAGTAGAATGACAAGAGAAGAAAAGAACATTGCCAAGTTGAATGTTATCAGAAAAAGGAGACAGGAATTTCTCTAAGAGTTAGAAACTAAACTAGATAGTACGATAGAGCGTTTTGAGGTGAAAGAAGTGGTTCATAATGTCATTTTCCTGACTTGAGAAAATGTAGAGCTAAGAATTAAAAGTTTTTAAATTGGCCGTAGAGTGTGACATTCCTTTCAGGTGGAATGTTAAGGTGGAATGTTCCCACGGTCAGAAGAGAATCTCTAAGGAAATTTGGCTGTGAAGTATATGACAGTAATTAAGGTGAAATATGGCTTTAAGGAGGTATTTTATTGTTTATTGTTTGCTTTTATTTTCTTTTTGTTTTGTTTTCCAGTGGAAGATTCCAGGTGGTATCTAGGCAAGTGTCAGAGTTCATCGAGTAGAGAAAGGTGAGCGCTTGTGTGACAAGTTCTGTCCGCTTCACCAACACCAAAAGGGAGTTGTTTCAAAGTATGAGATCAAAGAGATAAAAGAGATCACAAAGATCAAAATTTACTTAGAAAGTA
Source organism: Capra hircus (assembly GCF_001704415.2). Lineage (NCBI taxonomy): Eukaryota > Metazoa > Chordata > Mammalia > Artiodactyla > Bovidae > Capra > Capra hircus. The sequence goes on from NC_030810.1 coordinate 84,288,904, forward strand.
AGAACATGACCAGAAAATATATTGCTGCAATAATTTTGAGAAATCTTTCCCTGAGTTACTTTTTTTTTTTTCATTACTTCACATAAATCTGTGGTCATTTTGTACAACCATTAATTCTTCCTGTGAGAGCTGTGGTTCTTAATGTGGTTAATAGCTCTAATGTTTGTTTAGAGAAGATGCCAGTTCAACAGTATGTACGTTAAATGTGCCCAGTGAAAGTACATTTTCAAGTCTGTATCTCCCAAATGTCTAAACTCATGTCCACATTGTAAATAAGAATTTGACTTCTAAAAATAATTATGGACTACTGCTTCCTAAAAGTACTAAGAACACAGGCTGCTAGCTCCCTATATTGAAATTCAATGCTTGATATATCCTAGAAGAGATATAAGGTTTCTCACTGGAAAATTAATAACAAAAAGTAGTCCCTAGGTAGATCACTGTTGGCCCCTTCCTAACTGTGAAACAGGGGAAAGTATCTCTGGCCAACAACAAGAACGATAATGGCAAAACAGAGTTCAAACCCATGCGTGGTTTGGAGGACATGACAAGTGTAGGCAGATTTTCTATCTCCTGGGCATTTCTTTCATCCGCAGTTTTTCCCTTCTTTTACCCCTACAAAATCAGAAGGGTTCTGGTAAGGTTGGTGCAAACATCAGGCAACTTTTGTTCATTTGTTGAAAGAATGGATCATTAAATATGGCATACTTACACTGTGAAATACCATGCAACAGTCAGAAGCAATGAATTAGAAATGCATTCATAAACTGAATGGATGTGAGCATATTTCTTCCTTTTAAGAAGTGTGAGAAACCTCAAAAGAATGATAATCTACAGTACAATAAAATTTACACAAAATTCTTTTTCAAAGATTCAAAATAATATTCCATCAGACTGCTGTGCTGCTGCTGTCCCTTGAGTCGTGTCCGACTCTGTGCGACCCCATAGGCGGCAGCCCCCCAGGCCCCCCCGTCCCTGGGATTCTCCAGGCAACTAGAATATACAAATGTACATACTTTAAACAAAATAGAGCGCTTTGGGTATAGGAAGGGACAAGAGAGGAAAAAGACTAGTGATTGTTGAAGAAAGGGATAAGTGATTAAAATAAAATGAGGACCAAGGATAGTGTGTCAGGAACCTAGACCTGTGATTAAAACAATTTTCTGTACCACTATCCAAGAAAGATTATAGACAGTACAGCCAAAAACAAATGTAAAAATAGTATTATAAAATGCAAGTAGGTTTATAATTCATGTGATTTGCAGAGTGAAAATGACCCAAATATAAATTTATAAGGAGGTAGGCTTTTTGTTACTGAGTGATTTCAGATGAAGAACAAAATCAGCAGCCATTTCTCCAGGCTACTATCAGTTCATCAAACTCTAGTAGTTCCAAAGGCACATAGTGAAAAGGATCATCGAGGGTACAATGTAAGACATTGAATGAAATGACCCTTTGGTGAAAGAACAGGAAATGTGGGAGAAGGGTTAAAAAAATCTCAGTAGGCTAGTAAAAACCTCAAGAGATTGATCAGTTTTGTCAAGCTAGTTTTGAGATTGCTTTCATATATTGTAAAATATTTTTGAGAGAAAAAGACCTAAAGACATTGCCAATTAATAAATACAGAAAATCTATATACTGGAAAATCTTATTAAATTAATATTTTATGCTTCTGTTAAATGTCAATCTTGACCCAAATGATGCCATGACTTTGAGTAGAACAAAAGAAGGTTAAAAACGCCTTTCACATGAAAGTTTTATATTCTGACAGCACAAAGGAATGAAATACTTTCTCATCTGAAATAGCAGTTGTCTGGGAGGTTCTTTTATTCTTTCATTGGCACATAGTAAATTGAGTCTTTTCAACAGTAATGCAATTGGGAACTTTAAAGATAATTAAGAAACATAAAATATGTCAGTCTTCTCAAACATAGCTAGAATATGAGTTTTAATCTCTCTCCTTCAAGAGCATTAGTATAACTTTAAATCTACACTCTCATAATTTTTTAAAAGTGTATCATTCCAATATGTACCAAGAAAAAATGTCTAATAACTGTAAGGAAAAATAAAATATTTGTGTTTTTAATAAATATTTAATAAAAAGCTATATTTACAATGTATTACTGATCCCATATGAGCAAAAATATTTCTTAAATGGTTGATGTAATGTAGCAAAAAATACAAATGTACAGAAATGAAATTCTATAATGGAAATTAGGTTGATGACTGGCCCTGAAATAAATGTAGGGATTCAGTTCTCTCCTGAATATCTTGGAGGTCACAGGCAACACAAAAGGACAAGTGTGTTCTATCTGTCCCTTTCTTAAAATCTCAGCTAAATTGATTTCAGTACCATATGACTAGTACCTGAACCAGAAATCCTTGTAGTATATGCAGTATCCATGAGGTTCCCCCTGTCCTATCCAGTTTATACAATTTCAGAAAGAATCTTGTGATTCATAGCAGCAGCTTGAGACTACATAATGCATGCCTCAACTTCGGTTGAAAAGAGTAAATTTTCATGAAGATTTATATAGGTAATCTGCATATTGCTACATCTCGATTATAATTCACTCTCAGATTAGCTTTTCCTCATCTGCTCTGTGATCTGCCTCCACTCTCCATAATCTCCATTCTGTTATCGGAAAGGTATTACTCTGTTTCAGAGGTGTTGGTCCTCAGAAATACATTTCTTTCCCTTTAAAGATTCTTGATACATTAAGGACATAGATTCTCAAGCAATCAGCATTCGACAACGCCCACCAAAGCATTATTAAGCTCTTATTATCAGGGTTCCTGCTGCTGCTAAGTCACTTCAGTCATGTCCAACTCTGTGCAACCCCATAGAGGGCAGCCCACCAGGCTCCCTCGTCCCTGGAATTCTCCAGGCAAGAACACTGGAGTGGGTTGCCATTTCCTTCTCCAATGCAGGAAAGTGAAGTCTCTCAGTTGTGCCCGACCCTCAGCGACCCCATGGACTGCAGCCTTCCAGGCTCCTCCATCCATGGGATTATCCAGGCAAGAGTACTGGAGCGGGGTGCCATTGCCTTCTCCAATCAGTGTTCCTACTCAGAGCCAAAATTGTCTTCCTAAGTATCCACTATCATTCCAAAAGTTGAAGACCAAGAATACAAGGATCCTACATAATACACATGGAAATAAAACAGATTCCCAACTATAAATATAGTCTAAACCACAAAGACAATTATACAATGCTCTAAAAGAAAATGCAGAATCTCACCAAGAAGACTGATCAAACCTGTGAATTACATTTGAAACGTCCAAAACAGACCCATAATTACAATTTAAATAACAATTTAAATATTTCAAACACAAAATAGAGAAAAGATGAAACCATTGAACCATTTAAACTCCTCTTCATTTGACTTTGGTCAACACTTGTGGTGGCAGGTGACAAAAACCCAACTTGAACAATGTTATGTAATAGCAGAAATGCTGCTAGACCTCAGAGGCAGTGGACAGAGCACCAGAATCTTCCCACATTCTCAAAATTGCTGATCTTGGCTTCATTCTTAGTCTGACTTCTTCCATTTGGCAGAAAACATGGCCGCCAGAAACTCTCAATATATCTCCCTCCTCTTCCTATCACTAGTACCACTAATTTTTCTTCCTCAGTTTCTGTCTTAGCTTTTCTTTTGGAAAAGACAAACTACTGACTTGGATCACATGCTCCTCATTAGGACAGTCAACTGAGGTTGGGAGGAAAGGTAATGTCATTGGATCAGTTTGGTACTAGTAATCACCATAGAACAAGCACTGTTACAGGTGAGAAGGTAATATAAGAGCATATCTGGGTCACATTTATTGACTGTGTGATTTTGGAAAAGTTAATTAACTTCTCAAAGTCTCCATTTCCTCATCTGTCACCTAAAAGAAATACTAGTTCCCAACTCACAGAATTCTTTGAAATTAGATGAAGTGCATAAAGCAATTAGCACAGTATCTGGAACATTTTGTTAAATGCTCAATTAAATAGTAAATATTATTTTAAAATAATTATTATCATCATCATTATGGAAGCTCCCCCTTAGAATCACATCATTGGACAGGGGAAAGGTGCATTCCAGAAGGATAGAAAGTATTGGACAAGTCAAATAGTAGTTATCATGTGTACTGCAGCTAGAACATCTTATTCTGAAAATTATTTTGGAACAAGAATACAAAAAAAAAATAGTTAAATGAAAGAAATAAACATATACCTAAGGTAGGAAAAAAAACAAGGGTAAATAGAACAAACTTACAGATAACTTTAAAAAAAGTACTTGTCTTTTTTATATGGTGGCTGTTAAAGAAACATCATTGTATTTTTTTCTTTGATAATTTAAATTTATGAGTGTCACACATTTTCTCATAGTACAATTCAAATATCTTCCTCTAGGGCAGCTCCCACTGATGCAGGGTTGGGAAAGGATGGAGGAAAATAAATATTCACTTCAGTTTGGAGCTTTGTCCAATTACATAATTCACATACAATTTACATATTATGGGGCTTCCTGGTGGCTCAGTGGTGAAGAATCTGTCTGCCATGTAGGAGACCTGCAGGAGACATGGATTCAATCCCAGGGTCAGGAAGATTCCACTGGAGGAGGAAATGGCAACCCACTCTAATATTTTTGCCTGAAAATCGTATGGATAGAGGAGCCTGTTGGGCTACAATCTATGAGGTCGCAAAGAGTTGACATGCCTGAGCACACACCGGGCAAACATCTGGGGCCACGCCCACAGCTGTAGGGTAGAGAAAGAATGAAAGTGAGAGTGAAAGTCACTTAGTCCTTTAGAGAAAGGATGGAGGAAAATAAATATTCACTTCAGTTTAGAGCTTTGTCCAGTTACATAGTTCATACATAATTTGCATATTATAAATTACATCATTTTTGCATGTGTGCATGATGAGTCAGTCATGTTGGTTTTAGGTAGACAAATATCTACCTAAAATGTCCATTTTATCTTGGATAAAAATATTCAGTGATTCAGACTCCTTTCAGACTCTCTCCCTTAAATGTTGTCTGGGTGCCTGGTTGAAGTTGGAGAAAGGAGAAGGGTCATATGGCTTTTATGTCCTGTGGACTTGGCAGGGGAGATAAGACAGTGCCTGCATGTGGGTCCAGTTTGGGACCTTCTCACAGGGATGTATTGGCCCTAATGATGTTTCGGGACTCAGTTTCTGACTGCTGGGCATGACTTGGTCTCTCTGGCTTGCCTGGAGCCGTGGAAGTCCTGCCTACCTATATCAGTATCAGTGTGGTTTTTACCATCTGAAGACATTTCAGTGTTCACCAGACCCTTCTTCTACTCCAGACTGGCACTTCCTCTGCAGCCCCTGCCTCTGCCCCTGAGATGGTGGTCTTCTGGTAAGGCAGCTGGCTCTCAAGTCAGTATTCATGCCAATGGGGAATGCTATATCTCAAACATTCAGGTGGTGTGCTCCCATCTCTCCTTCAGGTTTTTACTCAAATGTTCATTTTCAAGGAGGCCTCTCTGATATCACAACCCCAGGCCACTTCCTATGTTCTTTCCTTCTTAGCATTCATTGTAATCTTACACATATTATATTTTACTTATTTTTTATTGAAGGTGTGTCTTTCTCCCACTAGAATATAAGTTCTGTGGAGGTAGGGATTTTTGTCTTTGTTTAATATTGTATATTCAGCGTCTAGAACACAGCCTAGCATAACATTTAAAAAATGAATGAACAAATAGAAACTAAAAAATGCTTCACAGTTTCAACACACTCTCGCTCTGTACTGTACTGTTTTATTCTCTGGACTAGTCTGGTCTGGTGATGGACAGGGAGGCCTGGCATGCTGCAGTCCATGGAGTCACAAAGAGTCAGACACTATTGAGCGACTGAACTGAACTGAGTCTGGCTCTTGGCACATAGTAGATGAATAAATAAATGGACTTGTCATCAATTTTTCCCTTAGTCATTGTGTGGCTCAACTGGTTCCTCAGCTGGCCCCTGGATCCTTTTCTGATGTTTGCTTTCATGCCTTAACTATCACTTGATGATTCTTCTCCCAGGCTTTTAATTCTGATTTAATTATCTGTGACCTGATGTAGCAGCCTTCCTTGTATTATGCCCTTGAAAATTCTGTATTTGTCTTTCACCTGTACCCGAGTTCAACGCCCCCTGATTCCTTGCCTTCCCAAAAGAGGAATTACACATCTAAACAGCTCTTCACTATTCTTTCCTGGTTTCATGCTGTTAGATTATCAGCTGATTATCTTTATACTTAATTCTTAGTGTCTCTGTTCATCTCATTTGGACCTTCAGGGAACAATGAACACATTTGACCCAATCCGAAATTTCTTTACGTATCTAAAATTGTGCGTCCTTGCTCCATTAAAAGATGAAACAATTATGGATCTAAATTCTGTAAGCATATTATGAATATTGCAAGGTTATTTAAGCTTGCAACTTTAAAAATAGCAAACATTTATTGAACTTTTATTATGTTCCAGTCACTGTGCTAAGCATTTTCTATATATTACTTTATTTTATATTCACATAATTATATAAAGAGACTATTGTTTTGGCCCCATTTTACTAAAGAAACTAAAATTCAGAGAACTAAGATCATGGCATCTGGTCCCATCACTTCATGGCAAATAGATGGGAAAATAGTGGAAACAGTGTCAGACTTTATTTATCTGGGCTCCAAAATCACTGCAGATGGTGATTGCAGCCATGAAATCAAAAGACACTCCTTGGAAGGAAAGTTATGACCAACCTAGATAGCATATTCAAAAGCAGAGATATTACTTTGCCAACAAAGGTTCATCTAGTCAAAGCTATGGTTTTTCCAGTGGTCATGTATGGATGTGAGAGCTGGACTGTGAAGAAAGCTGAGAGCCAAAGAATTTATGCTTTTGAACAGTGGTGCTGGAGAAGAACTGTGGTGCTGAGTCCCTTGGACTGCAAACAGATCCAACCAGTCCATCCTAAAGGGGATCAGTCCTAGGTGTTCGTTGGAAGGACTGATGCTAAAGCTGAAACTCCAGTACTCTGGCCACCTCATGCGAAGCATTGACTCATTGGAAAAGACCCTGATGCTGGGAGGGATTAGGGGCAGGAAGAAAAGGGGACGACCAAGGATGAGATGGCTGGATGGCATCACCAACTCGATGGACATGAGTTTGAGTGAACTCGGGGAGTTGGTGATGGACAGGGAGGCTTGGCGTGCTGCGATTCATGGGGTCGCAAAGAGTAGGACACAACTGAGTGACTGAACTGAACTGAACTGAACTGAAGATTCAGAGAAGCCAAGATATTTTCCCCAATTAAACATCCATTAATAGTAAGTAACAAAAGTGAAGTTCATGGCCAGTTGTGTTGGTCATCAAGTCTTCTGGAGAATCACACCAAATAGCCTTTAGGACTCATGGCGCTTTTTTTGTTTAGTCGCTAAGTCATGTCCAGCTTTTTTACAACCCCATGGCCTGTAGCCCTTCTTTAGGGGATCTTTCTGACCCAGGGTCTGAACTTGTCTCCTACATTAGAAGGTGGATTCTTGGAGAAGGAGCAACCCATTCCAGTACTCTTGCCTGGAAAATCCCATGGATGGAGGAGCCTGATAGGCTGCAGTCCGTGGGGTTGCAAAGAGTCAGACAGGACTCAGCAACTTCACGACTTCACTTTCACCTGGGAAGCCCATGATTCATGGCTACTAAACGACTAAAGAAGAATTTTACCACAAATTATTTATCAAGTAAGTGAAGAATTATTTGACAAATAATTGAACCAAGCATTAATTCACAACAAATCACCAAAAGAAAAAAAAAACACAAAGCAAAACAAAAACACTCTTTTTGTCACTTAGAAATATCTTTTGATTTGGTAAATTCCAAAGTGAATACTGAGATCATAAACAAACCAAAAAAAAAAAAAGGATTTCAATGAGGCAGAAATCTTTTTTTCCCTTTTATACCAATAACATCTTTACTCATTTTTATGCTATTTTGTGTTCATATTGCACTGATTAGAAAAGCAAGCAGCACAAAGCTGTTTCTCTAACACCTCTTTTTATACCACTTTATATAATGACCAGCTATTAAGCTACCAGGCTACATGTGTTTTATTTGGCAATGGTTAAAATTCTACTAGTAGCTTAGATATATGTGGTGGCAACTGACTGATAATAATGTGCTGGTCCACATTAGTGCTTGCAACCCACTCTCAAGTTGTTTACTAGCCATCATAATATTCTAATTACCAATATGGTCAGGGATAAAGTGCTGTTTTTGTTGTATTTTCTTTCCCTTTTTACATGGCTCAGCATGGATAAGCAGTGAAATGTATTAGAAAACAATGTTTCTAATGATTTTATTTCAAAATATGTTTCAGATTTTTCATGCTGAGAAAGTTACCCTATGAATTCTTAAAACTGCTGAGATGAACTGAATACTTGGAATTCGCAAGTAATCTTTTCTGTAATCACTGAAATGAGGCGAAATCTTCAGAACAGAAATTGCTTTATGACTCAGACCCCTCCCTTACTTAGTGATTATGTTACTAACCCTTTGGAGTTGGTCCCCAATAAGGCACGCATGTTTAATGATTTGGGGGGGGGCTTCCCTGGTGGCACTAGTGGTAAAGAACCTGCCTGCCAGTCTAGGAGATGTAAGAGACACAGGTTTGATCCCTGGGTCGGGAAGATCCCTGGAGAAGAGCCAGGCACCCACTCCAGTATTCTTGCCTGGAGAATCGCATGGACAGAGGAGCCTGGTTGGCTATAGTCCATGGGGTCGCAAAGAGTCAGACATGACTGAAGGGACTTAGCACGCACGCACTGGAGAGTCCTTCTGTCCTGTGTTACTCTCATCAAGGAACTGGAATCCAGTTCAGTTCAAAAGCAAAAGAAAGTTTACTTGTTAATCAAAGAACAGACAATGCCAGTTGCACCGTAACAGATACAAGCTCTTCTGAAAGGCCTTGGGCCGGGCTGTTTCATCAGCCGGAAAGGGGGCGGAGTTCACATGGGTCTGGGGCAGTTCTGCCACTCCCAAGTGCTGTACCTAGCAGCCGCCGCCATCTTCACTTGAGATGTGCGCAGCGCTTCTGCACACGACTTGCCCAAGCTGAAGTGCCAGGCACAGCCTTTCTGCACACAGTGTGCCACCACCATCTTGCATTGAGGCATTACATGGAGCTGCTCTCCACACAGTCTCCACACAGCTCGACAAGCTGAGGTGAAGGGCACGGGGTTCTGGGCTGGATGGTTAATCTGAGTATAAGGTGCAAGACTTCTGCACAGGGCCTCCTTAAGGCAAGTGAAACTAGACCGCTTGCAAAAAAAGAGCTTAGACCTTATCATCTAGATTCCATCTTTTTCCTGGGAACCTCCGTGGACTTTGCTGGTGACATTTACAAGGGACATAATTTCTGTGGCCTCACAAGTGAATGTTTTATTCCTAAAATAGGCTAGGCGGAGAATATGGTCAATGGAAGATTAAAGAGGAATAAATTATGGCTGCCCCAGGGGCTCCACCCACTGCAGTTTACATCTAAATTTCCTCCGTATCAAGTCGCTCAGGCATTGTTAGGAAGTCCACACACACTCTTGCTTTCTTTTTCAGCAAATAGGGTGTTTCATGCTTCTTTCAGAGCCACCTCAACAACCAAAGCAGCTCACCACTGTGAAAATAACTTGGAGTAAAAACTAACCAACCAAATTAAAAATATATATATTTGTTCCTCAAAATTGAAGTGGGAAGGAAAAATATCCTGGGGGATATTATATTTTAAAAATTATGGTAAGGAGATTGGCAAAATAATCCTATTAGCCTTGATGGAAATATCCTTCTGGAGTTTGAAACTCCTTCAGGATGGAGGCCATTCTGATGTCCTTTGATGATAAATACTTGAATGACCATTTCAGAAACTATTGTTTTTTGATGTTTGTTGATGCAAGAAGAAAGTAAGGAGAAAGGGGCTGAATGTTTTATTTTGCAATTTTAAGTATAAATGTTTCTGAAGCTACATGTTTTCTGGCATCCAACATACAACTGGTAATTCATGAGATTATCTTAATCATACTTAGGCTATTACTGATTGAAATGATTAAAAGAACCTGTTAGTGAAAAGAGGTGAAATGAGGAATACACCTTCTGGTTTGAGAACAGAAAGCCCTAGAAATACATAAAATAAGGGATCTGAAACTTGAACATTAAAGTGTTAAGTAACAAAAATAAGTTGTTTTCATGAATTCTGAGATAAAATTAGGATATTTGTGAAGTGACTGTGAAGCTGAGATACATTAGGTGGCCTCATTTATTTATCATAATCACAGATAAAGTTCTGAAACAAGGGCTACAAGGCATGTTAAAGGTATATTTCATCCTCTGAGCATGAGACGGTCACACTGCCATTGCTAGTCTAGCTCTGTATGTCTCAGTATTTACTGACATGGCAAAATGTATGTGAATATTCATTTTATTATCAAGATTTTTCAGAAGTATTATCTATCTCATCAGAGTAATTACATGATATCACAAAGTAGGTCACGTCCTTATTACTGCGTACAGATCTAAAAATTTCATCTTAAATAGTTCCTGGAAAAACTGTCTCTTAAACAACTTCTCCAAGGCCAAAGGATACTACAAAACATTTGATCAGATAGAGATGTTCTCCAAAAATTTCAATTTTGTGTTTTTCTCTTCTATTGAATGATCATCTTTTCTGGTTCCTTCCATAGTTTACCTCACCCAAGCAATCCTCAATATAAAGCAGATTGTTCTAGAGGTCCTATCACAGACATTTGTCTGAGACAGAAATTATTTTCCTAAGACTTGGTGCTACTGAGCTAATTAGACCCACTCAAGCTACAGTGCTATTTAGTAAAGTAGCAGGACTGTTTAGGTTAATGTAAAATGTTTCATTGAAAAACACATACTAGCTCCTACAGGGAAAGCATCTTTTCAACCTTAGTGATAATTAGTCAAAAAGTCCTTTTCCAAAAGCACTTCTCATCTTCTGGAGTGGCTTAAGGATTTGATTTTTATTAGAAAGTAACACTTTAATTTCTTTGTAGTCATTTACATGGACACTTTGTATTAAAGTCCCAATTTAAAAAAAAGCAGACTATCAGAAAACTATAGATTACAGAGGTAGAGGGATAAACAGATATATAGTTTTCTATATGAAAGTTTTTAATATGAAATCTTATGTTGGTTAAGTAGTCTCTATAAGGCAGTTGACTTTTGCATCTGGTGCTATAACATTGTATGGTAGTGGTCTAGTTCTTCTTAACAGTCAGGATCAACCACACTAGCCAATAGCATAATCCTCATCTTTCCCTGCTGAGTCAGAGGAAGGAAAACAAAGGAAACATAAGGAAAACAAAGTGTCCAGGCATCAATTTCAGCTACCAGTTGAATGGAATCATTTCTGTGTGCCCAGAAGAGCCTAAAGTCAAGATGAGATGATGGGGAACAAAAATTTTTTACTAGTAGAGGGCTAAGGGTAATAGTGAAAGGAATCTCTCTCATTTCTACCATTTCATTCATGGACCCAGGAATCCTAGTTATAGGAGAACAACATGGTTGGATGTGGGTTTAGAGCATATACCGCATCTAAGAAGACATCTCACTAGTTTCTCAAGGTGTTACCACCCCTTTAGCACAAGTTTACAAATAGCTATTACATCAATCAAGTCACATGCTTCATGATAAAAAGGAATTCCATGAAAGTGAACCCACTGCTGTACTTCCCTTTTTATGAAATAAATTCCTTGGTCAAAAGTGATGCTGTATGGGATGCCGTTAAACTGGGTAAGACATCCTGAAGTCCATAGCTGAGTTTTGGCAGGAGCATTAGGGAAGGCAAATCCATACCCAGAGGAAGGACCTGTTTTGAAAGAGATAAGTGCTGCCCTTTTCATGATGGCAGTATCCCAATGTAAATAACTCTCTGCAGCTGGATGGTTCCACCTTTGGAATAGCATCATTTTCAAGGGCTCACATTGGTCTCTGCTGCAGTTCTTTGCTAAAATTGGGCACTCAGCAGTAAGTTTAGTCAGAGCACCCTTTTTGAGAGGAAGTCCACAATGCTGAGCACATGTATCACCTCCATTTCTGCTGTCACAGCTATTAATTCGTGAGCCCACGAAGCATTGATGGGAGTGGTTAGAGAAGTATGGGTTCCCGTATAGAAGTAGGGGTCTCACACCTGATTACAAAAATGATTCTCTGCTAGGGTCACTCTTTGACGAGCATTCACATGGGACACAAATTATCAGACTCTGCCTATTTGGAATGGTCTCCCACATACCTTTTCCTCAGACTTTCTAACAACCAATTTTCTAATCATGTACCTTTGAAGTCTCAACCATCCAGTCAAACCATTGGCTGAAGTTCATAAATTGCATAGATTTATACACTGTATCATCCCTTCTTCCAGAAAAAAAATGAACAGTGGATTTTCTTCCTCTACAGTTCTTTAGGGCCCTCCCTGGGGCTGTAGTGCTGTTTTCTTTTGGATTATACCTGCATATCATGTGGAAGTGTGAAAGTGAAAGTGTTAGTCACTCAATCGAGTCTAACTCTTTGGGACCACATGGACTGTAGCCCACTGGGCACCTCTTTTCTTGGAATTTTGTAGGCAAGAATACTGGAGGGTAGCCATTCCCTTCTCCAGAGGATCTTCCCCAGAACCATCTATAAAACAAGCTCAAGATTTTTCTTTCTCAGTCAAATGGTCAGGTGAAACTTCCTATGAGGCCATCACTCGTGGAGAGAGAGAGAGAAGGTAATTTGGAAAAAGGCTGAGCAATTAAGGGATAGCTATGAAAGCCAGAAATCGTCTTTGACAGAATGTAAAGAAACTCTTGTCTCTTGGACCTAGATGACTGAAAATGCTGAGGACAAGCTCCAAATTTAATTTTAAAAGTAGTAGAACTCCAAAGGAGGCTGGATTCTCAGCCTAAGCAGGTGTGTAATGTCAGAGTTAAGACCTTAACTAGAAAAGAACGGGATCTTGAGATGTCAGATGTGTTTGACAAATTTAAACCCCCAGTTTCCAGTGAACTCTTGGGATCTGCAGAAGTTGCCACTTTCCTATACTGGAGGATAGTACATTCACACTGCTTGATGGTGATACAGAAGCCCAGGCATTTCAAAACAACACATGTCCCCTCTGGGTGTACCTTGACCTCCAGCACAATTAAGTGAAAATCACACATAATCAAATATAACCTGGCTAGGGGAGTTCTGGGTCTAAATGATAAAGGAGAAAAAGGACTGTCAAAGGAGATACACGACCTAGTCAACATGTGCCAGAGGGACTAGGAGAGTGTATTTGGAAGCAGATGTTAAGAGTGGTGGATCAAGAGAAACAGAATAGAAGGTTAATAAAGAAGACTGTATTGATGTCAGATCATTCTCCTGGGATACAGGATTTAACATCTGGGTAAGGACCCTCTGGAAAAATGCTAGCATGCTTGGGAGAATGCAATGGTCGGCTCATAGTAAAGTGAAGTAGAAAGGTGAGAGTTGGCATGGTGGTTGGTAGAGGAAGGAAACAAGGCTCAAAGAAGAGAGCATACAGGAATGCGGTTGTTACAAAGTCTGAAAATCGACCCACCACCAACATTCTGAGATACTCCAGAAGGAATGCACCTGTGAGAGAGCTGTTAGCATTATGAGAAGTTCAGTAGAGGCTCTCTATGAGCCCGGGCTAGAGATGTTGGTCTGACAGAATGTGGTCCACTGGAGAAGGGAATGGCAAATTGCTTCAGTATTCTTGTCTTGAGAACCCCATGAACAGTATGAAAAGGCAAAAAGATAGGACACTGAAAGATGAATTTACCAGGTCGGTAGATGCCACAGGAGATCAGTGGAGAAATAACTCCAGAAAGAATGAACAGATGGAGCCAAAGGAAAAACAACACCCAGTTGTGGATGTGACTGGTGATAGAAGCAAGGTCCAATGCTGTAAGAGCAATATTGCATAGGAACCTGGAATGTTAGGTCCATGAATCAAGGCAAATTGGAAGTGGTCAAACAGGAGATGGAAAGAGTGAATGTCGACATTCTAGGAATCAGCAAACTAAGATGGACTGGAATGGGTGAATTTAAATCAGATGACCATTATATCTACTACTGTGGGCAGGAATCCCTTAGAAGAAATGGAGTAGCCATCATCGTCAACAAAAGAGTCCGAAATGCAGTACCTGGATGCAATCTCAAAAACGACAGAAGGATCCCTGTTCATTTCCAAGGCAAACCATTCAGTATCACAGTAATCCAAGTCTATGCCCCAACCAGTAATGCTGAAGAAGCTGAACTTGAATGGTTCTATGAAGACCTACAAGACCTTTTAGAACTAACACCCAAAAAAGATGTCCTTTTCATTATAGGGGACTGGAATGCAAAAGTAGGAAGTCAAGAAACACCTGGAGTAGCAGGCAAATTTGGCCTTGGAATGCGGAATGAAGCAGGGCAAAGACTAATAGAATTTTGCCAAGAGAATGCACTGGTCGTAGCAAACACCCTCTTCCAACAAACACAAGGAAAGACTCTATAGATGGACATCACCAGATAGTCAACACTGAAATCAGATTGATTATATTCTTTGCAGCCAAAGATGGAGAAGCTCTATACAGTCAGCAAAAAACAAGATCAGAACCTGACTGTGGCTCAGATCATGAACTCCGTATTGCCAGATTCAGACTTAGATTGAAGAAAATGGGGGAAACCACTAGACCATTTAAGTATGACCTAAATCAAATCCCTTATGATTATACAGTGGAATTGAGAAATAGAATTAAGGAACTAGATCTGATAGACAGAGGGCCTGATGAACTATGGATGGAGGTTGATGACATTGTACAGGAGACAGGGATCAAGACCATCCCCAAGAAAAAGAAATGCAAAAAGGCAAAATGGCTGTCTGGGGAGGCCTTACAAATAGCTGTGAAAAGAAGAGAAGTGAAAAGCAAAAGAGAAAAGGAAAGATATACCTATTTGAATACAGAGTTCCAAAGGATGGCAAGGAGAGATAAGAAAGCCTTCCTCAGTGATCAATGCAAATAAATAGAGGAAAGCAACAGAATGGGAAAGAAAATTAGAGATACCAAGGGAACATTTCATGCAAAGATGGGCTCTATAAAGGACAGAAATGATATGGACCTAACAGAAGCAGAAGATATTAAGAAGAGGTGGCAAGAATACACAGAAGAACTACACAAAAAAGATCTTCATGACCAAGATTATCACAATGGTGTGATCACTCACCTAGAACCAGACATCCTGGAATGTGAAGTCAATGTGGGCCTTAGAAAGCATCACTACGAACAAAGCTAGTGGAGGTGATGGAATTCCAGTTGAGCTATTTCAAAGCCTGAAAAATGATGCTGTGAAAGCACTGCACTCAATATGCCACCAAATTTGGAAAACTCAGCAGTGGCCACAGGACTGGAAAAGATTAGTTTTCATTCCAATCCCAAAGAAAGGCAATGTCTAAGAATGCTCAAACTACCACACAATTGCACTCATCTCACATGCTAGTAAAGTAATGTTTAAAATTCTCTAAGCCAGGCTTCAGCAATATGTGAACCGTGAACTTCCAGATGTTGAAGCTGGTTTTAGAAAAGGCAGAGGAGCCAGAGATAAAATTGCCAACATCTGCTGGATCATCGAAAAAGCAAGAGTTCCAGAATTCAGTTAGTTGATTAATTAAAATACTTCTGTGTTAGCTGTACATAGCCTTTGTAATAAGCAACCTGAAACTCTCAACTGCTAATGTCCATCTTCACACAAGTAACGGCTTATCTGTTGGCACAGCATCAAATAGGAGCCCATGTTCGTTATGGTTAGTATAGGCCATACTGTTTGTTTAGCATTTTGATATTTTGAAGGTTCTTAATCCATTAATCCCATTATGAAAATCTGAAGAAAATGCTTAAATATTCCTTTTACTACATATACTATGTTTCTTTATGTGTATGAACTCTTTAGAAAAACTACATAACACTTTCTTTGGTATTATATATATTTACAATATTTATTTGAAGGAAAGTATACTAGGACAGTTAGAACTGGACATGGAACAACAGACTGGTTCCAAATAGGAAAAGGAGTATGTCAAGGCTGTATATTGTCACCTGATTATTTAACTTATATGCAGAGTACATCATGAGAAATACTAGGCTGGAAGAAGCACAAGCTGGAATCAAGATTGTTGGGAGAAATATCAATAACCTCAGATTATGCATCAGATATGCAGATGACACCACTCTTATGGCAGAAAGTGAAGAGGAACTAAAAAGCCTCTTGATGAAAGTGAAAGTGGAGAGTGAAAAAGTTGGCTTAAAGCTCAACATTCAGAAAACTAAGATCATGGCATCTGGCCCCATCACTTCATGGCAAATAGATGGGGAAGCAGTGGAAACAGTGTCAGACTTTATTTTTCTGGGCTCCAAAATCACTGCAGATGGTGATTGCAGCCATGAAATTAAAAGATGCTTACTCCTTGGAAGAAAAGTTATGACCAACCTACATAGCATATTGAAAAGCAGAGACATTACTTTGCCAACAAAGGTCTGTCTAGTCAAGACTGTGGTTTTTCCTGCGGTCATATATGGATGTTAGAGTTGGACTGTGAAGAAGGCTGAGCACCAAAGAATTGATGCTTTTGAACTGTGGTGTTGGAGAAGACTCTTGAGAGTCCCTTGGACTGAAAGGAGATCCAACCAGTCCATTCTGAAGGAGATCAACCCTGGGATTTCTTTGGAAGGAATGATGCTAAAGCTGAAACTCCAGTACTTTGGCCACCTCATGCGAAGAGTTAACTCATTGGAAAAGACTCTGATGCTGGGAGGGATTGGGGGCCGGAGGAGAAGGGGATGACAGAGGATGAGGTGGCTGGATGGCATCACGGACTCGATGGACATGAGTTTGAGTGAACTCCATGAGATGGTAATGGACAGGGAGGCCTGGCGTGCTGCGATTCATGGGGTCACAAAGAGTCGGACACGACTGAGAGACTGAACTGAACTGATACTAGGACAGAATGGAACCATAGTGTTGAGAAAGTGGAGCAGAGGACAGAATGAAAAAAAAAGAGATAATATATTCTTTCATTACAATCTATATTGAGAGTATCACATACATAAGCAATATTTGACTATCTACCTTCTGCTTGCATGCTTGTTAAGTCATGTCCAACTCTTTGTCGACCCCATGGACCATAGTCTGCCATGCCCATCTGTCCATGGGATTTCCTAAGGAGGAATACTGGAGTGGGTTGCCATTCCCAGGGGATCTTCCCAACCCAGGGATCGGATTCATATCTCCTGCCTCTCCTGCATTGGCAGGCAGATTCTTACCACTGCACCATCTGACAGCTAAGAAACAATTGTGTTTTTGCAAAACCTTACGTTTTATATTAGGGCATTCCTTTGAATCTAACATATTTTTTAAGCCTTCAATAAAACATGTACTTAAATCCCTTCATTTGCTGACCTATTACTGAAAATCATTGTAGAAAAGAAAAACACTATTTAATAATTCTCCCAAATCAAACAAACCCTAGCCACATGTTCCCTAAAGTGTGAAACAACAAAGGCAATAGATGCAAATGAATTGTAAATGCTGTCTGGAATTTTAGGTTAATTTTTTGTCTTTGCTCAAATATTAATAACTTGAGATCTGATCTTTTTAAACATTCAGAATCTGCTTAAGCCTTTAAGAAAAAAAAAAAAAAACTAAACAAAGACTTAGCCCCCACATTCTAGGGAACAAGCCCAGTTTGGCAGAGGAAGGAACTAGACAATTGCAAGACATTTAGAATTGTTGTCTCTGTGCATCCCTAGAGACTATCTCCTAAGTGGGGTTATTAAGGAAACTGTCTCTGCAAGGATCCTGGAGTGCGTGTGAGCTGTTTTATAACCTAGTCAGACGCTAACAGAAACTGTCGAGTGAGTGAATCAAGATGGTGGGTCTCTTACCACAGGTTTGAAAGATCAGCTAAAAGCAGGGACGGTTTTATTGTCAGTTATAGGAGAATTTTAAAAAGCTGAGAAACGAGCCTTGAATTCTTAATTAGAAAATGACTAATTTTTTACTTTTCAAAGTTAAAAATAGGGAGCAAAAACATCCTCAAAAACTAAGGTTGGTGATTAAAACTTAAGGTGCTATCCTGCCATTAGAAATTTGAATAAGACATATGCCAATACGTTTTTAAAATAAAAAGTATGGTTGTCTTTTACCTCGGCTTGACTTTTTTCCTAGCTGTAATCACTATGTGCCTTATTTCCTTTAAATGTAGGATGAGGATTATAATAGTAACTACCTTATAAATTTGGGGGGAGCTAATAAATGTCAAATGCAGAAATTATCACCTGGTAGTTTGTAAGTGCTAAATAAATAATAGCTAATGTTATTATGATAAATATTGTTATTTTGTCAAATGGGAAGCTATAGTACTTTCAGCAGATTAGCTTTCCTACCTTGTGGACATAAAAGGCATTTATATCTTAGAACTTAACTAATTTTTATAACTCTGACTCTTTGGGGAAATGTATTATTTGTCCCAAGCAACTATTTGTAACAATGGGGGCACATATCCACATTTTAGTTGGAAATAGTCTGAATCAAGCAGTATGTGATGAGTGCCCAAGGAAAGCTGAATATATCTAATATTTTCTATATTGGGCCTTATCCTTGGAAAGTGACTCAGATGGCAAGATGCCCACACTTCTTACCTTTCTTAACTCAGCAAGGAGGACAAGAGGCAAAGTGTTGTGAGATCAGTCTGGACAGGTATGTTGGTGTAGATCTTATCTTTTTTCCTTTGGCTGCCCTGGGTCTTAGTTGTAGCATGTTGGATCTAGTCCCCTAACCAGGGACTGAACCCAGGCCCCTCGCATTGGGAACATAGAGTCTTGGCCACTGGACCGCTAGGGAAGTCCCTGTAGGTCATATGTTGTATACAGGTCATATTCAGACTTTTTTGTGCCCCCCAGAAAACTGAAAGTGTTAAGCAGAACATGACTGGATATGTTTATAAGAAGATCACTCTGGCTGTCATATAGACAATGAGTTGGTAGGAGACAAGGAGTTTGGGCAAATGAGAATACAAAAGACTGGTAAGTATTCAATAGTTACTGCAGTGGTCTGGTGAAATAGGTGTTTGAGCCAGTTGTGATTGTAGTAGATACAGAGCAGACAAACTAATGCATGAGATTATTTCAGACAATCAAACTCAAATCCAGGCCATTATCACCTTTAACACTGTTTCTACGTTTGTAAGGTAGACAAATTATAGTTACTACACACAGTAGCTGTGAAGATTAAAAGTAACTTTGACACAGAGAAGCAACAAGGCCACACAGCTAGACAGTTATGGTGCCAAGGTTAAACTCAAGCTGTCTGACTCTGACAGCGTCTCCCTCCATGGACCGCCATAAGAATTAAATGAAAGTGAAAGTGAAAGTCACTCAGTCGCGTCCGGCTCTGTGCGACCCCATGGACTGTCCATGGAATTCTCCAGGCCAGAATACTGGAGTGGGTAGCCTTTCCCTTCTCCAAGGGATCTTCCCAACCCAGGGATTGAACCCAGGTCTCCTGCATTGCAGGCAGGTTCTTTACCAGCTGAGCCACAGGGAAGTCCAAGAATTAAATAAGACTCTACCAAAAATCTGGAACCACCCTTGGTCCACTGAATGTTACCTTTTGTTGTGATTGTTAAACTTAAAAAATGTTTTGCACACTTTAAAGCACCATGACAACCAAGTAATAATGTGACCCATTAAACAAGTAATATGCCTGAGCGTCAGTCACACTTACAACAGGATAGCCTTAAAGTTCAGTTCGCAGCTATTTGACCATGGTTTTGAAGAGAAAGGGTAAAGAGACAGCAGCCTGTATGTTAGGGGTTTTCCTCCTCTGACTATTGTGCATGTTCCCTTTTGCTGGTTTCAGTGGTGGTTTTGACAGGGGATGTGAAGAAGGATGAAACTCAAAGCCCTTACCTGAACAAATGAGATGTTAATGGCAGCAGGTCCCTCCTGGTTAGGCTCCACCTTTGTGTAAAAGTCTACCATCCTCATTCATCCACTGAGAAGGAAACAGAGTCCCAGAAACTCACTACTTTGCAATATTCCTGTTACAGGGTTAACTTAAAACAGCAGCTCTTTGCAGTTGAGAACTCAGCCCTAGTTAGGGTTGGGGGCCCCGCAGGGTACTTTTATCTGGTTCAGACCATGCTTCGAGATCAAGTGCTCCTCTTTTGACTTTGCCATAAAAAATTAACAAAGCAAATGCATTTTGGAGCCCAGAACCAAAGTTAGAGCTCAAGGAGATCATTACCATCACTTGTTTTACTCTCCACATCCACCTGGAGACATCTGAATGGCTAGACTGAGAGAGCCCTTCATCATGGAGGCTGGGATGGCACATTAGGGGAAGAACGGTTGATGCCTCTTCTATCTTTTCCTTTCTGTTCACACACTTTTAAAATGAAACTTCCTTTTTTAAGCACCAAGTGTTAAATGTGTTTAATTAGGTCAAAACTTGGGGGTTGGTACGGCTGAATTGAAGTAGGCTGTCAGTAAATCAGGTAGCTTGAATTCATTCTGCAGTATTTATGGCCTCGAACAGAGAACACACCCAGAGATATTTGTGGGACTGGTTAATTGCAAAATTTGGAAGAGGTATTAGGGACCCCACATTTACTCTTGCACTGGAGAATTAAGTCATATTTCCTTGCCTGAAGTTCACAATGCACAAGACACTGGTGGAAACCTCTTGTGTATGAAAATCTTGCATTGTACCATAGACATTTAGGTGGCAGTAAATCCTGGAATGTAGAATCAAAACACTGAATTTTACATCAGCAAACAAATGGTCCTCAAAGTGAGTTAGCTACAGTATATCATAAACAGTACTATTAAAGACATTGCAGTGAAATGGGCCAGTTTACATTTTCATGGGGCATCTGCTTCAGAAATTGTAACCTCTACACCTCTGCCACTTCACTTAATGCCCTTTTCATCATGTATCTGCTTCTTGTTCCTATTGTTTAGTTGCTAAGTCACAGCAAACTCTTTTGCCACCCCATGGATTGTAGCTCACCAGTTTCTTCTGTCTGTGGGATTTCCCAGGCAAGGATACAGGAGTGGATTGCCATTTCCTTCTCCTGGGGATCTTCCCAACCCAGGGATCGAACCTGGGTCTCCTGCATTACAGGCAGATTCTTTACCACTGAGCCACCAGGAAAGCCTGGAATCTGCCTCTACAGCTTATTGAATCATTGAGAAAATGTGCTCTGCCTCTCTTTTAAATACTTTTAATCCCCAGCAGCTTGTGATATTACTATATTATGAAAAGCGAAATGCAAATTCTAATGTGTTCCACAAAAGCACAGACTTGACTATAATAAAAGGAAAGAAAAGAGTAGCCTCCTCCTATTAATAAAATAGATACAGAAAGACCAATGAATAGAAATAATAAATCCCAACCAAATGCAACATTTCTTGTGACTCAGAAGGAAGCTTATGGATTATGACTAAGGCAGATGTATCCATTAAATACAAAACTGAATTTGCCACTCGAAGAGTAGTCGAGTTTCAGCACAGCCCTGCAAAACGTCCCTAGAAATGGCCTTGCTATTCAATAGAGAAAAGAAACAAAACATTATATGAAAAAAGGAAGGAACTCTTTTTTTTGAAGTCAGTATGAGACCTATATCTTCAAACTTAAAATGTGTGTGACGAATGAAGGAAGCTGAGTGTTAGATATTGCTGTGTTGATTGCCTAGCTAACCCAGGAAGACTAAGATAGAGTTAAGCTAATAATGTGGGGGCTTTTCAACATAATCTTTTGTACTCCTGGCTCCTTCAGCCATAGCATGTCTGTAACTGCATCTCCTATTGGGCTCAATTGTGCTTGTTGAATCCCTTTCTTCTTTCAGCACAGCATGGATTCTGAATTGTTTCATTTGTGTTCTGTTGTATAATCAGAATTTAAAAAAAAAAACAAAATGATCAGAGTATTTAGATTTTAAATAGCAGTCTCCTGAAAAATGATGCCTACGAAAAGTGATAAGTATCTAATTCTTTACTCCTTACCCCCAATTATATGCATTTATGTGTTCTATCTCTTCCATATTTAAATGTGCCAACTGTACTGAGTCATAGATAGTGCAGACACTTACCGGAGGGAGACTTATTAAGTCTTTAAAAAGCTTAGTAAGTTTTGTTTCTGCATTTAGAGTAAAGAGGATGAAATTATAGGATTTGAAAATATAAGGAACCTTAGAGGGTATCCATCCCACAGCATTTTGCTGAGAAAAGAAAGGCTCAGTTAGGTCAAAGGCAGCATTCTATAGCAAAATAAGCAAGGCTTTGAGGCCAGAGAGTGTTGAGTTCAATTTGTGACTCAATAATTTTTAAGCAAGTTACTAAGAGCAGAGAAGCCTGGAAAGGGTGTAAGAATGCCCAGTTCACAGAGCTTTTTAAATAATGACCCTAAGTATCTAGCACATGAGAAGGTATATTATAAACACTCAGTATATATACTTTGTTCCACTTACCTAGCCCTGGGTCATACTGTAGTCAGTGGCAGAATGTAAGTGATAATACAGGTCTCTGGATTTCCACTTACACAACATCTCTTCTTCAATTCACTGGGTGAGATGCAGCAAATCTACTCAAAGACATCCTCATCACAGAAGCCCAAACAGCCTAAGAAATTTGTCTTAAATCCACCAAGAGATAATAAGGTATGTGGGGGTGGTGCGGGGGTAGGAGGGTAGGGAGGTTATGTTACCTAAAGGTGTTTCTGGGGTCCAGCTGCTCATCATTCAGAAGTCAATAAACAGGCCAGGTTGGTGGAAAGGAAGATTTGCTTTATATCAGACGCCAGCAACTGGGTGAGGGGCGGGTGGTGGAGGGTGGTGGATATCTGTCCAAAGGCCAATTCCCTGCCCACTCTGACAAGCAGGGGTTGCATGAGCTTTTACAGACAGAAGTAGGAGGGTGGCTACATGCAGAAACAGCATAGTCATCTCTAACAGTAATCTTCAAACTGGTCATCAGTGGCCTGGCCAGCATCACCTTGATTGTTTTGGGTACAGTTAATTTTCAGTTCCAGGGTCCATTTGTTCCCATTTCTTTGAGACCAATTCTTAGAATTGTGGCAGCTCATGTCGTGGTTATAGTCTGCTCATCATGTAGTTAACTTCTCCACCTGGTGTATTAGTATTTGTGAGACAGCACACAGGATATGACTCAGAATATTAACTATATCCCTTGAGAACTAAAGGTTCTTGATGATACTTAATGACTACATTATTATTTAGTCTCATTTGACTGTTTTCCTTTGTTCCTACGTTTCTTACTTCTTTGATTAAACTTATACTTTGACTAAGTTTTCCACAGACAAAAGACAGTCAGAGGACATAGTCAGAGGGTGGGTAAGGACCACAGGGTCCTGCTCTGTTTCAGGGGGTGCACATCTGTAGCTCACCTGAAACGGCAGAGTTGCTCTTTTTCCATTACCCCATGCATTTCATTCTAATTCAGCTTCAGCCAGCTTCAACAGGAGCTGAATTCTCCAACTGCAGAAGCAGCTGCTGATCTAGGCCAGCAATGGGTAAATATAAGGAATAAGTCCTAAGAAACAGGGGTCAAAATGTTCATGCTCACATGGTCATTATGTCAGAACACTCTAGTAGGGGGAAGGGGTTAACAAATATTTAGCACCTACCAGGAATGAAGCACTGTTGTCAACCCGACTGTGAAATAGGTGTTACCCCCATTTACAGACATGGTCTCAGAGAAGTCAAGGAAATAACCCAGAGGAAATAGGGTAGTAAGTGTCAATGCCAGGATTTACAGCTGGGTATATCTGACTTTAAAACTCAAGACGGTTTCACTGACCTTGCAGCCTCCCAGAATTGTTCACTTTAACCCACATTGGCTAAGCCTGTTCAAATGACTATTTAAGTATGAATAGTTGGCATTATAGAAATCTGATCATATCAGTGAGAATGGACACTGTATTTAAAGATGTGCTGTTTAGACTGTATTCCATAACCTACTACGTAGCTACAGTACTAACCAGAAGATTCCTTAGCTAGGGAAGGGCACACTAGCAAGTTGTTAAGTCAGACTATGGTAGGAAGCATTTAGTAATTATGTTTTATAGGAAAACATGTTTTTTAACAGTTTTTGAAAAACCACTGGTCAGAGAGTCTAGAATACGTTCACTATGGGAAGATATAACATTAGTTTCCCCTTAATTCTTTATCATGTGAAACTAAATAGTTTTAAAAAGTGAGAAACTAAGCTTTTTAAAAAGTGAGAAACTCAGGGCAGGAAAAAAAAATTAAATATTTGAAAAGAAAGAACATGAATTAGATTGACATGCAAGTGAGAAGATCCAAACAGTAGAAACAATCTAAAATTATTTAAACAGACTGCATTTATTTAAAAAATAATTTCACTATTATAGTTGATATATGATTTGATGTAGTTCAGGTAAGTGGTGATTCTTCTGCTTGGCTATGAAATATGCAGTTTCTGTGCTGATGTCATAAAAAATACTGTTTGGCCATTGAAACAAG
Source organism: Capra hircus (assembly GCF_001704415.2). Taxonomy (NCBI): domain Eukaryota; kingdom Metazoa; phylum Chordata; class Mammalia; order Artiodactyla; family Bovidae; genus Capra; species Capra hircus. Next base: position 84,313,490 of record NC_030810.1, read on the forward strand.
AACCAAAATAATCTCATATAATTAATGAGCACAGCATTCCAGAGTTCATACAGTGGTCTATTATATCAGGAAGCCAAGACCATCTATTGGTCTTTCTCTGCAGCCCTCAACATTGTCTTCCACAGCAGGGTTCACGGTGGTTATGCTGGCTCCTACCTTCACATCTTCATTCCAAAAGGAAGGAGACAGGGGAAAATAGGACAGAGGTTCCTTCCCTTTAAAGATATTTCCTGGAAGTTTTACAGACCGTTTAAGTGAGACTAGGAAATGTCCTTAGCTTACATTCTATTACTAGGATAGAAAGGAAGACAGGTAATGGGGACAACGAGCTATAGAAGCTTGACCTGCTGTCCATGATGTGGATCTTAATGGGGCAATTTGAAAATTACTCTGTCAGAGGCTATTTCAAGTTGTAAAATATTCACAAATGTTATAGGACATACTCATTTACTGCTGAGCAGGACACACTCCAGATGTGCACACTGACAGAGAAATGTGATAAGACTAGTCAGACCTAGAACAAAGACATGACCCTGGTGGGTCCTTGCAAATGAGCTACGGCAGCAGCCTCTTGCTTTGTTTCTCTGTAATCTGTAGAAACCAATAAGCTCTAAAGATCAACAAAGATTTTCTAGTAAGTAAGATTGTCACTTATTTTTTAAACTTATTACATGGTGCTTTTTAAGAAGAAAACAAGTACTCATCTCAAATCTTTATTTGGATTTGAACGCAATGGTAAATGCAATACTGATTTTTGCATAGCACATACTAAAGGCTTATACAGTCTTATTACACTTCATAAATGATCCATTATAAGCATAAATATTACACTTACAAATGTTCCACGTCTTTAAACAATCCAAAGCAACTAAATGTTATATAATATATTCTCTAATTGATTTGCCTCATAGATTTATGTTAAAAAACAACATCATTATCAGCACAGGCCATTTAACTTAATCCTTTCAGTAAGGATTGTGGTATGAGTTGTGTATTATCTCCATTATATCCATTATAGGATGAAGTCACTTGTCAAGATCACACAGGTCTTAAGTAGAAGGGTTGGGGATCAGATCACAGATGCCTCCAAAGACCGTGATGTCCCCTATAAGAGCCCCAAATCTAAACCTATCTACTAAAGGCTATCCTGGAATATTTTAAGGCCATTAAAAGTCTTCATATCATGCTTATAACCAGTGAAAGAAAATTAAAATGAGATGTGGCTCTAAGTACAGAACTATCACCTCCTCCTTTCCCTCTCTTGATGCCCCTTAATCACTTAGGATAAACACCACCCCTCCCCCCTACCTTTTAACATATTGTGATGACAAATTAGCTTAATCACAAAGTTCTGGCAAAGTGTAAAGCTTGTTGCAAGGTTTTTTTCACTTTTCTTGTACACATTATTAATCTAGGGCTAAAGAACATTAGTTCAGGTCCTGAACGGATATCTGGAAAAGAATTTATTGAATTTAGAACTATATTAGTTGATGTTCCATTGAATGCAATTCCTCTTTTATTTTCAATTTTAAATCAATAAAGTCTTTGGATGTTTATGCTATTCTGTAATATATTTCTGGATGGCAGAGTTGAGGGTGAGAAAATATTTCATTTACGTGTTCCCAGAATAGCTGCAGAAAAATCCTTAATTTCTGCTTCTAAGTTCTGTAAGAACCAATTGATTCTGAAATGACAAATAGTCAAGTTAATTATAAATTTTCTTTTTGTGTTAAGATGATATTGTTTAAAGCTAGCCTATCAGAACTACTAGCATAATTAATTTGTAACAAATACCTTTACATATAACAAAGACAATCATTTTTATTTACGAATTGAAATAACAAGTAGGCTTTATTGTTTACATTACAAAACCGTTGACTGTTGCTGCCCTTTACTGGTTTGCAGTGGCACCACAAATCATAACTCATGGTTTGTTGTCAAAGGTTTAAAGGTCTCCACATGTTATGCATCATTCCAAAATCACATGTTTGTGAAGAACAGCCAGGAAGTCATCTGAAATAACTTTTCTTTGACCCCAGGGCTCAGAGAAGTGGTTCAGGACTTACTGAGTATTGTCATTTCCCACTTGAAAGTAGATTTATCAGAATGTCCCATGTCTTCATTCAATATTACCTTACATATACAAGTGATCATCTGTGTCCTCAGTGAGTAGAGGTCAATGAGAGATTTTCACTGATTTTCATATAACTCTAATAAATGACATAAAATTAAAAGATGAGAGTGAGGCAAACATTATAAATCATGATAAATATGTAATGGCACCACATCAAATGCATACTATAATGACACTGAAAAAATTTTCCACTATGTCAAAACAACTTTTAAGAGCATTACCAGCTGGTATGTGTGTACCTGCATTCTCAGTTGTGTCTGACTCTCTGTGAACCCATGAACTGTGGCCCACCAGGCTCCCCTGTCCACGGAATTTTCCAGGCAAGAATACTAGAGTGGGTAGCCATTTCCTCCTCCAGGGGGTTTTTCCAACCCAGGAATCAAACGCATGTCTCCTGCATTGGCAGGAGGATTCTTTACCACTGCATCACCTGGGAAGCATCTTCATTCGTGTTTTTGATCATAATGTTGCTTTGCAGCACCTCTACAGCTACTGATCATTTATTTGCTAGTTATTCAGAAGTTGTTCATTCTTGGCCACATATACAAATGATACTTAGTGTTTCTCACCACCCCAAATTTAACAATTTTGGCACAACTGGACTAGGGACAATTAAGCCTTCCAATTTGACCTTAGTTATGATGTTGTGGCTTCCAGGCTCTGTGGTACTCAGGCTCAGCAGCTTGCCAGCACCAGACAAAGTGTTCCAGTCTCATTCTTTAGCATTTTTATAAAGATGTGCAACAAAACCAAGAATCTCATCCAAATTCCCGTGGTTTGAATTCCGTACTGAACAAAGGACAGAGATGTAGTTTGTAGAGTTTGCAAATAAGTGGTTATGTGACATCCTAAGTGAGAAAATGAGATTCTTTTTTGCTAAAACAAATACAATTGCATGTGTATCCCACGCCTTTCCCAGAGGTGCTCAAGATAATCAATTGAAGTCTTGAATTAAAGTGCTTTTTCCATGAAACATTTTTTCCTCACTGTTCATATCTCTGTCAAAGATGTTGCAAAAAAATGTTATTTAATCATATCATAGTGTCTTTTGAGGACTCTCAGGAAAAATCCATGCTGGTCTTATTACAAAGAACAGTTATACTTTTCCTATATACCTAGTTTTTTTTTAATCTAGTAGATATTATTAATTAAACTGTAAGATTTTTTGTATTTTTTATTGTCCACTAGTTTTGGGAGAAATGTGTGGTTCATGGACATTATGATGGGCATCTTAAGCCTTATTTCTCGTTACACTTGGTTTCTGCTCCCTTTTCAGGGTTATATTTTACATATTCTTTTAAGTGGTCTGAAACCTTTCTGAAATACAGTGGCAGCACAATTAAAAAAGAAGCAAAGGAGTTTTGAAAAGACTTCCCATAAAAATATAGAAATGAAATTTCCCTACAAAAATCAATGCTATTAATAAAAAATAATAATACTGGTTGACATCAAGTGTGAAGAGGACTGTTTTCCATGTCCAAAAATATACAACATTTTCCCCTAAAGACTTAAACAGTACAAATACATTAAGCCTTGAAGAGTTACACAAACATGAAGTAATGTGATTTACTATAAGTTTCCATAAGATTTAAAAAACAATATCTTAAATCTCTAGCCATGCTGGCTATCTTTCAGTATGTCAAAGAGGCTAGTTGTTTGCTCTTCCCACAGATATCTTCTTCCTCCTTAACTCTCTGCTCAATATCATCTTCTCTGTGAGGTCTATACTGACCATTCTATTTTGCAATGCAACTTGCCCTTAGCGTATCACTCTTAATCCCTAATATCCTGTTCTACATTTTCTTGTTTCCAATATTATCCTCTTTCAAATAGGTGGATATTTTACTTGTTCATTATGCTCGTTGGTATATCCTTTATCCTTCAACTAGAATGTAAAGTTCATGAATTCTGTCTTTGTTTTCTTCACCACTGAATCCCAAGCTCCTAGAACAATGCCCATATTATGCACTCAAGAAGTTTTTTTTGAATGAAGAAAAGGTAAGTGCATGTTGAACACTTAAAGAATGTTGAAATTGTAAATGTTTTATAGGACTTCTCATTCTCATCTAATTTAAAAGAATTATTTAACTTAAAATTATGTTTGTATAAATAAATTCTGTCAGAAATTCCACCATTTCCTCACGTATCTATTTTTTTTCATGTCAACAAATACCAGTTCAGTAGTTCAGTCATGTCCAGCTCTTTGCAACCCTGTAGACTATAGCACGCCAGTCTTCCCTGTCCAACACCAGTTCAAACTCATGTTCACTGAGTTGGTGATGCCATCCAACCATCTCATTCTGTCGTCCCCCTTCTCCTCCCGCCCTCAGTCTTTCCCAGCATCAGGTCTTTTCCAATGAGTCAGCTCTTCACATCAGGTGGCCAAAGTGTTGGAGCTTCAGCTTCAGCATCAGTCCTTCCAATGAATATTCAGGACTGGTTTCCTTTAGGATTGATTGGTTTGATCTCCTTGGAGTCCAAGGGACTCTCAAGAGTCTTCCATACCACAGTTCAAAAGCATCAATTCTTTGCCATCAGCTTTCTTAGTGGTCCAACTTTCACATCCATACATGACTACTAGAAAAACAATAGCTTTGACTAGATGGACCTTTGTTGGCAAAGTAATGTTTCTGCTTTTTAAAATGCTAGGTTGGTCATAGTTTTTCTTCCAAGGAGCAAGCGTCTTTTAATTTCATGGCTGCAGTCACCATCTGCAGTGATTTTGGAGCCCAGGAAAATAGAGTCTGTCACTGTTTCCATTGTTTCCCTATCTATTTGTCATGAAGTGATGGGGCCAGATGCCACGATCTTAGTTTTCTGAATGCTGAGTTTTAAGACAGCTTTTTCACTCTCCTCTTTCACCTTCATCAAGAGGCTCTTTAGTTCCTCTTCACTTTCTGCCATAAGGGAGATGTTATCTGCATATTTGAAGTTATTGATATTTTTCCTGGCAATCTTAATTCCAGCTTGTGCTTCCTCCAGCCCGCCGTTTCTCATGATGTACTCTGCGTGTAAGTTAAATAAGCATGGTGACAATATACTGCATTGACGTACTCCTTTCCCAATTTGGAACCAGTCCGTTGTTCCATGTCTGGTTCTAACTGGTACTTCTTGACCTGCATACAGATTTCTCAGGAGGCAGGTAAGGTGGCCTGATATTCAATAAGTGCCATTTTAGTATAAGTCACTGTCATTGAGGAGGGCATGACAACCCACTCTAGTATTCTTGCCTGGAGGAGCCTGGTGAGCTACAGTCATGGGGTCACAAAGAGCCAGACACGACTCTACATTTTCTAACTGGCTTCATGTAGTAGCCTCTCATTTTCTCTCTCTGCTTCTAATAATCTCTGAACTTGGATTTGTTATGAATATAACTTCCATAAAAATTAATTTTAAAATACCACATTATTCATGAATTTCCTCTGCTCAGAACTCTTCATTGTTCCACATTATTTCTTAGTTAAATTTCAAATTCTTCGCTTTGAAATTCAAGGAGCAATGACCTTATTTCTATTGATATACTTTCCCAAACATATGCCCATAGTTTCCTAGCATGATACCTTAACTTGAGTGGCTTTGCATCCCCACAGTATCCTGAAAATGAGTTGACTTCTGGGCTCCCCTGCCTTTGTTCTCTCTCCTGCTGAAACTCTCTCCATCACTTATCTACTCAAACCCTAAAAGGTCTTCTTTCCTTCTCCCTCCTTCTTCAGGGGAACACTCCCTGATCTTTGAAGACCCATTGTATTCATTTTCCAGTCAGTTGTAAAAATTTGTTTTTCAGTTTTAAACCTTACACGGTGTGATACTGTTATAAAATCCTTAAGTAAAAATTGTCTTAAGCATAAAAATTATAGCTTATATGCCTATATATTCCAAAGTATTTAGCACAGTATTAGAAGTGGTATAAATGGTCCCCAAAATGCTTATTTACTGAGCAAATTTAAGAATTTATGCTGACATACTAACAATGGAAGGGTCAATACTATAATATGGGTAGTAAATAATTAATATTTGAAAGTGTTTTTTGAACCCAATATCATATTTATTCTTCACAACAATGCTATAAGATACTCAGCATTATTCCCATTTCTTACAGCTGAGGAAAGAGAGGCTCAGAAAGATTAAGCCTATTACCTAAGGTCAAGCAATGAATTCTGAGCTTTGAGGATTTACCAGTGTATCACATTACATTTCATAATGACTTTAACTTGAATACACAGAATATACACGATTATATACAAAATGTACACATCCTTGTATACATTGTATAGTATACATGTATAGTATACATGTATAGTTTGATAAGCTTTTAATCTAAATTGTTTTGGAAGCTTTACCTTTATGGAAGTCTGATCATAATAATTCACAAGGGCATTTTGTATAGATATATTAGTGAGTGCTGGTAAAGAAAACCCAATAGTCACTGACTAATTCTGAAAAACCTCAGCCAGAATATAAAGTTTAAATGCTTTTAACACCTCATAACTAGACCTTATGGTAGATCTCAGAGAAATGGTGTTTACAAATCAAATAATTCACTTCTGGGGGGATTTATGATAGTTTAGAGTTAATATGTATGTTCCAGAAGTTGGGCCTTAGTGAGCACAGTTCCAAATTAAATGTATTATGTGGCAAATGCTTAATTTCTTCCTTTCTTAAAAACGTGATTTCAAGTTCCCAGACCTTCATTCTATCTGATCTTTTCGGGAATCAAACATATATCCTATTTAATTCTAATATACAGAAATTTATACACAACTTTGAGAAATCAGAGATCCTTTTCTGTTATCCAAGAAGGTGACGAGTACACTTCTTTTTGTATCAACTTTCATTTAAATTAATCCCAACCTCAAAGCAAGACTCAAAATGCAAAAGCTAGAAGAAACCTCAAAATGTGATGTTATTAAATAAGAATCTCTTGTGGAGGTGCTGATTCAGAAACCTGCTTTTTAGCAAGCCCCCAAAGCCATGGATGTCCATGAACCCCAATCTGAAAATTTAAATTCATCTATCTCAACTTCCTTATTTTACAGTTAGGTAGTTAAGGCCCAGAGAAGTGAGATCACTTATGCAAAATCATCTAACAGGAAAGTGTCTTACTGAGATCTCAGTTGGCTCTTAGTACACTATCACTAGATTTTCTAAAAAAAAAATTATCTAAAGGATCCAAACATATAATGATTTTAAATTAAACCTGTATTTAAGTCAGTCTCAGATTTTCTGCTGCTGAAAGTCTGGGGGTTCTGCTTCTCATTGCTTAAAAGAGCTATGAGCATTCAGCTCTCCTTGACTATCAATCAATTCTTAATATGAGGACAATTGCAACATCTTAACAGTAATATATATACCATGATATATGCTAACTGACAGTCTAGCTCTCTCTTTATTGCAAACTCAGCCTTCAGACAAGTGGGGCAGATAAAGTTTCAGGGAAACAGCTGAGGAGAGAAGTAGTTTCCTAAGTCTCATTTTACATCGACATGGGGTCGCACAGAGTCGGACACAACTGAAGCGACTTAGCAGCAGCAGCAGCAGCAAGAAAACTAAGGTTTATAAATGCAGAAGGCAGCTGGGAGTGTGTGGGGAGAGCAGGTGAAAAACAAAACCAGATTATTATTTTTCCCTTATCACAATACATCTCGACGTTTTGGCCATAAACAGTTAAAAAGCTTCACCATCTTCATGTTCCCATCTTCACCGAACAATTAAAAAAAAATCTGAATTTTGCTTTGATTTAGAGAAGTACTGGTTACTAGAAACATCAATTTGTTTCTGTTCCTTTCTATTATGCATAATGCTTTTAAATCTCTGGAATTTTTGCAACTTTTTCTGTCTTGTTTTATTTTGTTCTCCGCTTCTTTTTGATAAGTAGTTATTCTCCAGTGAAAACCTGAAGCACATTTATCAGACATTAAAGAATCTGCTTGCAACGTCGGAGACCCGAGTTTGATCCCTGGGTTGGGAAGATCCCCTGGAGAAGGGAATGTCTACCCACTCCAGTGTTCTTGCTGGAAAAGTCCATTGACAGAGGAGCCTAGAGGGCTACAGTCCATGGGGTTGCAAATAATCAGACATGACTGAGCGACTAACACTTTCATTTTTTTCCTCCACTTACATAGCAAAAATGTAAACCATGGTGGAATGATTGAAGACTGGTTCTTTTACCTAATGCTTAATTGGTGTCTATAATTACTAATTACTCAATGCTTCATTATTCATGTGTGGCTTATCCCTGGTTAAATGTTTAACCTTGGATTTCCTGGTCACCAATCTGCTCTGCAACCACATTCTCCCACTGTCTGTGCTTACTCAGGGAAATCCAACTAATTTTAATACCATCTAAGCACAAAAGCTCATTAGGAAGGTATAGCTCCTGCCGAAATAAGGCTTATAATGTATTCAAAAACAAATATATAAGTTCTACAAATTATTTGCTGTTTTCAATTACTTAACACAGATTACTTAGAACTGAATGGGGCAGTATCTGATCCTATTAGATTGAGACCTAAAGTTGCCATTTTTGTAGGTCAATAATGGTAAATTTTTAACATGTTCATATGTCTCAACCTAAATAGCATAGGATATGTTCTTTCTCTTGATTTTCTCTTGTATTGTTCTCAATTCTTGTTATAGATTTTCCATGTCAAAAGCTCATAAGCATTCACTACAAAGGCCATCCATATGGAGCTGTGAGCTGCACTCATACCAAACTACTTGGAAGTGCCAAAACACGCCCAATTGTATTAGGCCTCTGACTTTGTTCCCCCTGCTTCCTAGTCAGAAGGTCTTTTGCTCCTACTGGATGAATGCCTACTCGTCTTTTGAGATGTAGGTCATGTACCCCTTCATTAGCTTTTCCCAGGATTCACCAAGCAACATCAAACACTGTTTCCTTTGGGGTTTACCTGCTCCCTGTGAGTTTTAATCTCAGCTCCCGTGGTAGTATTACACTGTTTGTTTACAAGTCCGTCTTCTCTAACAGACTATAAACTATAGGAAAGGACTGCCTTATTCATCCTGTTATTTCTAATGTTGTTCCTAATATAGAGGAGTTGTTCAATTCTTGTTTAAGAATAAGGAAAAAGGAAGGGGGAGGGGAACAAGAAATAATTTCTATGATATCATAGGAATCTTATGATTGTGCTATTTTCTACGGGATTTCAAAGTCTGGAGAACTGACAATTGAGTTTCTTTCTGGCTTATTGAAGTAAGAAGAGAATTCATAGTGCCTCTGATTTCATTCTTCTCTATTACACATTGAGGCAGGATTTAAGAGAATTAGTCATCTGCCTTACGGGAGAGAGCATTCTTGCCAAAGGAGATGACAGCCCACTGGGACATAAAGGCCGCCTGGCACAAACCCATCTTCCTCACTGGAAACCAACCTAGCTTATCTCCATTGCCTCCGTTCAGCATAGATGCTAAACGATGGAAGCCATTGAGGCGATAAAAACAGCAATCAAGACAATCATTTCAGAACAGTAAATCTCAAACTAAACTCAAAAGCAGAAGTTAAGCAGGGAGAAACATCTGGGTAGAATACAACTCAAACCAATGGTGCCCTCTAATCTTAGACTTCTCTTCTGTGTTTGCTATTTTTCTGTTCTTGGACAATGTTTCATCATGGATATTCTCATTGTAGTGGTTAATTCGCCAGATTATAGTTCAGCCCTTACTGCATCATACCTCACATTTACAGTATAAGAACCTCCTACAGAGACTCTTAAACAAGAGGCTGGGCTCTATTGTAGTCTTGGCCAATGGCCTGACAGAGATCTTGGAAACCCTGTACCATCATCTTAAATGTGTGCATCTTTGCCTCATCCTGGATATAAAACAAATGCCCAGACTTGACCATTATTACTACATTTCTCTTAAGCAACCTCTAGTGTAATATTCCAGAGAAGGCAATGGCAACCCACTCCAGTACTCTTGCCTGGAAAATCCCATGGGCAGAGGAGCCTGGTAGGCTGCCGTCTATGGGGTCGCTAAGACAGACTGAGCAACTTCACTTTCACTTTTCACTTTCATGCATTGGAGAAGGAAATGGCAACCCACTCCAGTGTTCTTGCCTGGAGAATCCCAGGGACACTGGAGCCTGATGGGCTGCCGTCTATGGGGTCAAACAGAGTCGGACATGACTGAAGCGACTTAGCAGCAGCAGCAGCATTACTCAGTCTGGGCTTCCCAGGTGGCGCTAGTGGTAAAGAACACACCTGTCAATGCAAGAGACATAAGGTTTGGATCCCTGGGTAGGAAGGATACCCTGGAGGAGGACATGGCAACCCACTTCAGTATTCTTGCCTGAAGAATCCCATGAACAGAGGAGCCTGGCAGGCTACAGTCCATGGGGTTGTGAAGAGTTGGACATGAATGAAGCAACTCAGCATGCTTACACACATTCTTCCTTCATATATTTTTCTTCTCAATTTGAAAAGGCTGCTCCTTTTGCTCTTGAAGAATAACTGAAAACATAAAAATTACATTTGAGGAAATTGACACAGCTGTTAAATTTTTAGAGTGAACCTTTCCAGCTGACACAGTAGATTAATGTGGGATCTCCTTTTCTCAAGAAATAAGTTAATGATCTTAGACAAACTAAGCACACACACACACACACAGAGACACACACACACACAATACAACTTTATGGACGCTTACTGAGTTTGTTCAGACCATAACATTATCCAAACCCTTTGCTCAGATCCCTGTTTATGTAGCCTTGGAAAAAAAGATAAACTGTTAAACAAATATTGACTGTGTGTTGAGTCTCAAAAAGAAAAAATAAATAGGTCAAAAAAGACCCAGGGTGTCATGATTTTGACAGATTTTACTGATTGGATAAAAACACCTAGTGTCACTCTCCTCTAAAAGCATAAAAATCAAGATGTGATTTCTATTGACTTCTTATGGGTGAGATAGGTTAAATTAAGAACACTATTCACAGGTCATAAAGCTGGAATGGAAAAGGTATATGAAATGCTTATTTGACAAAAAAAATTCATCTTTTAGGTTAGCATGCTTTCTTTCAGAAAAAATACCAAAACCAACATTTTGTTAAGTTTTTTCATTTTATTTTAATCAAAGAAGCTAATTTTTATTATTTTCAAACTATTTTACACAATGCCATATATTAGAAAGCACATGGATGCTAAAGGTCCTGTTCTTTGTATCAGTCATTGACTATCAATGGCTTGTACAATCTGATATTCTTCGTGTTCTAGAATCAGTAACACAATCAATATATGTATTTTCTTATATTAAAACCATATGTCCTTTGGTCTGCTATCAGTCTTCAGAAGAACAAAATGAAGTTATTGATCTACCAGCATTGGGTATGCTTGATATTTGGATAATTTGGGCTTGTAAGTTTAAAATTTCTAGAAAACTGTGCTTGATACACCTACAAGAGCAGGAAAATGCCAATATAGTCAGTGATGGAGCCCATACCAGATGCTTAGGACTTATGAGAGGTTTAAATGTCAAAATATTTGAGCAGTAAAAAATCATGTTAGGTAAGGAACTTCAAAACCTGTCAAAACGACACTGCTAATGACTCTGTAATAAAGCATGTCCCTGAGCACAGAGTGGAGACAAGAAAGAGCTAAAGGTTTTATAACTACTAGGAAGGATGTTTCTACCAGGACACAAGCAGCAGTTAGGAAAGCATCTATCACACAGTATACAGTTGGCCAAATAGGACTTGTCCCTTATTTGGATATTTCAGACATCTAAATTTTAGTTTAATATAGTAGGAATTAATTCTTGTTACCAAGAAGACCATTACTGAGTTCTGGGAGTGGAAAAAAATTATTTGCACCTGCAAGAAACATTTCTCTTGTACCTACTTTATGTCAAGTACTTTACAGTATTTATAGAAAGACACCTATCTTTTTGGACCAGATACATTGCAAAAAGCTTCAATACTTTGGCCACCTGAGGTGAAGAGCCAACTCATTGGAAAAGACCCTGATGGTGGGAAAGATTGAGGGCAGAAGGAGAAGGGGGCAACAGAGAATGAGACGGTTGGATGGCATCACCAATTCAGTGGACATGAGTTTGAGCAAACTCTGGGAGACAGTGAAGGACATGGAAGCCTGGCGTGCTGCAGTCCATGGGGTTACAAAGAGTTGGACATGACTGAATGACTGAACAATGAAAAACATTGCAATTATGCTACCACTACCAGTTTGTCATGTTGATGCTGCAAGTATTTAAACAACCCTGTTAAATCTCTAAAAAGAAGGTTTTAAAGCAGGTTTTAATAACCTAGAAAAATGAACAATAGAGACCTAACAGAATTACAATTAGATGAAAATCTAAGTTGAAGAAGAATGAGGAATGCATGGAAACCAGCCAGAGATCTGAAGTCAGAGAACTGAAAGATCAAATAATTTTCCTCTAAAGGGAGAGAAAGAAAAGTAAAGTTGAAAGTTTAAGTAAAAAAAAAAAAATCATTCTTTCAAAGAAAGTTAAATACATATATATTAATGTATATAAACATATATATGTATATATATGCATCCATAAACACAAGTGGAAGAAGCAAAGGATGCTGGAGAAAAGATGCCAAGAAAATAGCTAGGTAAATTTCTGAATGCTCTTTATTTAATTATGTAAATAAATATGCAAAGATATGTTCAAGAAAGCTGGTTTAAAATGTAAATTCACAGTATCTCATTTTAAGAAGGTATTTCAAATCCACCCAAAACTTTTTTTTTTTTTTGAGAAAATGTCCTTCCCCCCAATCCCCACTAGAGGAGGGATCACAATCTGGAGGAGAAAGGGTTTTAATACTGAAAAGTGTCCTTGGGGATTCAAATTTCCTGCTCAGAGTTTATTTGATTTGTTTAGTTGGTAACTTACTGAATCTGAGACTATCAGAGCAGATGTTTGAGAGAAAAATTCACCTCTGGAAGACTATTACTCTTGGAGTGGGAGAAGCTACTTGGGGGTCCCCGTTCACATATTGGACTTATTTGGGACTGATGTTTTCCGCCAAGTCAAAGAGACCCTGGAGATGTGGGAAGGCATAGTACAGGAAGAGGGGGAAGGAGGTTAGTTCTGAGTCTCTGACAGCTGAAAAGGGAACTTTCTCCAGGTTGGGAGCCAATATCACAAAGATCTTGGTATATCCTAGAAGAGAATCTCCTAATCTCTTTTCTTTATTTTTACTGGAGAAAAACCTAAAATGATCAACAAAACTGAGAATGGAAACTCAGAAGGAGTTTCTTTGGCTTGAGAGAAAAGGGCAAGAGGGAAATGTAAGGATGAGAGCTGTGTGGATCTCAGTGCTCAGGCCAGAAGGCCACTGAGACTTGAGAGAGCTCCTGTGCGTGTTGTTTCTCGGGCTGTACTGGCTTCTCAGAAGGGTCGAGGCTCTGGTAGCCCAAGAGGGAGGGTTAGGTGGTGAGTGGCATCTCCCAGAATCAGTATATTTAGACTCTGGAGAAGCTTGGGTAGAGAGTTGGCAAAGGGTCACTGTCTAAGAATGCCTTTGAGGAGTTTACTCCTCCAGATAACTCCTTTCCTCACCGTCAGTGCTTGAATGTGGAAGTGGGAAGGAAGTCACAGATTCCTGAACTGGAGGGAGTCAGCTGAGAGAGGATTCACCTCTCAGGACGGCCTCTCAGGTGTTAGAAGGTCTAGGGTAAGAGTGCTTGGGATTCCTGCCTCCTTTCTGGCTGCTCAGGGCCAAGAAGGATCCGTTACAGACATAGTTCAACAAGCTTCTCCCCTGTGCACCCTTCTGCCACACCACCGCTAGTCACCACTCTCTGTCCTCAGCTCTGTGCTTCCATTGTGAGGCATGAAGTGAGCTGCCAAATGTTCACAACTGCCATTTCTTATCCTCTGCTTTGTCTTTAACAAACTTGAGTTTGACTTCTCTCCAGCCCACTGCACTCTGAACTTGGCCCCAAACTGAAGCAAACACTAAAATGCAGAACATGCTTTTTTGTCAGTTTATCCCCCAAATCGGTGTACCACAAAGGCACATTTCTTATCAAACCAGCTGGTTTCACCATGGGTTTACCCCCTCTCATCTGACCAGCTTTCCCTACTGCTTATTCCCTTTACCACACAGAAGCCTGTTTCTGTTTGATATTGAGATGCTCACAGATTTGTGAGATGAGAGCTTTCCCCCGCCCTGTTGCAGTAGTCTTTTTAATTAAAGTCTCTCCCTATGTAAGCAAGTGGATCCCCACCCTCCCCCTTGACGTTAGTGTGTAGCTATGAATGAGATCCCGGGTAAGTCTGAGCCCCCACTGCCGAGGGAAAGAAGGCTTGGGGCGGGGGCGTTTGTCTTTCTCTTCAGGGTGTTGATGAGGCCAGCAAAGCACAGCTCTCTCTTCAACTTTCCGAAGAAGAATGAATTTCTAAATAAGGAAGTTCGAGGCTTGCGCTGCAGGGGCCGCTGGCTGGGCAAGGGAATAGTTGGTTGAAAAACACCACTGAGATCACAGCTAGGAGTGAGGGGTGTGCTTAGGAAAGGTTTTCTAGAGAAGAGCCAGGAGTGAGGGATGGGACGGGCGCCGGCATGAGTGGAAGGTACGTGAAGAGATACTGAAAACAGCGCTCGGGTGGGCGAGCTAAGGGTCCGGGAGGTGAAGCGTGGTCGCTGAGCCTCAGTCCTCCGAGGTCCTGGAGCGGCGGCAGCGGCGGTTAGAGTGAGCGGGACGGAGTTAGGACCGCTCGGAGCGCCCAGGTCTCGAGGTAGTATAAGGTTTGCAATCCTTCCACTTGCTGGCAGTTGCAGAAGATCTGCTTTTAAGTGAAACGTACATGCCACCCCTCCAAGGGCTGCAGTTTCCCCCGGCTTGCTTCTTTCTTTCTCTTCTCCGGCCCTTGCGCTCACTCTTTAATTTGTACGCGCCCCTAAGTTTGCAGAGAGCTCGCAGCCGGCTCGGAGCAGGGT
The DNA here is from genome assembly GCF_001704415.2 of Capra hircus. Lineage (NCBI taxonomy): Eukaryota > Metazoa > Chordata > Mammalia > Artiodactyla > Bovidae > Capra > Capra hircus. Next base: position 84,328,543 of record NC_030810.1, read on the forward strand.
CCGGCGAGGCGCCGCGGGCGGGGGCGGGGAGCCCGGGAACCGCAATCCAGAAGCATCGCGGGCCATGTATATTTCATCAAATGGACTTTGGGTGCGTCGCGTCTCGCAGCCATCAACGCTATGTGCGGTGACATTTCTGACTTGAGTGGAGGAATGCGCGAAGGAAGCCCGGACGAAATTGGTACTAGAGGATCTTCTTGGCGCCAATGCTAATTGTCCTGATTTATGTCCCTTCTGAGTAAGCTCAACGTTTTCGTCTGAAATAAAATGAAAGCTGTGCCAAGCGGGGTAGAACCACCGGACCGCTGGTTCTGATCCCCGGGAAATCAGGAAGTCGTCCTACAGCTTAAAAAAAAAAATAGGGAAAAAAAGAAAGAAAGGAAAAAAAAAAAACAAAACCAACCCTCAGTAAAGTTTAAGGCGAGAAGTGGCAGAGGCACTGGCGCGAGGAGGCGCGGAGGAGACCCGGCAAGCAGAGGACTGGGCTGGCAAGACCTCCCGAAGGCTGCGATTTCATTATTAATATCACTATATTTTTGGAGGGAGAGGCACCTTTCTCATCTTCCCTTCCTCTCCGCCCACCCCTATTCCCTCCCCCTCATCTACCTGTCAAAGTCACTGATCTTTTGCATTTCGGAAGAGGACGTCAACGGGAAGGAATTCCCCCTCTCGGCTAGGGCTCCGAGAGGGGGCGACGTTCAGGAGGCTGCCCCCCCCTCCTCCGGGGCCAGAGGCGAAGGTAATTAAGCGGTGGGACTGGCGGGCGGGCGCGGGGTTCTGCGTCCGTGGGGTCCTCTCGTGCCACGAGCCCGGCGCAACCGGGACCTCGGGGTACGGCAGCCGGGCCGCGGCGCTCGGGTCCACACCCCTAGCTCTCCCGCTTCGCCCGCGCCTCGGAGATGGCTCGGCGGTGAGAGCCGCCGCCCGCCCAGCGCCGCCCGGGGTTCCGCTGCTGCGGCCGCCGCCCGAGGCGCACCAGGCTGGGCTCGGCCGCCGCCCCGCGCCGTCGGCTGGGCTCCAGCCCGGCGCCTAGCGAACGGGCCCCACGGTGAGTGCGGCTGGCTTCCCGCTCCTGCAGCGACCCGCGCGTCTTCCCTTTGCCCCTCTCCCCCTGCTTTCCTCCTTCCCTCCCCCCGACTCCCCCTCCCCGCCACCCCACCCCACACAGCGCAGTCCAACGGCGGGAGGGAAGGCTCCGGGTGGGCGAGGAACTTTGTGAAGCGCCTTGAGGAGGCAGCGCGCAGAACCTCCGAGCGCACACAGCCCGCACACTCTCACACCCACACACGTCTTCCTGGTGTGCGCCCCGGGCAGGTTACGAGTCTGTGCTGTACTCAGTGCCTGGGCGCGGGGTCCGTGCTTCCTTCGACGGACTCAGACACACAGCTCGCTCCCCACTGTCTGTCTGTCGCTCTCTCTCTCTCTCTCTCTCTCTCTCTCTCTCACACACGCACACACACACACACACACACACACACACACACACCTGACCACACGTAAAACATTGGAGGGTTCTTTTTTCTTCATTTTATTGCCAGTTGTCCTTGCTTGGGGAAAAAAACTTGCCCTCTTGACGGCCCTGTGGAGCTGGTGGCCACACTGAGCTTTTGAAGTTCCTGTCTTTTAATCTCCTTTATTGGTGCGAGATTAAAGCATTACTATCCCGTGTTGTGCAGCTGGGGAGAAGGGAAAATTGACAGAGGGAAAGACTTGGTATAGGAATGTTGTTTGGAATATTTTCTCAGATTCTTGACTGGCATTGCATTAATCAGTTGATGGATTGGGCTAGGGACATTGAATTGCTCTCCTGTATGGATCTGTGGATGTCTATATATAATACAAATAATACTGAGTATTATTGGGCCCAAAATAACCAATTAAGTGATTCATACACAGGAAAACTTAGATAAAAAAAGAAACTGCGCCCTCTGCTGTTTGTTTTAGTAACATCACTTTAGAGACTCCTCCCCCCGCCCCCTTTTTTTCTTTCCTTTTTTCTTTTCCAGAAATCCACTTAGGAGGCTCTCATTTTACAGGGGAGGGGAGGAAAATTCCTAGTGGAGATTTTAAGCAACTTTGTTTCGAAAAGTTGGAGATTGCGTTTCCATCCTCACATCAGGTACAGATTTCCAGAGTGTAGAGGCTTTTGTTTTCCACCTCCTCCCCCATTCTTCCCAGGAAATGGTAATAGAACCACTCTTAGCATAACAGTTTGTCAATCTTTGGAATGGAAAATTCTGAGTAAGATTCAGAATTCCACTAAACATATGGTGTATCTGGCAGTAGATATGCTCTAGAAATAAGGCCCTATTTTATGACTGAAAATACTAAAAGTTTTATTTTACAGAATTGGGGCGAAAATAGAAAAATCTTGTAACAAAATCATTTATTCAGATATACTTAATGGTTCAGCTTGTTAGAAAAAAGTTTTCCAGGAATTCTCTTTTTCACAGTAGGGGCAACATTTTTCTGATATGTCTAGTCCTTGAGGTCATCTCTAACCTTTGGGGAATTAACAATCGCAGGTTTCATATAATAAGTATTTTGAACTGCCACTTTGAATGCCTTAAACTCCCCTCACCCCTTTTCTCTTTGGCAAAGGAAAATCAGCTCAATAACTGTTCAAGAATCTTTTGAAAGATAAGTAACTTTCAGTTTTTCTTTAAGACGAAATTTGGTTCTTTGCATGTGGATTAGCATGCAAAGAAAAAAAAATGCAAGTGTTTCATACAGAAGGTTGTTCTAGCTTACATACATAAGGGATATATTTCCTATTTTTTTCCGGGTGCCATGAAATAAGATCTGTTTCACCACTGAAGACCAACATAAGGGAATTCAAAATCCCATATAGTTGGCTATTAATTTGGCGATACTTCCTATTGTGAAAATTTAAAAAGGTGATCCTAACATTTTGTAAGAAAACAGTTGATGTTGATTTTATATGCACATAAAGCTGTTTTTCCTACTGATATTTTTGTTTTGTCAGCTTTCACTGGATATATGTGTTTCAGGTTAGCTTTTTAGAAGGAGGCTAATATATTTTTCTGTTTCCTTTTGTATGTTTGTAAGTGGTACATTTACCTCTCTTTGCCTCTGTTATTATTCTGAAAAAAAAAAAAGAAAAAACAGATCAAATACTAATTTGAAAATATTAAACCATTACACACTTGGTTGATAAATTTTCTAACTATTGTAAAGATTTGGAGAGTTTTAAAGTTACAAAAATACCAAGTCAATTGGAAAGAAAATTTTGTACAACTCAGAAAATTAATTATATGTTAACAGAAAAATGTGTGTATATGAATTATATTATAGATCAGTAAGAGATTTAGTGTACTTTTAAAAACAATTTTATCTCCAGAGTTTTGTTTCAAAACTTTAGGTGGGTGTAGATTTTCTCAAATGTGTACTTAAACCTTGGATTTCTGAACTTCCCTACAAGACAATGAAAGATTTGTTGTTCTACATTAATAAAACAGCATATTTATTCTAGACTTAACTGATTATGAAATAATTTTATGTATTATTCCATCCCTAAACATCCTGCAAAGTGTATGCTTTCCAATTTCCTTAATCATTCTCTTGGTGAAAGCAGAGATCTTTCAAATACTAAGGTGTGCTGTTTGGTTTTATTAAGAATCTCTTGATAGGCAGTTGCTCATAATACCCAATCAAGTATGAGTAAAATATGCCAGTGATGTTGCAGTACATGTAAAATTTCTTTATCTTGAAAGACAGTTAACAAAAGGATAGAAGCAAATGTCTCCCATTAAGGTGACTAGAATATGCTTTCTTCACAACACATAAATAAATGCAGAGAGCATGTAATATATGTTAAATATCCCATTTAGTCAGTCTCATGACAGTGTTGGAAGCTGCTAATTTTGATATGTTATGGAATTTGGGTATGTCTTTATCTCCTTGTATTTTTCACTCAATGGAATATGATTCTAGTCAATGTTCTTTTTGTTCCTTCCCATTCAGAAACATGCATATTTATAAAATTCTTAATGTCTATGAGGAATGAGTCAATAGCTGTCTATTTCAGGTGCCCCTGAGAGCTGAGTATTTATGGAATAAATAGCCTACTATCACCACCCCCTCCTGCTCGTGAGATTATGTAATAGAATGGATACTGAGAGCCAGCTAGAGTTAGTGGATTTACTGTCAGTGTTTTCCTCTTTGTTGATGAAATTGGCAGTTGTTTTTAGAGTATAATTGTCTATAGTTTTGATCATTATTACTTCCATGTAATATTTAGGAGGCTGCTTTTCTAATGAAAGAAAAGACCTGTGAAATGACTTCTGCAAAGTTAACACAAGGTGGAAGGGAATTAGCTACAGAATCCTGAGAAAAGATATGTTCCTTGTATGCAAAGCCATTTTATAGCTCATTTTAGTCCAGATCAGTAACATCTATCAACTTGAGGGCATGACATAACTTTATATTTTCATATTGGCTTTGCAAATTTATACACCAGTCAGAGGTCTGTGGAGTGCTCATGGCATATTAATGGGTATTTCTATCAAAGAGGACTTCCTAATACTTTAGTGCACAGGTAGAGATGATGGCACTATTCGATTACAGGGAGTTCCCAGGGTTCACAAAGTTACGAACTAGAAATGGGACTGTGCAGAGCTCTTCTGAAGCTGCTCACATTTAGGTGAGCACTTGAGACAAATTCAAAGTCCACGTTACTTGGCAATTAGTTCAGTTATGGGCAAGAAGGAATTGGTTTGGTATATTAAACCCCCAGATATGTCATTGACTGTCCTCATAATCTGTTTGCCTGGCTATTTGCTGTAATGACCTAGCTTTGAAGATGCTATTGGTGATTTTAACCTGGTTGAAAGCACATCCAGATGGGAACTGGTGCCATTAGGTAATAGAGGTTAAGGGGTAAATCATGTTCTATTTTAAAATCATTTTATTTTCTTTGAAAACTCCTTAATTATACTTTAATAGAAAATTCCTGATTTTGGCAGGGGCTTCTTTTCCATTGTGTGGCATGGAAGTTCATAGATTTATTAGTTTCTTACTGATTTTAAAGTAAGAGGATTTTCTTTGAAGTGTATGGCAATGAAAAGTAGATCCTAACATGACAGATACATACTAAGTGACGCTACAAACATAAAAGTTGGAATGAAATCAAATAATTATGTTAAAGAACAGCTTAGTGACCCTCTGCTCCTCATCCGTAATATGCTGTGGTCAATATCTTTTCCTGTGTCAATGGGAGCTCATTAAGTGTAAATTCTGCAGACTAACTGAGCCATGCCATATTAGTACTTGCCAAAGTTTGACATTTTTAATACATTAATAATATGTCTGTAATGTAATGGAAAACTATTAATCACAACTGGTTGTGTGCCAGAAATTTAAGCTATAATTGGCTGCTTCTTGTCAAGAATGTCTGTTGCACGGTCCTGCAGCTGCCTAATATTCAAATGTCTTGCACTCCTCTGCATTTTTCTTTGTCAGTTTTCTAAATTCGATCAATGGTGTAGTCCATAATTCCGTGTAATGACCATCATTATAATTCTGGTGTACTTTAATGAGAATTCGTTGCACTGGGATTGCTCTTGTGTCAGGAAATAGTACCAGGTTCCCATATGTTTCCTTAGTGACCAAATTTTTAACATAAATTTATATGGTCATCCTTCATTTTGTGATTCAACTGAGGCAAAAAAGTGGATGAAGACAGTAGTGAAGAATAAGCAGACTAGGGGGAATATTTACTGATTAAAATGTTATTAATCTCAGAATTCAAATATATACTTAAGGTATATTTTAAGAATAATATTAAAAATTAGCTTGTTGTGCTCACTCATTTTAAACTCAAAGCAGTTCATCTCAGGTCTTCAAGAGTATATGGTGCTGATTAACATGTTGTTATGTATTTGAAACTAAGAATTTAAGTTAATAATTTCTGGTGTAGTAGATTTTACACTGCTTCAGTTATAATGCCTACTTTTCCCTCCCTTCCATTTCCCCCTCCATGAAAGTGTTTGTTCTTATTATAATAAAGCAGTAAACGCAGTTGAAAACGCAAATTTGTATTATTTTAATACCTTTTCAGATTATTAATTGTCAAAATGTCAGCTGCTTCTGAAAGTATCAACTTAAAATTACTAATGAAATTAGTAATTTTTTTTTCAGAAAAAGCAGAAGGCTATAGTAGCCACAACATTTACTTCTCTGTGATTTTTTTTTTCTTTTTGGTTTAAGATTTCACTGAGCACAATATAGTCTTTACATTACAAGAAAGAGGCAGATTCAAATCTGTAGTTTTTACATGTTTAGACAAACTGCTAATTATCGCTTCATAGGAACTCAAATATTCAACATTTTTCCTAATAGAAAATATCACAAATTGCAGCAGTATGATAACATTTTATGAATTGAATATAATGAAAATTGCGCTTGCATCCATAAAGCAATTATTATAAATTACTTTGCTATGGAAACACAATTCAACCATCTGTTGGCATTTCATAGTCTCTGTGGCTTAGTTCATTTTAAGATGGTATATTATTTAAATATAGTAGATTCCTTCTATTAGATTGTGTGAGGACAGTGAACTTCCATATTTAAACTGCTTAGAAGGCAATGGCAACCCACTCCAGTGTTCTTGCCTGGAGAAACCCAGGGACGGGGGAGCCTGGTGGGGTGCTGTCTATGGGGTCGCACAGAGTCGGACACGACTGAAGCGACTTAGCAGCAGCAGCAGCAGCAGCAGCAGTGTGAATTGAAGGGTCTATATGGTATTTCCTAAAATTGTAGGCTTTTTTGTCCTTTTACATTAAAAAAATACTTAATTATTGGGACTGTGACGATATAAATCAGCTAATTAAGCAAATGCACTCTTCTTACACCTGGATTCCAAATATTATTGTTTGTTTAGATTTAGACAGTGATCTCTAAAGAGAAAAGTTGCCAGTTAAACTCACCAATGATTTGTATTCAGTATGTAGGCTGTATTATCAGTTAGCCCAAAGTACTTTTAAACAGTAATTTTTATTTTCTCTTAGAATTAGTGCCATATTATTCTGCTTCATGGCCTGTTAACTCACCCTCAGCTATTTTTATATGTGCATTTTAAATTGTGCGTTTTACTACAGAGCTTTTAGTTTTAAAGCAGCGTATTATATTTGCCTTTGGGACAAATTCCCTTCTTCTGTTACAGAGAGTAACTGCAAATGCAGATGTAATGGCTATAAAAAGATGTAAGAAAATAGAAAATTCTTATGAAAGGAAAATTTGCTGCTTTGGTTTTATTTTTGAATATTTTTTTCAGAGAGCCAAGTTATCTTTATCACTAACTGCAACTAAACAAAAGATGCTAAATTCTTCTAATATAATGAGCAAATCCAAAGGGACAGGCTTGTGCCAACAATGCTGGTTTTTCACTCCAGTTAACAAAAGCTAAGAAATGTACAAGGAATTTGATTTTTAGGGTCTCTTTGCCAAGAGACAAAAGGCATAGAAGTAGTTGTCACTTCTTTGCCATTGTTATAAAAGCACTCATTTCCCCCATTGTTCCCCTGGAAGATTTTCCAGCACTACAATATATGAAGAAATGTTTAAATCTAGCTGCTTGCTTTCAGTTTTGTCAAGATGGGAATATAATTTTTGAAGTGAAAACCTGTAAGTCACCTGGAACACAAACACCTGTGTTTGTTATGGAAGAGTTAAATCCTTCATATCAAAATTCTTCCTAATGTGAATGATTTCTGTGGTTTGCTCATTCTAGCAAAGCAGCTGAGTAAAGGTTATCCATATTACACCAATTTGCTTCATATTGCATCTAACCTCCCAAATGTCAACATATCATATATTTTGTAATGCATTGATTGTGGGACAATAACTCTTATTCTTATTGTTTCTAAAAGGGTGTTGGTGCCAGAAGAAAAGAATGATTGATGGGAAGCAGACGCCGAGCGATAGACACTCGTCCTTTTGCTTTAGCTACTGATACCTCAGTGCGCCTGAGCATCCCTTGTGAACTGTGAGCATCAAGCACCCAGGGTTATTGGATGTACAATAGGAGAGCCATCATTTTGATAAATCCTTATCTGCTACTGGACATCGTTTATAAAAAAAATACCAAACTAGACCCAAGGCTAGTAGATACGTTCTAGGACAATGAAAAAGCTGCAAGTTGTTGCTAATGCCTAGTGCACAGTATGCTAGGCTTCCACCAAAGTCCTCAATATACCTGAACATGTGCAATATATGAACCCTTCACTTTTAATTTTGGAATCTACATTGAAGTCTCCTCTTCTTTTTTCTTTTTTAATATACAAACCTACCTACGTATAGACATAGATAAGCTGCTTTAGTTACCACGAAGATTGCCAAGAATTTAGAGATGTATTTGTCAAGATTCCTGTCAATTCATGCCCTTTGGGTTACAGTGTCTTCAGTGATGCAGCCCTACCCTTTAGTGTGGGGGCATTATGATGTGTGTAAGACTCAGATTTATACAGAAGAAGGGAAAGTTTGGGATTACATGGCCTGTCAGCCGGAATCCACAGACATGACAAAATATCTGAAAGTGAAACTGGATCCTCCAGACATTACCTGTGGAGACCCTCCTGAGACATTCTGTGCAATGGTGAGACACCCTTTTTGAATTGCATATTTCATGTTAAGTGTGGGCATGTTGTATGTGCATACAAATGTGATGAGTGATAAGACTCAACTCAGGCAATGAGCTGAATCTGCAGGTGGCAGATTTGTGCTAACAGGCTAGTTGCATTCTCAGTGGAGGCCTGCACCACCTGGAATTACAGTTTGCACAGTGTGATTGACACACTTCCTGTGAACCAAAGGTTTCACTGAGACAAATGCACTGAATATAAATTGTAAAGCAGAAAGTCCAATTGAAGTTTAAATTTCAGATTGGAGATTGGGAATATGATTAGACCACATGTGATAGGTGAAGGATAAAATCCATTGGTAAGCCAACTTTAAAAACATAAAGGTTTCTTCACATGCATCTTTAAATGAAGGCTAATCCTGTGTTCTACAGCTCAAGGCTTGAGTAGATGTCATGGTTTTCCTCATCGGGTAACTGCTGTGGTTTGGAAATTCTTGATTAGGAGACAGGAGCCAAAGCCTCATGAGAAGCTTTTCTGGAAGAGTCTTGTCAACTTATTTAGCCTCTTGTTTGTAAGGGTTTTCCAGAGAAAAGGCTGGAATATTGAAAATATTTCCTAAAAAGGTAATGACGTGGAGCATGCAGATTCAAATACTCTCCTTTTGATAAGCAAAGCTAGATAATTCATTGTTTTCATAGTATAGAAAAGGCTTTTTCTGGGTGGTAACGTAAATGCTATGTGACATGTTGAATTTTTTACTGGAGACATTGCTGGAAATATGCCCATAAGGTGTAAGTAAAGACTTTGATGATTAAAATGATGTAAATCAGTGTGCTAAAGAATTCAGACAGTGTGTTCATTTGGTGTATGTTGCTTTATTATTATTATACATAGGGTTTATTTGATACATGAACTGGGATCTCATTTTTCTCTAAATAACAGATGTAATGGTATGGCAGATTTTAATAGTATCCATACCTGAGTTTATTATCTTGAACCTGGCCTGGCATTTTCAGGATAGTGAAACTATTAATCAAAGTAGCATCTGTTCACAGTCCCTAGTGAGTTAAATTAGCATAAGATCATCTTAGACCTAGCACTGCAGAAAACGTTTTGTAACAGAAAACAATTTTGAGCACTAAAGAGTCTTTTTGCCTAAAAGCTAAGGGCTTGCCATTTTTCAGGAGTGCCTTTGGGGACTGGTTTGAATTATAGTCTAAACCTGATTTTGTGGAGAGTGAGAAAAAGAGCTTGGCTATTAGGTGTCACTATGACTAAAGTGCTCTGAAAGACTAAATATTTCAAAGAGAGGACCGTCTCTGGGAAGCAGGTATGTGCTTTGCAAAAAAGTTGCCTTTTAGAAACCAGAGACTTGCAGAAGAGGAGTTTATTCAAACACATTAGGAAAACTGTAATAAATCTGTAAAAGAGAGCAGAGGCATTTGTTGGCTTTATATAAGGTTTCTAATAATCTCTCATAAAAGGTCAAATTTAAGATCTTATTGCAAATGTAGGGGTGAAATGGCTGTTCAGGTGACAGGTGGTGCAATCTTCCAGTCCTTAGCAGAAGATAGTTCTGGGCCAAGTCTTAATGTTAAGACACTCTATGTATTGGCTTACATGCACTGCTAGCAATATGCCTCTTCTGGAATCATTTAATAATTTACAGAGCTAAGTAAAATAGCAGAGATCCTTTTTCAGAGTGCTGTTTGTACTTGCACAGGTTCTGTATGATGTGCTCAACATGTGATCTGAATGTGTAGCTTCCCTGATGTCAGCCTCTGGCAAGAGAATGCTTGCTCAGCACTGCTCCTGTCCATCATGTTGAAGGGTTTACCTGGTGTCTTCAGCATACCTCTCTCTCCCATCTTGAGTGGGAAAGGGCACATTATAGGACTTCTCATGCCTGCTTTTTACAGTTACGTGGTCTAAGGTTCTTAAGCCAGTTCCTAGCAGTTCAGTGGCTAAGTGATGTTAGAGACCAAAAGAGAAAAAATGAAAATTATATTCCGCAGCTTTCTCAAGTGCAGTGATATATGTACTTTACATGTTTATATGAAACTCCATAGGGCAGTGTTTTAAAATACTGCATGTTACTATGATGCAAATATTCAGAAGCCTTGGTGGGTTTAAGCTTGTCATTAAACAGAATTGTTTTTCAAGAGAGAGTGTGAAGTTTGTGAGATGTTACCTATAATGCATAATTTGGGCTCCTTAATGTACATTTGATTGGCATAACAGATTTAATAATCTACCCTTTAAATACAAAGTTTGGGACTGCTTGTATGCATATTACATACCAAGTCAAAGATAGTAACCTAATATAGCAACACATCCTCTCTCCAGTTTTGTATTTTCCATAACATTCTTTAGTATAAGGGTTCCTGACACAAGGCTGTAAAGCTGGTTCAGGATGCTGCCATATCAGACCTGTTTGGGTGCTCCTTAGCCCGAGGTCTAATGGGAATCCATAAAGTCATTTGTGTTATGACTTTCACGTTCTCCCCTCCTTGACACATGCATCCATACCTGCTCCCTCAGAGTCGTTATGGCCTATTACATCAGGGAAGCTGCCATATAAGCACAATCGCTGCTTAGCCCTGATATGTAAATGTTTGCTGCAGATTGGTTTCAGTAATCACTTACTCAGCTAGTGACACCCTTATTAGCTGTGACTAGCAATTCTGAGCACCAAGGGGACATTTGGTCAGAGAAATACCCTGTAATTCCCATAGCCAATGTATCTTATATAAAGTTGAATTTCATTGGCAGTGGACTGAGAGTCTGTACTGCTGTTTTGCATCACCTCCATCATTATAGCCAGTGACCATCCGTGAATGCTGCATTTACTTTAGAGTGAGATTTTAGGGAAAATGGACCACATGATTCCATTTAGATCTCTGCTTATTAACCTAGGTAACCCGCATAATACCTCTTAAAACCAGTAATTTTAAGTTTTTGTATAGTAATAGTACTAGCATTTTAAATATTAGTTTTTTGGGGAGATTTTGCCATTTCTGTTTTATGATAGTAGAATAGGGGAATAGAAATAGATATACACATATACATGTATATGCATGAATTTTGTATATTGAGGCCATACATTTTCTTTTTAATTTAGTTTGATATATTCCTTATAAGTTGTTGATGGCTAAAAAAAATAATCTGTTAAGGGGGAAGAATATGAAGGGCAGAAGAGAGTTAAACATTAAAAAAAATTTTTTAGGCTGCAATAACATTAGTATATATTGTGTCCTTCCTTCAGCTGCATAAAAGCTTCAGGTAGCACAGCTTTGTCGGAAAATACAGATCATCGAGTGACTACAGTTTGTCTCAGTTTGCATAAAGAGCAAATATGATGATCTGAACCTGGGTGTAAAGCTGAAGTGACAACATAAAGCTATAACTTGTCCTTTGCATTTAGACAAACTTAGTTGTCATATCTTCATACAACACCCTAGTAGCTTAAAAATGGCAAAATTATCTGCAGTTATCTCCAGCCTGTGGCTAATTTTCTGGATAAGTTAAACACAAGCTTTCAGAAGAAGCCTACAGATGGAAGAAGTCATAGGCGTTTGTACAATTTATGACACAGAAGTGCTGATGACGGTAGAAATGTGAGCCCTTGAGTGCAGCTATGGATTTCAGAGCCAATCGAAACTAAATTAGGAAACAAAGATTATTAAAATGTCTTCTGTGCATGTAATTTTGGCATAATATTATGAGGTGGACATTAAATGCTTCCCTTGGAGACCTTCGGCATCATTAATGCAGCACGCCTTTAATTACATGTAGACTCATATTACTAAAAAATGGAGAATATAAAGTACTCTGAGGTGTAGTTAGCAATACCCTCATTATGTTTACTGAAATAATTAAAAGGAACGGTATAATTTTTCTAAATAAAATGTCAGAATTTGAAATGAAAATGGATTTTCTTTAGGAAATTTACTAATGTGTGCCTGTGCTCTTGATAGCATTTATTCAGGCACCAAAGCAAGTCTATTAATGATAATTCCATATTGCGCTATTTCCAAATGGAATCCTATTAAGAAAAAAAAATTTAATTGCTGTAAGCATTGTGGATAGAGCATATTTCATTATGTTCAAATGGAATTTAAAAAGTAGTACAAAAGCCTTCCTGTTTTATTATTTTAAAGGAACCCAGCAGGATGAGTGAATGGTGATGGATGCATAGTCTCAGGGCTACCCATAACTTACATTTCTGACTTGACATCAGCTCAGGTTGCCATCTGGTGGCTATCAGGTGGCCTTTGAGAAATTAACTTGATAAATTTCGTTATGTTTTTAATGACAAGGCATTAATACCGATTTTCCAAAAACTGGAAATGACATTGACTTATATAATAATCAAATAATCTTAAAAATTCACTCTGTTCACATGAAACATAATAAATGAATGAAGTTTTAATAACAGTGATATCTTTCATTTGAATTGATTTATCCCTGAATTATGTTTATGCCAGAATGAAATTTTTAAAAATCTTCAGTTCCTTCATTATTAACACTTCATTGTTTAGTTCATTATTTAGACTTATTTCTAAGAAAAACTTAATTTATGTTTGCAGTGAATTAAGTTCCACGGAGATCGGTCTTCTGATATAGCGCTATATCAAGTATTCCTTAAGGAGCCAGCAGTAGCTCCCTATTACTTATGTATCAAGTCTAAAGTACTCTGCGTGGTTTTTAAATCTGAGTGTTTACAACCTTGTTTCCAGTTACTTTTCGTCAGGACCCAGTGGCATTTCCAAGCAATTTAGGACTGGCAGTCTCATTGGAAGGGACACTGGATTTGGGTGGAGGCTGCACTAGCAGAGCATGCATGGTTTATGTGGGAGGCCTTGAGAGGGAGCTGATAAAGATTATGTGGGGCTAGCTAAACTTAAAACCTGCCTCATGTCATTTATTGCTCCCAGACAGTGTTCTCTGGGTGCTCAAGAGCCCTTGCTTCTGTTGGACTAATGCACAGATATAACTCCAGACTATTGTATGTGGAATGAAGCGAACAGAGCGTATAGCACATGCAGAGCCTGGTGGTAGTGCTGGTGGTGAGAATCAAAATCGAATAACATACGGTCCCTCCCTCGAAAGGAAGCAAACAAAAACAAAGAGTCCTCAGCAACATTAATATATAGGGGCATGTAGCCAGAATCTGGGGACAGAGGCACAGAAGTAAGACCAGCACTCAGAGTTTAAATGTGGATTATTTTGTTGCATATTAAAGGGCCACTTGGAAAATACTTCTGGTAGCCAAGTCCGTGATATTAAACTGTGTCTGAAGAAGATAGGAAAAAAACCTCTGGGTCCTGCAGATGCTGCTGCTGCTGCTAAGTCGCTTCAGTCGTGTCCGACTCTGTGCGACCCCATAGACGGCAGCCCACCAGACTCCCCCATCCCTGGGATTCTCCAGGCATGAACACTGGAGTGGGTTGCAAGCAGATGAAGGCACAGCAGTTAAATCACAGCCTAGTGGCCTGATTAATGGTAGATTGACACCTTATATGTGTCAGAGTGGAAGAGGAGCAAAAATTCATAGGACTAATAAGTTAGACCTCTGTGTGTGTGTGTATTTCATATATCTGGTGCTCCAGTTGTACACAGAGATGAAGAGGGGCATTTAACTGAATGCACATATACAAGATTTTAAAGGTGAAACATGAGACTTCAGTATAATTACTGCCTTGTAGTAGATAACTTTGAATTACCTCCTTCAGTTCCCCCAAGATTTCTGCTCTAGAGAAATACCACTTTAAAAGTGTTGAACTAGTGTCCTTAAAACCCCCCATAGTCTGTCTGGATTGTTTTGAGGTCTCTCAGGCATATTCTGTAGACTTTCGGTGGTGGGGCTTGTTCTGCTTAGCTCTGGAACTGTGCCTGGGTCTTGGGCTGGCATCTTGATCCTCTGACGTTAGTGACTAGTCATCACACAAGAAGTCCCTCATCTCCTGTGTTTTTCCACCAGGACAAACAGATGACATTCCTTTTGCTTGGAGTAGTCTCTTATCCCTATTCCACCCATTCCTGCAAGGTCTATATCAAGTTGGTTTCTCTGTATACTTACTGCCAGTTTGATAATTCAGTTGATAAAGAATCTGTCTGCAATGAGGGAGACCTGGGTTTGATCCCTGGGTTGGGAAGATCCCCTGGAGAAGGGAAAGGCTACCCACTCCAGTATTCTGGCCTGGAGGATTCCGTGGACTATATAGTCTATGGGGTCCCAGAGAGTTGGACACGACTGAGCGACTTTCACCTTCAACATCAGCTCAAGTCATTCTCTTGACCTTTTAACTATGCAATTAAAATATATGCCCATCTATCTACTCTACTATTCTGTAACATTTAGCAATTCATTCGTCTTATTGATTTATATACCCACATACACATATGCTTCCTGCGTTTACTGTATCTTGACTCTTGATCTGGACCACTGCTATCTTTTAAGTGAAATAATACATGAGACAGTCTCCCATACTCTCTTGATGCAGAGTAGGAGCTCAATAGAGACTATATTGCACTGCTTTTCTACCTCATAGCATTTACCATATATCTAGGTAACAAATACATAATAACATGTTTTTAACTAATTAATCAATTGATCGAATATAGTATTTAATTTTCTGGAACGTTTTCTGTTTTGTGAGGATTTTTATCATGAATCTTTTTTTTCCCCAGTTAATTAAGAGACAAAAAATTTAGCTACTGCATTTGGGCAGCTTATAATGATCTCAAAAGAGAGATGAGAGAGAAAAATCTACTTTGAGTTTCATCACTGAAAGTATGTATGAAGAATTTTTTCCATTCATATTAAAAATATTTAAAAAATGTTTTTCCAAATAAAAATTTGGAAAAGATGAAAAACCTTACACTCAACATTGAAATCGTTTTGTCATTTTTCTTATGTCTTCCTCCCTAAATATACATTTTATTTTACAAAAGTTGGAATCATGGAATCATGTCACATATAATTTTTCATCTTTTTATTTGCTAATATAGCTTTATTATTTACTTATATCATTTATATGTTATTAGAGAATATGATTTGATAGTTATAAATATCCTATTATAAATATATAATATTTAATCATCCTCATACCTTGATGACTTGATGTTATTTTCATTTCTTTCTTTTTTTTTGTTTTGGTTATAATGCTTTGATGAACATATATCAGTGTAGTTTTCTTTATTAAATCTACTCTTCTTCTCCCATAGTAAATGCACGTTTTTTGATGGTGAGTTTATTGTTTTGTATTTAGTTGAAGCTAAAGGGTTGGGCTGTATTCTTTTGTTCTCGAGTGGAATCCTACTGAATGGAAAGGACAGAGCATTCTCTAGTGAATCTTGGGGAAAGATGTGTGTGTGTTAGTTGCTCAGTTGTGTCTGACTCTTTGTGACCCCATGGACTGCAGTCGGCCAGGCCCCTCTGTCCGTGGACTTCTCCAGGCAAGAAGACTTGAGTGGATTGCCATTCTCTTCTCCACGGGATCTTTCTGACTAAGGGATTGAACCTATATCTCCTGAATTGCAGGCAAATTCTTTACCATCTGAGCCATCAGGGGAAAGAGGTGTTACACTTATATCTAGATGTGAGACTCAGGCAGGCCCCTCTCTCTGGGCCTTGCTCTCTTTTCTCTGGACATGAGAGAGAGCTTCTAGAGGTATAAAGAAGAGAGTTTCTGCCACATGGGAGAGAGCAAAAGTCAGGAGACCTCTTTGGGAACAATAAGCTGAAGATGGGCAAGTTACACCTTGTAAACTATACTTGTGGCTTTAAAACTTGGCTTTAAATTGATCCACAGTGAGAAATGCATTTTATATTGCAGTGCAGTAAACATTATCCTCATACACACAACCAAAACAAAAACTTTGGGAAATGATCCTAATTCTTTTATGTGTGCTATACCCTCTGATATTTTATCTTCCTTTATATTCCTTTTTCTTCTTTAACAATAATTGAAGATTACGTATTGATGGTTACCTGCAAATTACAAATAGTATTGTTTCTGAACCTTACATAAATGGAAAAATTGGATACACATTATTATATAGCTTCCTTTTTCAAAATTTAACATTATATTTCTGAGATATACTGTATATAGTATTCTACCATATGAATATCTGGATATTTCTTTAATCAGTCTTCTGTTTGTGTTTTTTTTTTTATATTTTAAGGCTATTAACTGGTGTCAATTTTAACTTCTATCAGTTTTAACTTCTGTCAGTTTTCCAGAAAGATAGTTACTTTTTATTTCCTCTAGCATTTTATGAAATGTCTTAGTCACTAGACCCTCATCAGTACTGGGCCTCTAGTCTTAAATTTTGTTCTAATATAGGGTCTTAGCAGATAAATTATGTAGTTTACCAAAAAGGATACTGATGAAATTATCCTTATTACAGGCACCTTTTCTGCTGTGATAATGGTTTTAAAAATTTGGCACTGATATACAAACATGTTGGAAGGTGAAAATGACATTTTATTTTTTTTAAATGTATTTATTTGCTTATTGAACAGATTGGTTTCTTTAATACGTGTCTTGGCCATTTAAATTTTCTTGTTCCTGACTGTAGTAGTTTTACTCCTTTGTACTTTTCGCCCCTTTTCTAACTTTTCTATTGAAGTCAACAATTAAAAGATATATATTTGGGCCTTTTAAACAGATACCACCCATTTATCAGTTGATCGAGTTCAGAAGTGAATATCCTTTCTGCCAGAAAAGTAGGTCTTGTTTCAGAGACTTTTCCATACCCTTTATTTGTGGAAATTTTATGTAATCTTGCCCTGGGTTTTTGATATCAGGGGGCCGTCATCTCACAGCGAGGAAATATTCATCTGAGCGCCCTCTTGAGTCTTTTGCTTCTCATGTTAAAACTTTGAGAAGTTGTCATTCACTCACAGTAAAGTACTCCTGTTCAGTTAGAATCAGTGCTTTTGGAGACAGTTGCATAGTTAAACAATTCCTTGTATAAAGATGGCTGGTGTGAAATATGCTTTGGTTTTAGTTCCCCAGACCAATGGGCAGACTAACTTTTTTTTTCTTTTTTCCTTTCTCAGACTAGCTTTTCATGTACCATTTTTTGATTTCCGAATTTCTTTCCTTACAAAAGGGGAAAAGGATGAAAGTTGTTTCACACACATCATAATGGAAAAGAACTTATACTGAGATTGGCAGGTTGTAAGTTTCTTCTCATCTTTCTGGGAATAGATTCTCATAGTATCAGTTCCATGAAAATTAAAGATGTGAGCCGAGGAAGAAACCAGAATTGGTTTTCATTCTTTGACCTACTTTGGAACTGACTTCTAAAATATTAAATGAAGAATTGAGCTGGATGCTGTTTTAGCGCAGAGAAATAGCCCTTCTGGTCCAGAGGGTTGATGTCCGTTGAGAAGTCCAGCAGCTGACACTATCATCAGGGCATGTCTGGACAATGATTTTTTACCATTCTGTATAACTTTTTGTGTGTTTCCTGTTGTTCTTTCCTTCTTGGAAGTGATAAAATGAAGTCGAATATGCTTCTAAGCAACTCTCTCAAGGGAGAGGAGAATCCAGTGTATGTGGTCAGTACGAGTTGCAGAAGAGGCTCTGTGCATGACAAAGAAAATCCGCTGATGACCACTCTGAGGTTGATTGTGATACTTGGACCACGCCATGTGGATTTTTATTTCAAAATTTAGGAAAATTGATCTTACATGTGGTGTTAGGAAACACTGTCACCAACGCATCTACAGTTTGACAGGATAATGTTCTATTTAGTCATAATTAGATCACTTTAATAGTGCCTAGCATAGCTCTTGCCTGGAAAATCCCATGGAAAGAGGATTCTGGTGGGCTACAGTCCATAGGTTCGCAAAGAGTCAGACACAACTGAGGTGACTTAGCACACACGTACAGCACAGTGTAAATACATAGTAGTTCTTTATGCATGCTTGTTAAATTTAACTTGTGGAATATTTTTACAAATAATGTTGTTTATCAAGAACTTTCCTGATGTCATGCAGTGCGCTAAACACTTTGTTAGTTCATGTAATTTTCAGTTTTATCATTATTCTTATTCAGTGGGTAAAGTAATTAAGACAGGATGTTAAGAAACTTTTCCAATTAAGTAGGGGAAACAGAATATGTATTGTATTGCTGTGCTCAGATGCTCAGCTGTGTATAACTCTTTGCAACCGCACAGACATAGCCCACCAGGTCCGTCTGTCCGTGGGATTCTTCAGGCAAGAATCCTGATCCAGGGCTCGAACCTGTGTCTCTTATGTCTCCTGTATGGGCAAGTGGATTCTTTACCACTAGTACCACCTGAGATGAACAGATATAAACCCAGGCAATCTAACGTGCATGTCCTACTTTTAAACTATACTATAAATTACTCGCTAATTTTATTTGTAGTATGTGAGATAAAATCATCACAAAACCCTTTTTAAAATCACATTTATAACTGGGACTGTAAGCTACAGTACTATGATTTTGAATTTAAAAAGCCTTTTATCTAAAATAAACTCAGAAAATTGGATTCTGTAAACAGAGTGTATGGAATGTTGGAAATACACATTATGTAATGAGTGTCTTCATTCGGGGATACGAGAACCAATCAACAGTGTTTGTTTCCATTCCTGCTTCTTTTCCATTAATGTGTTCATATAAATGGAAATAAGCTGTTAGAAATCATAGACAGCAGAGTACATATTGTATTTACCGTCTAAAAGGCAGAATAATAAGTTAGCAACTTTTGGCTAGTTAACAAAATTGTATTCTTGTGGGTGAAGTGTTGAGAAAGTAGTTAACGTGATACTTTTGAGTTTTTTTTTTTTTTTTGCACTATCAATAACAACTGTTATATAGCCAGCTGCCTCCATGCTGTCTCCACTTGGATGTCTAGTAGGCATTTTTAAATTTCACATGTTTATTATAGAACTCTTGATTTCTTCTTCCCAAATCAATTCTGCTTCTGGTCTTTCCCATATCTATAAATGGAAGCTTATATTTATCTAGTTACTCAAGATGGAAAAATCTAAGAATCCTCCTAAACTCCTTTATGTCTCTAACAACACATATATATTGATTCTATTAGCTAAAGCTTCAAATATATCCCAAATCAGACCACTTTTCATCATCTCCACTACTAACAACCGAGTTCTAATCAGCTATATCTCTAGGCTGCACTTCTGCAGTATCTAATTGGTCACCTTGCTTCCCACTTTTTTCCTATTACTAAATTCACATATGTTTTATAATATATATTTTATATGTTTTGTAATTATTGTAAATGTTTTATAATATTATGACTATATAAAATATATAATGTTTCCTATGGTATATATAATTATATTATATATATTGTTATATTGACTTCCAAGGTGGCTCAGTGGATAAAGAATCTGCCTGCAGTGCAGGAAATGCAGGAGGCACAGGTTCAATCCCTGGAAGATCCCCTGGAGGAGGGCATGGCAGCTCACTCCAGTACTCTTGCCTGGACAGTCCATGGACAGAGGAGCCTGGCAGGTTACAGTCCAAAGGTTCACAAAGAGTGAGACACCACTGAAGCAACTGAGCATGCATGCACATATTATGTATATATGAATATTATATGAATATCATATAAATATATAATTAGACAGTATATTTTATGCAAATAGATATGTATACATAAAATTTTAAGGATCTGAATGAGTCAGAGCTTTTCCTTGTTTAATTTCCTCTCATATTTTTGTGTCCCATTGAGAATTAAATCTAAACCACTGTGGCTTCCTGAAAGATCCTATGTAATCTGGTCCCTGAATACCTCTTTGATCTCTGTTCTGATCAGTCTCATCTTGCTCAGTCCTCTCTGCCTACTTTCTTCATGTTCCTTGTTAAACTTAATTTATTCTTGCCTTGTCTTGACCTAAGTTCTCAATATTTTCTCACAGCTCATTACCCCCTTTTGTTAGGTCTCTGCTTAAAAATGTTTCTCAAAGGGGCTTGTCTGACCATCTCATCTAAAATCATTCTCTTCCACACCCCTTATTCATTTTCCCTGATACTGCTTAGTTTTTCTTCATTGAATTTATTATGGGGTTGATGTTCAAACTATATAACAACTGGGACACCTCCAACACTGACCAGTCAGAAGAGATGTCGATGGTTACACTTTACTGGGTACCTTCTGACTGAATATCAGTTATAACAACCTTACATTTATTATGTTATATGCTACTCCTTTATTTATATCTCTTTTTTCCTCCCCAGTACAAGCACCAGAGGGCAAGAACATTGTCTTGTACCTGTGTATAGTGGAGCTGAGTAAATATTCATTGAATGAATAAATGAACTGCTAGATATGTTAATTTGATCATAACATCCATATCAAAGATTATTGCTCTAATACATATATGGTCTTTGGGATGTATAGAACCTTTGGAGGTCCTTGATCTTGAAGATATCATAAGAATTTTTTGTTTTTAAAGTATGTAAGCACTATAACAAATGCAGATATAACTACCACTTAAAATTAGCTGTGGTACATATTGTCTTTTTTATGATTTTTTAAAAAATACTGTCCAAGTTGAAATCATCTTTGTCTTCATGCCCTGATCCATTTTTTGCCTCCCTCTCCCAAAGGGAACCAGTGTTGTAAATTTGGTACATTTCCTTTGAGTCCATATTTTAATATTTTTATACCAAGCTTGTGTGTTCATAAACAATATGCAGTTTTTATTTGGGGCTTTTTAAATATTACCATCCTGGAAAATCTATCCTGTTACTTACTTTTTTATTCAATAATGTTTTTATAAATTATCCATTTGATCTGTATGATCTTGTCCATTCATATTAAAAATAAATATTCCATTGTATAAATACAGTCTTCATTATTTAGGGAATTTAGGAAGTTCTTTTTTTTTTTTAGTTTTATGTAATTACAGATCACTGAGCAATGAAAATTTTTGTACCTATATCTTGGTGCATATGAGCAAGAATTTTGTTTTATTTTCTTTTTCCCAAGATGTATACCCAATAACTGGAGAAGGCAATGGCACCCCACTCCAGTATTCTTGCCTGGAGAATCCCAGAGACAGGGGAGCCTGGTGGGCTGCCGTCTATGGGGTCGCACAGAGTCGGACACGACTGAAGCGACTTAGCAGCAGCAGCAGCATACCCAATAACCAATCTGTTGGTTTATAGAGTATGATATTTTCATAAAAAGCAGTTGGACCCTTTAAAGTCCTACCAACAGATTATAAGGATTCCCCTAAGTTTTGTCTTGTATACTAATATGCTTCCTTTTACTGTGTATTGAAAAAAGTTTAAGAAATCATGTTTCTTTTATTGCCTTAGATGTCATGATACTCATAGTTTGATTTAGTTATCATCACAACTGTAATTAACTTGGGATTTTTAATAGGACTCTATGTATGACCTTTAATCGCTCATGTTTTAGAAATTACTTAATAGTAAATCACTTGGACATTGTATGAGCATCATTAATAAATACTCATAGTTATGGATCAATAGGAATAAATAGAGAATTTAGAGAACTAAATATTGAGCCAAACTATAAATAAACTTCTTTGACTAGATTTTTATACCTAGGGCAACAAATTTTAAGAGTGGCGTCTTCCACCTGGATTGAAAGATATACTCTCATCTATATAACTTATACAAAAATCACAATTAAAAAAATTTTTTTTGCTCTTTATTTATTTATTTATTTTACTTTACAATACTGTATTGGTTTTGCCATTTAGCTATATATAATTTTTTCTCCAAAATCACTATCTTCATTACTGGACTATAACAATAGCCTTATAGTGCTTTTAACTGGAAGTCTCTTTGCTTACTTTGCAAAATGATATATAAATATTACCTCATCCATCACCAGAATGACTTGTTTCCTAGATGAAAACCTGAGGGTGATGTGTAACTATAATAAATTTGGACAGCAAGGGAAGGGTTCCATTTCCAGTTAAAACCGACAGCCAGGATGTTTCCATTTAGGCTGACAGTGTAGGTAAATCAGTACACATTTTGTTCATTTGCCTGTTTGTTTGGGGCAAATTGGGATTGTTTTAGGAGGAAAAACAGTAAAGATTAAAAAAGTAGCCTCATACTAGTAAGAACAGGCCAAATGCCCTTTCTGGATAGGAAGTTTCCAGGATCCTTGGGTGCTGGGCATTTTTTAAAATTAGTTAATTCATTGATTTATTTTTGTTGAAGTAAGTTGATGTCCCATATCATGTTAGTTTTAGGTGTAAGGGTGCTAAACATTTGGAATCCTGGTATTCTGAAGTAGGGGCTTCCCTCATGGCTCAGCTGGTAAAGAACCTGCCTGCCAATGCAGGAGACCCAAGACACGTGGGTTTGATCCCTGGGTTGGGAAGATCCCCTAGATTTGGAGATGGCAACCTACTCCAGTATTCTTGCCTGGAAAATTCCATGGACCTAGGAGCCCAGCAGGCTATAGTCCATGAGGTCACAAAGCCTCAGACATGACTGAACACATGTGCACATATACACATTCCTAAGTGGAGTTGTGTGCTTGGGAAAGTGTGTGCCATTAGGGATATTTTATTCGTATTCAATAAATTCAAGGTTCAAGATTCAACTTAATCAAGTTATTACATTTCTTTGTTCTGAGCAACAGTTAGATAAAGATAATACTTAACACAGTGCTCAGTAAATATTAATCATTTTTATCATTGTTATTATCATTTCTATTGGTAAAAAGTTGAAGTCCTTCTGATTCTCATTTTCTGCTTTGATGGAATCTTCTGAATATTTTCCCTTTAGTTTCCTTTTTGTGAATTGCCTGGCTTTTCCTGATGTTACTAATGGCATCTAATAACTAACTGTGAGGCTCTGGCTCCAAGCCAGGTATTTAAAATCAAAATAATTTCACAACTGTGGTTTTGAAGTAAATGAAATGTATTCTAAATAACACAGTATTAAAATAATTATTCATGGATGCAATAGCATTTGCACTGAGATTATAATGGATCAATGTTTTAACAACTGCACTAGACATGCCTAACAGCAACATAGTGACTCCTTACAAAAACAAAAAATGTTAAAGTAAATAACTGTGAGAAAATAAATAAAAGCTCATTTTATTAATAAAATATTGGAATGGGATCGCTGTGTTGAATCTCATGGAGGAGAAGTAAAAGAGAGAAATTTCAATATGGGAAATGGAAATGCCAAGTCCTAAATCAACTTTTCTGACTACTGTATTGCCCATTTATCCTCTTGCTCGAAAGCATCCAGTGTATCTCCATCACAGTCCTGAGCAACAAGACAAACATTGCTCATCATTGCATTATTTATAGTAGCCAGGATAGAATCTAACTTTGTTATCACAAGACTAGAAATCTAATCTCTATCCCCTTTTCCTCATTGGAACTATTTTTAAAGGCAATTTGACAGCAATATTTCTTAGGCATGCTACAAACACGTTATAGTAAGTAGTTATCCTTACCAGTATTTAGCACCTCATTTTGTAATTATTGGTGATTCGTCTGTCTCCACACTAATATTGGAAGCTCCTTGAAGACAAGGAACCCTGTTCTCCCTTATATTCGAAGCAATTAGTTTAGTGCCTGATACACAATGGGCCCTTAACATGTAGTGGTGGAATGAGAGTCTTTCTAGCAGTCTGCTTTCCTGCGTCTCTCCTCTCTCCACTTTTACTTTGTTTTTATTGTCCCTTAATAATCTTTCCTGCCACCTCAATTCTTCTTTCCACTGTCTTTGCCTTTATTTATGATATCAAAGTGACCTCGTGTGGAATCTGGCAGAAGGTGACCCTCAGGGATATCTTGTTGGGAGTATTTAGTTCTTTAACATAGTGGTGTTCCCCCCAGTTAATTCAATTCTCCGAGTGTTAATGGAATTCCTTGTTCTGCAGAGCCCTGTGCAGGGCATTAATGGGTGATAACAATGATAGGCTAGCTTTTGCCTTCAAGCAGCCTTATAAAGTAAACAGCTGTTTACAAAGAAGAAGAAACTAAATGCTATGCTAGAGTAATATATAAAGAGCTATGGGAGCACAGAGGGAAGCAGCTTATTGAAAATTCAGAGGGATCAATGATAGCTTCATAGAGGAGATGGCCTTTAAGCTGAGCTTTGAGGGAAGAGTAAACTGCTCCGAGATGGAAGAAGAAAGAATGGAAGGACATTCCAGCTTCAGGACACAAGCAAAGCCTTGTCTTTAGCTTTCCTTTTAAACTGATTTCCTTTCATGGATCTATCTCAGCAGTAATAAATGTTATGACTGTGCCATCCATGAATTAATCTAAATTCTGTTCAGCTGTCCTTATGTTTCCCAATACCTGATACTGTAACATCATTTTTTTATACCTGTCATATTCTCCTCCTCTCTATCAATCATTAAACACAATCATGTAGGTGAAGGTACTTATAAAAGACAAAGTGCTATATAAAGTGCTATACAAAGATACTATAATTCTTATTACTTATTTATTTGTAAGATCAGTGATCACAAATCTTAGGTACTTAACAGATCATCTAGAGAGTCAATTCAATAAATATTTATTTAAGTCTAACCAAGTAATTTTGACCAGAAAGATCAAAATGAACATAGAATTCAAATACAAGCAACTTAACCTGGCCTATGTCTATAGCTCTGATATTCAGAAGGTCTTCTATAATTCTAGCCAAACCTCAGTTTTCCTTCTTTTCCCAAAATACTTAGTTTTCCTTTTTCTGAACTACTGATTTGAGACTGTATAATGTTTCATTGGCACATTGGACTATCGGTTTTTACCACTGATTTCCAGTAAAAAACATTTATAAAACTTCTTGAATGCCGTTTTATTTTATTTGGTCTTCAGTGTTCCAGAACAGATCTTTATAACTCCATGAACTTGCCTATAGGCGTCCTTAGAGTGGCATGAATTTATGTATGATCACCAAAAAGATCTTTATTCTAAACAGTCTATCCATAAATATCAATACATCAATATTGCATTCTTCCCAGTTTATTAAATAGATGGGATATAGAATAAAAATTATATATATATGATTAATTATGATTCATGTTAAAAGTCCTAGTATCCAGAGTTCAAATTCAAACTTTATTATACTAATGATTCATATGTGTATGCATGCGTCTGTGTGCATGCTCAGTCGTGTCTGAGTCTTTGTGATCCTATAGACTGTAGCTTACCATGCTCCTCTGTCCATGAGATTCTCCAGACAAGAATACTGGACTGGGTTGCCATTCTCTCCACCAGGGAATCTTCCAGACTCAGGGATCAAACAGGTGTCTCTTCTGTCTCCTGCATTGGCAGGCAGAGTCTTTACCACTGAGCCACCAAAAAGAACTTAAAAATGGTTTCATACATTTTGAGTCATGTTAATAGTAATATATAAATGACAAGCCCCATCTTACAAGTGGTGAAGCTGAGATTTTAAAAAAAAAAAGGTTAAATCACTTGTTCTCAGTCACAGTAATAAGTGATAGATGTTAGATTATACATATTTTTAAAATTATGAACTTTTATTGCATTTCATTTAAAGAGTCAAGATTGCATATATTGTACCAAGAACTAAAGGTATAACATGTATGAATTTAATCTTTGAATGAAAGTTTGAATGAATTTTAAAAAGATGTAAGTATTTTGGCCTTGAGCTTCCAATTTTTCTCAAAGCCATTCTTTTATCTTTTCACGTTTATGTCTTTTATTCCTTAAGTAAGCACTTAGCAAAAGAACATTGCAGTCATTATTGATGCTCCTTAGCTTGGATTGCCACAAAGTTTATGAAAGGCTTCCATAGAAATAATCTTAGACCAAGTTCCTCTGGGCTCCAGAGTATTAGAGGCATTGGGCTATTGACAAATTGATACCAGAAAAGAACTTTGAGGTCCCTGGAGGAAATGTAGCCTGCAATCTCACAATGTAACTAATGGAAGTTTACTATGAAACTAGATTATTCATGTAGTTATAGTCTAAAATGAGCCAGGCTGTTCTCAAATGCTGCTTCTACTGGCTTTTCTTTCTTTCTTTAATAGAAATCCACAATCATCCTAGAAAATCGTATGTTAGGTTCCTGTTTCCATTTTAGAGAAATGTCAGAGGTAAAAAGGGCTTCAGCGCCAAGTTGTAATATAATGTCAAGGAGCTCTGCATTCATGTTTATAAGTGTTTATTGATCTATGAAATGAGACAGTCTGTCCAGGAGAGTATTTTTTGATTATGTAAATCCTATTTCTTCTTATTATTTGGGACAGTTTAAAATCTTTCTCTCTATAGAAACTTGCAGTATCTTTGCGTTAACTTGACATGTCTTTTTGTCTATACCTGTTCATGAGCATCTCTGCTCCCTTTAAGGAAAATACAAGTGGAATGACTTTGCAATGATCTTTTCCAAGGTCAACAAAATAATCCCAGTAGTAAATCTGTTTTAAAATAATCCTCTTTTGAATTGCATCCTAGAGGAACATAAGAACAAGCACATTCTGTACTTTTTTTTTTTTTCATGTCTGTTGCAGTTGCTTTGATCTCTCTCCTATTTGGTTCAGTCCTCTAAACTTGGGACAGGTCTGTCAGGTCTCTCTTGACTATGGAGGGGCGGCTCATAGAAACCACTTAGCAACAAAATCTTCAGAAATACCTTTAAATCACTGACTACTTTTTGTGATTTCATGGCTTTCTAAAAAATTGATCAAATTGGTCACCAGTTTCATATGTGCACCATGTTCTTGACAGACTGAAATTTGCCAGAACCATGGCAAAGTCCATATTCAGTCTAGGCTTCACTTCTTATCAAACTCATACCCACATTTACTGATATAGTGAAAATAAAAGTATCCATTTCAAACCGTCTAATCTGCACATGCATTATTTGGGTCTGTAGTCTGTGTATGAAACTGTTCTCTTAAGTATATTGATTTTATAAAGAGTGGTGAGAGTATTTTGGAGCTTTTAGAATAAATTTTGTTATTTATTTTTGACTGCATGCGGGCTTTCTCTAGTTGTGGTGAGGGCTTTCTCTAGCTGCGGTGCCAGGCTTCTCTTGTTACAGAGCACAGACTCTAGGGGATGAGGACTTTAGTAGGAG
This sequence comes from Capra hircus, assembly GCF_001704415.2. Classification (NCBI taxonomy): domain Eukaryota; kingdom Metazoa; phylum Chordata; class Mammalia; order Artiodactyla; family Bovidae; genus Capra; species Capra hircus. The sequence continues at coordinate 84,356,219 of NC_030810.1, forward strand.
CAGCACTGGGTTCAGTAGTTGCGGTACATGGGCTTAGTTGCCTCATGGTGTGTGGGATCTTCCCAGAGCAGGGATTGAACCCCTGTCCCCTGCATTGACAGGCAGATTCTTAATTACTGGACCACCAGGGAAGTCCAGGGAAGTCCTTGGGACTTCTTGACACATAGTGTGCACCATTTTTTTGATAGTGAGATTCTGTGGGGTGTACATTTCTGTAAGGTCTTGACCACCTGGGATAAGCAAGGTTATACCTGAGCAGGAATTCAAGGAAATTTGGATGGAGACTTACTAGTTCTTATAGGACTAGGGCTTCCCTGGTAGCTCAGCTAGTAGAGAATTCCCCTGTAATTCAGGAGGCCCTGTTTCGATTCCTGGGTCAGGAAGTTCCCCTGGAGAAGGGATAGGCTACCCACTCCAGTATTATTGGGCTTCCCTGGTGGCTCAGACAGTAAGGAATCCACCTGCAATGTAGGAGACCTAGGTTCGATCCTTGGGTTGGGAGGATCCCCTGGAGGCAGGCATGGCAACCCACTTCAATATTCTTGCCTGGAGAGTCCCCGTGGACAGAGGAGCCTAGCAGGCTATAGTAAATGGGGTCTCAAAGAGTCAGACACAACTGAGGGACTAAGCACAGCCCTTGGCCAAGCTCCAAGATAGCAACATTCCTTTTTCTGCCTACTTTTCCCTTGGTCCTTATAGCTCTCTTAATGGGCGGCATCCTTTCATTGCATCAGGAGGGAGTAGGGGGCCTCTAATGGCAAAGGCCTTAGTAGGAATGATTTATGCTGTTACTCCTTCTAGAAATGTCTACATTGTTAATAGGATCTCACAAAGGAGTGAATGGCTATATAATAATGCAATTTGACATGGTGAGATATCAATTTTAGGGCAAGGAGTACCTTCTTTTTCTTCTCTCTGATGCAATAGCCAAGACACCTTGCACCAGCCTGCTGTATCAGAATTCAATTAGAGAAGCAGAAGTAACAGCAGATACATAAGAACTGCATTGTAAACAATTGGCTTATACACCAATTATTGGGTTAGGCAAATTCAAAGTCGTAAAGCACACTATCAGGAAAGACATGATAGAACTCTCAGGCATGTTCTGAAGCTGCTGTCCAGAGGTAGAATTTCTTCTTCAGGGAAACCTTGGTTTTACTGTTAAAGTCTTACAACTGATGAATCTGGCCCACCCAGATTATCTGGGCTAATCTCTCTTACTTTAAAGTCAATTGATTATGGACTTGTGCTGTGCTAAGTTGCTTCAGTTGTGTTTGACTCTTTGACCCTATGGACTGTAGCCTGCCAGGATCCTATGTCCGTGGGATTCTCCAGGCAAGGATACTAGAGTCAGTTGCCATACCCTCCTCCAGGGAATCTTCTTGACCCAGGGACTGAACCCTTGTTTCTGGCATCTACATGCATTGGCAGGTGGGTTCTTTACCACTTACCACTAGTGCCAACTGATTACATCTATAAAATACCTTCATAGCAACTCCTAGATTACTGTTTGAATAGTTGGTGGCCATTGCTTAGTGGGTTGACACATTATCAAATCTGCTCTTTAGGAATAGGAATACTAAAAAAAAAAAACATTTTCAAAGTGTTTAGCTATTTAGGTTTCTTACATAAATATATACTTTAAGATCTAAAGGAAGTGATATTGAAAATATATTAGGACCTAAGCAAGATAAATAAATTACTTCTTTTTTGGGGGACATGTATATGTCATTCTTCAAAATTCTAATGAGTGAAAAATTTAAGTACCCAGGAAATATTGTATTTATTCTTATGATCATTTTGTGGGTAATGATTTAATAGTATGATTATAATTAGCAGTCTTAATGAATGACAAATCAACTAATTATACACCAAAATTATTGTTACTGATGATACTGGTAAAAAAAGCAGTTATTTAAATGGCAGGTATAGTATCATTAAGGTTAATAACCAGATATAAAGTAAACATAATTATTGATGCTGATCATCAAAACCAGTTGGAAATGAATTAATTGGATGTATCATTTGGTACCATTTATGTTTTATTTTAAAAGCAGTTATTTATAGGTCAGGTTTAGAAAACATATTTTAATTGATCAAGTTACCATTGCTGACCCCCAAATTAAATTTATGTAATGATTTTTCACATCAAAGGGTATATTTGGGCTCACAGTTCTCTTTACTTTTCTTAGAACTCTTCAATAAGTATAGGATATTAATAATGGAGCCAGTATTACTTGTAGCACCATACAAATATTTAGTGTCCCAACCCGTAATTTAATAAGACAAAGTTTAATAGTGTTGAAATCTAGCCTTTAATTGTGATGAAATCAGATTAACTGATCTTATTTTCTTAGTTCCAAACCAGATACCTTTTTCAGCATGACATTTTCTGTATCTCAAATCAATACCACCCTCTGTGCTGTCTTTAATATTTAAAAATAATAATGGCTGAGTTATTGATGTTTAAAATTGCTCAATAAAAATTTTTAAGTTTTTTTTTCTTATTGTACATATATTTAACTATAAGACTTCCTAGTTTTTGCTGTCCATTCTGTGCCAGTTCTGAGTGTTAGACTTATCTTTCTTCTATCTTCCAGCAAACACCTTTTTCTCCTCTTCCCTGGCCTTTTGCCCTCTTCTCAAAGCCATTGGCAGAAGGCACTGGAAAGAGATTGCAGATTTGGGATTAAGATTTTGCCTCCCTCCAGGTGTCTGGCTGCCTCAAAGACACTGGGTCCTTTCTGGTCTCAGCAGCTTGCACTGGTCTGCCTCTGTGTGTACCAGCAGTGGCTCAGAGGCTTCCCGGCTGTCCTGTGCCAAGCCTCCATAGGGCTCTGTGATAATTGTTGTCCTAGCATTAGTCACTTCACATCTGCTACATTTGCCATTCTAAATTCCATTTCCCCTACCCTCATAAGCATAATTTCCCATCTACCCTCTGAAGACGCACAGCGTTTCCTGAGACTCTGAAGTGATATTAACTAACCTTGTCCTAGTCAATATGGTTGCTGAATGCTGACTGTAAGCACCACTGATTTTCTAGTATCATATTTCATTGCTACACAGAAATTCTATTATCAATAGCCTGGAATTTGGGAGTTGGAGGGGAAGAGGGATGATGGGTAAGAAACTCAGGAGTCTTTGGATGTCAGAACTAAACATAACTTACTCTTTAGTCTCTGTTTCCCTTCCTTTACCAACTAGGATAATATATGCTATTTATTTATTTGCTTTAGTTGCTGTCTGCTACTATAAGGCAAACATCTTATTTGTTTAATCCTCAAACAACTGTATGAGGTAGATATTACTGTCCTTGTTTTACACTTGAGCACTCTGAGACTCAGAGAGGTCAAATAGCTTTGTCAATTATGACAAAGCTAATGAAGGACTGAGGTGGGATCCATCCCTAATTCTGAAACCTCTACTCTGCAAAGAGAAATTTTAGAGACCCTGTAATAATATATTAACAACTATCAGTATTCTTGTCTGGAGAATCCCGTGGACAGAGGAACTTGGCGGGCTATAGTCCATAGGGTTGCAAAGAGTTGGACACAGCTGAAGCCACTTAGCACACATATCTTCTATTGAGCACCTGCTATGTGCCAGGACTGTTGTAAGAATTTTTAAATCTATTAACTCACATCAGCTCTAATAGTTACATACTGTTATTGACCCATTTTTCAAACGAGAAGGGTGGGGCACAGAAAAGTTATGTAATTACCCAAAGTCACACAACCAGCTTCTTATGTGGTCCAGTGGTAAAGAATCTGCCTGCCAATGCAGGAGACGCAGGTTCGGTCCCTGGATTGGGAAGATCCCTGGAGAAGGAAATGGCAATCCACTCTAGTATTCTTGCCTAGAAAATTTCATGGACAGTAGTGCCTGGTGGGTTATGGTCCATGCTGTTGAAAAAGAGTCAGACATGACTGAATGTCTGTGAGCATGTGTGTGTGCTCACAACTAGCAAAAATCTTGTCAGTCTGGTTGCAGATTCATCATATTTAATCTGTATGCCATAGTATATGAAGTAAGAATTCCAGAGTCCAAGACATAAACCCTCTTAACTATATTGTCACTAGGAGAGAAAAACGAACACTCTTTGGTTAAGGCATTCTTGAAATGTAAAAATATGCTTTTAGAAGTTGTCTTGAAAGGAAATGGAATGTTTATGAAATCAAAGTGATTAAGGGTTTCTCTTAAACTGTAGACTACTTGTTCCATGTCCTTACACTAGGAACTTTCATAAATATAAACTCACTAATTTATACTTGGGGAAAACAACAACAACAACAAAAAAAGCTTAGTGTTTTAAAAAGCAATAAGTGCTTTGTTGAATGTTTATGGTGTATGAAAATAATTTTTCTTTTTTTTGGCAAACTCTGCAGTAAAGAATTGGGTAGTATCCTTCTGCAATCTATGTGCTGTGAACTTCATTTCTGAGAACTACTGCCTTTTTTAGAGAAATCGCCTCATTCTGAACAGAGGACTTTTCTGTTTCTGGATTGCTGTGAGATTGGTACAGGAAAGTTCCATAATAAATTAACTGGTCCTCAAGAACATCATAATGACTCTGTAGTAGCAACAGTAATTATATTTTACTTCCAAGCCATTATACGGTATTTTTCAAAGAAATCAAGTAGCAGTTCTTCAAAGACTTATTGAGATATACCCAGCCAGGATGCATTTTTTTTCCAGTGTAGCTTAAAACATCTTCATGATTCTCTATTCTAGAAATCTTTTTCACTTTATGCTTTATTCCTTTTCCCCTTTATGCTCTTGTTTTTATTTATAGGATTGGATATAGTCTCGTCTAGGATACAGAAAAGACAATGGCATCCCACTCCAGTACTCTTGCCTGGAAAATCCCATGGATGGAGGAGCCTGGTGGGCTACAGTGCATGGGGTCGCTAAGAGTCGGACACGACTGAGCAACTTCACTTTCACTTTTCACTTTCATGCATTGGAGAAGGAAATGGCAACCCACTCCAGTGTTCTTGCCTGGAAAATCCCAGGGATGGGGGAGTTTGGTGTGCTGCCGTCTATGGGGTTGCACAGAGTCGGACATGACTGAAGCTACTTAGCAGCAGGATACAGAAAGACTTGTGATTCTTTGAAAGGGATTGGTGTTTCTCTTTTTCAGTAATAAATAAGTTGAGTAAGCTGGCACATTTTTTCTACTTGGAGCAGGGAGGAGTAAACCTATGGGCCAAAGCTTCTTTGACCACAAAATAAGACCCACAACACTTAGCTTTGCCTGAAATTTTATGTGCTAAACTCAGCACCCTTCAATAATGCCCTGGCATACCTGACACCTTGGAAATGAGGGTTTTACAGTTCAGGAGGACTGTACCCATCTATTGAAAGCAGTGTGAGGTGTTTAAGAAGTTCTTACTTAGAGCAGTGAAAAACACTGAGAAAAAAATTGTAACCTTTTATTCTTGTCCACCATTCTAATAGAGATAAGCAAACCTTCAACCTCAAAAGATTTCATGAAAAAAAAGTCTTCAGTGCCACGTTGAATGTTTATTCTGTTATTCCTGGAAGAAAGCTTTGAGTTTTAGAGTTCCATTTCTTTAAATAATTTAAATTCTATTCTGATTCCTTCAGAATTAGACTTGACTAATTAATGCATTATAATTATAATTTATCTTGACTAATCAGCGCATTATACTAGTGAATACTACAATTGGAAGAGGAAAATTGAGTCCTGTTCAGGATTATGTGGCATAAAAAGTAGTATGTATTGTATCCCACTGCAACGGCACCCCACTCCAGTACTCCTGCCTGGAAAATCCCATGGGCAGAGGAGCCTAGTGGGCTGCAGTCCATGGGGTTGCGAAGAGTCGGACACGACTGAGCCACTTCACTTTCACTTTTCCCTTTCATGCATTGGAGAAGGAAATGGCAACCCACTCCAGTGTTCTTGCCTGGAGAATCCCAGGGACGGGGGAGCCTGGTGGGCTGCCGTCTATGGGGTCTCACAGAGTCGGACACGACTGAAGTGACTTAGCAGCAGCAGCAGCAGCAGAAAGACATGTCAGAATTGCTTCTATTTTATATTGAGATTTTATCTGAACAAACAGAAACTATAGTTTTAGTCCAGTCACCAAAACAGTACTTGAATAATATCTGGGTTTGAATCATCTATAATTACTTAATAATGGCATTTATTGACCATTTCATACCACATATATTTCTATTCTTCATTAAACCCTATGAGGTACCTATCATTATTCCCAAATTATAGATGGTAAAAATGGAGCAAATTCATCTAGGGACACACTGTTGTTTGAGCTGAGTTTACTATGGAATCTAACATTTTTGGCTGGATGTTTGCCTAGTAGTTTATTGTGCTATAATATGCATGTATTTTTGCTTGTGTGTGTGTTAGTTACTGTCGTGTCCAATCCTTTGTGACTCCATGGACTGTAGCCCACCAGGCTCTTCTGTCCATGGAATTCTCCAGGCAGGAATACTGGAGTAGGTTGGCATTTCTTTCTCCAGGGGATCTTCCTGACCCAGAGATGGAACCCAGGTCTCCTGCACTGCAAGCAGTTTCTTTACCATTTGAAGGGAAGTTCTTCCTTAGTTTCTTAATTATTTGCTTTCTCATTCCTCTCCTTCTTCGTGACCATTTTTCAGAAGGCTTTTAGTTCTCTGTAGAAGCTATAAGTCTATTTTATTAATAAAGCTTTTCTTAACCATCTCCCACCCTCCCTGCAAGCCTGATTTTTATGACCTTCCAAAGTGCTCTCATAATAACATCCTGTCTATGCCTATGATAGCACTTACTACACTGTACCATGATCTGTTTGTTTGTGCAGTTCACCTAATAGAGCAAGGATCTCTATTTTACATTAGAACTTCCTGGGGTGTTTTGAAGAGATGCTCATATTTGAGACCTTACTTTTGAAGATGAAGTTCAGATTATTTTAAGTGCCTAGGTAATTTTTTAAAGTTTTTAATTGGAGAGTAATTGCTTAACAATATTGTGTTGCTTCCTTCCATACATCAACATGAATCAGCCATCAGTATACCTATGTCCCCTCCCTTTTGAATCTCCCTCCTACTTCTCACCCCTCTAGGTTGTTACAGAGCACCTAACACAGGGAGCTCAAATCAGGTGCTCTGTGCCCAGGTTATTCTGATGCAAGTTCAAAATTGAGAAGTAAAGATTAACCTATAAATTCTTCAAAGGCGAGGATAATTCAACCGTATTTTCAAAATCTAGTACCACCCCTGATATTCAACAGATAATAAACAGTAGTTGGTTGAATGAATAAACTTTAAAATGCTGACTTACTATGATTTTTGGAATATAAATATTTATTTATTTGATTAATATATGGTTGATGGATGCATGAGTGTTGGCATATCTTTGAATACTTAAGAATAATACTAGCTTCAAATTCAGCTAACGCTTTCTGATTTTCAGAACTAAGCTGTACTATGTAGCACCTTGGCTCTTCTAGGATGCTTCCTATGAGCTCCAAGTTCAAGAAAAGTAGTTTATCAGGATGAATGAAGTGCAGCCATAGTGCAATCAGAATGTGAGGTTTCTTTGCAAGTCTGTCTTGGGATTTGAAGGACCTTTAGTTACTGATGTGTTATATCCTGTGTGCATTCTGTGTCAGAAAGCAAGAGGCATTTTAGAATTCAGCAACCTGCAGAGTGATCCTGGCACCAGCACACAGCAGACTACTGCCTTGGGCAACTTAATAGGAGAAATTGATTGTTACCCTAGGTAGCCATCAGGATATTACTAGATTTCTTAGAGTCATAAGAACATTAAGTGGGATTTCCAGGACTATAATATGTCCTTCAGGTCTCATTTCAATGACAATCAATGCTCATAGTCCTTCCAAAGCACAGAAAACATTCTGGTATATTAATGAAACTGAGGTACTGTTTTTCCCTTTGCTTTCTGTTTTGTTTTGTTTTGTTTTGTTTTCTCCTAAGAAAGTTAGGCAGGTTAACAAGACAGATGTCTTCTATGAAAAGCTATTACATAATGTGAAACAAAAGGCTAGTCTCTAATAATTGTAGGGTGTTGGGGGACAGTGAGTAAATTTACTTGAATAGGATCAATCATAGAAATTCTTTAGGGGTACCATATTTCAACTTGGCATGCAGATCCCAAACTCATTTACCGTATGCATGGTGAGAACCACATGTATTCAGTAGTTCTAAGGCCAGTTTTGAAAAGATTCATAAATGTGTCAGTTGGTTAGTCTCTGCACAGGATCATAAGTAATTTCAGTGTTGACAAGTACAGATTCTTGCTGGGGGCAGTTTGAAATTAAAGTCAACAATCCAGGACAAATCAATAGCTACTTATTGAGAGCCCACTACTTTCAAGGCTAGGCACTTAGAGGGGAAGGAAGCAGACTAAGACATGGATCCTACCCTCAAGGAACTTTCTGTTGGGTAGGAAAAGTGTAGCTCTTAATTGTAAAATAAAGTTTTATTGCAAAGGAATGAATGGTTTATGGAGAAACACAATGGTAGGAGAACTTGATTTCTCAAAATTTAAGTGGTTGCCCATTCCCTATGGATGACCTTTTGTTCTTATGTAGCTGCTATCAACAACTCTTTTGATAAAGGAGGTGCTGTAAAAAATATGATGTATACCTTATTTCTTTCTGCAATTAAGATAAAAATCACTATGCATTTACATCGACTCGAAAAACATGCTTTTACTGTAAGTATCCGATGTTTTGGAGAAAGAATTTCACTGAATTAATCCTTATAAATAACACAGTTGTATGGATCCTCAACTAAGGAATTCAAAGATTGCCTATGCTTAGCGTGGATATGATTTAACGACTTAAAGATTTTTCCAATTTACAGTGATACAAATGCAACACATACTCTGGTAGCAACCTAAATGTCCATTGGCGTATGAATGGATAAGCATGTTGTGATACATATAAAGAATGGAATATTACTTAGCTATAACGAGGAACACATTTGTGTCAGTTCTAATGAAGTGGGTGAACCTAGAGCCTGTTATACAGACTGAAGTAAGTCAGAAAGAGAAAGACAAATATCATATATAAATGCATATATATGGGATCTAGAAAGATCGTACTGAAGAGCCTATGTGCAGGGCAGCAAAGGCAACACAGACATAAAAAAAAGGCTTTTGGACACAGTGGGAGGAGGAGAGGGTGGGATTTGATTAGCGAGAATAGTATTGAAACATATATATTACCATATGTAAAATGGATAGCCAGTGGGAGTTTGATGTATGATGCAGGGAACCCAAAGCTGGTGCTCTGTGACAACCTGGAGAGATGGGGTGGGGAGGGGAGTGGGAAGGGGGTTCAGGAGGGAGGGGACACCTATATGCCTATGGCTGATTCTTGTTGATATATGCAGAGGTCATCACAATATTGTAAATTATCTGCCAATTAAAAAAAAAGCAATATATACTCAGTAGAAGCCATAATTAAAATTTTGAAGTTTTCTCCTTTCCTAGCTGGTGATGTGAGGTAGGAAACTCTCCTGTGATGCTGGGCAGGGGCAGGAGCCACAGCTTACAGTCAGCCACATGAACACAGGTGAACAACTGTAACCATCCCATATCCATACAACCATTCTGTTTGTCTCTTTCAGTACAGTATTCAATAAGTTACATGAAACATTCAACATTTTATTATAAAATAGGCTTGTGTTAGATGATTTTCTCCAACTGTAGGCTAAATGTAGGTCTTCCCAGGTGGCTAAGCAGTAAAGAATCCACCTGCCAAGCAGGGGATACAGATTCGATCCCTGGGTTGGGAAGATCCCCTGGAGAAGGAAGATGGCAACCCTCTCCAGTATCCTTGCCTGGGAAATTCCATGGACAGAGGAGCCTCGTGGCCTACAGTCCATGAGGTCATGAAAGAGGCGAACACAATTTAGCAACTAAACAGCAACAACGAGCTGAATGTAAGTTCTCTGAGCATATTTATGGTAGGCTAGGCTAAGCTCAACCCACTCCAGTGTTCTTGCCTGGAGAATCCCAGGGACCGGGGAGCCTGGTGGGCTGCTGTCTATGGGGTCGCACAGAGTCGGACACGACTGAAGCGGCTTAGCAGCAGCAGCAGCAGCAGGCTAAGCTCTGGAGAAGGCAATGGCACCCCACTCCAGTACTCTTGCCTGGAAAATCCCATGGACGGAGGAGCCTGGTGGGTTGCAGTCCATGGGGTTGCAAAGAGTCGGACATGACTGAGCGACTTCACTTTGACTTTTCACGTTCATGCATTGGAGAAGGAAATGGCAACCCACTCCAGTGTTCTTGCCAGGGGAATCCCAGAAATGGGGGAGCCTGGTGGGCTGCCGTCTATGGGGTCGCACAGAGTCGGACACGACTGAAGCGACTTAGCAGAAGCAGCAGCAGCAGGCTAACCTCTGATGTAAGTTAGGTGTGTTACATGCATTTTGATCTTAATTTTCAGGTTACAGTGGGTTTATCAGGGCATAGTTTGTTGTTGTTGTTTAGTCACTAAGCCATGTCTGACCTTTTTGTGACCCCCATGGACTGTAGTCTGCCAGGCTCTTCTGTCCATGGGATTTCCTGGGCAAAGGTACTTGAGGACATAACCTCATTGTAAATTGCAGAAGATCCATACTGATTTGTTTATCAAAGTACAAATCTTAACGTCACCATTAGGTGCATTAACTGACATGAATGAACTATATGTGATCTTATTGTAAGGTTTAAGGATCTTATCTGAATTGGGGTATATTGAAAATTTGCGGGTTAAATACAGTGCTGCATTGCATTAGGGAATTCACTAAAATGGATAAACAGAGTATACGTTTTCACAATCTCTATTTACAAAAGTTTCTGATTTTGATCTACCATATCCAGGTTACCCAAAATGCTGCCATTTCCTCCTAACTGTTCTTTCATCCAGTCCTTATTGCCATTTGCTTTGTTTGGTGCCTTTTTACCTCTAATTTGAACAAATGCACACAGTCTAAAGCAGAGTTTCTCAACCTTAGCACATGTGATGTTTTGGGCTGGATAGTTCCTTATTGTAGGTAGCTGTTTTATACATTATAGGATGTTGGGCAACATCCCTGGCCTCTGTTTCCTAAATGCCAGTAGCACACACCTCCAGTCTGTGACAAACAAAAATATCTCCTGACATTGTCAAATGTTCCTGGGGCAAAATTGCCTCAGTTGAGAACCTCTTGTCTAAGGCAGTATCCTACGTTTTCTTCCTCAGTCTCATCTCTGTTCATGATGGTTGCCATTTTAATGGTTCTAAGCCTTGCTTTTATTATGTCTCTTCTATGCCCCTAAACTTCCAATGACTTTTTACCCTAGTATTCAGAACTTTATTATCCTCATCCCTGTCTTGTTTCATTTTTAAAAAACTGTTAATGCACGTGTTAACAAACTGCACCGACAGGATGAAAAGCTAATCTGCTCTGCTTCTCTCTTTTTTCATCCAAGAGGCAACTTTAAAACAATCTGTGCTTTACTTCCAGTAGCTTTCTCCAAAGCTCTAGATATAATCATAGTTTTATTTATTTGGCTTATCAATTTTAGGCAATATCAACTGGTTCTGATTTAAAGTTGGTATTGTAGCTCAGTTATATAATTTGCCATTTTCCCTCCCTTCTTTCCATATTTTGACATTTAGGTAATTATTTATATTCATACATAGTTGGATTTTCCTGGTGGCTCAGTTGATAAAGAATACACTGCCAGTTCAGGAGACACAGGTTCGATCCCTGTATCGTGAAGATCCCCTGGAACAGGAAATGGCAAACCACTCCAGTATTCTTGCCTGGAAAATTCCATGGATAGAGGAGCCTGGTGGGCTAAAGTCCATGGGGTTGCAAAGAGTTGGATATGATTGAGCATGCACACTCAATCACTCATGGTGTACTTTAAAAAATAATATATTATTGGTTAGTCAACTTTCAGAACTACAATTTTGTACCCTCTGAAGCTGAGTGGGACTGGAGACCTAGTTGGCAATGCAGACATTTTCATTCTGCCTTGCAAATATAAACAAGCTTCTGTGCTTTATTTTTAGGTTGACTGTTTAAGTTGAAAGCTGGTAAGCAAATTTTACATTATTATGAGTATGCAAATATTTTCAATGCCAGGTCAAGTAGAGAGCTGTAATTTTATTTTCTTCTCCATAGGTCATGATCTGTGTGTCACTTGAAGGAGAATGATCTGTGTCATAGCAGATAAATTCTTTCTTTAACGCTCAATTATGAAAATCATACTGTGTTTTACTTTAATTCATAAGTAGCCTGTTTCTTTCTTATGAGTTTTTACTTGCCTTATTTCTTATGCTGCTGCTGCTCTTCAGTCTCTCAGTCATGTCCTACTTTTTCCTACGAACTTGGCCTCTTAAGTCTTCTTAAGTAAACTAAAGGAGTAGCTCCTATCTGGTAATGCTCACCTCTCAAGAGAGAGGAGCTGTGGTAGGACCAAATGTTGACACTTCATTGCTTATGTTATTTCCATTCACTTTCCAAGACAGTCATTTGTCCATACCTGACACCAATTGATCAGGAAACATTCCCTTGATGGCTCTTCCTCCTCCAGCCCCATGCTCCCCACACGGAAGAGTCCCAGCAAAGGTCCTTGAGTGATGGGCTGGATAAAGAGGGACAGTGAATAAGTAGGACCAACAATACACCCACACTCTGGAGAGATTTCAGAACTTTCGTTCTATTCTTGGTGTTCTGAAAATTTATGATCTATCTAGATGGTTCTTTTATTCACCTGTTGTTCTGAGCACTTGATGGATTCTTCCAATTCAAAAGACTCATTCCCTTCTTGTGGGGAAGATTCCTCAATTATCTCTTTAGTGACTCCTCCTTCCTGTTTTCACTCATTCTTCCAGGAATTAAACCACATCAATTGCTTTTATATGTATCTTTTATCTTTTTTAGAGCTTCCCTGTTGGCCCAGATGTAAAGCGTCTGCCTGCAATGTGGGAGACCAGATTCAATCCCTGGGTCAGGAAGATGCCCTGGAGAAGGAAATGGCAATCCACTCCAGTACTCTTGCCTGGAAAATCCCATGGACAGAAGAGCCTGGCAGGCTACAGTCCATGTGGTTGCAAAGAGTCGAACATGACTGAGTGACTTCACTTTCACCTTTCACTTTTTTTAAAACATGTACTTTATTATTTTAGCTTTTTGTTCTGTGATATTTTTCTAGATGTTTATTTTTAATGAATTTTTAAAAAAATATTGGCAATAGCAAATTGTTTTGATTGCTTTTTGATTTTTTTTTAACTGAAAATATTCTGTTCTTGTTTTATGAATAAAAGCATCCTTGATATTCTCAGTAGATGAACTGGTGTTCTTTTCTGTTTCCTAAATTATCTTCATTTCTCTCAGGCCTTACTTTTCTATTTGTTTATCTCGGTTTTCTTTTCAAGGGTTTCTGATTAGAAGCACTGTGAGGAAGTAAATCAAGTTTGGCTTTAGGAAGTAGCACCTCAGGCACTGACTGTCCCACAGGCAAGAATGCAAAAGCTCCACTTTGCGATTCCAGTATCCACACAGGAGCCTTATATTTGCCCAGTTAACTTAAGGTTCTTTGTAATTCTTTCCACCTACACTCCAGAGAGTGCTTTACATTTTCCTGCTTAAAGACAAGAATATGGATTGATATATACCCTTGGTAATAATATAGGAATTATATTAAAATGTATACTTCTCTTTGAAGAGCCCATTAAGAAATGAAAATGTATTTGCATTTCTATATGGTTGTGAATTTCACGAAGCTTGTGTTTTATACTGGTAATGAAGACTTAGTCAACCCTTTAACTTAGTAGGCATAATAATTAAGCTGGTCTGGTTTCTCTGTGCTCCTTCCCAATGTCAATGTGAATGTTACATGATTTGATGAAGAGCCTTGGAGCATAAGCTTTCAGTTTTTTTGAAATCTAAAATTAGCGGTAATGCATTTTATATCAAGAAACAGTAAACACATATAAATATGCATTAAACTAAAATATATACTATATGCAAAGCAATTTTATATTTCCCTTTATGTTTCAGTTTTAAAAATTCTGATCTAGACTTACAAAACTTGTTTTATGACTCACTAATCATTTCATAGTGTGCAAAACAGTGTTGTAGGATTAAAAACCAATCCTAAGAATTAAATGAAAATGTACTCTGGGTTTTCAGAGTATAAAATTCCTTTTCTGAAGTTATTTTCTTTATTTTTTAACATTTAACATTTTAACATCAGAATCTTATGTGTATTTAACGTAACAGTTCTTAGCAAATTTGTTATCTGGGTATTTTCTCCAAAACTCAAACTTAGAGGAAAACACCACAGAACTAAAATGCATGTTGTTCAGTTGCTCATTTGTGTCCAACTCTTTGTGACCCCATGGACTGCAGCATGCCAAACTTCCCTGTCCTTCGCCATCTCTGGGAGCTTGTTCAAACTCATGTGTAAGTGAGCCGATCATTGCCTGGTATGACAATGGATATATTTGGTCATTGTCCTTATTAGGATATTGGGATATTGTATGGTCAATGCTGTGTATTTTTTATGGCATGAAATTTACAACATATTTCAAATAATTTTCATCAAAAAGGTTTTAGCATTGTTGCTTGGTTTTGGTTCATTTTTGTATTTTGAAGTCCCCCTAAAGATGGCTAGAAACAAATGGTCCACTGCAGATGCTCCTCCAGCAGGTGGCTGCTCAGCTAATCATACTTGGATCAGATTAGTTGAGCACTCTATAAGATCGATTAAAATCTGGGACTGGCAGAGAAAGGGATCCAACAAAAAACATGAGGCAAGTATAGTTATGTCATACAGAAAAATAATTCTGTATTCAGAACTGGTTTCTTAGAAAAGTAGAGACATGGCAGCGAATTCTAAATCAAAAACTCGTTTCAGTGAAATAACCCATGACTGAAAAGTAACTGTGAGCCCCCCCCATGGTTAACATCAATTATGTGTTGAGTAAATGAGGGTTTGTTTTCAGTTGTAATTTGGGGAATTAATTAAGTTGCTAGGAAGTTGTATAAGGTACACAGTTTAAGTGGATTCTGTTATACTTCTGAAATTAAGTACTGGTTAACTTGTGTGAAGAGCTTCCCTGGTGGCTCAGACAGTAAAGCATCTGCTTGCAATGCAGGAGACCCAGGTTCAATCCCTGGGTTGGGAATATCCCCTGGAGAAGGAAATGGCCACCCACTCCAATACTCTTGCCTGGAAAATCCCATGGACGGAGGAGGCTGGCAGGCTACAGTCCATGGGGTCACAAAGAGTCGGACACAACTGAGCGACTTCACTTTCACTTTAACTTGTGTGAAAGGGAAAATAAAATACACCGAGGTAGTTTTTTCTTCTTTTTTCTTCACTGGCGGTTGGAAGAAAGATGACTTTTTAAAGTTTTCCAGAGCCCTTCCAAAAAGGGCTTGTTGAGGATTCATTTAAGGAATGGCCGCACAAATAATCACAGATGACGGTGTCATACCACTTCATTAACTAGGTGAAGGAAAATAGCAACATTTTCATTTTAATGAGATGTCAGTTCCCTCCCTTGCCATACCATGCCTCTTAATGTCCTTGTCTACGCTGACTTGGGGCTCCAAATCTCTGTCATTACTTTGCAATCCCTTTCTATAATTTCTTGTGACACAGGATGCTTAAATCCACAAGAAATGTGAGGTGAGGCAGAGAGAATCCTGCAGACTGACTTGCTATATGCAGAACATTCATTTGCATTATTCATTAAATAAGAGCACTGATTTGCATCTCATTCTGGTTGTCTCCTTAAGGTGAAAAAATACTGGAGAATTCTGCATGTTCTCCCAATTTTTATATTAATAAAAATTATTAGAGGAATTATGCTTGATCGCTGTCCTAGATTTTGTCCTGCATCATTTGTAGTTTTGCTTAAAAAAAAAAACTCACACCCTAAACACTCCTAAAATCTCCAAACCAATATCCGTTTTCCCTTTTCTGTTTAAAATATTTGAAGCTTTAACATTTGATGAAAGATCTGAATACATAAATATATTTTATTGAAATGCAAAATGAGACATTTATTTATGATCCATATCTTATGTTAGGAATGGGAAGGAGGTGGGGGTGGAAAAAAAGTATAGGCACAAGTACATCTCCCTAAATCTCATTTTAGAGAAATTTCCTAGCAACAGAAACATGCCACAAATTAGAAGATACTGCTGGTAATAAATCCCTCCTGTTTTGGTGGTCAAATCCATGTGATGAAATTTTGCTTTTTATTTTCTCTTCAGAAGCAGTGACCAATTAAGACTATACTTTCAGGCACGCTATAGCCCCATCATTATAAAAAACGTACTCATTGATGTTCTACTAAGTGAGTAGATGTCTGTGTTGGTCTCGAGTTCTGGTAAGTACAAGAAAAATTTTTGAAAATCCTTCTTTTCTTGGTCTGTAGTCTCAGTTCCCCAAGGTCATAGTGAACTTCCCGGCACTTGCCAGTCCCTGTCACTGGTGTTGCAGGGCTTTATTTATGTCCTCTAGAAATTCTCTGGGATTCTGAGGAATGAAGATGTACAGGAGGCTCCGATCTGCAGTCATGTGTTCAATTTGAACCACTGGTGCATTGACAAAGGAAAAACAGGACATCATGCGGGTAGCAGCCCTCTTTATCCTTCTCAAGAGAAAAGGGAGCAGAAGAGTCGAAGATGATTCTTCTGCCTGCTGATTTGTTGCAGTTCGGTTGCCCCTGAATAAATGATGGTATTCTATTGAAGGCTGCATTGAATCTAGTGGTCATGGATCAATCACAGCATCCAAAATGGATAGAATACCTTTGTTATTAAGGTGACATTGTAACTAGAAACATGGTGTCTGGCAGGCTGGGATGGTTTGTCTCCAGTAGAGATTTTATGCAAATTGCACGTTGTTTCATCAACACAGGAAACAGAAGATTGAATCGATTCTTTTGCTCTACTTTTTTGTATCTCCCAAAGGCTTTAAGTTCACTCATGGAAGGAGGACATCACAAACATTTATTATCCTTGTTCGTGGGACACTCCCCCACACAACTGCTGTTTATTCTTGTCTGGTTCCTGTGATTAATGCTGTGATGCAAAGCAATTACCTCTTTATGGCCAACTCTGGCCTACTGCAATGTTTAAGGGTTTTTGGCATCCCCTAAAGGAACACCATTTTTTAAATAGTTCTCATTTGCATCATACTGACTCTGGAATTCAATCCAAGATTTGATTTTTGGCCAATGACCAAAAAAGTCAGCAACCAGTTCAAATTCTGTTTTTATTGCAAGAGTGGTTGTTTAAAGAAATTTTTTTGCTTCGAGCATTCACTTTTTTCAAATAATAAAGTTCCTTTTTACTTATTTAATTAGGACCACATGGTGACCTTTCAAAGTAACAAATATTAATATTAAAAATTTGAGGTAGCTATGTTTAGTTGTATCAGTTTTGGGTGATTATACCATTTGGAGGACATTAGTCTTTTGTTTTCTTAAATGTCATAATGGGCTCATAATGCCCATGCTTTATATATAAAAAAAAGTCGCTGCTGAGCTATTTCCATTATAGAAGTCTTATGGTGGTTTTGGAATCCTGAATGAACTGAAGAGATTACATGTGAATGTCTCATACACTTTGCAAAAATAACATGGCATGGCCAAAAGACAGCTGTGTAATTTCCCATCTTCCTCACCTCTCCCCACCCCCACCCCCCTGAAACTTACTGATCATCTCAGCAAGTGGTATTACCTTTCCCCATTTGACTAAGCCAAAATCTAGTAGTCTTCCTTGATCCCGTTTTACTCTCATCCTTATGATCGGATTACTATTGCTGTATAACAAACTACCTGAAAACTCAGTGGCACAAAGTGAAGAAGTATCTGTATGGGAAAGATATTGTAGTACCCAACTTTGGTAAAGGCTGTCAACCCCTGTTCACCTTCTGTCCACAACTATTCACATCCTTTCCACATGCAAAAAAACACCAGATACCTCCCTCAAAATTCCCAAAGTCTCATCTTATTGCTTGAAGTCTGTGATGGTGTCATCCAGATCAGATCCAGGTGCCGAGGATCTGTGGGTGTGGTTCTTCTAGCATGTTTCTCCTCAATCTCTGAAGAGCTATGGGTAAAAGATTCCAATTAACTTTCTCTCTTTCTCCCGTATGACCAACATGCAATGGGGGTCAAGCATAGGATAACCACTACAAGCATTCCCATTTAAAAAGGTGGGGGTGCAGAGAATGAGAGGCACACAAGCTGTCACCATTCAATGATGGTTCTGAAATTCAGTTGGGCACATCTTGTTGTTTTCTTGATAGGAGCTCATATCTGTCTAAGCGGTTGTTTTCTCTAGCTGTAAAATCTACCTTTCCTAGTGTTTGGCTTCACTCCGTGTGTTGTTATTCTGTCTTTTCCATAAGAAATAACCTACATTTGCAGCTGACTAGGCGGTGCTAGTCGTAAAGAACCCAGCTGCCAATGCAGGAGACAGGGGATACGGATTCGATTGCTGGGTCAGAAAGATCCGCTGAGGAGGACACGGCAACCCACTCCGGTTGGAGAATCCCATGGACAGAGGAGCCTAGTGGGCTACAGTCCATAGGGTCGCAAAAAATCGGACACGACTGAGGTGTCTTAGCATGCAAATTTTCTCTTACTGCTTCTGGCCCAAAGTAGGTCATGGGTCCAAAGACCCTACCCCCTTCATTTTATTGTGTATCTCCAGCCCTTTAGGTCCAAGGTGATGCAGTTATCTTTAATGCTTTTGGGCTTCCTGTATATCAAACCACATTAGACAAAAGACCCCCCCTGAAATCTCTTCAGTATCTGTAGGACAAAACCCTTAAGAGTCTGGGTGCCCATTGTTTAAAAAGGCATGCCCTGGGGCCGGGGCGGAGGCCGTGGGGCTGGGGCGGGGGTGGGTGTTGGGGGGTCCAGGCAGCAGCCATGAGGAGGCGGTTTAGCGAGTCCTCTGGGCAGAGAGTTCTCCTCTCTTCCCAGCCGCGGAGGCCATGAGGGCGCCGGGACGCGAGCTGCGTAACATCGCGATGGCTGCCCAAGGAGAACCCCAAGTTCAGTTCAAACTTGTTTTGATTGGTGATGGTGGTACTGGAAAAACAACATTCGTGAAGCATCATCTGACTGGTGAATTTGAGAAGAAGTATGTAGCTACCTTGGGTGTTGAGGTCCATCCTCTTGTGTTCCATACCAACAGAGGACCTATTAAGTTCAATGTGTGGGATACAGCTGGTCAGGAGAAATTTGGTGGACTGAGAGATGGTGATTATATACAAGCTCAGTGTGCCATTATAATGTTTGACGTAACATCAAGAGTTACTTACAAGAATGTGCCTAACTGGCATAGAGATCTGGTACGAGTGTGTGAGAACATCCCAGTTGTGTTGTGTGGCAACAAAGTGGATATTAAGGACAGAAAAGTTAAGGCAAAGTCAATTGTCTTCCACCGAAAGAAGAATCTTCAGTAGTATGACATTTCTGCCAAAAGTAACTGCAACTTTGAAAAGCCCTTCCTCTGGCTTGCTAGTAAACTGATTGGAGACCCTAACTTGGAGTTTGTCGCCATGCCTGCTCTTGCCCCGCCAGAGGTGGTCATGGACCCAGCCTTGGCAGCACAGTACGAGCACGATTTAGAGGCTGCTCAGACAACTGCTCTCCTGGATGAAGATGATGACCTGTGAGAAAGTGAAGCTGGGGCCCAGCGTCAGAAGTCTAGTTTTATAGGCAACTGTCCTGTGACGTCAGTGGTGCAGCGTGTTTGCCACTTTATTATGTAGCTAAGCAGAACATGTGCTTAATCTTTGGATGCTGAAGGAGATGGATGGGCTTTGGAGTGAATGTGGCAGTTAAAAAAAAAATACCTTCATTTTTTGGACCTGCATATTTAGGTGTTTTGGAACGCAGTTGTTTCCTCCTTGAGTTTCAAATATAAGACTGCTATAGTCACATGACAATATTGAGAGGTGGAATCTTGTTTGTTACTGTCATTCCCATTCCTTTTCGTTTAGAATCAGAATAAAGTTGTATTTCAAATTAAAAAATAAATAAATAAAAAGGCATGCCCTTAAATCCAGAAGGCCTTGTTTGTATTTGAAAGGTTTATGAGGTACCATCTTAAATCTTTCTGAAGTTTTAATGAAAGATTTTACAGTCGCTGTCTTTTCTTCATTCTAATATTGGAGACATTTTCCTAACAAGCTAGGATTTGATCTTTGCATTGAAGCCCTATCTCACTTTGAGATCTTCTGTGGAGAAATACTGAATGAACAATTTTTTAAAAAAGCCCAGAAAGACCTTTTATATTTCTGTTCAAGTTTACTTAAAAGCTAAATGGTTCCTTTTTCTTTATATCTACCTCTCTTACACATGGCTAAAAGAAACAGATTAGCACTTTTAGTATTCTGATTAAGAAATGTCCTTAGCCAAATCTGCCAGTTTATTAAGCATATTTTTTATTTTCTATGTAAATGCAGCCATAGGGTTGCCAAGCTTTCTGCCACTGTATAGCAAAGGCCAGTTTTTTCTCTCTTTTTTCCTAGCTTCCAATAACAGTTTCTTCCTTTTCATCCAGGCTTTCACTGAAGTCTCCTTAAAGGCCTTTCTAGCTTTCACTGACTGTCTTCACTGGATTTACTGGGTTTCACTTACCTTCATCACCTGTCTTTTTAAGATCCTTCGAGCTTTTTCCCATGGTCCAATTCCAAAGCCAGTGCCACATGTTTTAGGCTTTTGATATGTCTGAACTCCATTCTGGTACTATGTTTCTATTTTACTTGCTATTTTTGCATAAGCAACCACCTCATGATTTAGTAGCACAAATTATCTGTTTATTATATGTACAGATTCTGTGGATCAGGGATTTAGACAAAGTACGATAAAGATGGCTTGTTTCTGTTCTAAAACTTCTAGGATCTGAGTTGGTAGAACTCAGCAGCTAGGGGGGTCAATTTGATAGCTGGAGCCAGAATTATCTCAAGACGTCTTCATTTGTGTGTCTGGCAGTTGATGCTGACTGTCAGTAGTCCAACCTCAGCTTAGATGTTTGGTGAAGTACCTTCATGTGGCCTCTCTGTGTGGCCTGGGCTTTCTCACTGTGTGATGGACTCAGAGTAGCTGAATTTACTGCATTGAAACTCAGACGCTTCAAGTGTCATAGCATACAAAGTGTGTATTTGTTTCCTGTTGCTGCTGTAACAATATGCCCAAACTGGGTGGCTGAAAACAGAAATTCATTATCTCACAGCTCTGGAGCCTGGAAGTCTGAAATAAAGGTGTTGGCACGGCCATACTGCTTCTGAAGGCTCTAGGAAGGCTTCTGGAGGTTGGCAGCAGTCTTTCACATTCCCTGTCTTGCGGCTGCGTCCCTCTAATTTCTGCCTCTGTTTTCACGTGGCCTACTTTCCTCTGTATCTGTATGTCCTCTGCTCTTTTTATAAGGACGTGAGTTATACTGAAATTAGGGTCCACTCCGATCTACCATGTCCTTAATTTGACTAATTGCAGCTACAGAGCCCCTACTTCTAAACAAGGCCACTTTCTGACGTTTCGTGGGACACTGTTTAACCCAGTAGAAGTTGGAAGCTGCACTGTCTCTATAACTTAGCCTTGGAAGGCTAAGTAGGATCGTTTGCACTGTGCTTCGTTTGGTTGCAGCAGTCACAATCAGGCCCTGGTTTAACAGGAGCAAAGTTAGATTCTACTTATTGATGGAGGACTTTCAGGGTCACAGTGTAGAAGAATTTGTGCTATAAAATGTTTTTGTGTTCATCCTTGAAAAATGCAGGCTGCCACACCCTTATCCAGTTCGTGACCAAATTCTATTGATTCTGCCTCCAAAATATATCTCACATCTGTTCCCTTACTTTCTTTGCCACCCACTCATGCAAATAATTTCTCATCTGAATTATTGCATTAAACTCTTATCCGATCTTTCTGTACCCACTTTCGCCTCTTCTAACCTTTTTACCACCACGCTGCAAGAAAAGAGGTATTAAAACTATAAATTTGCTCATATCACTCTGTTTAAATCTCTTTGGAGGCTTCCAATTGCTTGTATGGGCTTCCCTGGTGGCTCAGATGGTAAAGAATCTGACTATAATGCAGGAGACCAGAATTCAATCCCTGGGTTGGGAAGATCCCCTGGAGAAGGGAATAGCAGCCCACTCCAGCATTCTTGCCTGGAGAATTCCATGGACAGAGGAGCCTGATGAGCTGTAGTCCATGGAGTTGCAAAGAGTGGGACACGACTGAGTGACTACCACACATCCGTACAATTGCATGTACAATACAATGTAGATGACTCCCAAAAGCTGAAGAGGCCTTGCAAAATCTGTCTTTCCAGCTGTCTCGATGAAAAGGCATGCCACCTTTTTCTTCATGTACTTGTCTCTAGTCACTCAGGCCTTTGATAGCTCTTGGATCAACCCAATCATGTTTGCATCTTAAAGACTTTGCACTTATACTTTCTTCTGCCTGGAAATCTCTTTCTTTGGTTCATTAGGCTCACATTTGACATATTCTATGTTTCATATTAAATGCTACCACTTTAACAATAATGATAATAATGATTATAGCTAATATTCTTTTGAGTTAGCTTAAAACATTTTTCAGACCTTAGAGCTAATCATTGTATCTGGATTATTTTTAAAAATCTCCAGTGAAAGAGGTTCTATTATCATTCTTATTTTATAGGTAATTATATGATGCTCCCAAAGTCGTACTACCTTGTGCTGTATAATACATACCATGTACTAGAGTTCAGAATTATACTTCAAGATTGTCTTACTGCAGATACAGCCCTTTCAACCACTAGACCCTGCTGCCTCTACAGGAAACCTCATTCTGTACTTTATTCTTAGTCATAACACTTTTCTTTTCTTCATTTAGTTGATCACTCTCTGTAGTTTAAAAAAAAAAAATATATATATATATACACACACACATATATATGTATATATTTATTTATTGCTTATCTTTCCAACTAGTATTAAGTATTTTTGTTATTCATAGCTCTGTCTTACCACCCACAAAGTACATGGCACATGGTAAATAATTAGTATTTTATGAATAAATGTAGTGGCATTTTGATAAATATTTAACCACCAGTTTGGGGTGGGGTTGGGGACTGACTGTAGCTTTTTTGAATTTCCATACTCTCACCTCAGAACTTATTTCAAGCTGCAAAGAATTTAACAACTGACTCACAGGATTCCTGAAAATTAAGTTCTAGCATAGCAGTCATTCTGGATGAACGAATGAATGATTGATGTAAAGAACAGAATAGCTCACCTTCAGTCACTGGTTTTCAAGGGGACAGGGGATGTTCTCTCTATAAGCTCTTGTGGTTTTAGTTCCGAAGAGATCAAACACAATGGTGAGGGTTCAGAGCATAGTTCCTGTTAGAGCTGCAGAAGGGCAATGAAGAGTTAACATAGCATCTGAAATACTGAATATCTCCACAACAATGTAGTGAGAAACACTGAGACCAGATACTGTCATTTCTTCATCTTTTTTTCACTGCCTCAGGTGTTGGCAAGGACATGTATGATTCAGAAGCAAGGACAGGATGACTTTGTTTTATCCTTTACAGGGAAAGGATAGCTGGGGTTGGAGTAGGAAGGAGTGAATAGAAAGGAGAAGGGGGAGGGGAGCCATTAATATTTCACGTTAGGTGTAAAAATGTTCAGTTGCAGCTTTGGCTAGGGAGAGAAATTTCCTTGAAAATATTTGTTGGAGTTTTATGCTAAATGATTATACAGAAGACTGATTTATGATTGGTCCAATTATTTACCTCTGTATGTAATATGGAGTGACATAGGCATTAGTTTTTAAATCACTATATGCCACTCAGCATTGCTGCCAACATTTTATTTGACAGTTAATTATAAAAATACTGCGTGAATTTTTTGATCAGCAGTCTCATGCTGGTTAGAATGTAGCAATAGATGTGAATGAATGTGTTGCATTTGGTGGGACTGTATTTATCACATTAGGTATGAAAGTCTTGGCATCATGTTGGCTGACTACAGCGTGGTAAGAGAAGGTGCTGAGATGCTTAGATGTCTCAGTCATGGACAGCATATAATACGCCTCTTATTTAACTGACAAGTCTACACACTTCAGTCCCATATCTTTCAGTCCCTTCACACTTTGCATAAGTAACATCTCCTATTATGCGCATTCACTCAGGGGTTTTGAAGGAATAAATTCTACTCTCCTTGCCAGCTCCAGGATCTAGAGTTTTAAAAGTGCATGTGTAATTAATTTTGATTTAGAATTTTGAGTAAATATCATGAGAAATGCTTTTCTCTTTGTTAATTTCCAGGTGTGAGTCTAAAGAAAACAGCAACTGTTTTTCTTAAAATCACATGAATAATATTGGAGCAAGACTGTCTCAGTTGGAGACAAAAACATTATATTTGTGTCTCATGGTAATCTATCCAAGGGTTAATGGACCCAGAACCCTCTGGACAGTTCACGAATCCACATAACAGGCTAGATTTTTGCATTAGGATTCCTGACTTAGCTGAAAAATGTGAAAAATCAGATGTAGCCAAAGAGTTCCCTATTGATTACAAATGTGAGGATCAAGAGTAAGTTATTCCATCTAAGGCAGCATTTATTTAAATTTAATAATCTTGGTAATCTCATTTTGGTTAGTAGTATATAAATCAATGACATTTTTAAGAGTATTAATTCCATTACATTTGAGGGGCTTCCTGTGACAGAATAGGCATTGATATCCAGTCATATTTTGGGGTGTCTGATTGTGCTCATCTCCTCCTACGAGAATCCCAAAATTGCAACTCACTACTGAACAGCCATCGACAGGAGAATGTTGGAACCCACCACAAAGATATCCCACATCCAAGGGAAAAGGAGAAGCCCCAAGGAGACAATAGGAGGGGTGAAATTGCATTTAGAATCAAACTCCATACCTGCCAGAGATGCTCAGAGGGCTCAGACAAAACCTTGTGTGCACCAGGACCCAGAGACCCCAGAGAACCTGAGCCAGACCTGCCTTTGAGTGTTTGTCTCCTGTGGAGGCATGGGTCAACAGTGGCCTAACATGGGGTCAGGGGCTCTGGCTGCAGCAGACCTGGATCACGCCCACATTGCAGGCAGATTCTTTACCAACTGAGGCGCAAGGGAAGCCCTAAGCACACATTTATTTCCTTACACATCACTTCCAGCTGTACCAAACTGCTTGAAGTGGTCAATGGATCATGCATTACGTTATTTGTGCTTTTGCACACACTTCTTCCTCTACCCAGAACTCCTGTCGTGTTAACTAACTCCTGTCATTCTTCAAAACTCAGCCTGGAAGTCATACCTCAGAGATGGTTAGTCCCCTTACTCTGTACCTCTACCCACAGCTGATGGTTTGGTACACTACTGTACACTGAACTTCTCCAAGGCAGTAACCAAGCATTCTTCAATGATTATGTGAAGTAGTCACCAGTGCAAGGAATTCTCTCACTTGAAATCTTTCCCCCTATTTTCAGCATTCCTTAATTAATTATAGTAAACCACACATACCTAAGGAGGATACTTTCCAAGATGCCCAGTGGATGCCTGAAACCAGAGGTAGTACCAAACCCTCACATATATTGTTTTTTCTGATACATACATACCTGTGATAAAGTTTAATTTATAAATTAGGTATAATAACAAAGAACAATAATAATAGAAAAATTATAACAATATACTATCATAAAAGGTGTGTAAATGTGCTCTATTTTGCTCTCAAAATATCTTATTGAACTGTACTCACCATTTGTGTGATGATGTGAGATGGTAAAATGCCTCCGTCATGAGATGAAGTGGGGTGAATGATGTAGGCATTGTGACATAGCATTAGACTGCCACTGACAATGTGTCAGAAAGAGGACTATCTGCTTCAAGTAACCCTTGATCATCCAGCCATTATGATGTCCATGGCTGGCTGTCAGGAGCAGATGTCAGTGGTTATGGATCCCAGATGGGAAGGAGTGGAAGAGGAAGAGATTTCATCAGACTGCTCAGAATAGCATGCAGTTTAAAATTTATAAGTTGTTTATTTCTGGAATTTTTCATTATTATTTTCAGACCATGGTTAACTAAACTGGAAAACAAAACCACACAAGGGGAGACTGTTGTCTTAAATCAGAGTCTCCTTACGGAAAAATAAATACACGTCAGTTTCCCCAATCTCTCCTAAAACTCTTCCCAGTTAACTCAGGCACATAAGTCAATACTTGTATGCTTTCTTCTTTTTCTTCCTTTTCCTCATGTCTTTTCATTTGTGAATCATGAGACAGCCCCAGTTATACAAAGTCCATGTATGCAAGCCAACATCTGTAGCCAAGAAAAGAAAATCTAAAATGTTTAATAGTCTACCAATAGCATCACTCTGTAACACGTTTTAAAATTTCTAGAAGACTCTGTCAAGTCTCTAATATTTCCATTATCCTCTCCTCAGTCTCAATACAATTTGCTTTACTTCCTATAACACTATTAAAAAAATAAATAAGAATATATTTCCTATTACTTTCATAATGATTATCAATGACAACATAAAGTTTCTATTGTATTTTTAATTAAATATATGATGATTCAACTGGAATACAGGTTACACAGACTTATGGTTTGACCTGGAAACTAATAACCATTTGTCAGAGTTACTGTGAGGAAAAAATGCTTTCCAGATTCTAAATAGCTACCTTACAAACTTTGAGACATAGTCCTTATGCAAGCTGTGGTCTACTTATATTCAAATTTGTATAGTTTATCTATAAATTCAAAGAAAATTTACACTGTTTTCCATATGTGCTTAGGGAAAATGAAAGTTTAGTGAAACATGTGCTTTAGAGTGGTGCAGATTTGGATTTGAATTTCACTGCAGCTGTTATTTTTTTCTGTATTAATGGATAGTTTAAGCCTCAGTTTCTTCATATGTAACATGAAGATAAATACTCCTGTGTGCATGTGTCAGGCAGCTAGTGTCGCCAGATAAAATACAAAGCAGTTAAGTTTGAATTCCATGAAAACAATGAATATTTTTCTGTAAACATTTTACACATATAATTTTAGTATGAAAATTTTCATTGTTGATCTGAAGCTCAGTTTTTAACTGGGCATGCTGTATTAGCATTTGTGAAGTATGGCAAACCTACAGAAGTGCTAGTTTATCTGTGTGATGCCCATATATATGTGATACAGAAAATGTGGGATTCCTTCTGCAGCCTTTAGCTACAGTGGTCAGCTATGCTGAAACTAAGTAGGTCTCTGCTAGCTTACTGCTACTCCCAAATGCTACCCTCTGCCTTAGCAAATTATGTAGTTACAGAGCCCCACCACTAAACAGTCTAATGAGAAATCACAATAGTGGTCATTCTTGGATTTTGTTCTTCAGAAACTATGTGGATAGATGAAGTGATTTTAGACACTCAATTTAAAAATATGATGGGATCTTTGAAGTTCAGCATAATACGTAAGAATGGGTGTGGGCTAAGTCACTTCAGTCGTGTCCAACTCTTTGCACCCCTATGGACTGTAGCCCGCCATGCTCTTCTGTCCGTGGGATTCTCCAGACAAGAATACTGGAGTAGGTTGCCTTCCCCTTCTCTAGGTAAGGATGGATAGACAGTATTTGAAAATCATCTGCTATTTGATATGGAAAAACTTAAGAGGCCATCCTAGCTACTCCTTTTTATACTGATAAGGGGCCTGACCCCCAGAGAGTTCAACAAATTTGCTTGAGCCCGGGCTGGAATTTCAACCCTCTGACTTCAGTCTCAGTCAAGGGAACATTTCATGCAGAGATGGGCTCAATAAAGGACAGAAATGGTATGGACCTAACAGAAGCAGAAGATATTAAGAAGAGGTGGCAAGAATACACAAAACTGTACAAAAATAGATCTTCATGACCCGTATAATCACGATGG
This sequence comes from Capra hircus, assembly GCF_001704415.2. Classification (NCBI taxonomy): domain Eukaryota; kingdom Metazoa; phylum Chordata; class Mammalia; order Artiodactyla; family Bovidae; genus Capra; species Capra hircus. Next base: position 84,384,147 of record NC_030810.1, read on the forward strand.
TGTGATCACTCACCTAGAGCCAGACATCCTGGAATGTGAAGTCAAGTGGGCCTTAGAAAGCATTACTATGAACAAAGCTAGTGGAGGTGATGGAATTCCAGTTGAACTGTTTCAAATCTGAAAGATGATGCTGTGAAAGTGCTGCACTCAATATGCCAACAAATTTGGAAAACTCAGCAGTGGCCACATGACTGGAAAAGGTCACTTTTCATTCCAATCCCAAAGAAAGCCAATGCCAAAGAATGCTCAAACTACCGCACAATCGCACTCACCTCACATGCTAGTAAAGTAATGCTCAAAATTCTCCAAGCCAGGCTTCATCAATACGTGAACCGTGAACTTCCTGATGTTCAAGCTGGTTTTAGAAAAGGCAGAAGAACCAGAGATCAAATTGCCAACATACGCTGGATCATCGAAAAAGCAAGAGAGTTCCAGAAAAACATCTATTTCTGCTTTATTGACTATGCCAAAGCCTTTGACTGTGTGGATCACAATAAACTGTGGAAAAATCTGAGGGAGATGGGAATACCAGACCACCTGACCTGCCTCTTGAGAAATCTGTATGCAGGTCAGAAAGCAACAGTTAGAACTGGACATGGAACAACAGGCTGGTTCCAAATAGGAAAAGGAGTGCATCAAGGCTGTATATTGTCACCCTGCTTATTCAACTTCTATGCAGAGTACATCATGAGAAACGCTGGGCTGGAAGAAGCACAAGCTGGAATCAAGATTGCTGGGAGAAATATCAATAACCTCAGATATGCAGATGATACCACCCTTATGGCAGAAAGTGAAGAAGAACTAAAAAGCCTCTTGATGAAAGTGAAAGAGGAAAGTGAAAAGGCTGGCCTAAAGCTCAACATTCAGAAAACGAAGATCATGGCATCCGGTCCCATCACGTCATGGGAAATAGATGGGGAAACAGTGGAAACAGTGTCAGACTTTATTTTGGGGGGCTCCAAAATCACTGCAGATGATGACTGCAGCCATGAAATTAAAAGACGCTTACTCCTTGAAAGAAAAGTTATGACTAACCTAAATAGCGTATTCAAAAGCAGAGACATTACTTTGCCGACTAAGGTCCGTCTAGTCAAGGCTATGGTTTTTCCAGTAGTCATGTATGAATGTGAGAGTTAGACTGTGAAGAAGGCTGAGCGCTGAAGAATTGATGCTTTTGAACTGTGGTGTTGGAGAAGACTCTGGGGAGTCCTTTGGACTGCAAGGAGATCCAACCAGTCCATTCTGAAGGAGATCAGCGCTGGGATTTCTTTGGAAGGAATGATGCTAAAGCTGAGGCTCCAGTACTTTGGCCACCTCATGCGGAGAGTTGACTCATTGGAAAAGACTTTGATGCTGGGAGGGATTGAGGGCAGGAGGAGAAGGGAACGACAGAGGATGAGATGGCTGGATGGTATCACTGACTTGATGGACGTGAGTCTGAGTGAACTCCGGGAGTTGGTGATGCAGAGGGAGGCCTGGCGTGCTGTGATTCATGGGGTCGCAAAGAGTGGGACACGACTGAGAGACTGAACTGAACTGAACTGAGGGTTTTCTCCTACAGAGTTTCTCCTGCAGGGTTTCCTATCTAATTCCTTCTGTGACTTATTAGAATATGCTTGTATGCAGTGACAGGGTGTGATCTGTTTCATTTCCTCTGTGTGGTGCCTTGCCCAGGATCCTCAATTATATCCAGGAGGTATGGATATAATTGATAATTTGATGCACCATAGTGTGTAAACATTGCCCTCAAGTTGGCCACTGCATTTTTAATCATAAAATCATATCTATTAAAATATTTTTTATGCATTACATTGGGTCACATTAAAATGTGATTATTTAAAAATAATGATCTTATTCCCAGACCCTTATAAATAAAACACATTTCTTCCCATTCTTCAGACTATAGTGATACACTGTTGGTATCAAAGGTAGATTATAGTGTAACTTTCATCATTACAGCTTATTTGGTTATTCTTTGTTTTCAATAAAGTAGTAAAATTTAAATTTTTCTTAATTCAAATAAATTCTAAAAATGACATCTGTGGAAGGATTGGAAATTTGAACATTGGCTGTAAAGTGATGTTAAAAATCATTAATAATTCTTTAAGTGTGATAATGATATTGTAGTTAAATTTAGATACATGTGCTGATATGCCTGTGAATGTACTCTTGGATTAGTTTCAAAATTGTACTGTCAGAAGAGGCGAGATTAAGTAGAGAAGAGAAAAAACAAGATTGGCCGGGAGATAATTGTTGAAGGTGGTTGATAGGTGCAAGGAGGTTTCATTATACTATTCTGTCTGCTTTTTAAATATATGCTTAAAATTTTCTGTAATAGGAAGTTAAAATTATGCTCCTGATTTCCAGACTCTAGTCTGATTATGAAAGTGGAAGTCACTCCATCGTGCCTGACTCTTTGCAACTCCATGGGCTGTAGCCTGCCAGACTCCTCTGTCCATGGAATTCTCCAGGCCAGAATACTGGAGTGGGTAGCCATTCCCTTCTCCAGGGGATCTTCCCAACCCAGGAATCGAACCCAGATCTCCTGCATCGCAGGCAGATTCTTTACCATCTGAGCCACCAGGGAAGCTTTAGTTTGATTATACAGAGTTTAAATAAAATTATATCACTTGAAATCAAAGATTTTAATGCTTATATTTAATGGACAGAAATAACATTTGCCTTCAAGTCCATTACTTGTTGGCTTTTTTTTCTTTTTCACTCTTTCTGTTCATTTGAGAGAGCCACATATAATAGAATTTAGAACTGGGAACTCAGAGAATCTAATTCTAGCAGGTCTCTCCCTGCCTTTTGTAATTTGCATGACCTCAGGCAAGATACTTAATCTTTTTGGGCCTCAGTTTTCTCATTATGCAAAATGAGATCCTTGTTCTTTGTTCTCCTGGGGCATTCAGCTCTGAAATTGTTTGACATGATATCACACTCAGGCTTTCCAAATCCACCATTAAGCTGGCTCATGGTGTGTTTAATCTTTATTCTCTCCCTGTTAATGGAGTAATGGGCTGTATTCTAGGAACAACTAGTTTTAACATAAAGATACTAGGAATGTGATACAAAATATTGTATGCTTCCTATGCATCTCCTATGTATGAGTTTATCATTAAATCCTCCTGAAAAGAGCTGATATTTCTATCAATATTACTTAGTGGAAAAGTTACAGAATCTATTTCCCACTTTGAAAGTTGAACAATGCTCTTGATGTGGTGTTAATATAAACTCTTTCAAGATTCAAAGGGTTTACTTTCATTTTAGAATTCAAGATTTTTAAAAAATAATACTATATTTACTCTCTATATATAATTTTGTTACCTTCAGTTATGTCCCCAGCCTTTTATATGAAAGCTATTATATTCTCATGTAGTAGGACATTGTCCTCTTCACCAGTTTTATTGTTTCTTTTTTGAACTGTCCCTAATTTTGTAGTATGGCATATACTATGCATATTGTGTTTATACCATATTTTTCCCAAAGGCAAGACTTTTGAATATGTGAAGTGTAGCCCTAATTCACTGTATTTATAACTTCTACCCAAGAATTCAGTTTCATTGCAGTCCTATCATCATTGCAAAACAACTTTTTATGAAAAATATGCATTGGATACTACTTTATAGTAATGCCAAATATATTATCTGAGTGTGACATCAAAATTTATCCATTCAGCAAATGTTTAATGAATGTCTTCTAGGTGTGTTAATTTTGAAAAGAGATCTTGAAGGAAAGAAGGCTCAGAACAAATTACCAGAGGACACAGATTTCCAATTTTAAACTGATTTATTCCTTAGACAATGTTACTAAGAGACACTTAATTATTCATACACACAGTCCTCCTCTTGCACAGATACTTGAAAATTACCATAATTAATTCAGAGTCCCAACTCCAGCCCCCATAGAATGAGGTGACTGTTTCAGTAGATGCCACCGTGGAGTATCACAAAGTCCATTATTATCACTTTTTGAAATAAATCCTTTCTGCTTACTCAGTATCTTTACAATAATCCATTTTATCCATCAATAGCCTTCTGAACCAGGATTTGTTTGTTTGGTCTCTGTGAAATGATGGTACTTTAATCCAGAGTCTTTCAGGACCATCTTCTGTTTGACCTCGCTGGAATCATGGGGTTTTCACCCGCCTGTTGGAATACTTGACATGACAAGTAATAGGATCCATTCCTTCTTTAGTCAGATATACGCTTGAGTAACCGTATCAGATTCCCAGACACTGTTTTCGTAATCATTCCTTTTATTCACTCTCATCTCCTAGAGGTGATAGGATAGGCCTCTTTGTTAACTAACTCATACTTTTATACTTTAATTCGTTCATAAACATTTTTTTTGAGAATTCACTGTGTGCTAGGTAAATGCAAGAGTGACAAACATAATGTTAGCAACCCCAGTTTTAAAAATAACATAGTTTGAAATCTGGTACTTCTTGGTAGCGTGTCAGCTAATCATATGCTATATGGTTAAATTTAGAACAATACATTATCTTACTCTGGTCTTTGGTTTCTTTCTGAGAATATTTTCATGAGGTTATTTTCATGGATTCCTATCAGTACACTAGGAGAAGGTACGTCCAAAGCAAAAACAATACCCAGTTGTGGATGTGACTGGTGATAGAAGCAAGGTCCGATGCTGTAAAGAGCAATATTGCATAGGATCCTGGAATATCAGGTCCATGAATCAAGGTAAATTGGAAGTGGTCAAACAGGCAATGGCAAGAGTGAATGTCGACATTCTAGGAATCAGCCAACTAAAATGGACTGAAATGGGTGAATTTAAATCAGATGACTATTATATCTACTACTGTGGGCAGGAATCCCTTAGAAGAAATGGAGTAGCCATCATCGTCAACAAAAGAGTCCGAAATGCAGTTCTTGGATGCAATCTCAAAAACAACAGAATGATCTCTGTTCGTCTCCAAGGCAAATCATTCAATATCACTGTAATCCAAGTCTATGCCTCAACCAGTAACACTGAAGAAGCTGAAGATGAACGGTTCTATGAAGACCTACAAGACCTTTTAGAACTAACACCCAAAAAAGATGTCCTTTTCATTATAGGGGACTGGAATGCAAAAGTAGGAAGTCAAGAAACACCTGGAGTAACAGGCAAATTTGGCCTTGGAATGCGGAATGAAGCAGGGCAAAGACTAATAGAGTTTTGCCAAGAAAATGCACTGGTCATAGCAAACACCCTCTTCCAACAACACAAGAGAAGACTCTACACATGGACATCACCAGATGGTCAACACCGAAATCAGATTGATTATATTCTTTGCAGCCAAAGATGGAGAAGCTCTATACAGTCAGCAAAAACAACACCAGGAGCTGACTGTGGCTCAAACTCTGTATTGCCAAATTCAGATTGAAATTGAAGAAAGTAGGGAAAACCACTAGACCATTCAGGTATGATGTAAATCAAATCCCTTATGATTATACAGTGAAGTGAGAAATAGATTTAAGGGCCTACATCTGATTAGAGTGCCTGATGAACTATGGACTGAGGTTCGTGACATTGTACAGGAGACAGGGATCAAGACCATCCCCATGGAAAAGAAATGCAAAAAAGCAAAATGGCTGTCTGAGGAGGCCTTACAAATAGCTGTGAAAAGAAGAGAAGTGAAAAACAAAGGAGAAAAGGAAAGATATAAGCATCTGAATGCAGAGTTCCAAAGAATAGCAAGAGATAAGAAAGCCTTCCTAAGCAATCAATGCAAAGAAATAGAGGAAAACAGCAGAATGGGAAAGACTAGAGATCTCTTTAAGAAAATTAGAGATACCAAGGGAACATTTCATGCAAAGATGGGCTTGATAAAGGACAGAAACTGTATGGACTTAACAGAAGCAGAAGATATTAAGAAGAGGTGGCAAGAATACACAAAAGAACTATACAAAAAAGATCTTCATGACCAAGATAATCATGATAGTGTGATCACTCATCTAGAGCCAGACATCCTGGAATGTGAAGTCAAGTGGGCGTTAGAAAGCATCACTACGAACAAAGCTAGTGGAGGTGATGGAATTCCAGTTGAGCTGTTTCAAATCCTAAAAGATGATGCTGTGAAAGTGCTGCACTCAATTTGCCAACAAATTTGGAAAACTCAGCAGTGGCCACAGGACTGGAAAAGGTCAGTTTTCATTCCAGTCCCAAAGAAAGGCAATGCTAAAGAATGCTCAGACTACCACACAATTGCACTCATCTCACACGCCAGTAAAGTAATGCTCAAAATTCTCCAAGCCAGGCTTCAGCAATACATGAACCATGAACTTCCTGATTTTCAAGCTGGTTTTAGAAAAGGCAGAGGAACCAGAGATGAAATTGCCACCGTCTGCTCGATCATTGAAAAAGCAAGAGAGTTCCAGAAAAACATCTATTTCTGCTTTATTGACTATGTCAAAGCCTTTCACTGTGTGGATCACAATAAAGTGTAGAAAATTCTGAGAGAGATGGGATTACCAGACCACCTGACCTGCCTCTTGAGAAACCTGTATGCAGGTCAGAAAGCAACAGTTAAACTGGATATGGAACAACAGACTAGTTCCAGATAGGAAAAGGAGTACGTCAAGGCTGTATATTGTCACCCTGCTTATTTAATTTATATACAGAGTACATCATGAGAAATGCTGGCCTGGAAGAAGCACAAGCTGGAATCAAGATTGCCGGGAGAAATATCAATAACCTCAGATATGCAGATGACACCACCCTTATGGCAGAAAGTGAAGAGGAACTAAAAAGCCTCTTGATGAAAGTGAAAAAGGAGAGTGAAAAAGTTGGCTTAAAGCTCAACATTCAAAAACCGAAGATCATGGCATCTGGTCCCATCACTTCATGCGAAGTAGATGGGAAATCAGTGGAAACAGTGTCAGACTTTATTTTTTTGGGCTCCAAAATCACTTTCAGCAGATGGTAACTTCAGCCATGCAATTAAAAGACACTTACTCCTTGGAAGAAAAGTTATGACTAACCTAGATAGCATATTCAAAAGCAGAGACATTACTTTGCCGACTAAGGTCCGTCTAGTCAAGGCTATGGTTTTTCCGGTGGTCATGTATGGATGTGAGAGTTGGACTGTGAAGAAGGCTGAGCGCTGAAGAATTGATGCTTTTGAACTGTGGTGCTGGAGAAGACTCTTGCGAGTCCCTTGGACTGCAAGGAGATCCAACCAGTCCATTCTGAAGGAAATCAGCCCTGGGATTTCTTTGGAGAAAATGATGCTGAAACTGAAACTCCAGTACTTTGGCCACCTCATGCGAAGAGTTGACTCATTGGAAAAGACTCTGATGCTGGGAGGGATTGGAGGCAGGAGGAGAAGGGGACGACAGAGGATGAGATGGCTGGATGGCGTCACTGACTTGATGGACGTGAGTTTGAGTGAACTCCGGGAGTTGGTGATGGACAGGGAGGCCTGGCGTGCTGCGATTCATGGGGTCGCAAAGAGTGGGACACGACTGAGCGACTGAATTGAAGTGAACTGAACGTCCAGGGGAGAGTTTTGGTCATATTATTCTCCCTTCTTGGCCCACGCTTTGATCTTTTATTTCATTGTCTTTTGAATACTCTTTGATGAAGCAACTTTTCAAACCTTTTTAAAGTTAAAAGAAATAAGACCACTGGTTTTCCGTCGTTCAAGTAGTTCTTTGCTTCTTCACATATCTTGTTGATGTGAAGAGACACTTGAATTCTCCTATCAAAAATAAATTGGTTTTCTTTCATGAACTTTTCCTCCCCCTGTCTAAGGTGACAGTGTCTGTTATCTGTCTCAAAAGGTTGTCCCTTTTTCATATGAGTAGAATTTATCTTAGAGCATATAATAATCTTGAGATTGGCTTTGTTAACTTATAATAATGCCATATGATAATAATACATTATGATAATAATACATGGAGATGTATTTAAAACATCCTAATTACAGAAGTTTCAACCCAAATTTAAAATCATTCAATATGTATACACTATTTTTGAAAGAAAAATATCAATCTCACCCTCTGACCTTCCATTCCCCATTTTCTTGCTACTGTTGTCTAAAATTTGAATTCTGCTCTTCAGAACATAGTATTTCTTTGTTTTTGCAAGTAATTTAACTTAACAAGAAGGTTTGCCAATTCTTTTGATCACTTTTCTCTATATATTTGCATCCTTCCATATTTCTGCATTTATTATTACTTTTTAACTGAAGTATTTTCCTTAATAATTCTTTCAACAAGAGTCCGTGAGTGCTGATTTCTCTTACCCTGTGTCTTTTTTTCTCTATAGCTTCATAATAGTAGTGTGCTTAGAGATGAAATTTCACGTTAACAGTTATTTTTCTGACCATTTTTAAAGGATATTTTCTATCATTTTAGGTACAGTATATATCTATTGTTGCTAATGAAGTTATATTAAAAATTTTATCAGTGTTGGTTATGGAGTTTTTTTGGTGGATAATTTTTCTCTCTGGAAGAGTTTATATATATATATATACGTACACACACACACTAAAACATATATATATGTACATATATATGTATTATTCATGCAGTTTCAATAAGCTCTATTTAAGTACAGTTTTATTTTATTTTTAGTTTTTCAGCTTGGCCTTTAGTATATACACTCAATCTAAGGATATCTGTTTTTTTCTGAGAATACTTTTTTTTTTCTAGGAATTTTTTTCTGAGAATATCTATTTTTTCTAAGAATATCTATGTTTGTTCAGTTTTGGAAATGTTTTCCTATTCCCCTTATTCTATGCTTTGAATTCTTTTTTTGGGAGTATACTTGACAGTCTCAACTGATCTATGTCTCTTAACTGCTTTTTCATAACTTTATCTTTCTGCATTGCTTTTGGGTGAGTTTCTCAATACTGTGTTTTAGTTCACTAATTCTTATCATTGGCTTTCAAGAGTCTAAAGTTTTTCCACTGTATAAGCTTCATTTTAAATTTAATATTTCTGTTTTTCATGTTCAAGAGTTCTAATCTACTTACTCTTCTTAGCTACTTGTTTGTGTTTTTTATATAGTTTTATTTTGTTTTTTTTTAATATAGTTTTATTACTCCCCTGTATCTCTTTGAAAATCCTAAACATTTTTTTTTTGAAAATCCTAAACATTTTTATGTTGAAGTTATCAGATGCTCCTGTTACTTTCATTTCATTTGGAATAAGTTTCTTTCCTATTTGTTGATTTCTTTGGTTGGAAGTTTTGGCATGAATTTTCACTACATGTTTTAGAATTTTGGCTTGAGGATGATGGCAGATTAAAGAAGATTACAAATTGCTTGACACTACTGCCATTCTCTGGTTGATCTCTCTCTCTTCTTTAATTTGGTGGGATCTGTAACTATTTTGACCAAGACACAAAGTGGAGATACTGAGTGAGTTTCAGGCTTCTTCCTATTTCTTGGAACAGCCCCTTTATAGCCCTGAGTCCCCCAAAAGAAGACAAACTACTATGTAAGTGACCTTGTGGAGAGGCCCTGAGACTACATGGAGAGGGAGAGGGGACCAGCTGATACCAACTTCCCAGCTGTGTTTACTGTTGAACCAGGCTTGTGAACAAAGCTGTCTCTGAACCTCTAGACTACCTTAGCCACCGTCTGAATATGATCACATGACCATAATCAACACCAGGTTCATGTGGAGCAGAATCATCATCCAGCTGAGGTCTGCTCAAATTTCTGACCTCCACATTTATAAGATATAATAAAATAATAACTGGATTAAGCCAAAGTTTTAGAGTACATACCTTGTTACACAGCAATAGATAAAGGAAACAATGGCCTTATCTTGAATCTCTTTTCTTGCCTCCTACTCATTTCCCATAATCTCTGTACCTACTCAGCCTGACTACTGTTTCTGGGATGCTCCACCAAACCCCTCCATTCCTTCAGTCCAGAAGTAGCCTTTGGGTTCCTGTCTGCATGTGATACTGGATACATGGCAGATGGAGTCACTGAGCCATAACTTCCTGGTTATGTTTTCTGTTTTCCAGGCTTCAAGCCCAATAGTCTTTTAGATTTAGCTCTATTCCCTGGTAGCTCAGCTGGTTAAGAATCCGCCTTCAATGCAGGAGACCCTGATTCAATTCCTGGGTCGGGAAGATGCCCTGGAGAAGGGATAGGCTGCCCACTCCTGTATTCTTGGGCTTCCCTGGTGGCTCAGATGATAAAGAATCTGCCTGCAATGCAGGAAACCTGGGTTTGATCCCTGGATTGGAAAGATCCCCTGGAGGAGGGCATGGCAGCCCACTTCAGTTTTCTTACCTGGACAATCCCCATGGACAGAGGACAGAGGAAATGCCATGCACAGAGGACTCTGCAGGCTACAGTCCATGGGGTCGCAGCTGGACACGACTGAGCAACTAAAGCACAGCACTGTAGTGTATTGTTCATTTCTGACCATAGAGACTTTGCTTGTTTGGGAGGATGACCATGTCTCTCTTTCAATCTCTTCCTTTTTGATTTTTCCTTTTGTTTATCATATTCTTTTTTCATTTTTAAAAAATGAACTTCTTATTTTAGATTAGGTTTAGATTTACAGAAAAATTGTAAACATGATACTTTCTGTATATCCATATCCAGTTTCCATTATTATTAACAGCTTAAATTTTCTAGATTAAATTCTTCAGAGCTAGTGAAGCAGTATTGGTGATTTAATTATTGAGTAAATTTCAAACTTTACGCAAATTTTCTTAATTTTTACCTAACATCCTTTCTCATTTCCAGGATCCCATTCAGGATCCCACATTACATTTAGCTGTCATGTCTCTGTAACCTCTTGGCTCTATTTCTCAGACTTCTGTTGTTTTTGATGACCTTGACAGATTGAAGAATCAGTTCAGTTCAGTCACTCAGTCGTGTCCGACTCTTTGCGGCCCCATGGACTGAAGCAATCCAGGCTTCTCTGTCCATTACCAACTCCCGGAGCTGGCTCAAACTCATGTTCATTGAGTCAATGATGCCATCCAACCATCTCATCCTCTGTCATCTCCTTCTCCTTGCGCCTTCAGTCTTTCCCAGCATCAGGGTCTTTTCTAGTGAGTCAGTTCTTCCCATCAGGTGGCAAAAGTATTGGAGTTTCTGCTTCAGCATCAGTCCTTCCAGTGAATATTCAGGACTGATCTCCTTTAGGATGGACTGGTTGGATCTCCTTGCAGTCCAAGGGACTCTCAAGAGTCTTCTCCAGCACCACAGTTCAAAAGCATCAGTTCTTCAGCGCTCAGCTTTCTTTCTAGTCCAACTCTCACATCCATACATGACTACTGGAAAAACCATAGCTTTGACTAGATGGACCTTTGTTGACAAAGTAATGTCTCTGCTTTTTAATATGCTGTGTAGTTTGGTCATAGCTTTTCTTCAAAGGAACAAGCGTCTTTTAATTTCATGGCCACAGTCACCATCTTCAGCAATTTTGGAAACAAGAAAATAAAGTCTCTCACTGTTTCTGTTGTTTCCCCATCTATCTGCATGAAGTGATGGGACCAGATACCGTGATCTTAGTTTTCTGAATGCTGAGTTTTAAACCAACTTTTTCACTCTCCTCTTTCACTTTCATCAAGAGGCTCTTTAGTTGCTTTTTGCTTTCTGCCATAAGGTTGATGTCATCTGCATACCTAAGATTATTGGTATTTCTCCCAGAAATCTTGATTCCAGCTTGTGCTTCACCCAGCTGGGCATTTCGCATGATGTACTCTGCATATAAGTTAGATAAGCAGGGTGACAATATGCAACCTTGATGTACTGCTTTCCCAATTTGGAACCAGTCTGTTGTTCCATGTCCAGTTCTAACTGTTGCTTCTTGACCTGCATTCAGATTTCTCAGAAGGCAGGTCAGGTGGTCTGGTATTCCCATTTCTTGAAGAATTTTCCACAGTTTGTTGTGATCCACAAAGTCAAAGGCTTTGATGTAGTCAATAAAGCAAGAATAGATGTTTCTCTGGAACTCTCTTGCTTTTTCAGTGATCCAATGGATGTTGGCAATTTAATCTCTGGTTCCTCTGCCTTTTCTAAATCCAACGTGAACATCTGGAATTTCATGATCCACGTACTGTTGAAGCTTGGGCTTGGGGAATTTTGAGCATTATTTTGCTAGGGTGTGAGATGAGTGCAATTGTGTGGCATTTGTACATTCCTTAGCATTACCTTTCTTTGGGATTGGAATGAAAACTGACCTTTTCCAGTCCTGTGGCCACTGCTGAGTTTTCCAAATTTGCTGACATAATGAGTGTAGCACTTTCACAGCATCATCTTTTAGGATTTGAAACAGCTCACCTGGAATTCCATCACCTCCACTAGCTTTGTTCACAGTGATGTTTCCTAAGGCCCACTTGACTTTGCATTCCAGGATGTCTGGCTCTAGGTGAATGAGCACTTCATCATGGTTATCTGGGTCGTAAAGATCTTTTTGGTACAGTTCTTCTGTATATTCTTGCCACCTCTTCTTAATATCTTCTTGTTAGGTCCCTACCGTTTCTGTCCTTTATTGTTCCCATCTTTGCGTGAAATGTTCCCTTGGTATCTCTAATTTTCTTGAAGAGATCTCTCATCTTTCCCATTCTATTGTTTTCCTCTATTTCTTTGCATTGATTGCTTAGGAAGGCTTTCTTATCTCTCCTTGGTATTCTTTGAAACTCTGCATTCAAATGGGTATATTTTCCCTTTTCTGATTGGAAGAATACCAGTGAGGTATTTTCTAGAATGCCCCTCCAGTAAGATTTGCTTGGTGTGCTTCTAATCATTACACTAGGGTTATATGTTTTGGGGAATAAGATCGCAAGGATGAAGTATTGCTCTCCTTGCATCCTATCAAAGATACCTATACTACTATGAACGTGACTTATTACTGTTCGGATAACCTTGACCATTTGGCTGAAGTAGTGTTTGTCAGATTTCTCTGTTGTAATATTCTTTGATCCATCTCTTAATATTTCCCTTTTTGGAAGAAAGTTATGCATAGTCCATTTTTAAGGAACAGGAATTGTGTTTCACTTTCTTAAGGGTGAAATATTTACATAAACTGTTCCAGCTTTGACTACTGGGAGCTCTTGGCACCTGGATCCCATTGACACTCACCCATCACTGTGGATGTGTGTATGTGTGTGTATGTGTTTGTGTATGTATGTTAGGATCTCTTTCTTTCTGCCACCACAGATGCTCTAGGTTAATTTTGTGTATTTCTTTCCCTAATAGTAGAATCAGCCATTTCCCCAGGCAAGCCTATTTCCTTTTATTGGAGAATGGTATTAGAAATCAAGATCTGGGTGTTAAGGTGTGCTTGTTGCTACTGGTATGTTACTGTTTCAAGGCCTTCCCAGCTGATAAAGCAATGAAATTGCCTTGTGTACGCTAACCCCTGTAATACATATATGCATAACTTTGTCTGTAGGAAGCCACCTCATCTATATAAAGTTAAACATGAGTTCATACTCGTGTCTCCATTTCTAATCCATTACCGTATCAATCATTCTAGCATTGTCCCATTGCTTGTCCATGACTTCCCACTATAACAGTGAGAAACCCAACTTCCAGTATTTGGTATCAGTTCAGTTCAGTTCAGTCGCTCAGTCGTGTCCGACTCTTTGCAACCCCATAAATCGCAGCACGCCAGGCCTCCCTGTCCATCACCATCTCCCAGAGTTCACTCAGACTCGCGTCCATCGAGTCATTGATGCCATCCAGCCATCTCATCCTCTGTCGTCCCCTTCTCCTCGTGCCCCCAATCCCTCCCAGCATCAGTCTTTTCCAATGAGTCAACTCTTCGCATGAGGTGGCCAAAGTACTGGAGCCTCAGCTTTAGCATCATTCCTTCCAAAGAAATGCCAGGGCTGATCTCCTTCAGAATGGACTGGTTGGATTTCCTTGCAGTCCAAGGGACTCTCAAGAGTCTTCTCCAGCACCACAGTTCAAAAGCATCAATTCTTTGGTGATCAGCCTTCTTCACAGTCCAACTCTCACATCCATACGTGACTACTGGAAAAACCATAGCCTTGACTAGATGGACCTTAGTCAGCAAAGTAATGTCTCTGCTTTTGAATATGCTATCTAGGTTGGTCATAACTTTTCTTCCAAGGAGTGTCTTTTAATTTTGATGGCTGCAATCACAAGCTGCAGTGACTTTGGAGCCCCCCAAAATAAAATCTGACACTGTTTCCACTGTTTCTCCATCTATTTCCCATGGAGTGATGGGACCGGATGCCATGATGTTTGTTTTCTGATATTTTCGGTATTTGGTATACACTGTCTTAATATTTGAATTCTAGAATACCAGTATCGTTGTTTCAGATATTTGGCATCTCTCTTCTTTCTTAGCATTTACTCTCTCTGCTTACATTGCCTATGTGTTTTTACTTGTTGTCTACTTTTTCTATTATAGCCCTTAATATAATAATCATAGTTACTTAGATTTCCTGTCTGATAATTCCCTGTCATATCTGAGTTGGCTTCTAGTACTTCCTTTGTCTCTTTAGACTGGATTTTGCCTTCCTCTTTGGTATGCCTTGTAATTTTTTGTTATTATTGTATTGGATAATAAGAATTGTGGTGACTAGTCCTCTGAAGCGAAGTGTTAGTCTTTCAGTCCTGTCTGATTCTTTGCGATCCATGGACTATACCCTGCCAGGCTCCTCTGGGATTCTCCTCTGGGATTCTCCAGGCAACAATACTGGAGTGAATAGCCATTCCTTTCTTCAGGAATTTTCCCGACTTAGGGATCAAACCTGGGTTTCCCGCATTGCAGCAGATTCTTTACTGTATGAGCCACCAGGGGAACCCAAAGAGGCCTTTAGGATAATATTTATATTAATCTGGTTAGGACTTGGACTGTGTTTAATGTTTGCTGTAGCACTAGGGGGGCCTCCCTTGTGGCTCAACTGATAGAGAATCCACCAGCAATGCAGGAGTCGTGGGTGCGATCCAGTTACTAGAGGTTTCAAATACCTTTACTATCCTTGTTTCTGTTTTTCCTCTTGGCTTTGGGCTTCCCTAACTGGTCCTCTTTGGAGAGAAGCCCTGTGTTAGAAGTCTTTGAACTATGATCCTCTTTTTTCCTGGAGCCCTGTTGGTGTGATGGTAAGGTGTCAGGGAAAGGGTGCTTTCTATAATCTTCAGATTGTGTTTGTTGTTTAGTCTCTAAGTCATGTTCAACTCTTTTGCAACCCCATGGACTGTACCCAGTCAGCCTCCTCTGCCCATGAGATTTCCCAGGCAAGAATACTGGAGTGGGTTGCCATTTCCTTCTCCAGGGAATCTTCCTGACTCAGGGATTGAACCCACATCTCTCACATTGGCAGGCGAATTCTTTACCACTGAGCCACCTGGGAGTTCCAATCTTCTTGTTACATCTCTGTCTTTCAGTGGACAGTCTTTTGGGACTGTGACCTTCAGAATTGTTTTTCCCATGGCATAGCTTCCTGCCCATCCCTACCCCCTGCTCTGACCTTTTGCTCTGTTCCCTGGCCACAGTGTTCCCAATCTGTTTCCTCAAAGCCCTCAGCCCTGTTAACTGTGTCTCCTCTGTGAGTTATTTTAGGAATTTTAGAGGGGGCTGGAGTGGGTAGAATACCCTTCCAACAGCCAGGATAACACTCTGACATCTTGTTCTGAATATTAAGTCTTTCTCAGAGAAGACTTTGAGTACCTTGCACTAAGATTGTCTTCTCTTCCCTCTGAGAGAGTCCTATAGGAGCCTTTGGAGTGAGCACCTGGTGCAGTTACTGGAGATAAAGCCCACAGATGTGTGGGTGCACAGGCACTAAGGCTTTGACTATAGACATGCCTCACTGCTATGCCAGCCCACACTCAGACTCCAGCAGTCTGTCAACAATCCCTTTTAAGCATCCGTGTCAGTTCATGACCTCAGAGGCTTCTGCTCCAGATGTGTAGATCTCAACTGTGTCTCTCTCAATATGACTGTCTCCTGAAATTTCAGGAAACTGGTTTGCCATGCAACCTCATTTCTCTGATGAATCCAAGAAGTCAGTGGTTTGCAGGTTATTCAGTGTTTCTTTTTTGTAAGGATGGGAGTGATAACTTCTAGGCTCTATGTATGTCAGAGCTAAAAACAGAAGTTGCTCATGCCTTTTTAAAAACATTTATAGTAATTAATATAATGTATCTGTTATGACTGTGGCCATGAAATTAAAAGCTGGCTGCTCTTTGCAAGGAAAGCTGTGATAAACCTAGTTCACTTAAGTTCAGTTCAGTCGCTCAGTTGTGTCCAACTCTTTGCGACCCCATGAACTGAAGCAATCCAGGCCTCCCTGTCCATCACCAACTCCCGGAGCCTACACAAACTCATGTCCATCGAGTTGGTGATGCCATCCAACCATCTCATCCTCTGTTGTCCCCTTCTCTTCCTGCCCTCAATCTTTCCCAGCATCAGGGTCTTTTCAAATGAGTCAGCTCTTCGCATCAGGTGGCCAAAGTATTGGAGTTTCAGCTTCAACATGAGTCCTTCCAATGAACACCCAGGACTGATCTCCTTTAGGATGGACTGGTTAGATCTCCTTGCAGTCCAAGGGACTCTCAAGAGTCTTCTCCAAAATCACAGTTCAAAAGCATAAATTCTTCATCACTCAGCTTTCTTTATAGTCCAACTCTCATATCCATACATGACCACTGGAAAAACCATAGCCTTGACTAGATGGACCTTTGTTGGCAAAGTAATGTCTCTGCTTTTGAATATGCTATCTAGGTTGGTCATAACTTTCCTTCCAAGGAATAAGCATCTTTTAATTTCATGGCTGCAGTCACCAACTGCACTGATTTGGGAGCCCCCCAAAGTAAATTCTGACAGTTTCCACTGTTTCCCCATCTATTTCCCGTGAAGTGATGGGACCAGATGCCATGATCTTAGTTTTCTGCATGTTGAGCTTTAAGCCAACTTTTTCACTCTCCTCTTTCACTTTCATCATGAGGCTCTTTAGTTCTTCCTCACTTTCTGCCATGAGGGTGGTGTCATCTCCATATCTGAGGTTATTGATATTTCTCCCGGCTATCTTGATTCCAGTGTGTGCTTCCTCCAGCCCAGCATTTCTCATGATGTACTCTGCATAGAAGTTAAATAAGCAGGGTGACAATATACAGTTTTCCAAATGATGTACTCCTTTTCCTATTTGAAACCAGTCTGTTGTTCCATATCCAATTCTAACTATTGCTTCATGACCTGCATACAGGTTTCTCAAGAGGCAGGTCAGGTGGTCTGGTATTCCCATCTCTTTCAGAATTTTCCACAGTTTCTTGTGATCCACACAGTCAAAGGCTTTGGCATAGTCAATAAAGCAGAAATAGATGTTTTTCTGGAACTCTCTTGGTTTCTCCATGATCCAGTAGATGTTAGCAATTTGACCTCTGGTTCCTTTGCCTTTTCTAAAACCATCTTGAACATCTGAAAGTTCATGGTTCATGTATTGCTTAAGCCTGGATTGGAGAATTTTGAGCATGACTTTACTAGTGTGTGAGTGAAGTAGCTCAGTCGTGTCCGACTCTGCAACCCCCTGGACTGTAGCCTACCAGGCTCCTCCATCCATGGGATTCTCCAAGCAAGGATACTGGAGTGGGTTGCCATTTCCTTCTCCAGGGATCTTCCCGACCCAAGGATTGAACCCAGGTCTCCCACATTGCAGGCAGATGCTTTACTGTCAGAGCCACCGTGAGATGAGTGCAATTGTGTGGTAGTTTGAGCATTCTTTGGCATTGCCTTTCTTTGGGATTTGAGTAAAAACTGACCTTTTCCAGTCCTGTGGCCACTGCTGAGTTTTCCAAATTTGCTGGCATATTAAGTCCACCAGTTTCACAGCATCATCTTTTAGGATTTGAAATAGCTCAACTGGAATTCCATCACCTCCACTAGCTTTGTTTGTAGTGTGAAGTCCCACTTGACTGCACATTCCAGGATGTCTGGCTCTAGGTGAGTGATCACACCATCGTGATTATACGGGTCATGAAGATCTATTTTTGTACAGTTTTGTGTATTCTTGCCACCTCTTCTTAGTATCTTCTGCTTCTGTTAGGTCCATACCATTTCTGTCCTTTCTTGAGCCCATCTTTGCATGAAATGTTCCCTTGGTATCTCTAATTTTCTTGAAGAGATCTCTAGTCTTTCCCATTCTATTGTTTTCCTCTATTTCTTTGCATTGTTTGCTGAGGAAGGCTTTCTTATCTCTCCTTGGTATTCTTTGGAACTCTGCATTCAAATGGGTATATCTTTCCTTTTCTCCTTTGCTTTTTGCTTCTCTTCTTTTCACAGCTATTTATAAGGCCTCCTCAGACAGCCATTTTGCTTTTTTGCATTTCTTTTTCTTGGGGATGGTCTTGATCCTTGTCTCCTGTACAATATCATGAACCTCTGTCCATAGTTCATTAAGCACTCTGTCTATCAGATCTAGTCCCTTAAATCTTTTTTGTACTTCTCTGATAATCATAAGGGATTTGATTTAGGTCATACCTCAATGTTTTAGTGGTTTTCCCCACTTTCTTCAATTTAAGTCTGAATTTGACAAATCTAGAGAGTGTATTAAAAATCAGAGACATCACTTGGCCAACAAAGATCCATATAGTCAAATCTTTGTTTTCCTAGTAATCATGTATGGATGTCAGAGTTGGAACATAAACAAAGCTGAGTACTGAAGAATTGATGCTTTCAAATTGTGGTGCTGGAGAAGACTTTTGAGAGTCCCTTGGACTGCACAGAAATCAAGCCAGTGAATCCTAAAGGAAATCAACTGTGAATGTTCACTGGAGGGACTGTTACTAAAGCTGAAGCTCCAATACTTTGGCCACCTGATAGGGAGAGCCAACTACAGACCCTGATGCTGGGAAAGATTGAGGGTAGCAGAAGGGGGCAGCAGAGGATGAGATGGTTAGATAGCATCACTGACTCAATGGACTTGAATTTGAGCAAACTCTGGAGATGGTGAAGGACAGAGGAGCCTGGCATACTGTAGTCCCTGAGGTTGCAGAGTTGGGCATGACTTAATAACTGAGTAACAACAATCTGTTGTGTTCAATGTTTGGACCAGGGTGCAGAGTATGAAATTAAAATGCCCCCTAGACCACAGATTCTGTATGCTTTCCTTATATTTCCCTTATAGTATATAAAGCAAGCTTCTTGCTAAACTGTTTTATCAGTGTAATATATATACATAGAAATGTGTTCATATCCTAAGTGTACATACAGAACAATGAATTTTCACAAATTGGAAGTTACCTGTGCAGCTAGTGCCAAATGAGCAAAGAGAACATTACATGACGCCTGAAACACCTCTCATGCCCCTTTCAACAGCCCTTTACAATTTACTAGTTCCACTAATCCACAGAAGAGAACTACTCTCCTGATTTCTCAGAGCGTGAACTAGTTCAGCTGGTTTTGGAACTTTATATAAATGAAATCATATGTTCTGTACTCTTTTCATCTGACTTGTTTGGTGTAACATTATGATTTTTAGATTTATCTACCTTATTGTGTGTAGTTGGAGATTGTCCATTCTTACAGTGGGACTGTATGGCAATTTATTTGTCCATTCTGTGCGAACGAGGGTTTGGGTCATTTCCAGGGCCATTGGAACTTTCAAATATGTATTTTTTTTGGTGAAATGTATATGTGTTTCACTTAGGTCATGTGCCCAGGAGTGTAATTCCTGGGGTATAACTTAGTCTTATTTCAGGCTTTCCTGGGCCGTGATGAGAAGTTTTCTGAAGTGGCTGACCTGTCCTTCATTGTCCCCCACTGCCACCCACACCAACACCACCCTGCCATGCATTCTCAGCAACATTCTATATCTCACATCTTTTTCACTTTTGCTATTCTAGAATGTGTAATGATGTTTCACTGTAGTTTTAATTTTCTTTTCCTTGGTGAGTAACAGGGTTGAGCATTTAATGTTTTATGGCCATTTAAAGGTGCTATTTGTTGTGATTTTTATATTAAGTCTATTTTACCAGTTAGACTAGGGGTTCTTTCTAGGCTGGGCTCCTAACATTCACCTTTGCATCTCACAATCTGCCAATGTTACATAGATGCCTGCTTAATTGAATGAATGTATGCGGCTTTCCCCTGGAGAAGGAAAACGCAATCCACTCCAGTATTCTTGCCTGGAGAATCCTGTGGACAGAGGAGCTTGGTGGGCTACAGTCCACGAGGTCACAAAGAAATGGACACAAACGAGGGACTAACACATACACACAGACACACATACACACACACGGGGCTTTCAGTTTCTCTTCCTGAAGCTGTATTTCATAGTCATATCAAGGATTATTCCTGGAGCATCAAGTGTATAAATTTTAAATTTTACACATTAAAAAAACTTAATAGATATCTTTTCAATGCCTTGTATGTATGTCTTGGGTACTGTGTAAGGCTGTGTTGTGGGAAAGTGTACTAGTGGCTTCAGAGATACTTCTTATGCTCAGGGAGTTTTCAGACCATGTGCTAGCCTAGATTAAGTGCTTGTTTGGGATGAGTCTCCCTTTAATATAGGGCCTTGGTTTTTCTCCCCTTCCTGTACCCTCTTTGTTGAGCAGAAGCTGATATGTAGCATTTTAAGAATATGAACGTGGAGGCTACTTTGAAATTTGGTCTTGAGAGATTTCTGCCTAGTAATTTTCTAGAAGGAAGAAAAAGACTTTCTACTGACATTTTTTCAGAAGTGATATGAAGTGTGTTTTGGAGATTAAAACATCCAATTACTTGGTTCCTAATTTCTCAGGAATCCTGGCCAGCCAGAAGTGTCAGTGTAGGTTTTATGAAAGAAATCCTCTTCCCCGTCTGACACAGCTTTATTATCCTCTATAATAGCAGAGCTGTGGCCTCCATTCTGAAGAGACACTCTTCCTAGCAGTAACTATGACACCTAGAGATTTCATTTTGCCTCAAACACTTTCGCATTTTCCTCCCATATCTGTGAAAAACTCCTCTATGGAATCAGATTCTATATGTAGTAAGTATACATGCTGAAAAAAAATGACTTTTAGATTGTGAATAGCCACTTCCCTAAGGAAGAATATTGTTAACTGTGAAAGAGATGGCACAAAGCCAAATTTTTCATGGTGCTTAGCAGGAGATGTTACTGTGCATTTATTTTTAAGAATCTCTTCATTCTGCTTTTCATTTTGATCAACTTCTGCTCCAGATACCAAGGAGAAAAATGAACTCTTCCATGGAGAAACTATACATATGTTTAGTGTTGGGTATCAGTATTGGCCATGCTAATTCTTTTTTTTTCTAAATAGTCCAAATGCTTCAAAACTTTGTGCCTTTTAAAGATGAGGTGACATGCATATCAACAGTTATTATAATTCTGGTTCCAGTGGCTCTGCTGCTATTGCCTCTGGTATCCACAGAAGAATGCTTTCTGCAGGGCACCAGGCACCCCACCTCCCTACTTCTTGACACTGCCCTGGGGACAGAACCGGTGCTTAAGTCCTTAAGGTGCCAAAATGCTGTGTGTCCTCTGAAGACTGCAAAGCATTGTTTGATTCTGCAAAGCTCTGATTCATGCAGAAAGGGGAGAATGCTTCTTTGCTCACTTTGTTAACCTTTATCAAATATGTCCCAGAACAATACTGGAGGGAACTCTTTCATTTCCCATCTGTTGTCTCATCCCAGAGGTCTGGCTGGGAGACATGTGCAAGTGTCCAGCCCTGGGCTGCACTCAGACTCATCCCTGCCTTCCAGCACCAAGGCTTTCTTCCTGGGTTAGGTTTATCCGCTCTACTCTCCCTTCCCTTAAGCAGAGTCCCTTCTAGAAAGAACTTCAGTCGTGTCCAACTCTGTGTGACCTTAAGGACTGTAGCCTGCCAGGCCCCTCTGTCCATGGGATTCTCTAGGCAAGAATACTGGAGTGCACTGCCATGCCTTCCTCCAAGAGATCTTCCTGAGCCAGGGATCGAACCCAAGTCTCTTACATCTCCTGCATTGGCAGGCAGGTTCTTTACCCTTAGCACCATCTGGGAAGCCCCATTTAGCATGCTCTATTCTCCCTTCCCTTCTGCAGAGTCCCTTCTAGAAGAAACTTTAGTCTCTCAGATGGGTGATCTTTTGCAGGGGCATACCCTCCAGTTCATCTGACAGACATGCCTGCTCTCAACAATACCTCAGGCTTCTGCAGACTCTTCCTGGAACCCCACACCACTACTGTCCCCATTCTGCTGCCCACATACCACAGCATGTGTTTGAGAGATTCCTTTCATAGCCAGTAACCGCAACTCTATAAGGGAAATAGATAACATTCCCAGTTACCCAGAATCCAACAGATGAAGCTCGACTTTTACATTTTGTGTTCGCAAGTTTGTTTCCATGGCTTCTGAGATTGCAGCTCTTCTATTTCTTTTTAAAAGAAAAGACTTCCCCCCCCTTTTTTCCCCCTTCCTTGTTGCATTCACTTTTATCTCTCA
Organism: Capra hircus; assembly: GCF_001704415.2. Lineage (NCBI taxonomy): Eukaryota > Metazoa > Chordata > Mammalia > Artiodactyla > Bovidae > Capra > Capra hircus. The sequence continues at coordinate 84,406,534 of NC_030810.1, forward strand.
GTTCAGTTCAGTTCAATTCAGTCGCTCAGTCGTGTCCAACTCTTTGCAACCCCGTGAATCGCAGCACGCCAGGCCTCCCTGTCCATCACCAACTCCCAGAGTTTACCCAAACTCACGTGCATCGAGTTGGTGATGCCATCCAGCCATCTCATCCTCTGTTGTCCCCTTCTCCGGCCCCCAATCCCTCCTGGCATCGGGGTCTGTTCCAATGAATCAGCTCTTCGCATCAGGTGGCCAAAGTATTGGAGTTTCAGCCTCAGCATCAGTCCTTCCAATGAACACCCAGGATTGATCTCCTTCAGAAAGGACTGGTTGGATCTCCTTGCAGTCCAAGGGACTCGCAAGAGTCTTCTCCAGCACCACAGTTCAAAAGCATCCATTCTTCGGTGCTCAGCTTTCTTCACAGTCCAACTCTCACATCCATACATGACCACTGGAAAAACCATAGCCTTGACTAGACGGACCTTAGTCGGCAAAGTAATGTCTCTGCTTTTGAATATACTATCTAGGTTGGTCATAACTTTCCTTCCAAGGAGTAAGCGTCTTTTTCTTTTTTTTTTTTTTTAGTTTTTTATTTTTTAAATTTTAAAATCTTTAATTCTTACATGCATTCCCAAACATGAACCCCCCTCCCACTTCCCTCCCCATAACATCTCTCTGGGTCATCCCCATGCACCAGCCCCAAGCATGCTGTATCCTGCGTCAGACATAGACTGGCGATTCAATTCTTACATGATAGTATACATGTTAGAATGCCATTCTCCCAAATCATCCCACCCTCTCCCTCTCCCTCTGAGTCCAAAAGTCTGTTATACACATCTGTGTCTTTTTTCCTGTCTTGCATACAGGGTCGTCATTGCCATCTTCCTAAATTCCATATATATGTGTTAGTATACTGTATTGGTGTTTTTCTTTCTGGCTTACTTCACTCTGTATAATCGGCTCCAGTTTCATCCATCTCATCAGAACTGATTCAAATGAATTCTTTTTAACGGCTGAGTAATACTCCATTGTGTATATGTACCACAGCTTTCTTATCCATTCATCTGCTGATGGACATCTAGGTTGTTTCCATGTCCTGGCTATTATAAACAGTGCTGCGATGAACATTGGGGTACATGTGTCTCTTTCAGTTCTGGTTTCCTTGGTGTGTGTGCCCAGCAGTGGGATTGCTGGGTCATAAGGTAGTTCTATTTGCAATTTTTTAAGGAATCTCCAGACTGTTCTCCATAGTGGCTGTACTAGTTTGCATTCCCACCAACAGTGTAGGAGGGTTCCCTTTTCTCCACACCCTCTCCAGCATTTATTGCTTGCAGATTTTTGGATCGCAGCCATTCTCACTGGTGTGAAGTGGTACCTCATTGTGGTTTTGATTTGCATTTCTCTAATAATGAGTGATGTTGAGCATCTTTTCATGTGTTTGTTAGCCATCCGTATGTCTTCTTTGGAGAAATGCCTATTTAGTTCTTTGGCCCATTTTTTGATTGGGTCATTTATTTTTCTGGAATTGAGCTGCATAAGTTGCTTGTATATTAGGAGTAAGCGTCTTTTAATTTCATGGCTGCAGTCACCATCTGCAGTGATTTTGGAGCCCCTCAAAAATAAATTCTGACACTGTTTCCTCATCCATTTCCCATGAAGTGATGGGACCAGATGCCATGATCTTAGTTTTCTGCATGTTGAGCTTTAAGCCAACTTTTTCACTCTCCCCTTTCACTTTCATCAAGAGGCTTTTTAGTTCCTCTTCACTTTCTGCCATAAGGGTGGTGTCATCTGCATATCTGAGGTTATTGATATTTCTCCTGGCAATCTTGATTCCAGCTTGTGCTTCCTCCAGCCCAGCGTTTCTCATGATGTACTTTGCATATAAGTTAAATAAGCAGGGCGACAATATACAGCCTTGACGTACTCCTTTTCCTATTTGAAACCAGTCTGTTGTTCCATGTCCAGTTCTGACTGTTGCCTCCTGATTTGCATATAGGTTTCTCAAAAGGCAGCTGACTCTAGTTAACTACAAATACCCTCATGACATTGACCCTGGGTCCTTGCTCCTCTATTCTGGCCTGCCTCCATTTGAAACCTTTACCTATTGCCGTGATTATCATGGTATGGCAATTAACCCTTTCTGTTTTGGTCAGTTATGCATTTTGACATTTTTTTGGATCCATTCAGTGAATGTTTTTGAGAGACTACTATATGCCTAGCACTCTAGTCGTGGATATGTCTCAGAGCATATTCTTGAGGGAGGCAAATAAGAAGGCGCATCATGATCTAATGGGGACTTAAAAAATTTTTTTATGAACTATAATTGATTTACAATGTTGTGTTCGTTTCAGGTATTCAGCAAAGTGAATCAATTATACATGTCTCCACTCTATCTTAGATTCTTTCCCCATATCAGCCACTACGGAGTATTGAGTAGAGTTCCCTGTGCTATATAGCATGTCCTTATTAGTTATCTATTTTATATTTAGTAGTGTGTAAGTATATGTCACTCCCAATCTCCCAATGTATCCCTCCTCTGCCATAACTATGTTTGTTTTCTACATCTGTGAGTCTATTTCTGTTTTATAAATAAGTTCATTATACCATTTTTTTTAAGATTCCACATATAAGCAATAACATATGATATTTGTCTTTCTCTGTCTTACATCACTCAGTATGACGATCTCTTGGCCCATCCATGTTGCTTCAAATGGCATTATTTCATTCCTTTTTTATGACTAATAATCTATTGTATATGTCTATATTCAGTTCCATTCAGTCACTCAGTCATGTCCAACTCTTTGTGACCCCATGAAACACAGCAATCCAGGCCTCCTTGTCCATCACCAACTGCCAGAGTCTACGCAAACCCATGTCCATTGAATTGGTGATACCATCTAACCATCTCATCCTCGGTCGTCCCCTTCTCCTCCTGCCCTCAATCTTTCCCAGCATCAAGGTCTTTTCAAATGAGTCAGCTCTTCGCATCAGGTGGCCAAAGTATTGGAGTTTCAGCTTCAACATCAGTCTTTTCAATGAACACCCAGGACCAATCTCCTTTAGGATGACTGGTTGGATCTCCTTGCAGTCCAAGGGACTCTCCAGAGTCTTCTCCAACACCACAGTTCAAAAGCATAAATTTTTTGGTGCTCAGTTTTCTTTATAGTCCAACTCTCACATCCATACATGACCACTGGAAAATCCATAGCCTTGACTAGATGGACCTTTGTTGACAAAGTAATATATCTGCTTTTTAATATGCTATCTAGGTTGGTCATAACTTTCCTTCCAAGGAGCAAGCATCTTTTAATTTCATGGTTGCAGTCACCATCTGCAGTGATTTTGGAGCCCAGAAAAATAAAGTCACCCTCTGTTTCCACTGTTTCCCCATCTATTTCCCGTGAAGTGATGGGACCGGATGCCATGATCTTCGTTTTCTGAATGTTGAGCTTTAAGCCAACTTTTTCACTCTCTTCTTTCACTTTCATCAAGAGGCTCTTTAGTTCTTCACTTTCTGCCATAAGGGTGGTACCATCTGCATATCTGAGGTTACTGATATTTCTCCCAGCAATCTTGATTCCAGCTTGTGCTTCCTCTACATACATATACATCACATCTTCTATTTCCAGTCTTCTGTCGGTGGACATGTAAGTTGCTTCCACATCCTGGCTATTGTATACAGTGCTATTGCTATTGTGCTGCAATGAGCATTGGAGTGGTGTATCTTTTCAAATTATTGTTTTCTCCAGAGATATGCCCCAGAGTGGGATTGCCGAATCATATCTAACTATGTTTTTCGTTTTAAAAGGAACTTCCATACTGTTCTCCATAGTGATTGTACCAATTTACATTGCAATTAACAGTATAGAGAGCTCCCTTTCCTCCACACCCTCTCTAGCATTAATTCTGACCAGAATGAGGTGACACCGCATTGTAGTTTTGATTTGCAGTTCTCTAGTAATTACTGATATTGAGCATCTTTCATGTGCTTTTTGACCATCTGTATGTCTTCTTTGGAGAAATGTCTGTTTACATCTTCTGCCCGTTTTTTGATTGGCTTGTTATTTTGATATTGAGCTGCATGGCTGTTTGTATAATTTGGAGATTAATCCCTTGTTGGTTGCTTTGTTTGTAAATATTTTCTCCCATTCCGAGGTTTGTCTTTCATTTTGTTTATGATTTCCATTGCTGTGCAAAAGCTTTTAAGTTTAATTAGGTCCCATTTATTTATTTTTGTTTCTGTTTTCATTACTTGAGGAGATGGATCAAAAACGGTTTTGCTGTGATTTTTGTCAGAGTGTTCTGCCTATGTTTTCCTCTAAGAGTTTTATAGTAATGGTGACTTAAGATAGCAGTATGTGAAAGATGTGAATGGAGAGTCTGTAGAGGTGACTCAGTGTAGATAGGTAAAGAGAGTCTTCTTGCTTTGACTCATTGGTTTTTCCTCTGCTCAGCACTCACTCATTTCTCACCTTGTCCTGATAACAACCTCTGACACAAGACCTTGTCTGAGCCAGTTAGGGCAGTCCATTCTGCTTTCTGTAATAATAGGTCCGGGAATAGAAATATGACCTATTTGGGCCAATGAAGGCACTTCTTTGCAATTTTCTTGAAAAAATTCTCTCTTCTACTTGGTCCAGAGGCAGCTGCCTGCAGCCATGTTGCCCCTACATGAAGAAAGCCTGTCTCTAAGGGGAAAAAATGAAGCTATTCTATTTGGGGAAGGGGCAGGGAAGCAAGGTCTGGAGCATTCTGACAGCAGGTGTGTCATTAAACTAGGCAGTGCCTGAGCCCAGCTCCATAGTGATCCTCTGTCAATACATCCCTTTTTGTTTAAGTTTTTTCAGGTTTTGTTTTAAGTGGGATGGGTCAGATTTTAGTCAATGCAACTGAAAAAGGTATGATTTAAATGTGTCCTAAAGTAGAGAGATAAAGGAGGAGGAGAGCATTACAAAAAGGGAAGCCCTGTTGGAGAAACATTTCGGGGTGAGATCATGCAAAGGAGTTTGAAGTGTTAATCTGAAGACAATAATAATGTTTTTAGATAAATGGGTTAATGACTATACTTAATACTGTACTGAACACTAGAAATATGCTGAGTAGATTTCAGGTATACTCATCACACACAAAAATGTTAAGTATGTGAGAGGTTGTGTTAATTAGCTTCACTGTAGTAATCATTTCACTATGTATATGTATATTGAATCATTGGCTAGTAGACGTTAATTATATTCAACTTTAATTATTTGTGTGTGTGTGTGGCTGTATGGGTGTGTGTGTATGAAATATGGCTTAGGCACCTTCATCTTGTTTCACTGGTGTCATTTGGGAATGGCCTGGAGTGGAACAAAGCTGAAGGCAAGGAGAAAGGTTAACTTCTGTGGCAACCCAGTCAGAAGTAACAAAGACCTAAATTAAAGCAGTGGTCCTGGAGACAGAGGAAGGGGATAGCTTTTAGACAGGATAAAGACATAAAACTGCCAGGATCAGGTTACTGATGAGGGTGAATAAGGGAGAGGGAGAGCCAAGGCCAGCTGCGGGTAGATGAAGGTACCCTTGTGCTGAGAGGGGATCCCAGGAGGCAGAGAGGAAGATAGGAAGATCTGAGGGAAGATGAGGTGTCCACTGGAGCACCTGAGACTCAGGCTGCCCTGTGTCACTGCCAGATGAATCTTAATAAAACACTGTTTTCAATATACTTCTGCATCTGTGAAAAGGTTGCACAGGGAGGATAGGTTTAGATTAGTTGATCTTGAAGATTTCTTCAAGTGACTTTTTAAAAAGAATTGATTATATGTCACTGCCAAGGAATGTACACAAAAGTTTCAAATTCTAACCTCTCTGCCTGGCTTTTAAGCCTTCCATTTTAATTTGGGCCTCTGTGCCTCTCTAATCTTGTTTATTGCTGCTTCCTCTGCCACACTCTGCTCTAGGGAGAGCAGTGCCTTCTGGGCTCCTGTGGATGCTCATCCAGAATCCCCTGTACCATTTCTTTCACTCATCCACTGGCTTAGCTCAGCGTATCCTCCCTTTTCTTCAGGGTGACTCCCTTCTCCATACTGTCCTCTGTATTGTAGCCCTTGGATATCTTCTCTGAACATTCATTTATCCTCAATTCTTCCTGAGGAATGCAATCAATTATATGTGTTTTCTATTATTTAGAGCCCTAATTATTTTATATATAGTTTGCTTAAGGGTTTTTGATGTCTGGAGCAGGGCTGGGTGAGTTGCAGGAGCATCATATAAGCCAGTTTATTTATATATGGCTTTCATCTCTGATGGAAGTGTCTCGCCCTGACTTTGCCAAAATTACATCAATACATCCTTAAGAGGTAGTTCAAATTTTTTGTCTCATCTAAGCCCCAGACTGAATTAGTCCTTCTCTTTCCATATGTATTATGTGTGACATGTATACTTTAATGGGCTTCCCTGGTGGCTCAGATGGTAAGAATCTGCCTGCAGTACAGGAGACTTGGGTTCAATCCCTGGGTTGGGAAGATCCCCTAGAGAAGGGAATGACTACCCACTCCAGTATTCTTGCCTGGAGAATCCCATGAACAGAGGAACATGCTGGGCTACTGTCCATGGGGTCACAGAGTCGGACATGACTGACTAAACACAAGCACGTATACACTGTAATGTATAACCTATACTTAAGCATGCATATGTAAATGTATATCTATGAGCATGTCTCAGTTGTATAAATCAATCTAAACCAACATCTTCAATAATACATACTAGAGGCAAACAAGTTCATTTTAATATTCTTAAATAACCACATCCAATGTAATTACTACTTGACCTTTGAGAAGGTTTTTGCAGACAAAAGGATCTCATGTTTGTATCCATGGAATTCCATTAGCATGTTGCAACACAAGGATAGAAGAAGGTTGAACTCATCCAGAGAATAAGCCCATCAGTTGACAGAAGGCAGGTGATAAGATCTCTCACCAGATTAAAAAGGGAAGGGCAGCAACTCATTAGGAAACACATAGATGTCTGCTTAATTACTTGAAAAATGTCTGAGCCAGTACATTTTATGACACCCAGAGGGTATAAACATGCCCATAAATTTAATTAATTTTCTTTCTTCTTTCATTGCACCTGTATGGCCTAAAGGAAAAGAAGTCTAATGAAACTACAATCAAGCACTTCTGCTGGACTTCCACAATTCATTTGGGCAATATTCAGAAAATGAAATACTGAATTTCCCATCAGTTTATGGGGAGAAATGTATTTGGAAAAATGCAGCCCAGCAGTGAAATTATACCTATGTCAAATTCTGATCAATGGCTCCCTCAGCTTTATTTCCAAAAAGAGTTTAAATCTCTTTATAGATGTATTAAAATATATTTAATACTCATAAATCTCTAAGGGGAAAATCAGCATGAGATATTATCATTTCCCTAGAGAAAAGCATTATATGAGAACGAGAGGCTTAGGAGTTGGTCAAACCTTCTGAACAAGTAATCCCATTTGCTTTCTCTTACAGTAGCATAACCCACACATTTTCATTAAAAATCTTTTAAATCTGTTATATTATTATTTTATCAGTTGCAGACTTAGTAGTCATGAGTATGCTTGAATACCTGTTATAATAATATCACTTAATGAGTGTGCTATTTATCAGAGACTAGTACTTTCCATATCTTATCTTGAATCCTCATAACAACATTGCAAGGAAAGGATTATCCCTTTCAGAATGACTCCTTAAGAGATACAGGACTTATTCAAGGTCACATAGCTAGTAAGTGTTGAAACTGGGGTTCAAAACCAGGTCTTTTGGGCTCTAAAATCTGTGCTCATTTTAGTTTGTTATACGAACAGTAATGTCAAGTCATTTTTTCCCTTGTTAACTCAGTAACTCCAAACATACAAAAACTCCATAGACAATACCCTGTTTTTGTAAAAGAATCTTGACATTATTGAGCTTTGAGTAGTGAATTATTTATTGGAGCTTCTGGACTTAGCCTGTTTTCTCAAGAGTTTACAGAAAAATACTCCAGCTGCATGTGATTCCATTTAACTTAATATATATTTCTCTGTGTCAACTTGTCCTTACAGTAAGCAAGAAAGGGCTTCTTACGCATGTGGTGTAGAGGAAAGGGAAAGCAAAACGTCGTATATCGAGCACCTATTATGTGTCCATTATATACTCAGCATTTGCATGTATTAACTCACTCAAAGCAAGTGGGTGATGGAAGTGACCATTGAGAGGCAATGCCCACTGGAAACACCGCGAGGTAGTGCTCCCGCTTACCTTAGAATTCTGCTTTTAAAAGACACAGTGGTAAATGCCAAGCTTCACAGTCAAACATATTTTGGGATAGTTTGGAAATTGCGACTAGATAAAAGTGAAATGAAATATTTTTGTTTAGCTGTTCTTTTGTCATGAAACGCCATAGTTAGTGTTGTTTTCAATTTTAATCTCTTGTAAACTCATTGACTGTTAATGTTTAGTGGGCTCATAAACTAATTTGAATTGATCTGATTCTGCACAATCAAGCCCATTACACTTGTTTCAATTTTTTGCATCATGGCTCTAACATCTGGAAGCTATGAAAAGCACAACAGCCTGTCTAAAGAGACCGCCACAAGAAATCATGTTAAAGGATACATTATGAAGACTTGGCTAACCATTGGCACTAACGCTCCTACCATGATTTCTCATTTTCTGTATTTCACATCTCAGGGGTGGAGCATGTGTGGAAGGCAGCTCCCAAAACCCTACTTGGGAATTGCTTTTCCCCAAACACATTCTTTTCTAGGTACCTACTAAACTCTCCCTGCCTCTCACACTCCCTCCCTTCACCTGGTTTATCTCCCCAGTCCTGTTATTAAATTAGCTATGACTAGTTCCTCATTGACATGTTGGACCTAATTGGGTCTAGCTAACAAATTCCTGTGGCAGAGTCAGAAAAAACTTTGGTGTTCAAATTCTTCACCATCATGGAAGTCTCAGTATGACTCTATGCCTTTGTGTTTTCTCTAAAAGTTATTCTTTGAAGAAGCTAGTAAACAAGTTATTCTGCCTTTGAAAGTGGGACATTTTTTTAAAAAGTCAGCCTGAAATTTTATATCATCCATGAAAGTGAAAATGTTAGTTGCTCAGTTGTGTCCGACTCTGTGACCCCATGGATTGTAGCCTGCCAGTCTCCTCTGTCCATGGAATTCTCCAGGCAAGAATACTGGAGTGGGCAGCCACTCTCTTCTCCAGGGGATCTTCCTGACCCAGGGATCGAACCTGGGTCTCCCATATTGCAGTCAGATTCTTTACAGTCTGAGCCACCAGGGAAGCCCATGTCAGCCATAGCAAAGGGGAATTAAGATACCAAATTCATTCACATTCTTGCATTCATTTTAAACCTTGATTTAGATTAAAATATGTTTTCATTTTCTGCCATTTAAAATATATCCTTGATATATAGTGTCAGCTTTTGTGGATATGCAGGGCTTATAGGTGGAGAGAATAGTCTTTGCAGTCTGACTGCCTGCCCTGACTCTACCACTTAACTAGCAGTGTAACCTTGAGAAATTCTCAGCCTCCTTGGGCTGATTCCTCATTGGTCATACCATATTTCATAAGATTCCTGTGAACATTAAAAGATTGAAAGAATTAGAACAATATTTGGCACAAGGTGTGTGCATAACAAATTTTATTTATGATTATAATGATGCATTTGTTAGTTCTTAAAATTCACAATCAAGTGCTGTATTCCTATTGTGGAAAAGAAAAAATACACAAAATGAGTAAAAGTGACATATATTTTCCTAGAGCCTACCACTCTGAGGCAATTTATGTTACCACTTTCAGCTGTTTTATTCCAGTTTCTAACAAACTCTTCCACTTATAATCAGTGTTGTTGTTGTTGTTCAGTTGCTCAGTTGTGTCTGACTCTTTGCGACCTCGTGCACTGCAGCACGCCAGGCTTCCCTGTCCATCACTATGTCCCGCAGCTTGCTCAAACTCACGTCCATTGAGTTGGTAATGCCATCCAACCGTCTCATCCTCTGTCGTCCCCTTCTTCTCCTGCCTTCACTCTTTCCCAGCAGCAGGGTCTTTTCCAGTGAGTCAGCTCTTCTCATCAGGTGGCCACAGTATTACAGCTTTTTGGTTATTATCAGTGTAACCTTGAGCAAATCACTTAACTTCTCTAAACTGTGGTTACCATGTCAGTAAAATGAAGATGATTATATCACTTACTTCAAAGGACTGTTGTGATGATTAACTGAGATATTGCATATGATTACATGCTTAGCTGGATACTTGGCCTGTGTTTATGTTGAAACACATGAATTGCTAATATTCACCATATTTAGCCCATGGAAAAGACAATTTCATTCAGTTCAGCCTCATGTGAAGAGTTCAGTATAGAGCTTTTATGATAAGGCTTTGCAGGGTTATGATGATACACAAACGGGGAGGCCACAATCCTGTAGGCAAGAGAAAATATTCCCTTAAAATCAAAATAACAAGCAGACATTTCTAATGTAAAACTAGTGTGTGCCCTAACATTGGCACATGTTTAGTGGCAGATGATGGCAGTGGATGTAGACCACACTGTCTGAAAAGATTCAGGGCAGCAAAATGGCAAAGGTGACATCTGAGCCAGACTAAGACATGCCTAGGGTCTAGACCTACCAAAATGCAAGGAAAGGGCATTTTAGGTAGAGAAAACATTTGGAGCAAAGAAAGCAGTAGCTGCATACACAGTGTGTCAATGGTTTGGTCAGAACATAAGGTGTGTGAAGATTGGAGGTCCTCCCTGCTCTTGGCTGGCACCTGGTACACACTGGAGCTGTACACCGATTGTCAGGTCACCCACCAGGTCTGGACTGCGTCCCTTCTGAGGTCGTGGCATGGCAGCCTGTCCTTCCAGCATGCTAATACTTCTGTCTGTTCCTCTATATCTGCCTTGTAACCCCTCCAAAATGAAAGCTCTGGCAGGTCCAAGGAGTGTATAACTTATTGATTGAAAGTGGGTTGAGAGATGTATAAACCTGCTTATGAATCCTGGTTTGCCATTTAGAACTTGACTGACTTTGGATGAGTTGCTTCATTCAGCTCTCAGCATCGTCATCTGTATAATGGGAATAACAAAGCCTAATTTCTAAGATTGGTATGAAAATTAAATGGCTTAGCATAAGTAGAGTTTTTAGCATAGGGCCTGGAATATAATGGAAATAATAAACATTCATTAAAATTTTTAGGTAGTCACAGTCATACCCCTAGAATTCCCCACAGCTATATGCTATCAAGCACATAATAAGTGTGCCAGATATTTCCAGATGATTAAAATAATGCCTATGGAAATGAAGAAGATGTGGGTGAAGAAAACATGCCCAGAGACCTAGGATGGCCTCTTCAACTTGGGATATAAAGTGGCAAAATAATATTCAAAATGTTCAAATAGTGTAGTAATATATTTGATAAATCAAATATTATATATAGCATACTCTATTTATTGTCTAAGGAAGTTAATGACACATCATGTAAATTTCTTACCTAATCACATTATTTGTAGTACATTTCGTTTGTGAAATTATTCCAATGGTTTCCAAATAGTATATTGACTAGTGTGCTGGTTTTGATCTTCCATTTGATACTTTTGTCAATAGCTAAATGGTAGCCCTCTTGGCTTTATGACTTGACATGGTGAACTACATCAAGTATCCAACCGCTTTCTATTAACTGATAGCCATTAAGTAATTGGGGATGAAGAATTTTGTAGTGATGAAAGCCAGTAGAAGTAACCTAATTTAGAAGAGAGCATAAGAATTTGGGCAGATTCCATCTATGGCCTGAGTCTGGGAAATGAGAAGTCCAGTGGTAGCTTTTGGAATAGGAGCAAAGGAAGTGATGGGTGAGAAAAGGTGATTATCAGAATTCATTTTGGGGCACACCAATTTGTTTGTCTAGTAGGAAGCTCAAAATTTAGTCCTGGAGCTCAGAAAGAAACTGAAGATGTGAGATGGGCTTTAATTTCATTTTAAGAGAAGGGACTCTTGAGCCAATGCTTTTCTAAATTTAGTGAACTTTGGAATAACCTGGAAATGATGTTACAAGGCAGATTTCTGGGTCTTATCTCTCCAGATTCAGATAAATAGGGTATGTTTGGAGGGGAACCGAAGAATATGCAGTTTGAAAAATTAGCTTAAATTACTCCACTGTGACTTTGAGCAAGTAGTTTATTCTGAGTTTCAGTTTTTGCCCATATTAAATGGGAAAAATATCTAACTTTGATATTTGGTATTCTCTCCTCATTTTGGTAGAAATAAGGAGAGAAAGCGCAAGGAAAGCAGCTTGTCATGCAGGTGGGGCTCATAAGTAGGTTGTCAATTGGGAATTGTGGTGTGGGGTGGGGTGCAGAGACATGGGGAGGCATGTAAACTGAGGAAGTAAAGAGTTTCTAGGAGAAAGTATGGTCATCACTGTATCTTGTGTGATATTGCAAGTTGATCAAAAAAGGAGAAAATGAGAAAAGGCTGCTGAATTTAACGAGTGGAAGTCATAGCTGAGAGAATTGTACGTGTGGACAGGAGACCAGGAAGTGAGCAGACTGGGAGGAGGGCAATGAGGATCCTTTGGGCTTCCCAGGTGGCTTGGTGGTAAAGAATCCACCTGACAAGCAGGAGACATGGGTTTGATCCCTGGGTTGGGAGGATCCCCTTGAGAAGGAAATGGCAAACCCACTCCAGAATTCTTGCCTGGAGAATCCCCATGGACAGAAGAGCCTGGAGGGTATAGTCCATGGGGTCACAAAGAGTAAGACATGAATTAGAGACTAAACAGCAACTGAATGTCCTTTACTTGTTCAAGTACATAAGAATATTTAATGACATGGAAAAACACTAGCTATGTTTTCTTAAGTAAGATATAGTATAAATCAGAATGACCCTATGTTTTTTCTAAAAACATTTGTATACACACATAAAGGGTAGATGGATATATTCTAAAATGCTGTATAGGTTATATCTAGGTAGTTGCATTAGGGTGATAATTTCATCCTTTTGCTTAACTATATTTGCTAACTTTTTGATAATTGACGTATTGGTTATAACAAAAATAAAATAGTAAACAGTGTTCTTTTTAACATTTAACACTTTTTTATTTATTTAATTTTGGCTGCACTGGGTCTTCCTTCCTGCGTGGGCTTTCTCTAGTTGTGGTAAGCAGAGGCTACTCTCTAGTTGGAATACACAGGCTTCTCATTGTGATGGTTTTTCTTGTTATGTATCAATGGGCTGTAGTATGCTCAGGCTTCAGAAATTGCGGTTTGCAGGTTTAGAGCATGGGCTCAGTAATTGTGGCACATGGGCTTAGCTGCCCCATGGCGTAAACATTGGACTCGCATGATATAGATGACCAAGAAAGACTAGCATCTCTGATGGTAACGGGACTAAAATAAAGGGCTTTATTTTTTATTTTTAAAAATCATAGAACATTTTTGTTTGCTTGTTATACAAGGTAGAGGCAGAGTGAGGTGCGGATAAAATCCAGGAAGAATCAATTTGGGATTGTGTCAGATTAAGGAGTGAGCCCTTGGAATGGAGAAGGTGTCCGTTCATGAAAGAATGGGGAGAAAATTGACGAAAATAATAATGACAACTTGTGGAATAAAAGTATTACTTACATGGGAATTTTGAGAATAAAAGTATTACTTACATGGGAATTTTGAAAATGTTAGTTGCTTTGAGATGCATTTATTAGAGAAAAAAAGCTATGGATTTGATCCCTAATGGGCCAGTTAACTTCTTCCCACTTCTATAGGCTAAATAGTTTTAATGTTAGCCTTCTATTTTGTAAAAAGATGCCTAGAGTAGCAAGGAGGGATGACATGCAAGAGAATTCATGGATCTCCGAAAATGAATTGGCGTCATGTAAGGAAATGCTCATGGGTATGCATTTGCCAAGTCTGACACAGCACCTAACCTTACCTGAAGATCTGTTTGAGAATATAAAACCCTAAATGAAGGCTTATGTTCTGGGGATTTCTCTCCTTGAAAAGGGCTGTCATCATAGGTTTGCTTAGGAACATCCGAGAAACACATTTTCAAGAAAATCGATGCTTATCAGGACACTTACATGCATTGCTCATTAATTTCTAAGTCTGGTAATTTAGGACACATCTCCAAAGTAATGAGTCTTAGTTTCCCGGACATCAGGTTGTCTCACCCTCTCTGCACAGTGAACTCCTCAAGAGAATGGTGAAGCACAGTCCCCTGAGTTGTTTGGGTAGCTTCTGTGGTCAGACATCTGTTGATTCCTAAAGATTTTACTAAATAGGATTTGATACAGTTTCCCTGCCTAGATTGCTGCAGTTTTGAATGCTGCCTACTGGGTTACTATCTTCTTTTTCTTCTGAGGTATTTCATGGTATTTAACAGAATCTACAGGATTGCAGTATGTTCATTTAATTATGAAAGAATAAATTGCATCTTAGTTCACATTCTGGTACTAAGACAGCAATCCATTGCACTTAAAAATATATATGTGTGTGTCAGAAAGAATCTAGTTTGAGACCCACCTCTGCAAATTATTACCTCTGAGACTCAAAGGCTGAGTTTCTTATCTGTTGTATGATAGTAAGGTTTGAGTGGGTACTAAATGGATAATGCATGTTTATCAATCAGTACAGTATCTAGCATATATATATATGGCTTTCCCGGTGGCTCAGTTGGTAAAGAACCTGCCTGCAATGTAGGAAACCCGGGTTCGATCCCTGAGTTGGGAAGATTCCCTGGAGAAGGGACATGGATAATGCGTGTTTATCAATCAGTATAATACCTAGCATATAATAATATGTTTAATAAATGTTGTCTACTACTATGGCACCCCACTCCAGTACTCTTGCCTGGAGAATCCCAGGGACAGGGGAGCCTGGTGGGCTGCCATCTATGGGGTTGCACAGAGTCGGAAACGACTGAAGTGACTTAGCAGCAACTACTGTTACTCTTAGTCTGCATATCCAGAGAATATCTCTAAAAAACGAAACAAGATTGTCCCAAGGGAAAATACTAATTTATTATTAGACCAGAGTATAAGGTTTAGATGTGATGGAACTGAAGACTTAGCAGTTCCTTTTCAGTGGTGAAAGATTCTGGATAAGAGCTTGACTAGGAAGGGGCTCTCAAGACAGTTCTGGGATCAGCAGATGTCATCATAGGCTATCACAGGATATTTCCATCCATCTCATAGGTCAAATGCAGGTGAGAAGCTCCTGCTCACAGGACAAAGAAATATGGAGTGAAAAATTTAAAAATCAGGAAAGAAAACTTGCCTATATTCAGTGATAGATTCTCTATGAAAAAATATATAAATATGCCTGTGCAAGCCTTTTAGAGAGTTAAGACAATGTGGATTAAGGCTTCACACATGGTTTTGAAATTAAATAGATCTAGGTTTGAATCCCAGCTAAATCATATTACTAGCTCTGAGCATGATACTATGTAAACCATACCTCCCTGCTTTTGATGGAATTAATTTGGATGCTGAAAGCAAATCAGCAGAGAGCATGGCATGAGGTAAGTAATCAATATGTTCATCATATTTTTCTATATATGGAAAATATGACATTGGTGTGTATCCAGGCAGACAAAATCTTTCTATCCCAAGGAAGTTCTCATGTGTATCCAGGTAAAACTGAGAATTTGTTTTCTAATCCTCCATTACTCTATTGATCTAGAAATTTGAATAATCCAGAGCTTTTTTTAAAACTAGAAACCCTCCTAAATAATTAACATTTTAATTGCCCAAGTAGCCACCAGCCAGAACCACAGACTAAAGAAGTATAGGTGAAAGGCTGTAGAGACCATGCTTGGTGGGACCAGTACTGTTCTAAGCACCTGGCAAATAATGTTACCTGCAAACCTCAGGTTAATGCTTTGAGGTACACAAATATCATCTGTATTTTATAAACAAATGGTATGAGATTCAGAGAGAAGAAATATCTTGTCCAGAGTTGTGCAGCTTGTGAGAGCAGGCAGCGTTTGAACTGGGGTCTTTAAAGCCACTTGTTATCCAGTGTCAACTGTGTAGCATATACAGATACAATATATTATGATTATATGATGATGTCCTAGTGAACTCTGTGAGTCTTAATTTGACTAAATTGATCCCAGATGTTAAATGCTAAATTTAACATGTTCTGGGTTTTTTTCCCCCTGCTACTTAAATACAATCATTAACACAGGTAGGAAGTAAAATGTTGCAACATTCATATTCCTTTTTCCCTCTCTCATTGTGTAAGAGAAGAATTTTGTCATTAATGTGACAAACGTTTTATTTCTCAGGAATAAAACACATGTAGATTCACATGCCTCCAGGGCAGTCTCATACAGATGTGGAGTTCAGCACGCAGCAGGCGCACAAATGGCAGTTTCCTACCCAACTGTATTTCTAGCAGCTTCACTATCCTTATCGCCTAAAGTGGTTTCTCCAGCCCCCATCAGCCTAGGGGTGAAACGCAGGTTTCTTTGACTATCTGCCCATTCATTATTGCATGTCCTCTATCACATTTCCTCAGTTATTCCCAGGAGATTTGCTCGCAGTCTTCATAGGTACCAGCTTGTATGTTCTAACTTCCCAAAGTGATGGCACCTGTGGTTATCTCTGATGGCCTGTGATGTCTCTGAACCTGCTCCCACTCTTGGTGCCTCCAAGCAAACCTACAGAGTCTCAAGGGTACTGCTTACAAAAAAACACCGATGGTTTGTTATGTTCTCTAGAAATCCTGAAGCCTCAAAACTACTTCTGTATAGTATTTTTTGAGTGATAGGGAAAACCCAGTTCTCCACTTGAAGATTTTGTTCCATAAACTGTAGTGGATCTGAGTAGGGTTTTGGTGTCCAACTCCCTCCTCCCTGGGCCTAAGTTTTAGCCCTCTGTCAAGCAGCAGTGTGGCCATGGGCAATTACTTAATCTCCCCCTTTGGCTGGGTTTCTTATCTGTAAAGCGGAGCTAGCAATGGTACTTTAACTCATAGGGTTGTACCTGGTACAGAGTGAGGGTTCAGTAAATGTTGACCACTGTTATTATTATATGACTATTTAAATGAAACTGGTCAGGTACTCAGGATAGCACAGAGATTTTAATCCGCTCTTTCAGTATATGTGTCAAGCTCCTCTCCCTAGGACTCAGCTAGGACCTGGAGGATACTATGAGTAGTAAGCTCTTGGCTTTATTAAAAAATGTCCTGTTCTCTAATTCTTTAGCAATAACCTTTAATTGTTTTCATGTCCCTCCTTATTCCTTCCTTAGGATTCACTCTTGACTAGCTAGTTCCCCAGTCCCTTGAGCAAATCACTTCTATTGGGTCTGTTTTACCAGGCATCCAAATAGACCAAGATGTGTCTGTCTTTTTGAACTTCGGTTAGAGTTACTTTTGGCTCAAATTGCAAACAAGCATTCTCTCTCTCTGTGTATGTGTCTTTCTGTCTCCTACAAACAGGGATTTATATTTTTTGGCATCAGAAATTTTTCATTATATTTTGCTTGTAAAATTTACTCTGCTATACTTGACTGCTTAAATCTCTTTCAAAGATACTTTGTTAGTGGAGTTTCAATAGAACATCGTTTAAGATGATAGTCACTTACATGAATCCTCCCAGATAATCTTTCAATGATGTTAACTGGTTCTTCTTGAACCTTACCTGAAGCCAGAATTCAAAACTAATGGAAAGATATTCTTAGTTTATTAAACACTTATTTATATGACTTCTAGATAGTGATCACCTATGCTTCCTTTGTTCTTATTCAAGTACTACATAAGTGTCAGACAATCCATATAAGCTATTCTTGCATCAATGTAGAACATTTATTTTTTTCCGCTAGATGAGACCTGAATCACAAGGATTCTTTTCTAAAGGCAAAATTTAAACAATACCTCTAAGACAAAAACAGAACTATCCCTTTCACTGATAATTCATTTGAGTTTAGGCGTTAATCTGTTTCTCTTCTCTCTTTCCCATGTTCTTGATTTTTCTTAATATTGAAATACTGATCAGTGTTTGCTTTTTACATACTGGGAGATTTTAAATCTATGAGATCAGACTTCATTGTTCTTCTGTGAACTATATCTGTTTATACACTCGCTTCTGACCTAACACATCAGAGAAATTTTCTATCTTGGTTATAGTAAACTCCTTGCATGTTTAGAGAAAGCCAGACACTCCTGTGAAAGCATGGCTGTATTTTCTGTGATAGGTTATCTCAGACATGTGAAATCATCACATCTTCCTAGAAATTGAGAAACAATAATAATTATTATCATTGGCCAAGTGATTACTACATGGCGTCTACTGGACCAAGTTTACAGTAACCTCAGATAAATTAATAAGGTAGATAGTATTATTATTCTTGTTTTATACACAAGGAAACTGAGGCTCAGGGAAGTTAAATATGGCATTATTCCTTCAAGTCCAGATGTTAAAAGATTTTTAATTCTGATAAGGCTGTGAGGCCTGAATCAACAAAAAGCTCACCATCAGCTTGTGAGGTGTACCATTTAGTTTCTTGTGTATGTGAACATAGTGGCCAGACCAAAATGCAATGAATGAGGTCATGTGCCGTGTGTGGTCAGCCTACCAGGTGTGGAAGCATTACTTCCCTAGCGCATCTCTGCTATTCTGATCATTGTTCACAACATCCAAGTGACTGGTGTAAGTGGAGTGAGGACCTCCTTCTAAGCAGGAAACTGGTAAAAATGCTTGAGGATGTGATGAAATAAAGCCTCAGACTGTCTTCATGCTAAATGAAAGAGTTGCATAGTGAGCCCATCAAGGTACTAGGCAGATTAGAACTGCTCATATCAAGCAAAAGACTTTGGGCTGGCAGCAAGACTAAGAGAGTGGAAATGTTACAAATGAAGAAAGGGTTTGTGCCTAGCAGTCCCATCTTGAATTGGTAGCTTCACTAATAACTGACTGAAGGCCAGTCAATTCCGTGCTCAATAAGTGAGTGCCCTCAGTTGATCCGGCGTTAGCCTTTTTGTCCACATCTCTATATACTGGATGTTATTTTCTCATCAAGTATGCTTTCTTTGAAAATAAAAAAAACAGCACCCAATACAAAAGCTGGAAGGAGGGGATTCCTTCACTGCCCTCTCAGGCTCTTAATTCTGTCTGTCTGAAGTGACTTATTTATACTGCAAGAAGTTATGATGTGTTTAGCACATCTCAAAGTTGTTTTCATTTATTTTTTCTTTCTAATTTATATTTTTATTGAAGGATAATTGATTTACAGAATTTTGTTGTTTTCTGCCAAACCTCAGCATGAATCCCCACCATAGGTATACATATAAACCCTTCCCTTTTGAACCTCCCTCCCCTCTCCTGCCCCATCCCACCTCTCTGGATTGATACAGAGCCCCTGTTTGAGTGTCCTGAGCCATACAGCAAATTCCCGTTGGCTATCTATTTTACATATGGTAATGTAAGTTTCCATGTTACTCTTTCCATACATCTCACCCTCTCCTCCCCTCTGCCCATGTCCATAAGTGTTCTCTATGTCTGTTTCTCCATTTCTGCCCTGTAAATAAATTCTTCAGTACCGTTTTTCGAGATTCCATATATGTGTGTTAGAATATGATATTTATCTTTCTCTTTCTGACTCACTTCACTCTGTATACTAGGTTCTAGTTTCATCCACCTCATCAGAACTGACTCAAATGTGTTTCTTTTTATGGCTGAGTAATATTCCATTGTATATATGTACCACAACTTCTTTATCCATTCACCTGTCGATGGGCATCTAGGTTGCTTCCATGTTCTAGCTATTGTAAATAGTGCTGCAGTGAGCAATGGGATACAGGTGTCTTTTTCAACTTTGGTTTCCTCAGGGTGTATGCCTAAGTGTGGGATTGCTGGATCATATGGTGGTTTTATTCCTAGTTTTTTAAGGGATCTCCATACCGTCTTCCATAGTGGCTGTATCAATTTACATTCCCACCAACAGTTTAAGAGTGTTCCCTTTTCTCCACACCCTCTGCAGCATTTATTGTTTGTAAACTTTTTGATGATGGCTGTTCTGACCAGTGTGAGGTGATATTGTGGTTTTGATTTGCATTTCTCTAATAATGAGTGATGTTGAGCATCTTTTTGTGTTTGTTAGCTATCTGTATGTCTTCTTTGGAGAAACGTCTGTTTAGGTCTTTTTCCAACTTTTTGATTGGGTTGTTACTACAAAGCTACAGTCATCAAGACAGTATGGTACTGGCACAAAAACAGAAATATGGAACAAGACCAATGGAACAAGATAGAAAGCCCAGAAATAAACCCATGCACTTATAGGTACCTTATTTTTGTCAGAGGAGGCAAGAATATACAATGGAACAAAGACAGCCTCTTCAGTGAATGGTGCTGGAAAGACTGGACAGCTACATGTGAAAGAATGAAATTAGAACACTTCCTAGCCCCATATACAAAGATAAATTCAAAATGGATTAAAGATCTAAATGTAAGACCAGAAACTATAAAACTCTTAGAGGAGAGCATAGGCAGAACACTTGATGACATAAATCAAAGCAAGATCCTCTATGACCCACCTCCTAGAGTAACAGAAATGAAAACAAAAGTAAACAAGTGAGACCCGATTAAACGTAAAAGCTTTTGCACAGCAAAGGAAACTGTAAGCAAGGTGAAAAGACAGCCCTCAGAATGGGAGAAAATAATAGCAAATGAAACAACTGACAAAGGATTAATTTCCAAAATATACAAGCAGCTCCATACAACTCAGTGCCAGAAAATCAAACTTGTTTTCATTTATTTTTAAATGAAACTTCTGAAACATATCCTGCTCTGACAGAAAAAACAACTGGGGAAGAGACGTAGAGTTAGTAGTATGTTTGTCTGCTCTATAGGGACTGGGGAAGCTGATCCCTGTAGTATCTTATTTTCCCTTCCCACCTTACCAAAGTTTGCTATGCCATGACAGTTTGCAGAAACTTTTCGAGATTTTTTGTTGTTGTTGTTTTCCTTAAAAATATTCTTTTTAGAGTCCCAAGTGATTCTTTCACATAAGTCATAGTGTCGTGTATTTCCACATTTACTGTGAATTATATTGGAAATGATGATGATCCTCTGAGAAGGGGCTGGGGAAAAATGTGGTGGTTTCTCTCCTAAAGGAAAGAAATGCGTTATCCCTCAGAGTGGCCCAGCTCTATAGACCCATGGGAATATGTTAATAACCCTGAAAGGTGAATTTGTTTCTGAAGAAATACTGTTCTGTTGTCTCTGGGAATTTGGTTTGTTTGTACAGATGGCAAAGATTGGTCCTAGATTTCTTCACTAAGGCAAAATGTGGAATACAAATTGAGCAAACTGAGAATGAAATATATTTGATAATATGAGTACTAATCACAAAATGTGTGGTTTCTTCTTATTTTTGCTGGATTTTAATACCTGTTTATTGTACTAATTTTACAAGCACTTGTAAAACAGTTATGAAAGGTTAAATTCTTAAGAAATAATGACATCACAACACATTTTTACTGCTGGACATCCCTAGGCCTAACAGTAACATAAGGTGCCAGTATTATTGTGGGAAAGAAAGATAATTGCAGTGCCCTTTACTTCAGGTTCCAGTCAGCCCACTGATGGACTGCCTACATCAGACAGATTCCTAGAAAGTCTGCAGTCCTTGTAGGATTTGTTCCACGTGAAAGACCAGGGACAGCTCTAGGAGAATAAGTAGGCTGAAGAGTGGGTATAGGCCATCTGGAAGTTGTACATGTTTAGGATTCTGGAAAGATTGAGTAGCATTTGAATGCTGACTCCATATATCTTAGCTAATCAAATACTCTAAAATTCTGTTTCCCCAGTTTTTTTTTTTTCTTTCTTTCTTTTTGATTTTCCCTACTTTTTTTTTTTTTTTTCAATTTTAGGTATGTTTCCTTGTATTTAAAAGGGGAATATTAATAATAATAGTCCTCATGTATTTCCATAATCTTCAAATCATGCACTATATAGGAATGTGGTTTTTTAACTATATTAGGAAAGTGAGTTATCCCAAAGCTTAGCATGTTAGTTTAATACAGTAGTTGGCAGTTGACTTTCTAGTTAGAAAGTTGTCTGGTAGACAGTACAACCCCATGGTACAATTGCTAATCAAGTCCAAAGATGAGTGGGTTTGTTTAGCTTTCCTTGTGTCACATGGAATGGATAACTGGGATGAATAACTGTAAATGGGTTATCCACGTTATCCATTTCGACTTCAAAAGAGGTAATGGACACAAGACGTATTGTGGTAGAGTGGGCACAAGCTTGGACTTTGGGGTCAGATAAAGATGAGTTTGAAGCCAGGTTCTCATAATTATTGAATGTATTACAAAGTACTTGACTCTCAGGCCTTAGTTGCCTTACCTATCGAACAAAGGTAAATATCTCCATCTTCCAGATTCATTAAAGAGATATTGAAGTAAACCATCTGTACAATAAAAGATGAATACAGTGAGCATATGGCCATTGCAATGAACATGAAAGTTCGTTCTAGTATTAGTAAGCTCAGATGCTGGTGTAAACAGCCAGAGACGCCCACCACTATGCCCCCTGGTAGCCTCTCAGTCCTGGATATGGCCTTCCAGGATGTCTTTAGGTCCAAAAAATAAGTGAACAATCTTTGGAGTTAAGCAGTTTACCTTCAACTCCTGACTGTCATTTACCACTAGTAAATAATGGTTAATTCAGATAAGTGATTTATGTTGAGTATATTTTTGTCTGTCTTTCCAACAGACTCTATACTTTTTTCTAGGATTATTATATCTTAGGGCTAATTCATCTCACATGGCTAATCATTAGCTCCTTGTGATATATGTTATTATACATTATGAAATTAATTACCATTCTGAGAACTTCATCTATTATTAAATTACAGTACCTTACACAGAAGACAGACAAATAACCTTGGTTGGTGCTTGTCAAGTTCAGGCCTGTAAGGTGTGCAGATTCAAGGAGGGCAACTCCTAGTATCTGTTAGTTGGCCCCCAATGACATGTGTTCCTTTTTCACTGTCTTGGACATTGTGAAGCCATAGAAGGCTTACTGTTGCCGAGGACTATGACATGAAATTAATATGTTGCTGTAATGGACGAAACACGTGTAGTCCATAGATTGACCCCTTCCTTAGGAATTCTCAAATGAAGTAAGTCTAGAGACTTACCAGGCATATCCTGTATATCTATACTATGATGGTTTTCCTGTAGAAGGAAAGAAGAGTACAGGCCTCTTGATTCAGAAACTCCGGCTATCATCCTGGTATTGTGTGAACATTCAACAGACAAAATTCCAGGATTAGTCTCATCTGGTGTTTATTGCTGTTGAGTCAAGGTGAATTGAATAAAGGGCTACCATATGTAACCTTCTTCGTTTCCTAGCCACTGAAACATTTCGAGGTCAGATCCTTTTTTACCGTAATAATATCTTTTCAAGTGAAGGAAAGTACAGATTGAGAAAAAGCAACATATAAAAGATATTTACTGCAGAATAGAGTTCTTTATCGGTGGAAAAAAATCAACAAAACATTGGTTGTACCCCATGGTTAGAGAAACTCTCAAATGACTCTGCTTAAACTGGTTTTTCTCTGCATATCCTTCCCTACTTCCATGGAAACCAGAAGCTCTGGATCTCATGCCTTCTCTGGTTTCTCCCTTTTCTTTTAATAAATATTCTTGTGTTCTCTCACCCACTAATTATCTTCACCATGTGCCTATATTGCTAACAGCTTAAAGAGAGCAGTTCCTTTGAAAATACAATCTTTTTAAATGCATCATCATTTTGAAGTGGTCTCATAAATTTTGTTGCTGATTTGGGATCTTAAACGGTATATTTATTTGTATTAAATTCTGCCTGCTGTTCATCTTGAAGATATTATATTTGTATAGTTAACAGAAGTGATGAGCCAAATTTAATTTTCTTTCTACTCTGGAATGCTTTGCATCTTGTAATCACCATTGATTGCCTACTTACTAGTCAGAATCAATAAAAGGAGTAGATGTAAAATTGCCCAATCTCATGTTTTATAATATAATAGTCTAGTCAAAATGGAGGGTACTAATAGCATTCAGCTGCATAGACATTATCTGATAATGACAGTGCGTATAGCTCAGACTACAGAGGAGCAAATTAAAGTTGGAAGCTCAAATATTGAACTTTATTTTGTTTAGAAGGAAGTTTATGCACAAATCTCATCAGAATATATGTTTTACTCTTTTGCAGATAATAATATAATTTTTATTAACTTTTAATCATTTTGATTGCATTTATTTTTCAGAGATCGGTAACACTATTTTACCTTTGTGTTAAGATTTATCTAGTATAATTGATACATTTGCCTAAAGGCCATAAATATGAGATTATGAAAAGGCTAAAGCACATAGATCTGTTCTGATAATAACAGCTTTCAATTGCAGGTTTGTATAAATCAGTAACACCCTTGAGATAAAACATGAGAACTATTACTAGGCAGTCAGAGAGTTAGTCGTCTACTTTTAAGCATTTGCACTTCTCTGTTGATTGATCATTATGGGCCTCAGAAAATAATTTCATTGAATTATAATAATTTCATTAAATATTTCTAAATGATTGTTGTTTTATACAGAATCTGTTAAAATCAGGCCTCCCACTGGGGCTAGCCTTTGGATCCTTCAGTGGATATTCAGAATTTTAGGTCCTTAAGCATCCTTGATTATGGTTTTACAAAAGAGAAACAATGTGTACAGTTTCAGAGTCCATCTAAAAAAGAGCTGTACTGAGAAAATCAATCTTAACAATTGATAAATTACGTCCCCTATTGGAAAAGAAACATGTTCATGGCATTTTGAAAGACATTCAGCATGGTAGTCAAGTTCTTTTAGTGAGTTTCCTGACAATTATGTTCTTTTACTATTCCCTACACCTAGAAGTAAGAAATCCTCCCCAGAGAGCTTTCAAATACAGTGATTAGGGAGTGTACATGGAATAGAAACCTTGTTTGTAGATTTTGATTATGGATTAATTACTTGTGTCTTTTGCCTGTTTAGGGTTGTTAATGGATATGAATATTTGGTTTTTGACCTTTTTTTTTTCCCCATTCTTTTGTTCCGGTTTGTATTAAGTTCTCCTCACTGGAAGCCATGTAACAGAATCACTTTTCCATCTCACGTTCCTGTCCTCACTGTCTGTTCTATAGTAGTATAAGACTTTTGTTTTGGAGCAAGAGGTGTATTAGATCAAAGGGCAAAGGACTACCTGCACTAACTTTGCTTGTGTTGTTCTGTAATTCTGTACTCTGGAGATAGGCTTTTTGATAAATGATTTTTATTTTATATAGGATGAAAATTTGTAAGAATTTTTAAGAATAACATAAATTTGTAAGAATAACATAAACTTCCTAACAATGAAGTTATGGTCTAGAGATACTAAGAGATGCTCAAGAAAGCTTTTTCATTTTTTTAGACATATATGGTTAATGAAAATCCTATGTAATATTTACAGAAGTCTTACTCTTTTCTGAGCACTGTTCTTAATGTTGTATGTGTTGCCTCTTTTAATCTGCACAGCTATTCTATGAAGTAAGCACTATTTCACCTTATTGTACAGCCAAGAAAACTGGTGCACAGAGAGGTTAGGTGATATTGAAAAATGACAGAGGCAGTATTTGAATTTCTCCTTAACTCCATCTCAACAACTCATTCTGATTCCCAGGAAAGCCCAAGATCAATTGGTCCCCATGGACAAAACATTAATAGTAATTACCCCCTTCCATTGGATAAAAGCTAATGATTAAAATGAGGAGACTCGTACTAAACCTACAGCTTCCAAATTTGTCAGCACTGGAACTGCTTATGCAGTACCCAGCCTCAGGTGTGAGACAGGGAGGCAGGATGCAGAGAGGTGGGTCAGGGCCTCAAGCAGAGCATCAGGGATAAGCACAAATAAAAGTTGCCCTTGGGAAATAACAGCTAAGTTTTATTGAGCACTCCGTGTGCTAGACCCAGTATAATGCAATGCCTTATTTAAAGTTAGCATCTTATAATTATTCCAATTTTATCAATGCAGCAACTGAGGTTTAAAATGGTTAGGCAGTTTTCCCAGGGTTACATAGCTACTGAATGACAGTAGCAGAACTCAGACTCAGTTTGTCTGAATCCAGAGGTCATTGCTCTAGGACTTCCAGTTTAGCATCACATGTAAAGAGTTTCAAAGTTATCATTCCTGTCCTTACAAGAAAAACCTGGACAAACTGGAAATCAGTGAGTTCTCTTGGACCCGTAAGAGATGAGGTTTCCAGGCAAATCAGTTCAGTTCAGTTCAATTCAGTTGCTCAGTTGTGTCCGACTCTTTGCAACCCCATGAATCGCAGCACGCCAGGCCTCCCTGTCCATCACCATCTCCCGGAGTTCACTCGGACTCACGTCCATCAAGTCCATGATGCCATCCAGCCATCTCATCCTGGGGCGTCCCCTTCTCCTCAGGCCCCCAATCCCTCCCAGCATCAGAGTCTTTTCCAATGAGTCAACTCTTCGCATGAGGTGGCCAAAGTACTGGAGCTTCAGCTTTAGCATCATTCCTTCCAAAGAAATGCCAGGGTTGATCTCCTTCAGGATGGACTGGATCTCCTTGCAGTCCAAGGGACTCTCAAGAGTCTTCTCCAACACCACAATTGAAACGCATCAATTCTTCAGCGCTCAGCCTTCTTCACAGTCCAACTCTCACATTCATACATGACCACAGGAAAAACCATAGCCTTGACTAGATGGACCTTAGTCGGCAAAGTAATGTCTCTGCTTTTGAATATACTATCTAGGTTGGTCATAACTTTTCTTCCAAGGAGTAAGCGTCTTTTAATTTCATGGCTGCAGTCACCATCTGCAGTGATTTTGGAGCCCCCCAAAATAAAGTCTGACACTGTTTCTACTGTTTCCCCATTTTTCCCCATGAAGTGATGGGACCAGATGCCATGATCTTCGTTTTCTGAATGTTGAGATTTAAGCCAACTTTTTCACTCTCCTTTTTCACTTTCATCAAGAGGCTTTTTAGCTCCTCTTCACTCTCTGCCATTAGGGTGGTGTCATCTGCATGTCTGAGGTTATTGATATTTCTCCCGGCAATCTTGATTCCAGCTTGTGCTTCTTCCAGGCCAGCATTTCTCATGATGTACTCTGCATATAAGTACAAATCACCACCAGGCAAATCACCACCTCCAAATCTAGAAAGACAGGCTCATTCAGAGAGAAGCATTAAGATCTGCATACCTGCAGCAGAAGCCACTGGAGTCATAGGAACACTTCGGTGATAATTTTGATGAATTACTGGATGCTGAGTAGGGGAGCAGTATGGATGTGAGAAATCCTGCGGGACCTCACCCTCAGAAAGTCCTTAACACATTCATGGGATTTACCTCCAGAAAGTCCACTGGTTTCTTATGATGAACATTTTATCACTACTCTGACAAAGAGTGATTATTGTGAAATAAGCCCAGAGTTTTCTCCATAACAAAAGTTTACTCTCCAGGGAAGACTTTTTCAGGGCTTTATTTATGGCCCAGCTAAGGAAAGAGCATTCTTCCCATTCTAGATCTCTGTAGCCTTCCAGTCATCTCTGAGGTTGTCCACAGAGGTCATGTCTTCAATGAAAATGTATTGGAAACACCACAACCAGGGAATAATATAGGGGAAAGAGAAGCAAATAAAGTATGTCACAGGCTTACCTGGTGGCTCAGATGTAAAGAATCTATCTGCACGGTGGGAGACCTGGGTTCTATCCTTGGGCTGGGAAGATCCCCTGGAGGAGAGCATGGCAACCACTCCAGTTTTCTTACCTGGAGAATCCCCATGGACAGAGGAGCCTGGTGGGCTACCGTCCATGGGGTTGCAAAGAGTCAGACACAACCGAGAGACTAGGCACACAACACAAAGTCACTGGAGTGACTTTGAATATACCACAGCACAAGTGGAAAGGGCCTACCGAAACACTGAGATGTAACTGGACAGTTATAGAATACTCCTCCTCCTCCGCATCTTGTCACCACTCCCACAGGGCTGCAGGATAATAACTGGATTGCAAGTGAAAACTGCAAGATTCAGACACATACATACCCACCTATAGAAAACATTAAACACAGCACAACTTTTAGCCAGATAGCCAGATTAACATAAATCCTCAAACTAAATATGAAGTTACATCAGTTCCTGTTCCTGATATAATATATCCAGCTTTCAGCAAAAAAGGTACAAGACATGCCAAAAAGCAAGAATAAACATTCTGAAGAGATAAAGCATTTATCAGAAACAGACTCAGATATAACACAGATGCTGGGAATTATCAGACAAGGAATTTAAAATAAACATGGAATATGATTGATGGAATGGAATGGATTAATGGAAACGTAGACAACGTGCAGAAACAGATGATAGAACAGTCAGAACAATGCCCTCCTTCCAAGCCAAGGTATCCACATTGTGATCTTCAGAAACTATGAATACATTATCTTAAAAGGCAAAAAAAACTTTGAAGATGTCATTAAGGGTTTTGAGATAGATTATCTTGGATTGTCTAGGTGGACCCTATAATCACAAGGGTCCTAAAAAGTGGAAGAGAAAGGCAAGTGAGAAAGTCAGAATGGCACAACATGAGAAGGACTCAATGACAGTTGTTAACTTTGAAGACAGAGGAAGGAGGCAAGGGATGCAGACAGGTCCCGGAAGATGGAAAAGGCAAGAAAATGGATTATTCCCTAGAGCTTCCAGATAATAACGCAGTTCTTCCTACACCTTGATTTTGGCCCAATGGGACCTGTGTTGTACTTTTAACATACAGAACTGTATGACAGTATGTGTGTTTTGCTTTTGGCAGCTAAGTTTGATATAATTTGTTAAGGTATCCATTGAATACTGATGCAGATGGGTCATGTAAGCAGAGGGATGGAAGATTCCAAGAAAGGATCAAAGGAAAGGCTAAAAATCAAAAGCACTGTAACCAAAGTGAAGAATGCTTCTGATGAATTCATCAGTAGACTTGGCCCATATAAGGAAAGAATCAGTGAACTAGAAGATAGGTCCATAAAAGCTTCCCAAATTGAAATGCGAGGAAAAAAACTGACTCAATGAAAACAAAACAAAACACAGAAGAGAACATCCCAAGAACTGTGGGACCATTTCAAAAGATATTTGGGATAACAAAAAGGGTTGAAAGAAAAGAAAAAGATCAGAAGGAATATTTGAAGGAGTAATTGCTGACATGTTCCAAAATAGACACACAAAAGATTAAGGAATCTGAGAACACCAGGTAGGATAAATACCAAACACGGGTATGCATGCACACACACAGACACACACACACACACACATATATACACACACATATACACATATACACACACATACACGTATACACACACATATATACACACACATACACATATACACACATATACACACATACACATATACAAACACACATACACGTATACACACACATATATACACACATATATACACATACATGTATACACACATACACATATACACACACACACATACACATATACCTATGCATGTTATGTTCAAACTGCAGTTGGTCAGAGACAGACAATGACTTGAAAGAAGCCAGGGGGATAAATAATGTTACCTTTGGAGGAACAAGTATAAGAATTACAGTGGTCTTCTGGTCAGAAATCATGCAAGCCAGCAGAATATGGAGTGAAATATTCAGTGATGAAAGAAGAAACTGTCCACCAAACTAGAATTCTGTATACATCAAAATTATTCTTCAAAATGTAGGAGAAATAAGCACTTTCTCAGACAAACAAAAACTGAGAGAACTCATCATCAATCAATTTGTCCTATAAGAATTGCTAAAAGAAGTTCTTTAGGGACGAAGGAAGATGATATAGGTCAGAAATTTGGATCTACATAAAAAAAAGTTCATCAGAGAAGGAATAAATAAAGTTTTTTAGTTTCCTTATTCTTAATTAAACCAAAAGGCAGCTTTAAAGTAATCATAGTAACAATGAATGGTATAATATAGTATATTGATTATAGTAAATGAAGACAGCAGTGTTAGAAGGGGTGAAGCATACAGATGATGTTCTGGACCAGTAGGGGGCTTGAAGGACCTCTTCATACTGTAGTCAGAACAGAAAAGATTGCTGGAAACCCCTGAATGTGATTTAGGTCAAAGGATAGCTTATAATACTCACTATGTTCCAGGTGCTGTTTAATATTAGGGACAAAAATATGAATAAGTGTGGTCCATACATTTAAAAAGTATAGCTAAGCAGGAAACATAGACAAATAAATGAGTATAATCTAGATCATTCATTTGTTCAACACATATTTCTTGAGCACCTACTTTATACAAGGAAAAGTAATAAATGCCAAAATTGAGAAGTACAGAAGTGTTATGAAATCACATAGGGGGCTCATAGTCTTGTCTAGAGGTATGAGTCAAAGCTGCATGAGAGATATTAATAGGACTAAAAGGAGAAAACACATGTAAGAATTAAAAAAAAACTGATATACTTACAATGGAATCATAATGACATCAATAACACTGACTACAATTATCACTCAAAAATAAATAAATAAATAAATAAATAAATAAATAAATAAATAAAAGGAGAAATAGAACATTACAGGTAAGAACCTGAACAAGCAACGTGAATGGCAGACATGGGGCATTAGCAATTTCTGAATTAGTAAATTATATGAGTATTTCATACTTTGTCTCAAATCAGTTCCAAGCATTATGTAGCTTAGGGCCCAAGGACCAGATCAGACTATGAGATACACTAGATTAGAAATGAAAGAATGGGGCAGGAACTAACAACTCATTATGAGTTTAAATATCAAATTTGACATACTCATGTTGATACTACCTTTTTTCTGTTTGTTTTTAAATTAACACCTGAAATGGAATCAAATTAACATTTTTTTAACTTTTCATTTTATATTGGGATATAGCTGATTCAAATGAACATTCTTAATCCTGGAGTAGGAAGTCAGTTTCCTGAGGAACATTAACTCTTGGCCAGAGAGTGAGCCCTAAGGGGGAAGACACAGTGATTATAGATAACAGTTCATCAGTTGTGTAGATTGAAATCCAATCAAATGAGGGTCTACCAACTGTATTTAGTCCTGGTAGGCCAGAGACTGAAATTAGTGTGTCACCACTGGAGCCATGGTGTTTAGAGGGCCTGGAGAGAGAGAAAGAACCCACTACTGACATGCTGATCTGGTCGGCTTAGAGCTGGGATAGGATGGGGACAGACTAAGACCCATCAGTCTGGGACAGATGATGGAAAGATGAAAATTACATTTGATTTTGTGGAGGAAGAGCTCAATATGAGAGGAATCATCAAGGAAACGGAGATCAGCCTATGTAATACTCAGCTTTCTAGAACTGAACTGCCCAATAACATGGTCACTAGTTAAATTTAAGTTAATGAAAATTACAAAAAATTATATACGAGGTCCTCAATTGCACCAGTCTCATGCTGAGTGCTCTTATGTGCCTAGTGGCTGCCATATTGGATAACACAGAAATCAAACATTTCCACCAAAGCAGAAGGATCTTTTAGATGGTAGCATTTTAGGGCAGTGGCCCCCAAACTTTTTGGCACCAGGGATCAGTTCTGTGGAAGGCAGTTTTTCCATGGACTGGGTGAGGGGGGTGGTTTCAGG
Organism: Capra hircus; assembly: GCF_001704415.2. Classification (NCBI taxonomy): domain Eukaryota; kingdom Metazoa; phylum Chordata; class Mammalia; order Artiodactyla; family Bovidae; genus Capra; species Capra hircus. The sequence goes on from NC_030810.1 coordinate 84,438,174, forward strand.
ATAATTCAAGTGTGTTACATTTAAAGTGCTCTTTATTTCTATTATTATTATATCAGCTCCACCTCAGATCATCAGGCATTAGATCCTGGAGGTTGGGAACCCCTGTTCTAGAGTGTGTGAGAGGTTGTAATACATCAGAAATGCAGGTTAATATCTTCTAGAAACAACTATAAAGCAGCTTTAAAAAAATTTTTTTTTTTTAAAATTTTTCTAGTGGGGATAAGAAAGCTCTTGCAGTATAATTGTCCAGCTCTATCTGCAAACATTTGTATGGGTGTTTGTCTCTTGTAAGTAGAATGAAATATTCTCATTTTTACAAATTAGGAAATTTAGTGAAATCAAGTCACTTCACACTAGTAGTAAATGGAATAGTCAGGAGTTTAAGTCAGGTTGCTTAGCTCCAAAGCCTGTTCACTCGACCTTTGTACTCCAAGACACCCCAGAAGGCTAGATCCAGGACAGAGGTCACCGGTGGTCGCTGGCAGGGGCACCTTGGCTGTTCAGTGCCAGTGTCTGGACTTAGTAGGGAAAGTGTCCATTCTGCTTGGGCAGCAGTTGATAGATATTTTGTAATATTACTGTTGCCAGGAAACATGTATATTAATGTTCACCTTTTTAATCTTTGCTAAAAGTTACATGCATTTAATACTTTTCATCAATACCAAGACTATTGGTTTTCATGAGTCTAATTTGCTTTCCATTTTTAGTGAGAAAACTCTTTATGTACAATATAAACACACTGCTTTTCTTTTTCAATACTTGAAACAGATGGATGTTTGACCAATTAGAAGTATTAAAAAATAAATTCACTTCCATATACTGGAAGCAATTCCTCAATTTCTTAGTATGAAATAATGTAAATAAATTCCCTGGTGGTGCAGAGGTTAAAGCGTCTGCCTGCAATGTGGGAGACCTGGGTTCAATCCCTGGGTCAGGAAGATCCCCTGGAGAAGGAAATGGCAACCCACTCCAGTATTCTTGCCTGGAGAATCCCATGGATGGAGGAGCTTGGTGGGCTACAGTCCACAGGTCGCAAAGAGTCGGACACAACTGAGCGACTTCACTTTCACTTTAATGTGATAAATAAACCTTCATTTCTACTGTGTTTTTAGTTTCTTCTTTGGGGAGATGTTAGGTTCAAAATATCATCTTCAAATTCATTTTGGGTTTTTATTTTTTTTAAAGAGCTAATTACAATGCATTGTTTTTTTCCCCCCAGCTTTTTCTTATTTTGCTCTTATTTCAAGCATTTTTTGAAATAACTATTGAGACTTCTTCATTAAAGAATTTTTTTTAAAACAGTGAATAGAGCAACTCTTTGCTAAATCTTCTGGGGCTAGAGAATTTCAGTTGAAGTTTAAAATTTTTAGGCTGTGAAATAGACTTCAGCTCTCAAATGCTCAAATATTTTGGAAAGCCTTGGATCATTTGTGATTGACAGTTCAAAAATACAATGATCTGTTGTGTCTGGCCCATGTCATGCTGGAGAATACTAAATCAATAGTAATACCATCAGAACTAGAAATCAAATGCAAAATAGTTCCCTTGGCTTCCTGCATAATGACATTTGCTCTTTTGATAAATTACTAATGGATTCTTGGACTGGAGACCAGGAACAGCTAAGCCTGGATTATAAATGGAAAGGGTGAAATGGTGATGTTTATTGTACAGAAAAATTTGCCTTCAGTGAATGTTTTACACAAAGAATGTCCAAATATTATTGAATCTCACATTGTGATAGAATATTAGTAAAAAGGCAAGAAATTTGATGTCATGAATGTTTTAGGGCAAGAAAAGGAGCTGTGCTTAGTCACTCAGTTGTGTCCGACTCTTTGTGACCCCAGGGATGATAGCCTGCCAGGCTCCTTGGTCAGTGGGGATTCCCCAGCCAAGAATACTGGAGTGGGTTCCCATTCCCTACTCCAGGGGGTCTTCCCCACCCAGGGATCAAACCAGGGTCTCCCACATTGCAGAAAGATTCTTTACCGTCTGAGCCAATGGAAACGCAAGAAAAGGACAGGTGCTTCATATTACTGTTTTTAAAGCCTGAACTGAAATTAAAAAGAAATCTTTTGACCGCCTTCTCCATAGTGCCCATAGATGTATGTACATATTGCAAATATGGTGGAAGAAAAAGTACTGTTAAGAATATCCAAATACTACCTAACTCAAAAGCTTTAGAAACTTATTACAAGAGAAAGTCTCTCTACCAGTTGCACTGAATTGTGTGATAAAAGCAGATTAGCTTCTGGGCTCTACAGAATGCCAGATAACATGAAATAAGGCTTGTTAACAGTCTATGTTTTCTGTGTTTGTGGTGTACAAAATGAAAATACCTCAAGCTTTGGATGTATGCTAATTCTAACCTTTCTGTAATTATAAAGTAACTGCTGTATTTTCCTGTGTGTGGAAAATGAATAAAAGTAGGTCTTGCTCACTAAAAATGAAAAATCTTTTCCCTCTGCCTCTTGACCACCTCATTTCCTTAATGTCGTGGGCTGCATCTCACTGAGCTGCTTAAGTGAAAATTTGTGCTTCAGAAATACCTTTGTTTTGTCAGACTTTCAAATTAAACAGGAAAATTTTTATTCTGAAGGATTAAATGCAACCAGGGAACAAAATAATGAAAAGCTTTATTTGAGAAGAAATAACTCTTTGGAATAAGAGGTTACCATATGTCAATATGTCACACACAGAAAAAGTGAGCTTTTGATTACTTAAAGGTAAGGTTGCCAGAGGGTTTCTGATTTAAATTTCTAAGGCTTGATCAGAGAGAGCATCAATGAAAATCCTCATAACTTGTGAACTTGACTTTTATTCCTTTGAAAAATTATACAAAATATTTTTTGCTCACATTTATATTCCATGTGGTATGTTTCACCTTGTAACTTTGCAGTTATTCTTGTGCAGGTTTTACACTCATTGTAAAGTCAGAATTGAATTTAAGCATTTCTAGAAAATGCAATAAGTTTAGAAATGGAAAACTGACCCAAAAAGTTGTCTCAAAAATACTTCAGCCCAAGAAAGTCTGAGGAAACCTAAACAGACATGAATTGTGACTACTTAAATCAATTATGGTGTATCCTTAAAATGGAATACTGTTGATACGTTTAAAAGATTGAACAGTTTTCAAGACACATTGAATGAAAGCAACAAAGTGTCCCCACTGTTAAGTACCTTGATTTTTGTTTTATTTAGTATTCTTATGTACCTATACATAGACTCTCTTTGGAATAATTGCATCAGTTCTGTTCAGTTCAATAGCTCAGTTGTGTCCGACTCTTTGTGACCCCATGAACCGTGGCACACCAGGCCTCCCTGTCCATCACCAACTCCCAGAGTCCACCCAAACCCATGTCCATTGAGTCAGTGATGACATCCAACCATCTCATCCTCTGTCATCCCCTTCTCCTGGCCTCAATCTTTCCAGCATCAGGGTCTTTTCAAATGAGTCAGCTCTTTGCATCACATGGCCAAAGTACTGGAGTTTCAGCTTCAACATCAGTCCCTCCAGTGAACACCCAGGACCGATCTCCTTTAGGATGGACTGGTTGGATCTCCTTGCAGTCCAAGGAACTCTCCAGAGTCTTCTCCAACACCACAGTTCAAAAGCATCAATTCTGTGCTCAGCCTTCTTTCTAGTCCAACTCTCACATCCTACATGACCACTGGAAAAACCATAGCCTTGACTAGACAGACCTTTGTTGGCAAAGTAATAATCCCTGCTTTTTAATATGCTATCTGGTTGGTCATAACTTTCCTTCCAAGGAGTAAGCGTCTTTTAATTTCATGGCTGCATTCACCATCTGCAGTGATTTTGGAGCCCAGAAAAATAAAGTCAGCCACTGTGTACACTGTTTCCCCATCTATTTCTCATGAAGTGATGGGACCGGATGCCATGATCTTAGTTTTCTGAATTAATTGACCTTTAAGCCAACTTTTTCACTCTCCTCTTTTGCTTTCATCAAGAAGCTCTTTAGTTCTTCCTCACTTTCTGCCATAAGGGTGGTGTCATCTGCATATCTGAGATTATTGATATTTCTCCCGGCTATCTTGATTCCAGTTTGTGCTTCCTCCAGCTCAGAGTTTCTCATGATGTACTCTGCATGTAAGTTAAATAAGCTATAAATAAATAAGCATATAAATAAGCAATGGCACCCCACTCCAGTACCCTTGCCTGGGAAAATCCCATGGATGGAGGAACCTGATGGGCTGCAGTCCATGGGGTTGCTAAGAGTCCGACAAGACTGAGCAACGTCACTTTCACTTTTCACTTTCATGCATTGGAGAAGGAAATGGCAACCCACTCCAGTGTTCTTGCCTGGAGAATCCCAGGGACGGGGGAGCCTGGTGGGCTGCCATCTATGGGGTCGCACAGAGTCAGACAGGACTGAAGCGACTTAGCAGCAGCAGCAGCATAAAAAAATAAGCATATAAGTTAAATAAGCAGGGTGACAATATACAGCCTTGACATACTCCTTTTCCTGTTTGGAACCAGTCTGTTGTTCCATGTCCAGTTCTAACTGTTGCTTCCTGACCTGCATACAGGTTTCTCAAGAGGCAGGTCAGGTGGTCTGTTATTCTCATCTCTTTCAGAATTTTCCACAGTTTATTGTGATCCACACAAAGGCTTTGGCATAGTTAATAAAGCAGAAATAGATGTTTTTCTGGAACTCTCTTGCTTTTTTGATGATCCAGTGGATGTTTGCAATTTGATTTCCAGTTCCTCTGCCTTTTCTAAAACCAGCTTGAACATCTGGAAGGAAGTTCACAGTTCACGTATTGCTGAAACCTGGCTTGAAGAATTTTGAGCATTACTTTACTAGTGTGTGAGATGAGTACAATTGTGTGGTAGTTTGAGTATTCTTTGGCATTGCCTTTCTTTGGGATTGGAATGAAAACTGATCTTTTCCAGTCTTGTGTCCACTGCTGAGTTTTCCAAATTTGCTGGCATATTGAGTGCAGCACTTTCACAACATCATCTTTTAGGATTTGAAATCGCTCAACTGGAATTCCATCACCTCCACTAGTTTTGTTCGTAGTGATGCTCCCTAAGGCCCACTTGACATCACATTCCAGGATGTCTGGCTCTAGGTGAGTCATCATACCGTTGTGATTATCTGGGTCATGAAAATCTTTTTTGTACAGTTCTTCTGTGTATTCTTGCCATCTCTTCTTAATATCTTCTGCTTCTGTTAGGTCCCTACCATTTCTGTCCTTCACTGAGCCCATCTTTGCATGAAATGTTCCCTTGGTATCTCTAATTTTCTTGAAGAGATCTCTAGTCTTTCCCATTCTGTTGTTTTCCTCTATTTCTTTGCATTGATTGCTGAGGAAGGCTTTCTCTTCTCTCCTTGGTATTCTTTGGAACTCTGCATTCAAATGGGTATATCTTTCCTTTTCTCCTTTGCTTTTCACTTCCCTTGTTTTTACAGGTATTTGTAAGACCTCCTCAGACAGCCATTTTGCTTTTTTGCATTTCTTTTTCTTGGGGATGGTCTTGATTCCTGTCTCTTGTACAAAGTCACAAACCTCCATCCAGAGTTTATCAGGCACTCTGTCTATCAGATCTAGTCCCTTAAATCTATTTCTCACTTCCACTGTATAGTCATAAGGGATTTCCTCCACGCCCGAGGGCGTGGGTGGTGGCTGAGGGGAGCTACCCTGTTTCAGAGATAAGGAGCAGAGGCTGTGCCTTGCTGGAGCAGCCGTGAAGAGATACCCCACGTCCAAGGTAAGAGAAGCCCAAGTAAGACAGTAGGCACTGAGAGAGGAGATCAGAGGGCAGACAGACTGAAACTGCAGTCACAGACAACTAGCCAATCTGATCACACAGACTACAGCCTTGTCTACATCAATGAAACTAAGCCATGCTGTGTGCGGCCACCCAAGATGGGCGGGTCATGGTGGAGAGGTCTGACAGAATGTGGTCCACTGGAGAAGGGAATGGCAAATCACTTCAGTATTCTTTCCTTGAGAACCCCATGAACAGTATGAACAGGCAAAAAGATAGGACTCTGAAAGATGAACTCCCCTGGTCGGTAGGTGCCCAGTATGCTACAGGAAATCAGTGGAGAAATAACTCCAGAAAGAATGAAGGGACGGAGCCAAAGCAAAAACAACACCCACTTGTGAATGGGACTGGTGATAGAAGCAAGATCCGATGCTGTAAAGAGCAATATTGTATAGGAACCTGGAATGTCAGGTCCATGAATCAAGGCAAATTGGAAGTGGTCAAACAAGAGATGACAAGAGTGAACATTGACATTCTAGGAATCAGTGAACTAAGATGGACTGGAATGGGTGAATTTAACTCAGATGACCATTATATCTACTACTGTGGGCAGGAATCCTTTAGAAGAAATGGAGTGCCATTATAGTCAACAAGAGTCCGAAATGCAGTACTTGGATGCAATCTCAAAAACCACAGAATGATCTCTGTTTGTTTCCAAGGCAAACCATTCAATATCACGGTAATCCAAGCTATGCTGCGACCAGTAACGCTGAAGAAGCTGAAGTTGAACAGTTCTATGAAGACCTACAAGACCTTTTAGAACTAACAACAAAGAAAGATGTCCTTTTCATTATAGGGGACTGGAATGCAAAAGTAGGAAGTCAAGAAACACCTGGAGTAGCAGGCAAATTTGGCCTTGGAGTACAGAATGAAGCAGGGCAAAGGCTAATAGAGTTCTGCCAAGAGAACGCACTGGTCATAGCAAACACCCTCTTCCAACAGCACAAGAGAAGATTCTACACATGGACATCACCAGATGGTCGACACCGAAATCAGATTGATTATATTCTTTGCAGCCAAAGATGGAGAAGCTCTATACAGTCTGCAAAAACAAGATCGGGACCTGACTGTGGCTCAGATCATGAGCTCCTTATTGCCAAATTCAGACTGAAATTGAAGAATAATTGCATAAGAAATTGGTAATATTGCTTTGGGGTAAGGGAAGGACGCCAGGGCTCAAGTGATTGAGAGATTTGTTTTTCAATCAGAGATTTGTGTTTTGTATAGCCCTTTGTACTTGAATCTTGTTAAGTGACAAGGCAAGATAGACATATGGAATAATGCCTTCGTTCTTTAAATGTATTGCTTATATTTTGAGTTTCATCAAAACTTGATGTCATTTTGTCCAGTAAAGTGGAAATTTGAATGTATGAGTTAGGAGTTTCGTTTTGCTTGCTAAGAGTTCAGTCTTTTTGTGTGCGCTTTGTATGAGTTTCATTGTTTGTTATAAGTTTTGTTTTATTTTACTTTGAAATGAAGAATTAAATTAGTAACTTCCATTTTGTAAATATCTTCATGGTAAAGTAAATATTCAGCAATAAAATAAACTAAAATATTTTTCAATTTATGGCAATAATTGTCAAAAGATAAAAACATGTTGGTACAACAAAATAATTTAAAAGATACATTTACTATTGTATTAGTATCAGTCAATACCAATGTAGTCCCATTAGTATCAGTCAATACCAATGTAACTTCATTGGTAACTGATAACTTCATATATATGAGGTCTGTTGTGTATATATGTTAACAGACTTCATATATATGTATATATATGTTTTATGTAGATAAAAACTGATAAACAGTTACCTACATTTAGTTATCCTGTGGAGGCAAAATGCTAGTTAAATAGATAAAACTAAAAATTTGAACTGTTTTCTTTTATGTTGCCTTTAACTTTAGAAACTCACAATTCTGAAAATTCAAACGTGTTGACTACTTGGTTTCCCCTCTACACCATCATTATTTTAACTTGTTCTGAAATGTGCCACGTGTACTATCTTGTATTATGTCCCCACATCTGCTGCTCCATATAAACCAGTACTGACGTCTTAGAAATAATAGACCCCCTTTCATTCTCTACTAGAGACACTGTCATTATGTGTGATTGTATTGGAGCTTTAAATGTTTCCACTCTATATTTCTGTTTTCAGCTTTTCGTATGGAATAAATGATCCATTATCTCAGTAGTTTTGTATATTGTTATTTTTTGAGGTTCCATACTCTCCCTTCCCCTCCCTTTCTCCTTCTTATTCTCTCCCTTTGCTTTCCTCTCCTTCCTCTCTTCACTCTCCTGCTTGCTGGCTCTCTGTGTCTGTGTCTATGTCACTCTCCCCAGTCGTAGGTCTTTGGAATAAGGTGAAAGGTGTGGAGCAGGCACCTGGACTTAGAGAGTGGCACATACCAGGCAGTGCATCGTCTGCTGGAGAATTTAGCTGTCACTTTGGGGCCCAAATGGAACTAGTATGCAATTCACATACCCCAGGTACTGAAAGGGAAACTGCATCTGCTGTCCCCACAGATTACTGATAAGATTTTATCTTTTCTCCTGCTGATACTGATAGAGCTATAGCCAGGTGGGCAGTAAATAAAGATTTATTATGGGCTGAATTTGTTAGCTAGTGGTACTGTCTTAGAACTACATTTCAAAAGACCCAGAAGTGTTCATCTTTCACATCCATAGAGCCTAATAATGGTGTGGTGTGGGAGAGGTGGCTGCAGGATGCGATCTATCTAGTTTGTTTTAAACAGCAAACATTTCTTACAAAATCACCCTAATCTAAATAGATGACTAAAAATCTAGGAGTTGATAAATTATCATCATGGCACCTGCATCTTATGCCTCAAGAACCCTAAGCAAACCCAGGGCTGTACTTGCGGATTAATTGAGCATGCATAATTTACCACTGCAGTTTACATAAGTGTAAGTATTTTTCTCATCCTGGTAAATAGGCATTTCCAGCTTCAGGAGAAAAATAAGAATATTGCTACACAATGAAATGAGCTATCAGCCTATTTGGCATTTATAAGAATAAAAGGCCTCTGCTCTTGCTGCCAATGTTTAGTTCTTAAATTGAAATTATTTTTAAAGTATAATTTGCTTTTCACCATTTATGTGTATTTCTTTTTGCTCAAATTTACTGTGTTGATTTTACCCATGCCTGTAGTCAGTACTTCATCTTTTAAGATGTGAAATAGCTCAACTGGAATTCCATCTCCTCCACTAGCTTTGTTCATAGTGATGCTTCCTAAGGCCCACTTGACTACACATTCCAGGATGTCTGGCTCTAGGTGAGTGATCACACCATGGTGATTATCTGGGTCATGAAGATCTTTTCTGTACAATTCTTCTATGTATTCTTGCCATGTCTTCTTAATATCTTCTGCTTCTGTTAGGTCTATACCATTTCTGTCCTTTATCGAGCCCATCTTTGCATGAAATGTTCCCTTGGTATCTCTAATTTTCTTGAAGAGATCTCTAGTCTTTCCGATTCTACTGTTTTCCTCTAGTTCTTTGCATTGATCATTGAAAGAAGGCTTTCTTATCTCCACCAACAAAACTAGTGGAGGTGATGGAATTCCAGTTGAGCTATTTCAAATCCTAAAAGATGATGCTGTGAAAGTGCTGCACTCAATATGCCAGCAAATTTGGAAAACTCAGCAGCGGCCACAGGACTGGAAAAGATTAGTTTTCATTCCAATCCCAAAGAAAGGCAATGCTAAAGAATGCTCAAACTACCACACAATTGCACTCATCTCACACACTAGTAAAGTAATGCTCAAACTACTCCAAGCCAGGCTTCAGCAATACGTGAACTGTGAACTTCCTTCCAGATGTTCAAGCTGGTTTTAGAAAAGGCAGAGGAACCAGACATCAAATTGCCTACATTTGTTGCATCGCTGAAAAAGCAAGAGAGTTCCAGAAAAATGTCTTCTGCTTTATTGATTACGCCAAAGCCTTTAACTGTGTAGATCACAACAAACTGTGGAAAATTCTGAAAGAGATGGGAATACCAGACCACCTGACCTGCCTCTTGAGAAACCTGTATGCAGGCCAGGAAGCAACAGTTAGAACTGGACATGGAACAACAGACTGGTTCCAAACAGGAAAAGGAGTATGTCAAGGCTGTATATTGTCACCCTGCTTATTTAACTTATATGCAGACTACATCATGAGAAATGCTGGGCTGGAGGAAGCACACGCTGGAATCAAGATTGCTGGGAGAAATATCAATCACCTCAGATATGCAGATGACACCACCCTTATGGCAGAAAGTGAAGAACTAAAGAGCCTCTTGATGAAAGTGAAAGAGGAGAGTGAAAAAGCTGGCTTAAAGCTCAACATTCAGAAAACGAAGATCATGGCATCCAGTCCCATCACTTCATGGGAAATAGATGGGGAAACAGTGGACACAGTGGCTGACTTTATTTTTCTGGGCTCCAAAGTCACTGCATATGATAAATGCAGCCATGAAATTAAAAGACGCTTACTCCTTGGAAGAAAAATTATGACCAACCTACACAGCATATTGAAATGCAGAGACATTACTTTCACAACAAAAGCCCATCTAGTCAAGGCTATGGTTTTTCCAGTAGTCGTGTATGGATGTGAGAGTTGGGCTAGAAAGAAAGCTGAGCGCAGAAGAATTGATCCTTTGAACTGTGGTGCTGGAGAAGACTCTTGTGAGTCCTTTGGCTTGCAAGGAGATCCAACCAGTCCATCCTAAAGGAGATCAGTCCTGGGTGTTCTTTGGAAGGACTGATTGTGAAGTTGAAACTCCAGTACTTTGGCCACCTGATGTGAAGAGCTACCTCATTTGAAAAGACCCTGATGCTGGGAAAAATTGAGAGCAGTAGGAGAAGGGGATGACAGAGGATGAGGTGGTTGGATGGCATCACCAACTCAATGGACATGAATGTGAGTAAACTCCAGGAGTTGGTGATGGACAAGGAGGCCTGGCGTGCTGTGGTTAATGGGGTCGCAAAGAATCAGACACGGCTGAGCAACTGAACTGAACTGAACTGTAGTCAGTACTCTTTTCATTCTGGTTTGATGCTACTATATTTGAATGATTTGGAGAATGTTAATCCAGGCATCTATTTTTTAAAAAACTTTTTATTTGTATTGGGGCATAGCTGATTAACAATATTGTGGTAGTTCCAGGTGAACAGTGAGACGACTCAGCCATAGATATCCATGTATCCATTCTCCCCCAAAGTTCCCTTCCATCCAGACTGCCACCTAAGATTAAGCAGTGCTCCCTATGCTTTACAGTAGGTCTTTGTTGGTTATTCATTTTAAATATAGCATTGTAGGCACATACTTGTACTGCAGTTATTTTAAGTAAACAAAGGCAGGAAGCAAAGAAGTGGGAAATAATAGTTATGGAAACACATCAGTATTTGAATGGCTTGTCACATGTTACCCATGTATTTTTGGGTAAACTAGCCATTAATACTAAATTACTGTTTTCTTATCTATAAAATGGGAGTAATAACACCTACCTCATGAGTGGCTGTGTTGAATGTTACATGCAACAAATGTAAAGAACCTAATTCAGAATGTGCTAGGTGCTCAATAAATGAGAATTTTTGTTTTTATCTTACTAAAATATTTTTAAAATAGACCTAACAGTAAATTCTAAATCTCCAAATTAGTAGTTAAGAACATTTGTTTCTATATGACAGTTTATTTAATTCTTAATATCTAAACTGTTTGGAGCTTCTTTGGTGGCTCAGACTTTAAAGAAACTGCCTGCAATATGGGAGATGTGGATTCAGTTCCTGGGTCAGGAAGATCCCCTGAAGAAGGGAATGGCAACCTAATCCAGTATTCTTGCCTAGAGAATTCCATGGACAGAGGAGTCTGGCGGGCTATAGTCCGTAGGGTCACAAAGAGTCAGACATGACTAAATGACTAACACCAAGTGTTTAGATACTGGTTAACATAATATTTTTTGTCTAATTATGAATTTATATCAAATTTATGCAAGTTTATGTATAAGCAGACAACCTCGAGCCATGTTAGGTATTCTCAGCTTGCTTATATCGTAATGTCTACATTAGAGCTTTATTCTTTTTGTTTAAGCCAAAAGAGGCCCTTGTGGGAAATGAAAGCTTAAATGCAATTGTTCATAAAGGAATACTATTATAAATTTATTAATCCCTGTTTTACAGTAGGAAAATACCTCTAAATCTCAATTCATATAGTAAGTATAATCTTCAGAAGCTGAGTTTAAATTTGCTTTTTCTCATCAACTCCTATTTCCTGTCCTATGTACAGTATAATTTTAAAATATTAGTTTTTATTTATTCTAAAAATTTTATTGCAGTAACTGCTAATGCTAAAATCTTGAATCATGCTAACTGGGTACGCTTGTGTTAGAAGTTATAAAAAACACATTGAACTGTAACAGAGAAACTGACTAAAGGAGCTTTTCAGTGAATCTTGTAAAATCCAAGATCCCATTTATAATAGAGGTAAATGTATTTGTAGTAAGTGTAATTTTTTATAACATGCAACACCCACATGTAAATTGTAAAATCCATTGTATGCATCTTTATTGGTGAGAATTACAGCTTTCAGCCAGGTATTGGGTTCTTCCTAGAAAGGCATGTCACATATTCTGCGACTTCTCTGTGGTTTTATTGATGTGGCTGTCACCCTCAAAACCCAATGAATTCAGAAATGAAGCTGCCTTTCTGCTTGATTTTTCACTGAGGTACATTTCAGGAGACCATTGTGAGGCTCTGGTGGAAGAAACTGAAAGGGCAATTCTCCATGAGAATAATCTTACATCTCTGAGGCTTTCCATCTGCACACACCCGACTGGTCATTTCCTGAATACTAAATGGGAAGCTGTGGTGCCATTAGTCATGCCAGAGTGGCACCCTCAGTCCTAGCAGAAATAATCATTACTTAATTAGCCAGTCTTTTTTGTCTTTCTCTCTTTCTCTTTCAGTCGTATGTTAAAAATGAGGTTACAAAGTCATGAATGGGAGAGGAACAAGCCAAAGGGATGATTAATTGCAAGCCCAGGGCTTCGAGTCAGATAGGTAAGGCATCTTTGGTCACTAAGGAGTTGTATAACTTTGGACATGCGACTTCAAGTACCTAAGACTCAGGTTCTTCTTCTGTAATCTGGGGATTATAATATAAATCCACCTTCATGACTGTTCAGAGCATTAAATGAGATGATAATATAATTATAGGCACAGTGCCTTTCAGGGTATGTTGGTAAATCCTAGAGAGATCTGTACGTGGAAGCGTGGACATTATCTTCTAATTTCCCTCTGAGTGCCATGGGCTTGGGTCCCAGTCTTACTACTTCCTCTTTTCGTGGCTTTCCAGGTCACGTGGTCACCTTTTTTCTTGGCTTCCTGAATGTTAGTATTGCAGTGCCAACCATCTGTCACTTCAACAGGGGGATCTTACATACTCCCTTCAAATGAAACCTGTAATAAGAGAAACACTGTCAGTGGCAAGTGAAGTGAGGGTCTCAGCTGTGGTTTCCATCAACCATCCCAGCCTTGAGGGGCTCTGCTGTCGTCTTTTCAGTTAAAATGTTCCTGACACCCACCCTTTTCAGGTTCAGCTAAAACAAGGAAGTCAGAGGCTGGAGCTCCACAGGTGAGGTTGCATGAATACAGCTCTGCCTCACCCACTGCAACTGGTAATTTAGGTCAGTTTTATTGGTTCTTGCACAACTTGAAATTGTCACTCAAAATGGTCTCTGATCATTGTAGTAGATGTCTGTCACTCTTTAACAGTTCTACTGCTAATGTGCCTTTCTATTTAAAAGAAACCTTCCACTGTGTATAATATCATTAGAATAAGTACCCTTTTCTGAATGCTTATGTCAAGAAGGGGAAAGAAACCTTTTCAAAGCTTCTTGATAGCCAGGGCTAAGTCATGTGGCATTGACTTGGTCAATCAGATGCTTCTGTTTGAGCCGTGACTCCAGAATAAGGATGATGGGATTCATTCATGATCCCTTTACTGATGGTCAATGGCAGCATCGCATCTTTAGGAAGGTGTTCTATATAATGTCTTCCTCTGTTGCTAGGAGGGGAACAGCAGGTGGTGGTGAAGCTAGTTTTTGGTTTGGAAAAATCTGAGATTCTTTAGCTGCCATTATAAATTTGATGCTACAGCAGTTATGGGAGGTAATAAGGGGTTAATCTTACCAAGGAACTAAGAGTGTATATATATATGCATATTCACTATCCACTTGTCCTCAAGTTTTCTGTGATTTAAGACAAACATTTTTCATTGCTTGTGACTATCCAGTTGAGTTCACTGAATCTATAATGACAATCACAATATAAGCAATTTTATTGACCTGTCAATTATTATTCAGCTTTCTTATTCTGGTTACATCCCAACTCTAGGAGGGTGTTATTAATGGAAGACAGTGTTTCTTTGAATCCAAAGTGCTGAATTTTATATTTTTCTTTCATGAATGAGAACTTTGGTGGTTGTACATAACCACCATAAGTTCTTATGAACTTTTAAGAATGCTTTAATTTACTTCACCAGAAATTTAAATATTATATTAACTGAAATCAGAAAGTTATTTTGGGGAGCTATGCATGTATTTAAACTCATAGGAAATTACTGCTTTAATTATTCTTTAAGATAGAAGTTCCTAAAATGTGCTGTTTTGATGAAACCACCCTAAAAAAGAGTTCTGTTGTTCAAATAACTTTGGGAAAAACTACATAAAATCTCTCCCTCATGAAAATCTAAGCTATCTATTAGCTCATTTGTATTATTTGATCATATATATGTGCATATGTGGCTTCCCTAGTGGTGCAAGTAGTAAAGAATCTGCCTGCAAATGCAGGAGACCCTGGAGACACACATTCAGTCCCTGGTTTGGGATGATCCCCTGAAGTAGGAAATGGCAACACAATCCAGTCTTCTCGCCTGACAAGTTCCATGGACAAAGAAGCCTGGCAGGCTCACACAGAGTCGGACAGGACTGAGTGACTGAGCATGCACATATATATGTGTGTGTATGTATATTCATTGTATATATGAATTTATTTTACATTGTCTGACCAAAGTTTTCCAGAGTTATCTGACTACCAAGACCTTTCCTGTAAGATAAAAGCTATGAATATCCCCTGAAATTATAGTTGCACATTGTAACTATAGTGTATTAAGAGATACACTTTGGGAAATATTGTGTTTCTTTATATTATCTGTTTTAAACAACAGATGTTTTAGGCATATACACTTCCATGGATCACATCTGCCTGCTCAATAGTTGTGGGATTTTGAGCATATTATTTAATTTCTCTCTGCATCAGTTCCTCACCTGTAAAATGGGGATAATGGCATCTGTGTCAAAGAATGTTATGTGGATTAAATGGCTCACATATGTAAATACTTAGACAAGTGCTACACTTAGAGTAAGCATTATATAAAGGTTGGATATTGGTATTGTTTTTTTTTTTATTTTTAAGTTTTCAGGCCAAATTAAAGTCCACTGACATTCTTTTTTTGTGTGTGGAATATTTTGCTGAAGGTCTGTAACCTGTTGTTCTTTTGAAATCCGTAACTGATTTGCTACTTGCTAATTGTATGCCTGTTCTTAGACTTTTCTATTTGGTGATTCTTTTCTGTTCTACTTCAAAAAATGTTCTATTGAAAGTCACAGAAACTAATGGATGTAAACATGGTGCTTACTGAATAGATCCAGCAGGCAATCACACCGACATATAAAAACAGGAAATTACAGACATCAGGGCCACATGAGGTTAGACTGAGAAGAGATGTCTCCTTCCATTTCTGGGGCATTTCCTGCCGTTTGGTCTGCTGCTGGGACCTTGCCCTAGTTCTCTAAGCTGACTGTCTTGCTTTGTTTGTTCAGTTTTGCCGTTTCCCCTTATCCTTCTTGCCCACTGCCTTGCTAAGGCAGTGATTTCTACGTGGACATCACTTGACTCTGCATCAGGGTTCCCCCCCAACTAATAAAGTCAATCTTTCAGTGTCTGGATTCCATATTACTAAGAAAGAGTGTCTTTGTGGCTCATGCCAGCCTATAGTTTGCTTCCCTGGCCAGATGTCCACTCCTGTTCCTGTTAGCTTTTCAGGCTCTAGCTTTGCCTGGTACAAACATGACCACTTAGACCAGCCTTCCTGGAGGGTTGGTAGTGGTAGTGGGGGGATAGTCCCAATATCAGAGATGAGCGTAGGTGGTACAGACACTGCAAAATGGCCATACATCCTATCACTATCTTTGCTGTAAGAAGATGTGTCTTAGTGTTTTCTTCTAGAATTCCTCCTTTTTTCTCTTCTTTTTCTGACTAAGAACAGCTAAGGGGTTCTGGGAAGAATATTTTATAACCATGCAATATCAATTTCATGGAAAATTTTCCAAAAAGTCTAAAAATCTAATGATGATTTCACCTGGCTTCCACAGGATAAAAACACAGTTTGGAGGAAGCCCCTATTACTCAGTAGGGTCTGACCTGGGGTGAGGTTGAATACCACTTCATATTATACTCCTAGGTCAACGGTCAGCTGTAAATCCAATCTGGTGACTCCTTTTTACTCTTTCAGCAACCACCCTACTGTAAAAATTTGGTCTTCATGACATAAAGTAGAGTTCAATGGTAAGAGGTAGCTGATAACATTTGAAATTATTGAATTCAGGATCTGAATCAAGGAGATAGATGATAAGTGATTTATATTTAACTTTTATTCTATGCAACCCATTTTCCCTGGTAAATCAACCAAATCTTCTTAAAGTGTCAGAAATCCTTAGAGAAGGATACTCTTTGGCTCTCTTGTTGTTGTTCAGTCACTCACTTGTGTCTGACTCTTTGCAACCCCATGGACTGCAGCATGCCAGGCTTCCCTGTCCTTCACTGTCTGCTGGAGTTTGCTCAATCTCATGTCCATAAGTTGGTGATGCCATCCAACCATCTCGTCCTCTGTTGCCCCCTTCTCCTCCTGCCCCCTATCTTTCCCAGCATCAGTGTCTTTTTCATGAGACAGCTCTTCACATCAGGGGGCCACTGTATTTTAGGTCTAGCTTCAGCATCAGTCCTTTCGATGAATATTTAGGATTGATTTCCTTTAGGATTGGCTGGTTTGATATCCTTGCTGTCTAAGGGATGCTCAAGAGTCTTCTCCAACACCAAAGTTCAAAAGCATCAATTCTTCGGTGTCCAGCTTTCTTTATGGTCAAACTGTCACATCCGTACATAACTACTAGAAAAACCATTGCTTTGATTGTACAGATCATTGTTGGCAAAGTGGTGTCTCTGCTTTTTAATACACTGTCTAGGTTTGTCATAGCTTTTCTTCCAGGGAGCAAGCGTCTTTTAATTTCATGGCTGCAGTCACCATCCACAGTGATTTTGGAGTCCAAGAAAATAAAAACATTCATTTTGGGAATGTTGAGTTTTAAGCCAGCCTTTTCACTCTCCTCTTGTATTTTTCATTAATTTTATTTCATTTTCGTTCATCAGGACATTTAAAATTACGCTTATCTCCCCTTCCCCAGGAGGCAATTGTTGATCTAGATCCCATTATAATTATCTCAGTCCTTTAGGGCTTGCCTGATGTTTGGTAGTAGTTTTTCCTCCTCTCTTTTAAAGCATTTGTCCTTTTTGTTTCAGTCTGACAGTGATATGTGTTGTTCTTTGCAAACAAAGGAAGGAACATCCACACTGCATAAACATTTGTGTCACAGTTTCTTCCTGAAATCAGTCTTCTTTTAAACTGGTTAACACATTTGTACTGTCTCTGACACCTTTAACTATGACAACTATGAAACAAAATAGGGTACAGTGAACAAACATATCACTTGGAGCCGATTAGATTAATTACTATTCGGGACAGTGCTTAGATTAATTATTTTGTTTGTGTAGTATGTTCGTTAAGTGGTTGCCTGATTGCTGCTCAGAAAATTGATTACTTGTTACATGTACCTTGTGGTTTCTGTGGGGAAAACATCTTTTAGGATTCATCACTTCTAAAAGCCCAGGGGGCTTGGTTGACATGAGAATGCTCCAGTAAAGCTGTAAAATGGAGAACGGGGCTGTGGAAAATGTATTCTTTAAATAAACACCTAGAGTGGTGGCTAGAGTAGCCATCAGATCTGTTTAACATCAGGAGAAACAATCGGTGATAAAATTGAGTTAATGTAAACTATACAATCTGAAAACCCAGCACAGCACGTGGGTTGTAAACCTGAGGTGAATAAGCACTTCCCAAGATTCTCTTGGTCTCCAGGAAGGCAAAGTAACAAACTCTGTGACTTTGCTGTCATCCTGCCTCTTGACTCTTGCACACCTCCCTCTCCAGTTGCAGCCACGTGCCCACGGCTGCTGCTGCTGCTGTTTGCGTCTGCCCTCGCCATGGAGCTCAAGAGCCCCCAGGTTCCTTCTGAAGAACCCACACTGCTGCTCTTTGACATGCTTGCCTCACTGTCGGAAACCACGTGGGGTTATGTGACGCAGGAGAACATGAATTATCTGCTGTGTTCAAGAAGTGATTGCCTGCACTAGGAAGGGACGTAAGATAATAGGATTTGGTTGCAATGAGAGATCATAACAAATTTAAGTAGAAAAGTACCTTTGAAAGAAACAAATGAGTTAAGGATTAAAAATAGAACAGCTTTTTGTTTAGTGAATGGCTGGACAACTGTCTCCATTTGGGGACCAAAAAATACATTGCTTAAACGTGATTATATATTATACCTATCTGTGACTTTGAATGCTGATGGCTGTATTAGACAAACAGTTTCAGGACTCAAAGAGGCTTCATCTGTCTTTTCCTGCCAAATATACCATACCATTGCTCAGAAGACATAGACTAAAGAATATTTCTCTCTTTTCTACTCTTCAGCCTTATTATTTAGGCCTATTAATCATAGTCACAAAGAAATAAAACAGTGACACAAAATACTTAGTAATAGGGTTGTAATATTATGGATTTTAACTAACATATATCTCAGTAAATTAGAAGAAAATAACCAAAAAGTAAAATAATGAAATGAAATAAACATTCCTCATGTTTCAGTTCCAACCATCCCCATTGTGCCTGGAAACTTCCAAAAAGGTAACTCATTTTCAAACAAAAGGTGCTTTTTTTCAATATTTAAAACATTTTAAATTTAAAATGATTAAACATCATAATCATATGTCATAACAGCCATATATTATTATGGCAAAGATAGCTCTCCTTCATAAAGGTGCTGCTGCTGCTGCTAAGTCACTTCAGTCGTGTCCGACTCTGTACGACCCCATGGACTGCAGCCTACCAGGCTCCTCCGTCCATGGGATTTTCCAGGCAAGAGTACTGGAGTGGGGTGCCATCGCCTTCTCCTCATAAAGGTGCAGTAATTGCCAAAGGAGAAACAGCCTAGAGCGTAGATATAAGGACATTGATAAATGAGAAGATGATGAGAGATGGGCAGTTGCTTTTGAGTTGGTTGTCTTCCTACAGTGGTGCAAAGACTAGAAATTTAAAAAAAATGTATTAGTGCAGCTCAAGATATACTTAGGACTTTTTGATTAAATTCTTCTTTTCCTGTGTGATGTGAAAACTGGAACTAGATAGGAATAAATTCTTTAAACATTTTTCTTTCTCACTGACTGCCCTGGTGTTTCTTTATGGGTACCTAAGTTCAAGTCTTGTAGAAAATTCCAGTGACAAAGGAGCCAAGCATGCTATATAGTCCATAGGGCTGCAAAGAAGCAGACACGGCTGAAGCGACCTAGCACATGCAACTTTTTCAGCAGTTCGTCCCTCCCAGATTCCTCATTTCTAATAGACCACTGTCTTGGGAAGTAGATCTAAGACTATTAAGGGAATCAAATTGCCTGTAAAACAAGTTTCCAAACTTTGAAAACTCTAAGTTAGGAATATTTAGAAATAGCCTGGAATGCTGAGAAATCCGATTTTCAAAGCACCCCTCTGTTGTCATTTGTATATGTTATTATATAGTTTACAACTAAGAAGGATTCTAATAAATAAGTTGCTTATTTTATTGAACTCTTAAACTCTTTCATAAAACTGAAAATGTGTATTTGGAACCTCACTGGATTGTTCATACCAGTTGTTCTAATTGTAAAAGCAGCATTTAAATGTGTCTGTAAGAGTGTGACTAAGTTAATGAAGCTGGTTTTTGTATATTGTTTATTGAAGTCATTTCATTACTGTATGGTCACACCTCAAACATTTAAAGGTCCCTGTAATTATTTGATGTGGCTAAAATGTGGCTGTCCTTTTAAAGTGAAAATGATGTTATTGATCCATTCTTATTCCAGACCCACAATTTAGTTTAATTACCTTTTCCTTTTATGAACAAGGAGCTTCCATGGATCTCATACTTTTCTCATGTAACCAAGGAAATCTCTCAGGAAACAATATACAGGGTGAGAAGCAGTATTTATTCATTCATTCGTTTAGTCATTCAGTCAGTCAATGAATAAATGTATTGAATACTTAGTAGATTCCAAACGTCATGGTTTTATTTTCTGTATGAATGAAAGTCATAATCCATGCCTTCAAACAGCTCAGGGTTTTGTGAGAGTTCTTGTGAATGTGCAAGCGATTAACACAAAGAGCATTTGAAGTGAGCCTAACAGAGCCCAAAGAGGTTACCAAAAGCATCCCAGGGTGGGATTTAATAAGAGCTCTCAAAAAGGAAGGGCTGGGGGAGGGTGGTCCAGGCAGAGGGAGTAGCACTAGCAGGAAGTTGCAGAGAGAACCCTGGTCAAGATGTTCCTTAAACCTGTAGGAGGAGACAGGGAGGCGGGCAGAAGAGGAAAGTAAAGCACACCTGGGAAAATCTTTGTTAGCCATACATTTGGCTTTTTCTCTGCAGGTGTGCTTGTGCACATATTGAATCATGTCCGACTCTGTGTGACCTCATGCGCTGGAAGGGCTTCCCTTGTGGCTCAGATGGTAGAGAATCTGCCTGCAATGAGGAAGACCCAGGTTTGATTCCTGGGTCAGGAAGATCCCTTGGAGAAGGAAATGGCAATCCACTCCAGTATTCTTGCCTAGAGAATTCCATGGACAAAGGAGCTTGGCAGGCTACAGTCTATGGGGTCGCAAGGAGGCAGACATGACTGAGTGACTACATTTTCACTTTCAGGCTCCTCTGTCCATGAGATTTTTTCCAGATAAGAATATAGGAGTGGGTTGCCATTTCCTCCTCCAGAGGATCTCATCCTGACCCGGGGATGGAACCCGAGTCTCCTGCATTGGCAGGCGGATACTTTACCAGTCAGAAACCAGAGGGCAAATAAAAGATTTAATCAAGAGAATGGCTTCTTTCCAGTTAGTATCATATTCTAACTGAATTAATAAGTCTTACTTTATGCCTTTTCTTCACCTGTCAAAACGTCCAAACTGATTTTGTTTTTTATTTTTATAGTCTAAACTGAGCTGGCTTCCATTTCTGACAGATTTGACTTTGAAATGTTTTTGCTTATCTGAAAGGTAGGAAGATTTTTCTTTCTGGTCTGAATCTCCAACTTCTGTCTTCCTTCTTAAGCTACTTGCTTGAGCTCTTTCCCCAGGCTAAATGAGAAAGGTAAATCTGCTTCAAAATATAATTAGATAGGACCTTTTTGAAAAATGACGGTGCTATTTATATGATATTAATTACCTGCCTTTATAACTATTTGGATTGAATGAACCAGTTTAGGTCATAATTCATAAGAAAAAACAAAAAATTTTAGTTGCTAACTATAAGAAACCACAGTGAAAAATCACTGAAATCCACTTTTTAAAAATGGTGCTGAGACTGGAGAACAACTTGGTTCAGAGAAGTGTTTGAGAAAAGTCTGCCTTGTGATATATGTCCATTTCAAATATTTATTTTGTAGTTTTAAGTGTAGATGAGGAAATAAGAATTTGCATTTAGATATTACATTTCTCTTTCATATTTTTCTTCAATGTCCCAATCAGCTCTTCAGAAATAGAGAATTTGCCTCCTTTTTACTTAGGACAGTGAAAAGATAAAAGTATTTCAAAGGGTCAAAACCATCAATACAGTCATTTTGGACATCTTAATAAATAAACAGAGTTGCTATGAAGCTGTTCTAATCACTTCATTTGGAATTGATTGTGAATATATCCAAAAATACCAGCTTGACAGCTACACTGCTAATTTGATCCCTGCACTTAAATGTTTTATGATGGCAGAGGCTTTCAGGTGGAGGAGGTTAAAACACACTTTGCATGGGCCTAGCCTCCAGAGGGCTTCCCTGGTGGCTCAGATGGTAAAGCATCTGCCTGAAATGTGGGAGACCTGGGTGCAATCCCTGGGTTAGGAAGATCCCCTGGAGAAGGAAATGGCAACCCACTCCAGTACTCTTGCTTGGAAAATTCCATGGATTGAGGAGCTTGGTAAGCTACAGTCCAAGCGGTTGCAAAGAGTAGGACATGACTTCACTTTCACTTTCACTTTTCACTTTCTTTAGCCCCCAGAACCCTTCCCTTGGAGATGGAGAGCAAGAGGGAAGACACAGCTCCATGGCAAACGCCTGCAGAAGCAGGACAAAGGACAAAAATATAAATACAGCGTACAGTAACTTCCAGAACCAAAATATCTTATTCTCCCTGTGACCTCACAATGAGAAAGTATTTGCATTTCCACTTCAGTAATCCAGCATTCTTTCCCATGCCTCCTCTGTTTCAGTAGCCTCAGGCCTGTGATAACTGAAGAGCCTTTCCCCCCACAAGTATTTTATTGTTAGGCCACTGTCCCTGATAAAATAGGGCCTCCATCCCCATTTTCCAATATTGAACAACTGGGATTAAAGCATTATATTGTCATGTTAATCACTAACTCTACCATGGTATTGTCTGTTTTCCCCAGAATAGATAGGATCATCTACATTTGTGTTTATAGGATGAATTTCATTAAATTGAATGCTCTTCCTGGGATTATATGCTCTTTTACTTAATGTTTGGCCCAGGACTACTCATAATAAGTGTCTTAATGGCTCTAAGAAGGGTTTTTGTTTTTGTTTTTTTAATTTTCCACTTTAATAGTAGGTGAGGTTAAAAAAAAAAAATACACGATCGCCTCTCGGCCTTTTGGCCAAGATCATGTGTAAAAAAAAGCCACATGATGTTGCTGGAAAAATCATGTCCCACATTAAAATAATGTAGCTTCATATCTCTTAATTAAGGCATGTCACTGCATGTACTCTAGATGAAATGATTTTTTTAAAAATTGAGTGAAAACAAAAATAAAAACAGTTTCATAGTAGACTCTCTATATTGTATTTTAAAAAGAAAACAATTGGAGTGTCAACTTTGATTTTTTTGTTTTTTTAGGGGCACTCCATTGGAGAAGGAAATGGCAACCCACTCCAGTGTTCTTGCCTGGAGAATCCCAGGGACGGGGGAGCCTGGTGGGCTGCCGTCTATGGGGTCGCACAGAGTCGAACACAACTGAAGTGACTTAGCAGCAGCATGAACAGATGTAGTTTATAATAACAGCAAACGCACTCATATGGCAATTTTAATGTGCCAGACACTCTTCCAATCATTTACTTCCTTAAAAGAAACCCATTTTAAGTAGCTATTATTGTATTGTTATTTTCCAAATAAGGAAACAAACATTGAAATTAAGGAACTCACTTGAGTTCGTAAGTAAGTAAGTGGCAGAGTGGGAACTCACTGAGGATTGGGATCAGAAGTCCATCTCTAGAATGCAGAAGGCCACTTCATGGAATGCCTCTTGACTAGAAGGAGAGTCAGGCTCACACTAGGAGAGTCAGTGAGCACACTTTGGCTAGCCCAGTCTACAGAGGAAAAGACTTTAGTGTGAGAGTAGGACCATCGTCATGCAAGAAGAATAAAGATATTTCCTTGCTGCTGCTTCTGTTGTTGTTCATTTATTTTAACCCTTGGAATGGAGGAAGCACAAAAAAAAAAACAAAACAGTAGGATTACAGAAAAGACATGTTTCATCTGAAAAGCTCAAAGGGAAAAGGCAAAAGACAGTAAGTAAAGGAATACTTTAAAAGGGTCCTAAAGATTAATCAGCTTTGTAATAAGGGTGACCAAAATTTGATTGGAATTAGAGACAGGAAATTAAAACATTTAGGAAATGCTAATCTTTAAAAGTATACTGTAAAAATGGTTGGATTTTTAAAAGTCAAAAAGCCACAAAAATTAAGCACTAATTTCTAAGGCTACCAGGATACCAGTAAGTTTTACACTAGTCTTTAGTGTTCTAATTTTCTTCATTTGGTCATGTTTTCCTGATATATTTCTAGTCAACCAAAGTTGCAAAACAGTCTGTAATTTCAAAATTTCTAGTTGTTTCTATTTGCATTCCTTTCATATTAAAGTCCTCACTAGGTCAAGGAGGCAAATAACGTTTATTGTGTAAAACTCAGTATTACACATAATAGGGATAAATTGGCAAAAAGGTGTTTGAAGAAATCATCAGTATTGAAAACTGAAAGACAGCTTTGATTTACTCACCCCCGAGGATCATCAAAATTAGACACAGGAAAGACCTTAAAAGTCATTTAGTTTAATGCTTAACTTGTTGTCTTGAATGATTTTCATAGACTAGAACTCATTTTTAGGTCTTCTCCCTCAAACTTTCCCTTCCTCGAATAGTGTTCTGGTAATGAACAATTCACATTTGCTGCTATGTTTCACCCTCATTGTATGTTCTTCCTCCACAAGATAAAACCCTCAGTCTTGCTATTTGCTTCATTCAAACATTAATAAACTGCTTCACTAGTGTATGAGGGTTGTGCCATAGATGCTAGAGATTTTTTGCAGACTGATTTCTTTTTGTTAGGTCTCCACTTTTCGTCTTTAACTGATTTTTGAAGTTTTATAGCTTTCTTTATATCTCAAATTAGAAATATAATTTGAAATTATATTTACAAATGTTATTTCAGTTGTAATCCTATTGATTCAAACTCTAGACTAATGACAATTTGTTATTGAGGTCAGACTCTTGCTATAAATTCTGAGTTAAGTGAGAGGGACACCACAGAACTACGGTTGTGTGAACATTTCATTCTGTTCTTTGAATGCAAATTATAGTTTATCTAAAAATGACTAGAATGCACAAGATACATTAAAATTTTGGCCATGTCTCCTTGATAGTAAACAATGACTGAAAAATGAAAACACTCATTGGATCATCTCACAACAGTAGTTTTCTGTAATAACGTCATATAAGAATGAATGAGTTTTTTCATCTTCCCATCTTTCTAGTTGCTTCAATTGAACTGGCCCCTGACAAGAGAGCTTTCTGCTAATACAGTCTATAAATAGACTTTGTAGGTATGGAGAGAAGATGATCCTCTCTCTTTCTGAATATTTTCTGGATCTGCTTTGATAGCTCTTTTCACTCTCATTTCAAAAGTTACATTTGGGGAAAATAGGATCCATATTTCATGCTGACATTCTTCAGTGGGGAGAATGTCTATCTTGCCTCTAACAGTTGTAGTAACAACAACTACCTTCATAGAATGAAGTTCAACTGTAGCATCAGCAATAAGACAAAATTAAGTAACTCCAGCTATAATGGATCCTTTAAAGCATCTAGCTTTTGACCAGGGTCTTCTCAATTCCAGCTGAGACCGCTCACCAAGTTTAGTTCTTGGGGAGGGGAAAAGCAAGGCAAAGAATCTAGACAGCCTCGATGAACTACAGCTTAAGCCCAAGTAAATACATCTGAAGAGCTGTAGTTTCTATGGGTCAGAGCCCCAAAAGTAGGAATACTGGTGTTATTAGTTGTTCTTTAATTATTTCTTTTCAGTTATTCATTCCTTAATTCAGTGGTCCATCAAGTATATTTTGAGGTCCTGACATGCACTGGGCACCGAACTGGAGATGTGGAAATGAACAAGGTACACATAGACCCTGCCTTTAAAAAATGGGCATTTAAATAAAAAAAAAAAGACATTAGACAAATACACAAAGGATTATTTAATCACTAATGTGAGAAATTATACTCAAACATGTAAATTTTTCTTAAAATACCAGACAACTTGTAGTGACCAATTTGATAACAATAATTTGATTTACTAACATTGTGTAAGAACTGCTGGAAAGTAAAATTTTTCTTCCTTTCTGTTTCATGAGATTTTTAAAAAATCTCTTTATAAATATTCAAATTAATATTTCAATTAATATTTTCTGTCAGCTGTTGATCAAAGATGACAGATTTATTATTTAAAAAGATAACACTGTATTATAATATGTCATTTGTTGGTCCAAAATCTTTTGCATAATGGAAACACAAAATATATATACAGTACTCTGGCTGGCCACTGTGAACTATAGGAAAACTACATTTTAGGTATTTACCCTCATGGAGGAGAAATAAAAAATATATATAGCTTCAAAACAAAAAATCTGAGACAAAACCTATGGAAGTTAATGTATGCTTTAACTTAAAAATATAAGTTTTATTACATATTTTGAAGTGAAAAACTATAGTGCATGAACTGATATAGACTTTTTGTTCTGATTTATACATCTGCACTGAAAGTTTTATTGTGTTATGTTGCTTCAGTCATGTCCTACTCTTTGCAACCCTGTGGACTGTAGCCCACTAGGCTCCTCTATCCATGGGATTCTCTAGGCAGGAATACTGGAGTAGGCTGCCATGTCCTCCTCCAGGGGATCTTCCCAACCCAGGGATCTAACCCGTGCCTCTTAGGTCTCCTGCAGTGGTAGGCAGGTTCTTTGGCACTAGCACCACCTGGGAAGCCTGGAAGTTTTATTAAGTCATTTGAAAAAGGCTATGGTAAAAAAATAAATAAATAAATAAATAAAATAAAAAAGGCTATTGTACACATAGTAATACATAATAAATCACGTGAAATGTGAATGATTTCAGAAAGTTTGGAGCACACAGATGGAAACTAATAGGGAGACTTAAGTTGGTTAGGGTGACCAGATGGAGCATTTGTGTACAGGATGGGGTAATGAGAGCAATTCAGGAGAGAGGAGCAATGGACAGTATTTTATCATAAAAATTCAAGATATGCCTGGAGACAAGCAGTAGACCAGTTAGCTAAAACAGAGATTTATTTTATTGTGAAAGACCATAATGATAGGTTGGGATCTAACTAAGGAGTTTAGATTCTAACTGATAGCTTATGCCATTGACGATTTCAGGGGCAGGGGAGTTTTATGATCAAAGTAGAAAAATCCATCTGGCTGCAGCACACATAATGAGGATGACGTAGTACATTATAATTACTCCAGGTAGTAGCTGGGAGTTGAGACATAAATACCTGAATTAGAAGAGCTTAAAAATCACTTATATTGACTTGAGCATATGGTTTTTCCCAGGAGCTTATTTTCCTTATGTTAAAAAAAAAAAAACAATGAAAAAACCTCTCCCTCACTCCTAAAAGGGAGGGAGGTAAAAGACAAAGGGTTGTCTGAAAGTCCATCTGTTGGTAGTAACCAAAGAGTTGAAACCCTTTGGCTCTGGGGCACAATTTTATTCTTAGCTATGAATGCTTTTAATTAGGTAGGTTAACCACTGTTGTTAGGATGAAATTCAGAATCAGTTTCCTGGAGGATCTGGTGGCAAAAGATTGGAAACCATTATCCAATAGGAATAATACAAAGTTGCTTTTTACCTTTGTAGGAGTTACTTTTGCAAGTGATTGGGATTGAAGAGGGGAAAAGGCAATGGAATCAATGTTGTGTTTATTGTAAAGGGGAACACATATAACCCAAAGCTTTGAAAAGTGGTAAATCCCAATAGATGTACCCCAAAGACATGGCTGCATCACCCCAGCTCCTAGAAGAATGGGGTGTGGTGAAAGCTAATAATACCTCTCATTGGCTTGCTTCTTTTTTAAAAAAAATTATTTTAAACCTTTAAGACAGGTAGGTTTTTACCTTTGAGGCCTATACTAATTTCTAAGGCACATTTTGAACTCTTTCCATTTAGGCATTAATCAGGAAGTTGGTCTTTTCGAAGTGTGAATCATGAATAGTGAATATGAAATATTTTAAGAATATAGTAGGAAAGATATTAGCACTTTGGGGACAGCTGCTTAGTGGTGTGAGAGAGCTAATGATTACTCTTAAGTTATCTAGCTCTTTTCATCTGTGGTAATTGGCCTTAACAAGGCAAGTTAAAAAAAATTCTTTCTGAATCTTGTACAGTGTAACTTCTCGCTTAGCATTTCTTGTCTCCTTACCAGCTTTATAACCTGAGGCAATCCTAGATATTCCCTATGGGAAAGATGTATTTGAGAGTTATGCTTACGGCACTTGCCTTTATTAATTTTATGAAAAAAATTCATTTTAACATTCGTTTTAATATTTGAGTATTCAACAATTCAGGGGTTGATTTCAGTATTGTTGTGGAATTTTGAAAAAATAGAAAGAAATTATAATGACAATCAATCATTACCCAAATATCTTAATTAAATATTCTAAAATGTTTCTCTTCAAAGTCTTCTCATAATTTGTGAAACATTCCAAGGATTTATAGATACTATTTTGTTTTCTAGATGTCGACAGATGACAGAAGATTAATCTAGAATCCTAGCTCTCTCGTTATCTGACTGAACAGATCCATGACACCTTCTTTCCTCTGTTAGCCAATACATACAGACACATGCACTCACACACACATGCTCATTCACACACCCTTTGTTTTTCAGAATCACCCCTGCCACCATTTTGCCATTCTGCTGCACATTTCTGCTGCCAGTTGCTCCTTAGGGTGACAGTGAGAGAGACTTCTTATTGATCATCCTGCCTCCCACACAATTTATTGGAGGCTTGACACATTCCCTGGCATTTTTTTTTTCTTTGTGAAGGTTGAAGGAGCCATTCATTATAGAGATGGCTTCATTAGAAAAGCAACCCCAAAGTTCTAGTGGATTAAGCTATTTAGCAACAGAGTAAAATCCTTTACAATCTTATGGCAATCGATGCCCCTCATCCTTTCCTTATGAAGTTAAAAGACTGTATATGGATTTTCCTTTCATTTTTTATAAGTGCTCCTTGGACTTTTGTATCATATCATGCTGTATTCTCTTAGGAGAATTCCTGGCTATAGCTCTTTGTTTTTTATTTCTTTATACATTAGCAGCTTTAAAAATAGAAATCATTTTGCATCTATTTGGCTGATCTTGACATTTTCTCTATTTGTATTAGTTTAAGACATCTTCGGGCCACTTTTTCCTCATTTTTTCCTGTTTGGTCTCTGTGTTTGGCCCACTTTTGCTAAGGGAGGGCTGAGGCAGAGGTTGAGTCCATATGTAAGTCCTTTTGTGCACCTGTGAAATTCCCTTGTGAATTCCTGCCTGTTAAACCTGACTTGTCTGCACTGAAAGAGAGGTTTTGGTCAAATATGCAGGCAGGGCATTTCACGTGACTTGGGTGCAGTGAGAATTTTACCTATTTGCTTTTCTCATGAGATGATGAGCACCTTGACTGTCTTTACTTGCCTTTCTCACCTCACATGTCTTGCACTGCAATCCATCAACAAATATTTGTTGAAGGAATGAATGTGTGAATGAATGAATGTTGCATAAAGTACTAATCCTGGTGTGATGATTGTGTCTTGTGTTCTTGTTTCAATATTGTGTTTCACTATCTTCTCTCAAAATACTGCCTCCTTGAGTTTCCTGAATTACTCTGAAGAATTACAAAAGGGTAAAAATGTGTAACAAATCAGTGGTGTTCCAGGAACCTAGAAATCTGTACCTCTCTGCGTTGGCACACTGTTAGAAGTTCATCCCTCCAGGCTTTTTGAACTACTCTTTTCCAGATATTAGAGGATTTTCATTAATGAAAAATTTAAATACAGAACTTCTGTTTTCTTTATCTTGTTAGTTGGCAGTGGATTGGAATGGTGAGAGTCTGCAAGTGGGAGGACTTCCTGAAAGGGAGTCAATTAAGAGTCAACTAACTGTGATTAACAGTATAATCATAGGTATTGAAAACTCTGTCCTGAGTTGAGATTTTCAGGGCTGTAAGCCTAGATGGTGAGATAAATGTCACATGGAAATTTCTGAAAAGCAATGCGTTCCTTCTGTCAGGTGATTTGGTTATACTGATCTTTAGTGATTTTGACATCATTTGTTTACAACTTACTCTAAACCAGATGGCTTTCTGTTAAATTTTCAAAATTAGTAGTAAGAAATATGAGCCCCAAATGTGTCTTATTCTAAGTCTTTCAATCGTGCTCCTCTTTTGTTAGAAGTATAAGAAATTGTTTGTTAATAAATATATAAGAAAATAGGGCAGAGTTATGAAGGTATAGCAAAAAATTGGAGCATTCTCTTTGGTGTTTTGACCGGCCTACTATCAGTGGGTGCTTCTCTTTAATTCAGTGTCCAGTAATGATCAATATATTTGAGAATGCATCTTGGAATTAATGGACAATTTGAAATCTCCAGTTCTCTGACCCTTACCCCAAGCAAAACTAATCTTTCCAGTCTCTGTGCCTTCTCAGTGTTTTGTATATAATCCTAATTGCATTTGCCACATTTTAGAATGATTTTTAGCTGCTTATCTTTTTCTTTTTATTAGAATGTAAGGTTCTTCATTTTATTCATCTGTTGCTTCTCCCGTAAATGTACAGTACATGTTAGCTGAAATGGGGATCACTGAGAAGTACCAGTGTATATTGTTAGAAGAGGTAAATAGTTTATCAGGAAAATATGCTGGATACGCAGTTTTTCCAAATTTAGACCTATTGTCCCGCAACCAAGCTATTTAACCCTGTGAATTCCAGTTTCCTCATTCATAAGATGAGGACGACAGTTACAAAGAAGAATCAAAAGAAAGATGAGGTGTAGACTGCTTTAAGGTCTTTAAAGTGTTATTCAGTTAACATTACAATCTTGTTCACACTTCAGCCAATGAGAATGCTTTTGGATCCCCCACCCTCCCTGAACATGTTTCAGTGAAAACCATCAGTTTACCTAAAGTTTCAAGATTTGGGGTCTTATCCACAGATTTTCCTCACTACGTGTCAACATTAATTGAATTCCTGCCATGTTCACAGTGCGATGATGAGCTGAAAGGTTTCAATTGTGCCTGCATAAATCACAGTCTCGCTGTAGTCTGACGCATTATGGTACAATGTATAAAAACTAGAGTAGCCATGCAGAAACTGTCCTTTGGTTATTTTAACTTTAATGTCAGTTCAGCATGGATTTGGGAGACATTTAGACCTTTGTTAAAATGTCCACACTGAGCATCCTTTCTTTTAACTTCTAAAAATGGACACCAAGACCTGCTCATGGAGCTGTAAGAGAGATTAATCAGTGATACATGTTAATGTTAAACACCAAGTAGCTTGCCTGACATACAGAATATATTCAAACAATATTAGCAGTTTTTGTCAAGAAGCAGAAAGATCAGTGGGGCTGGAAGAATAAGAGGTAGAGTTCATAGGGAGACAGGGCATACCTTGGATGTGAAAGCAGA
Organism: Capra hircus; assembly: GCF_001704415.2. Taxonomy (NCBI): domain Eukaryota; kingdom Metazoa; phylum Chordata; class Mammalia; order Artiodactyla; family Bovidae; genus Capra; species Capra hircus. The sequence continues at coordinate 84,469,403 of NC_030810.1, forward strand.
AGTCAAATTTGCATAGTGGTAAAGCATTCACAGAGGTAACTAAGCTAGTACCGTCATCAGCATAAACCCAGTGCTCAAGCTAGAACTTGAGTGTCAGTTGAAGCTTTTCTATTCCTCTCAAACTTATCCCATGGTTGTGGTGGTTTAGTCACTAAGTTGTGTCCGACTCTTGTGATCCCATGGACTGTAGCCCCCCAGGCTCTTCTTTCCGTAGGATTTTCTAGGCAAGAATACTGGAGTGGTTTGCCATTTCCTTCTCCAGGGGATCTTCCCTACCCAGGGATCAAACCCTGGTCTCCTGCATTGCAGGCAGATTAGCTCAGCTGGTAAAGAAGTGAAGTGAAGTGAAGTGAAGCTGGTAAAGAATCTGCCTGCAATGCAGGAGACCCTGGTTCAATTCCTGGGTCAGAAAGATTTCCTAGAGAAGGGATAGGCTACCCACTTTTGTATACTTGGGCTTCCCTCGTGGTTCAGATGGTAAAGAATCCACCTGCAATGCGGAAGACCTGAGTTCAGGCCTTGAATTGGGAAGATCCCCTGGAGAAGAGAATGGCTACCCACTCCAGCATTCTCGCCTGGAGAATCCCATGGACAGAGGAGCCTGGTGGGCTATAGTCCATGGGATCACAAGAGTGATGGGTTGCAAAGAGTTGAACACGACTGAATCATTGCTCATCTGAAGCACTTACCAACTGCTGTCTGAAACTAGCTCTATACTTATCCCATAGTTCATTTCTGTGTTCCATCCATTCTAACTTCTAAATGCTTCTCAAACTTATATAATCCTCTCAATTCTCACTGTACCTCTCCACTTCTCTTACCTCTTTCCAACCAGGATCCCTCCAACTATTTTCAGTCACAAAGTAGCTTCTACTCACTTGCCCCAAGGGCATTGAACATGCAGTTTACTTAATGTAGAGAACTCAGCCCTCTGGACTGCCGTTCCCTCCCTAGAAGTGCACACCAACCACACACATACACTAACTCCTAGACTCTTTTCCTCCAGCAAGTCCTTATCATAACAGATTGCCTGCTTATTTCTCTTTGTCCTTGACTAGAATGTAAGCGTAAAAGGCATTTTGCTAACCATAAAAGAGTCCAGATTCCACAAATTCCCAGCATCATATCTAATAATATTCCTGCATCTAGCCCCCAAACTGAGAAAAGCAAAGGAGAAAGGGAAAGATACACCCATTTGAATGCAGAATTCCAAAGAATAGCAAGGAGAGATAAGAAAGCCTTCCTCAGCAAACAATGCAAAGATATGGAGGAAAACAATAGAATGGGAAAGACTAGAGATCTGTTCAAGAAAATTAAAGATACCAAGGGAACATTTCATGCAAAGATGGGCTCAATGAAGGACAGAAATGGTAGGGACCTAACAGAAGCAGAAGATATTAAGAAGAGGTGGCAAGAATACACAGAAGACCTGTAGAAAAAAGATCTTCATGACCCAGATAATCACGATGGTGTTATCACTCACCTAGAGCCAGACATCCTGGAATGTGAAGTCAAGTGGGACTTGACACTACGAACAAAGCTAGTGAAGGTGATGGAATTCCAGTTGAGCTCTTTCAAATCCTGAAAGATGATGCTGTGAAAGTGCTGCACTCAATATGCCAGCAAATTTGGAAAACTCAACAGTGGCCACAGGACTGGAAAAGGTCAGTTTTCATTCTAATCCCAAAGAAAGGCAATGCCAAAGGATGTTCAAACTGCTGCACAGTTGCACTCATCTCACACACTAGTAAACTAATGCTTAAAATTCTCCAAGCCAGGCTTCAGCAGTATGTGAACTGTGAACTTCCAGATGGTCAAGCGGGCTTTAGAAAAGGCAGAGGAACCAGAGATCAAATTGCCAACATCTGCTGGAAAATGGAAAAAGTAAGAGAGTTCCAGAAAAACATCTATTTCTTCTTTATTGACTATGCCAACGCCTTTGACTGTGTGGATCACAATAAACTATGGAAAATTCCGAAAGAGATGGGACTACCAGACCACCTGACCTGCCTCTTGAGAAACCTATATGCAGGTCAGGAAGCAACAGTTAGAACTGGACATGGAACCACAGATTGGTTCCAAATAGGAAAAGGAGTACGTCAAGGCTGTATATTGTCATCCTGCTTATTTAACTTATATGCAGAGCACTTCATGAGAAACGCTGAGTTGGAAGAAGCATAAGCTGGAATCAAGATAGCCAGGAGAAATATCAATAACCTCAGATATGCAGATGACACCACCCTTATGGCAGGAGGTGAAAAAGAACTAAAAAGCCTCTTGATGAAAGTGAAAAAGGAGAGTGAAAAAGTTGGCTTAAAGCTCAACATTTAGAAAACTAAGATCATGGCATCTGCTCCCATCACTTCATGGAAAATAGATGGGGAAATAGTGGAAACAGTGGCTGACTTTATTTTTCTGGGCTACAAAATCATTGAGATGGTGAATGCAGCCATGAAATTAAAAGATGCTTACTCCTTGGAAGAAAAGTTATGACCAACCTGGACAGCATATTAAAAAGCAGTGATCTTACTTTGTTAACAAAGGTCCATCTATTCAAGGCTATGGTTTTTCCAGTGGTCATGTATGGCTGTGAGAGGTGGACTGTGAAGAAAGCTGAACGCTGAAGAATTGATGCTTTTGAACTGTGGTGTTGGAGAGTACTCTTGAGAGTCCCTTGGACTGCAAGGAGATCCAACCAGTCCATCCTAAAGGAGATCAGTCCTGGGTATTCATTGGAAGGACTGATGTTAAAGCTGAAACTCCAGTACTCTGGCCACCTAATGCAAAGAGCTGACTCATTTAAAAAGACCTGGATGCTGGAAAGATTAAGGGCAGGAGGAGAAGAGGATGACAGAGGGTGAGATGGTTGGATAACATCAGTGACTCAATGGACATGAGTTTGGGTGTACTCCAGCAGTTGGTGATGGACAGGGAGGCCTGGCATGCTGTGTTTATGGGGTCGCAAAGAGTCGGACACAACTGAGCAACTGAACCGAGCCCCCCAACTTTGCCCTTCTTTCCATTACTGTGGATGAATTGTCCTCTATTCTATCTGAGACTAGCTTCTGTCTACATGAATGTATCCCATCCTACCTCACCAAAAGACATTGCTGCAGATATTCCGTCCTTTTTTTCCTATATTATCATTTTCCTAATACCATTTATGCAAATATGCTCAAATATATCCCATCTTTAAAAAAGTTCCCTTAACTTCACATCTTCCTCTAGCCATTGCCCCATTTCTTTTTATCTCTTCTTACAACCAAACTCCTTGAAAAAGTTGTCCATATTAACTTTGTCTTCTTCCATTTATTTTATTCTCTCTTTAGCAGCTTTAATCTTTCTTTTATCCCCACCCTTCTAACAAATCAGTTCTTATTGATATCACCACTGAACTCCACATCTTTAGATTCAATAGTGAGATCTCATACTTCTTTTTTGATTTATTGATGCATTGGACTCAGTTGATTACTTCTCCCTTCTCCTTTTTTCACTTGGTTTTTGGACCCCTCTCTCTTGGTTCTTTCCCATCAGTCTTTCTCACCCCCTTTACTGGGGTGCACTCTTTTTCTTCTGTTTCTATTTATATTTCAGGCAAACAAGTTTCATAGCTTTAAACTTTCATAGCTTATTCACATATAAACTATATGTGAATAAGCCCCAAACAAACAGCTCAAATCTAGTCCTTGCCACTGACCTCTAGACTTACTGCCTACTTCATTTCAGACTTAGCTTAGACAGAATTTTCAATTCCTACTTCCTTCCCCAAACCATTGAACACACAGACATCCCTAGTTCAAAACAAGCATTTGACAAAATTAAACAGTGATTTGTGATAGAAAAAAACTCTCAATAAAGTGAGCACTTAGAGGAAGCTCTCAAGAAAGTGGGTATGCAAGGAAGTGAAACCTCAGCACAATACAGGCCGTCTATGACAGGCTTCCCAGGTGGCACAGTGATAAAGAATCCTCCATCCAGTGCAGGAGATGCAAGAGACATGGGTTCAACCCCTGGATCAGGAAGATGACCTGGGGTAGGAAATAACAACCCATTCTAGCATTCTTGCCTGGAAAATTCCATGGACAGAGGAGCCTGGTGGGCTGTAGTCCATGGCGTTTGCAAAGAATCAGACACGAGCGACTGAGCGCACACACACACATATGACAAACTCACAGCTAATATCATGCTCAGTGGTGATGAGCTGAAAGCTTTTCTTCTAAGAAAAGATCAGGAACAAAACAAAGTAGTAGTGACCCACTCTCACCACATTTTTAAATACAGTATTGGAAGTCGTGGCCACAGCAATCAGACAATGAAAAGAAATGAAAAGCATGCAAATTGGAAAGGAAGATGTAAAATTCATATTGGCATTACTAAATATATTGATTTTGTATCCTGCAAGTTAAAAGAATCGCATGTTGTATGACAGAAACCAACACAACACTATAAAGCAATTTTATCCAATTAAAAATAAATTAAAAGAAAATAAATTTTAAAAATTAAATTTTCAGTGATAATGTATCATCTGAAAAAAATACAAGTTACCATGGTTCTGTGTTTGCTTTGGTTGCAAAATATATGATTTATTTTAACTGAAGACCCTCATATAGCTAATATACCATTTATCTATAACAATATATGACTTACAGATTGATTCTCATAATGAGGAAATCAACTACACACCAAATTAATTCACTTAGAGTATGGAAGAACTTATTAAGCAGGAGAAGTTGTTCTGCATATTCAACCAAAAGTACTGGAAAGGCAAATTGCTTACCACAAAAAGCATACAACAATATTAGACATAAGTCTAGAACTAAGAAAATTGTAATAGTTACACTAGCTTTGTTTATAAATATACAGATAATGATTTTCATCTCTGGGTAATATAAATCAATTTAATATATATTTTAAATGAGATCATAAGCATTATTACAAGACAAAAGCAGTTGAAAGCCAATAAGTCTGATTGGAACAACGTTATCCTCTTCCATGTTTTATTACACTTGTTTAAAACCTCTAAGTTTTCCTTTTTCCATTTTATTTCAGATTCAATTTATAAGTAACTAATGCTATACATTCAGAAAGTTGTATTTAAAACAACAAAAACATGTTGTTTACTAGCAGACACCAAAAACTTCAATAAATCCAACCTTCAGATGAATAGAAGTTCCAAAAAGCTATAATATCAAAGTGGTATATTCTGTCACAATAGTTATTATGGTATCAGTGTAAATTTGTTGAAAAATAGGTAATAGAGATAAAGTTATTGTGCTTAAGGATATGACACAGAGAAGTATTAACTCTTCTGGGTTTGCTTAAATAGACATTTCCTATCTTTGAGTCTAAGTGCTACTAATCTGAGACAAGAACATGAAAAGGTGTAGAGTTTTGCAGGATAACACTACAGTCATGTTTGACTCATGAATATATATTAGTGACTTCAGAATCTAGGGCATGCAGTGTCTTTTAAATGCATTGAAAAAAATGACATTAATGAAAAGAGGGAATTATGGGGAGGTAAGACCTTGTTCTGTCAAGTTTAGTACCTGTTCTAAAAACAATGATTCAGAGTTTTAAGCTAAAACCGTCTCTTCTAGTTAAAATTCCCTCTGACCAAACAGTGTGCAGAGAACTTTTAAAAGTCAAATGGAAATCAGCTTAAGTAAAACATCCTTGGTGATTTTAAGTGACTCTTCAACAAGTTTTTATTGAGCACGTCCTTGTGTCAATACTGTCTTCGCAAATGACCCAGTACTTATTACCATCAATAACAGTATTGTTTAGCTTTTTGAATAACATTAGTTCAGTTCAGTTCAGTCGCTCAGTCGTGTCCGACTGCGACCCCATGAACCGCAGCACGCTAGGCTGTCCATCACCAACTCCCGGAGCCCACCCAAACCCATGTCCATAGAGTCGGTGATAATATTAATAGTAATACTATTACTATTATTCTTACAGGGACTAAAATAGATTGCTCAGTATTTTTTTTTTAATTCATTAATGTTTCCGTTCCTGTAGCCCCTTTCAGAACATGGAAAAATAAGCATTGTTTCGTCCCTGAAGAGTTTGTATTATAAACTAATGACTCTATATTTGCTCTGCAGCTTTTTGGCTGTTTGCTGGGCTGATACATTAGAGTCATTTGTGGCTAATAAATGAGCATTTTACAAAGAATTCCACTGGGAAAATGGCTTTCAGATCAGCCCTCCAGGGCATTTTGTTGCAGTGGATTCCCATAGGTACACGGAGCAAGATTACAAGAAAGTTCACCCTTGGGAAGGTTATTTTTGTGCTTTTGCTTGGCTCTATGGAATATTTGAAAACCTTCAGAGGTAGCTACAAACCCTCTCAAAGGACCTGTTTCTTCCACATGTACCTAGTTGAGCAAGTGAAAGTTAATCTATATTTAAGGAAAAGTTGTCGTGGATTGATGTTGAGACTTGATAGTGTTCACTAAGTCACTTGAAAAACCAATCTTTAAAAGTGATACGTAATGTATAAATTTGTTTTTCAGTGCTACTGTGTTAAGAAAGCAGGCATTACCAGTGTATAACCATTAAGTATAAATGCTTAAGGAATTTAAAGCACTGAAGGCGGAAGCACTTAAAAGCTCTAGTAAAACTGTCTATAGGACACAGCTAATCTAAAGTATCATAAATACTTAAAGATTGCTTACCATTTTCTTACTATGTTGTTTCTTAAGCAATTTGCCTTTTGCATGGTGATCAATAATTTTCCATTTCTTAGTAGAGAAATGATAAGTGTAGTATTTCCCTCGTTCTATGAAGGTTATTGCTTTTTATTCAGTTTTTATTTTATTTTATATTTTTTCAAAAAACAGTATCAGTCCACGCTAAATGGTGTGGGTGACCTAGAAGTTGGCAGATGTCAAGACAGAGGAGTTCTGAACAGGGTGGCAAAGTGTGAAGGGAAATGGGACAAGAGAGACAGTTAGCAGAAGGACTTGAACTCAGATTCAGGAGGCTTGAATCCTGGTGAAACAAGGCATTGGTTTGTGACTAAGAGCAAGTCATGGTGAACTCTCTAGAGTTATACAAGACTCACAAACACCTCTAAGAGTTGTTAAGGGAATTGCAGGGCAGTCAGCATTGTAAATGCAAAATATAAAGCAGCCTAGTTATTTTTGTTGGTAGTGGTGGGATGGGTTGGCTTGCTTTGGTTTTGTTTTTTAAGTACAAGGAGCAGGAGGGAACTGGAACAACGGTTATTCCTGCTCTCTGTCCCTTGCTTCTTACCATGAAGTCTTCCATGGAAATGCCTCATACTGTTAATTCACATACTGTGATGTAATAGGTTCGGAATGAATATTACAGAAATGGAGTGTTTTCTCATAGTTTGGATTTTTCAATTAGGAAAATGATTTACATGCTTTCTTATAATGTTTTATGTTTATATATGTCATAGTTTGTGGGGATCTTGGTGACTGCATATTACCCATAGTTGTGTAGTCTATAGCCCCAGTTAATGCTCACTGAATCGATATTAAATAAGCTGAAGACATGAGATATAAGCCCACCAACCTTTGCCATTTTTACTTTCCAATAACATTTTTTTTTCTGACAATGTTGTTTTACTTCTCTCTTGAATTTTATCATGGTGATGATTTATGATCTAGCAACTACACTAGGTGCTGGGAATTTGAGAATCTAGGCAGAGCTCTGTGTGCTCAGAAATAACAATTTATTAATATCAATTTATTAACATTTAGTAAGCTCTAGGTGGCACCTGCCACATTAAAAAAAAAAGGCAAAAACCTGGGTCTGTGATTTTTTCTACTCATTTGTACAAGAGTACATTTAGGTGGGTATTCTTTTTACAGTTTACAATGAAAGACTTGAATCTGAGGAGTAACTTTCCCAAGGCCACAAGGAGTTGGTGCTGGAATTATAACCCAGAAAGGTTTGTTTTCAAGGCTCATTCTGGTAACATTTTGAGGTATTATGTGCTAAGTGTACATGGAGAATGTTAAAAATGCCATCAGATTTCAAGAAAATAAAACACCTCTGTGAGTATGCTACTTAGATAGACTTGGTAGTATAGGTAAAACTTGAGTTTGCATATTAAGGGCAATAGTAACAACTTGAAATAATTATGTAGTGTTTGCCTTCTGCCAGGGGCCATTTGTGTATAATTAATTCATTTTTGCCTCAGTTCAGTTCAGTTGCTCGGTTGTGTCCGACTCTTTGCAACCCCATGGACTACAGCACGTCAGGCTTCCCTGTCTATCACCAACTCCCGAAGCTTGCTTAAACTCATATCCACTGAGTCAGTGATGCTATCCAACCATCTCATCCTCTTTTGTCCCCTTCTCCTCCTGCCTTGAATCTTTCCCAGCCTCACACAGCCCTATCTGGCAGGCACATGATGTGCCCATGTCACAGGTGAGTAAACTAAGGCACAAGCAGTTAAATAACTTGCCTCAGTAACATAGCTGGTAAGAGAAGAGTTTAGAGGAAAAGCCAAAAATGCGGATGTGTTGTCCAGATGAAAGCCACACTTCCAAGTTTGTTGTTTAGTTCCTAAGCCGTGTCCGACTCTTTTGTGACCCCATGGACTGTAGTCTGCCAGACTTCTGTCCATGGGATTTCCCATGCAAGAATACTGGAGTGGGTTGCCATTTCATTCCCAGGGAATCTTCCTGACCCAGGGATCAAAAGCACGTCTCTTGCTTGACAGGCAGATTCTTTACCACTAAGCAACCTGGGAAGCCAAGATAAAAGCCACACGTAGGAACTTTATAAAGAATTAAACATATTTTGCCACGTGAGGGTTTTCTCTGGGCAATAAATAGGAAAGCACTTGAGACAATTTATCTATCACTACTGACAACTTGTCGAGGGGCATTAGATACCTTGGCAATAGAATTTGCACTCAATTCTATGACAGCATTAGAGTGACAATGAAATTATTTTGAACATTTATTGTTTAGGATTTGGTTAGAATAAAAATTGCTGCATTGAGGCTCAGCTTAGACCTTTCTTCTAGGAAGCTTCCTGGCCACCCCTCCATCACCCACTTCCACCTGTGGGATAAATAAATGCGCCTCTGAGTCACCCAGGAACCCAGATATCCTCATGCTCATGACTCCTACTGCATTGCCGTGCTTTCTGTCATCATTCTGTTCACAAACAATGCACTCCAGTGAAAGAGGAGACTTTCCCTCTTATTTTTCTATGAATCCCCCAGCATTTACTACAGACCTTGTAATATAGAAGGCCTTAAATATAATCAGGCTAGCCACCTGAAATATTTTCTAATAGAATAAACTGTAGATAAAATTCAACATTCACTTATGATGAAGACTCTCATTTAACTTGGTATAGAGGGAACATATCTGAACATAAAAAAGGCCGTTTTATGACAAACCCCCAGCTAACATCATACTCAGTGGTAAAAAACTGAAAGCTTTTCCTCTAAAATCACAAAAAAGATAAGGATGCGTACTCTCATCACATCCATTCAACATAGTATTGGAAGTCCTAGCCACTAGTAATCCAATAACAAAGCCATAATAATCCAATAAGAAAAGGAAATAAAAGGCTTCTAGATTGGATGGGAAGGAGTAAAACTGTCACTAATTATAGATGGAATTCTACTATATAGAGAAGACTCATAATTCTCCACCAAAAAGCTATTCGAACTAATAAATGAATTCAGTAAAGTTTCAGAATGTGAAAAATCTGTTGTTTTTCTATACACTAATGAACTATCAATGAAAGACCAAAAAACAAAACAAAACAAAACAAAACCCAAACAGATAAAATCCTATCTAAAATCCCATCAGAAAGAATAAAATACCTAATAATAAAGTTAACCAAGGAAGCAAGAGATCTATACTTGGAAAACTATAAAACATTGATGAAGGAAACTGAAAATGATACAAAGAAATGGAAAGATATCCCATGTTTTTGTATTGGAAGAATGCTGCTGCTGCTGCTAAGTCGCTTCAGTCGTGTCCAACTCTGTGTGACCCCATAGATGGCAGCCCACCAGGCTCTCCTGTCCCTGGGATTCTCCAGGCAAGGACACTGGAGTGGGTTGCCATTTCCTTCTCCAGTGCATGAAAGTGAAAAGTGAAAGTAAAGTCGCTCAGTCATGTCTGACTCTTAGCGACCCCATGGACTACAGCCTACCAGGCTCCGCCGTCCATGGGATTTTCCAGGCAAGAGTACTGGAGTATTGGAAGAATAAATATTGTTAAAATGTCCATACTATCCAAAGAAATCTACTGATTTAATGTAATCCTTATAAAAGTGTTCAGAACATTTTCACAGAACTAGAACAAATAATCCTAAATTTTATATGAAACCACAAAAGACCCTGTTTTGCCAAAGCAGTCTTGAAAAAGAAGAGCAAAGCAGGAGCATCATGTTCCCTGCCTTTAGAACTGTACTGCAAAGCTATGGTAATCAAAATAGCATGGTACTGAAATACAAACAAATAAAAACACAACACATAGATCAATGAAGCAAAATAAAGAACCAAGAAATAAACGCCTGTGCTTATGGTCAATTAATCTATGACAAAGGAGGCAAGGCTATACAATGAAGAAAAGACAATCTCTTCTTTAAGTGGTACTGGGAAAACTGGACAGCTCTGTGCAAAAGAATTAATTTAGATTGTTTCCTCACATCATATACGAAAATAAACTCAAAAGGATTAACCACCTAAATGTAAGATATGAAACTATAGAACGCCTAGAAGAGAACATACATAGAACACTCTTTGACATATTCTGTAAATCATAGCATTATTTTTCGATCTATCTCCTAAGGCAAAAGAAATAAAAACAAAAGCAAACAAATGAGACCTAATTAAATTTAAAAGCTTTTGCACAGCAAAGGAAACCAAAGCAAACCAAAAAAAATCCCAACCTACCGAATGGGAGAAAATATTTGCCAATGATGTGACTGATAAGGGGTTAATATCCAAAACGTATAAACAGTTCATACAACTCAATTTAAAAAGTAACTTCATAAAAAAAAAGGACAGAAGACCTGAGTAGACATTTTTCCAAAGAAGACATACAGATGGCTAACAAGCACACAAAAAGATATGTGACGTCACTAAATATTGTATTGTACTAGGTTGCTTCAATTGTGTCTGACTCTGCAACCCCATGGACTGTAGCCCGCAGACTCCTCTGTCCATGGGATTCTCCAGGCAAGAATACTGAAGTGGATTGCCACGCTCTCCTTCAGGGTATCTTCCTGACCCAAGGAGCAAACTTTCATCTCATGTCTTCCACGTTGGCAGGCAGGTTCTTTACCACTGCAAATCAAAACCAGGCTTCCCAGATGGCGCTAGTGGTAAAGAACCCACCTACAATGCTGGGGACATAAGAGAAGTGGATTAGATGGTGTCGCCACAGTTGAAAACTATCTGGAGGTTTCTCAAAAAAACTAAAAATAGAATTATGATATACCCAGCAATTGCACTCCTGAGTATATATCCAAAAAGGAAAAGGAAAAATACAAACTCAAAAAGATACATACACCCCAACAGTCATAGCAGCATTATTTACAATAGCCAAGATGTGGAAGCATCCCAAGTGTCCACCCACAGATGAATGGATAAAGATGATGTAATGTATATATGTCATACACACACACAAAGGAACATTAATCAGCCATAAAAAATGAAATCCAGCCATTTACAGCAATGTGAATGGACCTAGAGGATATTATGCTCAGTGAAATAAGTCAGAAAAGACAAATCCTGTATGATATCACTTATATGTGGAGTCTAAAAAATAACACTAGTGAACATATATATTCAAACAGGAACAGTCTCACAGATACAGAGAACAAACTAGTAGATATCAGTAGGGAGAGGAAATGAAGTTGGAGCAAGATAGGCATATGGGATTAAGTGGTATAAATTGCTGTGTACAAAATTAATAAGCAACAAGGATATGTTGTACAGCACAAGGAAATATAACCATTATTTTGTAATAATTTTAAATGGAGTATAATCTACAGAAATATTGAAGCCCTATGCTGTACACCTGAAACTAATGTAACATTGCAAACCAACTATATTTAAAAAAAAAACGATACAGATATTAACTAATTTTGTTTCATTCTCCAGTTATCGTACATCTCTGTGATGCTTCTGCTGTGAATGTGATTCCATACTAAGGAGACTCTATACTTAACTTGATGACTGTATCGTCCCTTGTGTAAGGAGGAACACAGTATATTCAGATCTTTGTTTACTAGACCTCAGCATAGTAGTCAGTCTCTGCCTCATCATGGCAACAGTTTCTGCTTTCTGGATTCCATCGTTCTCCCCAAAATCACTTTAAATTCTGGCCCCACCTGATAGTCATCACTTCTCACATATCCTACATACTTGTCCACCTTCTTGCCTTTGCTTCTGCTGTACCCTCTGATTGAAAACTTCTCCTCTTACCTTCTCCACGTGGTGAATGCCTACTCCAATTTCAAGGCTTAGATCGCTCACCCTGCACCCGCAACCTTTCTCTTGTAGAAAAATCAATTACTTCTTGGAATGAGTTCCCATAATACTGGGTATCTGCTTCCACTTAATTTTTTCAGGGCATATTACCTTCCTTGACAGTCAGTGCAACTGTAGGGAGCAAAAACTAGGTCATATTCATCTCTACATCCCAAGCACCTAAAACTGTACCTGACACATGTTAAAAAATAATTGTAATTGTTGGAAAAATAATAAAATCATTAACAATAACATTCATTACCTATTATTGGTTGACTTTCCCTAGGTCAATTAAATTTTGTTTTTTATGCATTGTTGAAGAGATAGCCAAAGCAGTCATTCTTAAGAATTGATTTTTAATGGTGCATTAGTTTAGGTCCTCCAAGAGGCAGATACTATGATTAGATTACATACACAAGAGATCTAGTGGGGAGAACTTGCATGAGAGAAAAGGGAGAGGAAGATGGGGGAGGCTGGGAGAGTTGTCATCACCATGCAGGTCTCCTGTTAAAGAGAGAGAGGAGTGGGGCTTGGGTAGCAAATGTTTTAGACCATGGTGCAGTTTTATGAACATTTCAATGAAACCAGCAGGGCTCCCTGAGCCAGCAGTCACCTTATCAGGGGAGCCCTCCATCTCCCAGCACCCTGTTGCTTTGGTGTTCCTGCTGCATTCAGTCACTGGATGACAGCAGCTGTTGGGAAATGTGGAATCCTAGTAAAACTGGTTTTAAGAGCACAGCAGCTGAGGTCCTTGGTCAGTTATGCTCCCTGCAGTTGGAGATATGAGACCACACATAAGGTGACTACAATAGCATGAAACCCTTGAGGGATTTGAGGCAGTAGGAATGATTATTACTTCTATAGTGTTGTACCTAAACATGCATGAAACATGCCTTTAAAAATACACGAAACATACTTTAAATAATGGGGCAAGAGACAGGCTCTGGGAATCTTATATTCATTTGAAATTAGTCTTATATAAGCTTCAGTTGTTAGCTAATTCTGACATTTTAGAGAAAATTAAAATATTCAACTAAGTAAACTTGAAGAACTGCAGAAACTGACTCACAGACTTAGAGAATGAATTTTCTGTTACCAGAGGGGAAGGGTTGATGGGGAGGGATAGACTGGAAGTTTGGGACTGACATGTACACAATTCTACGTTTAAAGTAGATTACCGATAAGGACTACTATATAGCACAGGGTACTCTGCTCAATATTTTGTAATAACCTAAGTGGGAAAAAAAACTTGAAAGAGAATACATATATGTATATGTACATGTATAGCTGAATTACTTTGATGTACACATGAAATTAACACAACATTGTTGATCAACTATATTCCAATATAAAATTCAAAAACCTGCAACAACAAGAATTGAGAATGGTTTCAAAAACAAAACAAGCAAACAAAAAATCTACATAAACTTTAAGGAAAAATAAAGTACTGGTGTATGCTACAGTGTGGGTAAATCTTGAAAATATACTAAGTGAAGGAAACCAGGCACAAAACGTCACATATTGTATGATTCCATGTATATGTAATATTCACAAGAGATAAACCCATAGAGACAGAAGGTATTTGGAGGTTACTGGGGCCTGGAGGAGAGGGAAATGGGGAGAAACTGCTTAATGGGTACAGGGTTTTATGTTGAATGATAGAAAAGTTTTGAAATTAGATAAAGGTCATTGCACAACATTATGAATTTTCTAGGTGCTACTCGATTATTCACTCTAAAGTGATTAATTTTATGTTCTGTACATTTTTGTCTCAATGAATCATATAAAAACTTTAGTTGATCAAATAACAATAAAACTAATTTGAATAAACAAAAAAAATACTACAGGAAACTTTGAGTATGAGTATGTTTCTAAAAAAACAAAGGAGTTTTTATACATTTGACTAAGGTCATGATTTTATGGAACTTAAAGTTTAAATTCAAAAGGCTTCCTCAAAAGAATCACATTTAACAAATTGTTGATGCTGCATATCTTGTGAGAAAGAACATGTAAAAGTTTGTTGTATAGAATAGAGCATATCTAATTTATAAGGATTTTAAATGACAAGCCTTTTCTAAATTCCAGAAGGCTTTTTAAATTTGCATTCTTATAAATAAACCAGTCTCTCTTAGAAGCAACCTTAAGACTAATAAATAAATAAAACCCAATCATTATTTCATATGACGTTTTCATGCCAGAAAAAGTGATTCAAGATAATGTGTGGTATAACTTGTAGAAAGCAGTGCTATTAAAACTACATGATATGATTCCTCTGCTCAATATCCACTTTCCTTCCCATCCCTTGCACTCATCTTCTCAATTATAAAATCTGTTGTGTACCTCTACCCTTTTTCCTGTTGACCGCCCTCTTGGATTCACCTTGGAGTCAAATTATTTAACAACTAACATGATATTATCATTGACCGATCAGCTCAGAGCCACTTATAAACCAGCAACGGGGGCATTCCAGTTTTTACAGAGTGCAGCGCTGCTTGCCAGCTTCAACTTGAATGATTGGTCTCTAACGTGGCAGCACAGCTGTCGCACCAGGATTCCTCCTTCCTCTTCTCCTGGGTTGCCTTAATCATTTATTGACTCTCCTGACTTTGTTTTTCTTTTTTTCCCATTTTTCTAAAATATATCTTTAGCTTCTTTGGAAGAGAAATTTGGAAAATTAACTTCTTTTACTTTGTTCTGGGATTGATGATTTTTCTGGGAATGGAATTCAGGGTTAAAGATAATATTCCTCTAGAATTTTGGAAACATTACTCCATTGGCTTTTGGCCTCTCCTACTGTTAATGAAAGAAGTCTGGTGCTTTCTGAATTCTGTTCCTTTATAGAAGCTTTGGGAATCAAAAAAGCTTTTTTATCCTTGGTTTCCTTAGATTTCCTAAAGATATGCAGATGTTAATGTTGGATTATGGCGCTGGACTTTTTAAACTTACTGTTTTGGTCTGTGAAACCTCTCAACCTGAAGGTTAATTTGTTTCTTTAGTTGTGGAAATTTTTATGTTGTCTTTCTGATAATTTCTGCATGTTTTCTGTACTCTTCTTTTGCAACTCTGTTAGATGTACATTGCCTTTCCTCTCATCTTTGTGTATGTGTATGTATATCTGTCTTTCCTTTTACTTAATCTTGGGAGAAATTTCTCAGCTTTATTTACAACCCTTCTATTGATTTTATTTTAACTATATATATATGTATTTTAAAAGCAGAAGAATTCTTTATTGTGTTCTAGTTGTTCCCTTTTATATTATTATATTAGTGGGTCATGGATGTAGAGTCTGCTTGACTGTTTGGACATATTAATTAATTACTGTTTCTATACTGCTCTCTGTTTCTTGAATTATTTCTCTTTCCTTGAATGTCAGTTTTCTTTGTGTTTCTCTTTCTCAGTCCTACTGTAGCTCTTTCTCCACTGTCTGGTTTTACTTGGTAATCCATACTTACAGGAGAATGAAGGATTGGCAAATTGGCCAGGCTTCCTGGGTCACTATATAAGTACACTATCCTGAGATCCTCCTGCCTGAATAAGAAGTCTTATTTGGAACACTGTTTTGGGGCAAGGATTTCTCAACTGGCTGACTTCTTTTTAAATCGGGTTGATTGATGGAAAGCCAGAGAGCAGCAAACTCAGGCTGTTAGCCAGAGGGACCACAGATACCAAAATAAGGAGGGACTGACTCTTGGGCTCGATTTAAAATAGAAACTTAGGCTGTCACCAAGTAGTTTATTGATTTCAAAAAGAGTCCTAATTTCTTTTTTTTGGGGGGGGAATGGGGGAACAAGTGCCAATCACTCTGAGTAATGAAAGTGAGGTGGTCATTTGTTTTGTGTAATAACTTCAGTGTTTTCCCTGTTTTCATCACCACTTCTTACCCTTAGTCTCGTCTAACAATTCAGCCTAGAGCCCTTCGGGTTTCAAATATCCTCACCTTCACACTAGATCTCTCATAGCACATTCTAGGCTGAGGTATTTCTGTGTTTTACCTGTCAACATCCCCATTTGTTTTTGTTTTTGTTTTTGTTTTTTTTCACAAATGTGTTGAAATCGTGTATCTTTGTTGTTATGTGTCTATTCCTCTTTGCACCTCTATGCAATTATATACATATAGAATCCCCATGGACAGAGGAGCCTGGCGGCTACAGTCCATGGCGTGGCGAAGAGTCGGACATGACTGAAGTGACTTAGCACAAAATACTATTACTTCAGGGTCCCCAGTAGAATTCAGAGATTGAATGCAAGTGCCTAGTCTGCCAAACCATCCCACAGGTCATTACGTGCTTTTAGCATTTACTCTAATACATTAAACAGGAATGAGTTTTAGAACAAATATGACTCATTTTTTAAAGGAAAATAATCTACTTGTTAGCTATTAGTCATTTGTGAGATTCAATAGTTATGTTCAAGAGTTTGTAAAATAGTTGGGGAATTTGAATCACTTTACAAATATTTTAAGAACTGTGTGATTTTTGCATGTTGGTACAAGACTGAGGGAATGAACTAGCCCTAAAATAAATGTCTGCTTTGCCCTACATTTTCCTCAGTCAGATTTGACTCATTTACTTGGTGAAATATGAAAATGTATATAAATCATTCCTTCCTAAATTGTGGTTTGTGGACCACTGAATATCTATGAGTTATTTGTTGCCTGCCAATGACAAGATAAGGAACTTACACCAGTTTTACACTTACACCGGTTTTTTTTTGTTTGTTTGTTTTTTTACTTTATTTTACTTTACAATACTGTATTGGTTTTGCCATACATTGACATGAATCCACCACGGGTGTACATGCATTCCCAAACATGAACCCCCCTCCCACCTCCCTTCGCTGACATTTTTTTTCTAGCAAGATATTCCAGTGAAAGAAGCAGTATGTTGATTAACATTTTGGAAAAAGCTATTTCTCCTATCACAGACAGGTAACAGTTTGCATATCAGCTGTAGTCCTTGGACCACACTTTGAGAAGACTGGTAGAAATCACTTAGAATAGTGCCTGGCAGAAAAGGCATTGAGTAAATGTTAAGTTGAGTCTGACACATGCTTTTTTTTTTTTTGGAATGAATTTTGATAACTACCGTGATCGTTCATAAAAAGAATGCTCGGTTGTTTATCTCTTTAATTAAACAATAAAGTGAACTTTGCTAATTTCTCACAGTGAAAGTTTTGTTATTTTTCAGCTTGGCAAAATCCCATAAACCCCTTTAGTTTATTCAGCAGAAAACAATCTTTTAAGTTGCCAATGTGACAATAGCCAAAGCTGTTGCAGAGCTCTACGTGTTGCCAATTTTTGCCAGTGTGTTCTAGCTCTCTTCCTGAGAGCCCCATCCTGAGATTTCATGCCAGCTGATCCTAATTAATACTTTGGACTCTACTAACCATTTGTGTATTTTGCTAGTGAAATGGGTAGTGAGTTATATCAACATCTGTTTTCCATCATAAGTCCGCCTAGAGTTTGGAACTGATATCTTCATCTCTGCTTGCCTGTGAATGGTAAGGTATTTCTCTAATGCTCTTCAATGGGTACCACCTCCTGCATAGGAGGCAGGCGTAGAATGGCACAATCAGGCGCTGACCGGCTGCCTTCTGGAGACACTCAGGGCTCCTTTAGTCCCTTCCTGACCCTTTTGCCTGAGGAGAAAGCACTGTCTGGTGCCAGTGCTTCCACAAGTTCCAGCTAGCTCCAGATTCCAAATGTCATGTTGTGGCCCTGTCCTTAAGTCTCATTTCAGGCGTGCTGGAATGGCCTAGTTTCGAAATAGAAGGCTTACCATCTTTGCACTACATTCCCAGGATGGCATGTAGTCCTTCTCTGCAGAGAGCATCTTCCCTATGACTTCTGCAACTCAGTTCACACAAGACTAAATAAGCCACGCTCTAGACCAGCTTGGTTAATGTCTGTGACCTTCCACAAGTACCCAGCCCTCTTCCCTCTTGGTACCCAGTTGCTTTTCTTCCCCAGGACGCCTTGGTAGAGGCAACCCTTCACAGAGACTGTCCCAGCCCTGATAAACTTCAGCCTTCAAGCTCCCCCTTGCCCAGTCCCTGAAATAAGGAGTGACAAATACACTTGGGTTTATTAGTGCAAATAACCCTTCAGTTTGTCACTTTTTCACTTTTTCATATGTAATTTTCCAAATACATATGGTAACATTATTCCTTTGTATTTCATGATTGCCCTGGGAATTGTCTTGACATTGCTGGCTTGCAATTTCCAATGAGTTAGCCTTATCAGCCATGGGCCATTTCAATATATCTGACCCAAATACATGTTACTCTTTCTCTTCTCAATCCAATTTACACACTCCTTAATTTGCTACATGAATCCTCATATCTGTACTAAAAAACCTACAGTGGATCCCTATGGTATAACAAATGGAGTCCAAGAACTACAGCCTGATAATTAAGCAACGTCATTAACTCAGCCACTGACTCATACACTCTAAGCTGTCTTTCAATTATTTAGTCACATGCCCTTATTTATTGTGTCTAGTTTTGCTCATGTTGTTGTATCTGTCTTCTTCCTTTCTACTGATTTGATTTTTATGCATCCCCTAACGCTCAGTTCAAATGCTGTCTTTTTAGGACAACCTTACTTAATTACCTCAGCTAGATGTGGGAGAAGGCGATGGCACCCCACTCCAGTACTCTTGCCTGGAAAATCCCATGGACGGAGGAGCCTGGTAGGCTGCAGTCCATGGGGTCACTAGGAGTCGGACACGACTGAGCGACTTCACTTTCACTTTTCACTTTCATGCATTGGAGAAGGAAATGGCAACCCACTCCAGTGTTCTTGCCTGGAGAATCCCAGGGATGGGGGAGCCTGGCGGGTTGCCGTCTGTGGGGTCACACAGAGTCAGACATGACTGAAGCGACTTAGCAGCAGCAGCAGCAGAAGATGTGAGCTTCCCCTCCTCTGAAATCCCGCTTTATTTACTGTAATTTCTTTTTATTTATTAATGTACTTATCTCCTCTCTTTTGTGTATTAGCTCTTTGAAGTCAGGCGCTGCTCCTTCATACATCAGTGTTCACTCATAGTGGCTAACACATATCTTTCATATGAAAGACGCTCAGTAAATGGTGAATGAATTCATCATTGATTGTTACATTCTAACCAAGAGCTAAGAAAGTAACTATTATGATGGCCACTTAATAAAACAGGTTTATGAAAGTTTGAACCAAGGCAACAAGAATGGGGCCACTCTTGAGAAAGAAAATCTAATTCTTATGATACTGATCAGCATCCTTGAACATTGCCTCCTCCCAATAACTTATCTTAAAGATGTTTATTTACAGATACTTTCAGAAACCTTCATTATATATATGCAAATAATGGCATTTGGACTGAAGGAGGTTAGAATAATAACCTGTTTTGTCTGTAAATCTTCAGCAAATCTGTACTTAAGACAATTGATTGGCCTAATAATTTTTTTTAACTTCATGGTCAATTTTATAGCTCTTCATTAAAAATTATACTTCATTGTTTGCAAAAACATGGAAAATACTTAATCAAGTGAGAAAAGTAGAATAAAATTGTGTCTATAGTGTATTTGTGACTGTATATATATATATATATATAAATAAAGGTTGAATAGAAGAAAACTTTATATAAATATACATTTTAAATAAAATTTATATAGGTTTTATAAAAATATAAATTATATTATATTTTATATAAATTTAGATATAAAGGTTGGAAGGAAAGATCAAAGCACCTCCAAAATATTAAGAATTGAACGTGGTGACATAACTGTGCATGCTTTTTTATGTTGTAGTATTTTATATATTCCAAGTTTTCTTTAATGAGTATACTAGACTTTGCTATATAAAGAAGTAATGGATTGAAAAGAGAAGGAAAAATAGCTAATAGGATGAAATCTAATGCATTGATAGCTACTGATAGGTTGAGCAATCCACTGAATTGAAACAGAGAACAGAAATGGTATCCCTCAGGGAGGAGAACAGTATTCTGCTTTAAATGTAGCTTTCATTAAATCAGTTATGATATACCTCAATAAGTAACTAGTATCTCATCGATTGCCAGTCACATATGAAAAAAGTATTTTGATATATGTAAAGGTTTTGTGGGACAGTTGGGAAACACTAAGGTCTCCTAAAAATGAATTCATACAACTTGGTGGTGTAGATAACCATAGATTAAATGCAGAAATAATTTTACATAACACTCTTTAGAGTGGATATGTAATATCACCCCTTTCTAGAGAATTATGTTGCGTAATTTGATAATGTAGGAAAGTTTAACTCCAACTTATGCCAAGGATGTCTACTTTACTCTGTTGTGGTCCAGCTTTCAAATTTTCTCTTTCGTGGATTTTGAATTATATAGTTGGTGATGATGAATCATAGGAAAAATGAGCAGCTAAAAATTCAATGCATCATTTTAGAAAAGCAGAAGGAAATTAGGTACAACTTATGATTGCCATTTTTATTTATGTTAACTTCCTTTCTCCCTTTCAAAGGCTTGTATTCACACAGGGGTTATTGAGAATTAAAAAGTACATGTAAAAGTGATCAGATATAACAGAAGTGAGTGCTGTGATTTATGGCAAGAAGACGGTAGTTTTTTAATATGTGAAAATAGTGTTTCTGCAAACGATCAGCAATTCTGATTGTGGTGTTTGACATTCTGTGTTAATCCACCAGCTCTAAAGCTTATTAAAAATGGCACCAGACACATTGGCAGCATAGAAGCAGGTCAAAAATTGTTGAAAACAATGAGAGCTGTAAGATCAGCTGTGAAATTGTGGTTATTTTAGAAATCTGACTTTTGCATAAAATCCGCAGGTGTATAATCAATAGCTCAGGAATGATGCCCGCAATTGGAGACAATGCCAGCAGTACATTTTAGCGATCCCAAGTGGGCGGGAAAGAATCTTCATTTGTTGTTTTTGCCTTTGTTCTTTTTAATTTGCATCTGGATTTGTGGAGCTCCTCACCTCTAAACCCAATGGAATTAGCAATATAATTAACAATAAAGAATAAATGTCAACTTTTCCTCCTAAAAGGAGACACATTAGAGAGACTGTGAAGATAGGAGGCCTGTAGTCATTTTGTCATTTGTGATGGTGTTTGCTGCAATTTTATTTAAGCAGGTGTATAAGGCCATGGGATTTATTTATGTCTTAACTCCTATTTCTAGATTTATCTAAGAGCCACTCTCAAACCCTAATTCCTTAATTATCCAGGTTGCTCATGAGAAAATGAGGAATACTCAATGGTGTATAGTTGGTTGAAGATTTAAGGGGAGGTCATCTAATTTGATGTGACAGTTGTCTACTTGCTAAATGAGTAGGACCTGAGGACCTCAGTCATCTTTCTCAGTCACAGTCCTGCGCTTTATAACACGTCTGACAAGAAATTGATTTCACTACTGCCACTAATGGTGAGCTGTTCCATCAACGCCTCAGCTTCTGCTGAGAAGATAGGAACCATCCAAGGACAAATTATTAAATTAAAACTGACAGTATCTTGTCATAAGCACCCATTAATGAACACTATGGAGGATTGCCTGCTTCCCATTCATTGTCATTCTGTAATTTATTGCTGTTTTCCCAAAGATTATGGGGAAATGTTGTATGAATATTTGTTGTAGCCACACATTTTGAGAAGCACATAGGAATTTAAAATAAATGGGTGATGGTAAGAGGAGAGAAGTGCACTGTAAACTCATTCTCTTAGGGTAAACATTTCAACAAACTACATGCCACTGTAAAAGGGCTAACTTTTGTCTGCTGCTAGTGTATTTCTTTGCATAGAGGGCTTACAGATAAATATTAATTTCTGGTTATTAATGTGGTTCATTGTGATATCCATAATCTCTCTTATTTCAATTCCAAAGATTTTTGCCAAGAGAAGTATAAATATCATCATCCAAATTTATGCAAAATATTAATACACTTTTTAAGCTAACAATGTTTAGGATATTCAAATGACACTTTACACTGTATCCTTCACAATATGTATAATGATATTTATACATGTATAAGAACTTTTTTCAATTAATTCATTTATTTTGATTGACGGATAATTACTTTACAATGTTGTGATGGTTTTTGCCATACATAACATGAACTGGCCACATGTATACATGTGTACTGGAGTTTCAGCTTTAGCATCATTCCTTCCAAAGAAATCCCAGGGCTGATCTCCTTCAGAATGGACTGGTTGGATCTCCTTACAGTCCAAGGGACTCTCAAGAGTTTTCTCCAACACCACAGTTCAAAAGCATCAATTCTTCAGCGCTCAGCCTTCTTCACAGTCCAACTCTCACATCCATACATGACCACTGGAAAAACCATATCCTTGACTAGACGGACCTTAGTCGGCAAAGTAATGATGCTGGGAGGGATTGGGGGCAGGAGGAGAAGGGGACGACAGAGGATGAGATGGCTGGATGGCATCACTGACTCCATGGACGTGAATCTGAGTGAACTCCGGGAGTTGGTGATGGTCAGGGAGGCCTGGCATGCTGCGATTCATGGGGTCGCAGAGTCGGACACGACTGAGCAACTGAACTGAACCGATACATGTGTAACACCCATCCTGAAATTTTTAAACCTATGCAAATTTGTATAGCTACTTACAGTTGCAGCTGGATTTTCCAAGCAATTTTGAAGACTCCTTCTTTTTGCACATATAGGATTCTTATTGATACAAAAGAATAATAGAGGTATTCATTTATACTCTACCAGCTGTGATGCTGAAACCCAGCAAAATGTGCATATGTGTATATAGCTTTACATAACAATAACAACAACAAAATTCCTTCTAATATTTCTCCCCACCCTACAAAACAGATTAAAGATAATATATTATTAAAACATTTCTCCTGGGGTGTGAATAGCTCATCATTACTATCTTAATCAGCTGTAGCATAAAATATGTTTCATGGCCCTTGGTTAGCTACTGGATATTCTTTGAAGCATTAGTACCACAAAGATTTTTACTGCTTGACATCCCTGTCAGAAAGATAGCTCATCCCATTTAAGAATGATCTAGGGAGAATGATGTTATGGACAAAATACTGAAGACGTAAATTTGAGAAATATCATGAAGACCTTGAATGACAGGCCAGAAAATTTAAACTTTACATTATTCTCTCTAGGAATGTAATTGTTATGAGGAAGCACAAGGATTTAGTTAGCCAGATGCTTTGTTTAAATTCTGGCTTTACTATTAGTTGAGCTCAATGGTCTGCAGTACTCTCACCTGTAAAATTGGAACAGTCATTCTCTCTTAGATTCTGAGGAGGAGGAGGATAAACGATATAAGGTAATATAAGATAAGGTGTGCACACTGCCTGAAACTTAGGAAGAACTTGATAAATGACAGCTATCACTAATGTGAAACCACGCGAGGATTCTGAGCATGGGAATGATGCAATTACACCTGTAATTTAGGAAGATTGCTGACAACAGCATGTAGTACAAAGGAAGGCTGAAGGAAGATAGAACAAAACTGTAGAGGTTTTTGCAATAATTTAAGCACATTTTATTTAGAGCCTGAAACAGGGTGGTTGTTGTCGTTCAGTTGCTGAGTAATGTCCAACTCTTTGTGACCTCATGGTGTGTAACACACTAGACTCCTTTGTCCTCCACTGTCTCCCAGAGATTGCTCAAATTTGTGTCCTTTGAGTCAGCGATGCTATCTAACCATCTCATTCTCTGCTGCCCCCCTTCTCCTTTTGCCTTCAATCTTTCCCACATTAGAATCTTTTCTAATGAGTCAGCTCTTCGAATTAGGTGGCCAAATCTTCAGCTTCAGCAACAGACCTTCCAGTGAATATTGAAGGTTGATTTCCTTTAGGATTGACTAACCTGATCTCCTTGCAATCCTAGGGATTCTCAAGAGTCTTCTCCAGCAACATAATTCAAAAGCATCAGTTCTTCAGCGTTCAGCCTTCCTTATGGTCCAAATCTCAGATCTGTACACAACTACTGGAAAAATGATAGCTTTGACTATATGGACCTTTGTTAGCAAAACTGATGTTTCTGTTTTTTAATACACTGTCTAGGTTTGTCATAGCATTCCTTCCAAGGAGCATCTTTTAATTTCATGGCTTCAGTAGTTACCGTATGCAGTGATTTTGGAGCCCAAGAAGATAAAATCTGTTACTGCTTCTGCTTTTTCCCCTTCTGTGGAACTTCTCCATCTTTGCCTGCAAAGAACATAATCAATCTGATTTTGGTATTGACCATCTGGTGATATCCATGTGTAGAGTCTTCTGTTGGGTTGTTGGTAAAGAGTGTTTGCTATGACCAGCATGTTTTGTTAACAAAACTATGTTAGCCTTTGCCCTGCCTTATCTTGTACTCCAAGGCCAAACACCTGTTACTCCAGGTATCTCTTGACTTCCTACTTTTGCATTCCAATCCCTTCTGATGAAAAGGGCATCTTTTTTTGGTGATAGTTCTATAAAGTGTTATATGTTTTCTTAGATCTAATCAATTTAGCTTCTTTGTCATCAGCGGTTAGGGCATAGACTTGTATTACTGAGATGTTGAATGATTTGTCTTAGAAATGAAACAAGATCATTCTGCTGTTTTTGAGATTGTACCGTACTGCATTTCAGGCTCTTTTGTTGACTATGAAGGCTGTTCCATTTCTTCTAAGTGGTTCTTGTTCTCAATAATAGATATAATGGTCATCTGAATTAGATTTGCCCATTCCCATCCATTTTAGTTCACTGATTCCTAATATGTCAATGTTCATTCTTACCATCTCCTGCTTGACCACATCCAGTTTACCCTGATTCATGGACCTAACATTCCAGATTCCTACACGATATTGTTCTTTACAGCACTGGACTTTGCTTTCACCACCAGATACATCCACCACTGAGCATCATTTTTGCTATTGCCCAGCCACTTCATTCTTTCTGGAGCTATTAGTAATTGCCTTCTGCGCTTACTCAGTAGCATGTTGGACACCTTCAAACCTGGTGGACTCATATTCTGGTGTCCTGTCTTTTTACTTTTTCATACAGTCCCCGGTATTCTCCAGGTAAGAATACTGGCACAGGTTTCCATTTCCTACTCCAATGAGCCCTGTTTTGTCAGAATTCTTCCCTATGTCCTTTGCATTATAGGGGACTGGAATTCAAAAGTAGGAAGTCAAGAGATACTTGGAGTAACAGGCAAGTGTAGCCTGGGAGTACAAAATGAAGCAAGGCAAAAGCTAACCGAGTTTTGCCAAGAGAACACACTGGTCATAGCAAACACCCTCTTCCAACAACACAAGAAATGATTCCACGCATAGACAAGTTGTCAATACTGACAATATTCTTTGCATTCAAAGGTGGAGAAGCTCTAGAGAGTTAGCAAAAACAAGACCAGGAGCTGACTATGGCTCAGATCATGAACTCCTTATTGTCAAATTCAGACTTAAATTGAAGAAAGTAGGGAAAACCACTAGACCCATTCAGGTTAACTAATTCAAATCCCTTATGATTATACAGTGGTAGTGACAAATAGATTCAAGGGCTTAGGTCTGATAAATAGAGTGCCTGAAGAACTATGGATGGAGGTTCATGATGTAGTACAGGAGGCGGTGATCATAACCATCCCCAAGAAAAATAAATGCAAAAAGGCAAAATGTGTCTGAAGGGGCCTTACAAATAGCTGAGAAAATAAGAGAAAAGAAAGGTAAAGGAGAAAAGGAAAGATATACCCATCTGAATGCAGAGTTTCAAAGAACAGCAAGGAGAGATTAAAAAAAAAAAAAAAGCCTTCCTAAGTGAACAATGCAAAGAAATAGAGGAAAACCATAGAATGGGAAAGATGAGAGATCTCTTCAAGAAAATTAGAGATACCAAGGGAATGTTTCATGCAAAGATGGGAGCAATAAAGGATAGAAACTGTATGGACTAACAGAAGCAGAAGATATTAAGAAGAGGAAGAACTATACAAAAAAGATCTTAATGACCCAGATAACCATGATGATGTGATCACTCGCATAGAGCCAGACATTCTTGGAGTGTGAAGTCAAGTGGGCCTTAGAAAGTATCACTACGAACAAAGCTAGTAGAGATGATGGAATTCCAGTTGAGTTATTTCAAATCCTAAAAGATGATGCTGTGAAAGTTCTGCACTCAGTTCAGTTGAGTCTCTCAGTCGTGTCTGACTCTTTGTGACCCCATGAATAGCTTCACGCCAGGCCTCCCTGTCCATTACCAACTCCCGGAGTTCAATCAGATTCACATCCATCAAGTCAGTGATGCCATCCAGCCATCTCATCCTCTGTCGTCCCCTTCTCCTCCTGCCCCCAATCCCTCCCAGCATCAGAGTCTTTTCCAATGAGTCAACTCTTCGCATGAGGTGGCCAAAGTA
This sequence comes from Capra hircus, assembly GCF_001704415.2. Taxonomy (NCBI): domain Eukaryota; kingdom Metazoa; phylum Chordata; class Mammalia; order Artiodactyla; family Bovidae; genus Capra; species Capra hircus. The sequence continues at coordinate 84,496,241 of NC_030810.1, forward strand.
CTGGAGTTTCAGCTTTAGCATCATTCCTTCCAAAGAAATGCCAGGGCTGATCTCCTTCAGAATGGACTGGCTGGATCTCCTTGCAGTCCAAGGGACTCTCAAGAGTCTTCTCCAACACCACAGTTCAAAAGCATCAATTCTTTGGCGCTCAGCCTTCTTCACAGTCCAACTCTCACATCCATACATGACAACTGGAAAAACCATAGCCTTGACTAGATGGACCTTAGTAGGCAAAGTAATGTCTCTGCTTTTGAATATGCCAACATGGCATCAAATTCAGAAAACTCAGCAGTGGCCACAGGACTGGAAAGGTCAGTTTTCATTCCAATATCAAAGAAGGGCAGTGCCAAAGAATGCTCAAACTACCGCACAATTGCACTCATCTCGCACGCTAGAAAGTAATGCTCAAAATTCTCTAAGCCAGGCTTTAACAGTATGTGAATCAAGAACTTCCAGATGTTCAAGCTGGATTTAGAAAAGGCAGAATATCCAGAGACCAAATTGCCAACATCCGTTGGATCATTGAAAAAGCAAGAGAGTTCCATAAAAACATCTATTTCTGCTTCATTGACTACGCCTTTGATTATGTGGAACAAAGAATTAATGCTTTTGAACTATGACATTAGAGAAGACTCTTGAGAATCCATTGGGCTGCAAGGAGATCCAACCAGTCAATCCTAAAGGAAATCAGTCCTGAATATTCATTGGAAGGACTGATACTGAAGCTGAAACTCCAATACTTTGGCCAACTGATGTGAAGAACTGACTCATTGCAAAAGACCCTGATGCTGAGCAAAATTGAAGGCAGGAGGAGAAGGGGATGACATGGTTGGATGTCATCACTGACTCAATGGACATGAGTTTGAACAAGCTTCCGGAGTTGGTGATGGACAGGGAAGCCTGGCATGCTGCAGTCCATGGGGTCTCAAAGAGTCAGACATGACTAAGCGACTGAACTGAACTGAACTAAACACAACAAACTATGGAAAATTCTTCAAGAGATGGGAATATCAGACCACCTTACCTGCCTCCTGAGAAACTTATATGCAGGTCAAGAAGCAACAGTTAGAACTGGATATGGAACAATGGACTGGTTCCAGATTGGGAAAGGACTAAGTCAAGGCTATACATTGTCACCCTGCTTATTTAACTTCTGTGCAGAATATGTCATGCAAAATGCTGGGCTGGATGAAGCACAACCTGAAACCAAGAAATATCAATAACCTTAGGTATGCACATGATACCACCATTATGGCAGAAAACGAAGAGGAACTAAAGAGCCTCTTGATGAATGCGAAAGAAGAGAGAGAAAAAGCTGGCTTAAAGTTCAGTATTCAAAAAACCAAGATCATGGCATCTGGTCCCATCACTTCATGGCAAATAGATGGGGAAACAATGGAAACTGTCACAGACTTTACTTTCTTGGGCTCCAAAATCACTGCAGATGGTGACTGCAGCCATGAAATTAAAAGATGGTTGCCCCTGGAAGAAAAGCTATGACAAACCTGGAAAGCATATTAAAAAGCAGAGACATAACTTTGCTGACACAGGTCTGTCTAGTCAAAGCTATGGTTTTTCCAGTAGTCTTTTATGAATGTGTGGGTTGGATTATAAAGAAGGCTAAGCGCTGAAGAATTGATGCTTTTGAACTGTGGTGTTGGAGAAGACTCTGGAGAGTCCCTTGGACTGCAAGGAGATCAAACCAGTCCATCCTAAAGGAAATCCATCCTGAATATTCATTGGAAAGACTGATGCTGAAGCTGAAGCTCCAGTACTTTGGCCACTTGATGCAAAGAGCTGACTCATTAGAAAGACCCTGATGGTGAGAAAGTTTGAAGGCAGAAGGCGAAGGGTTCAACAGAGAATGAGATGGTTGGATGGCATCAGAGACTGAATGGACACAAGTTTGAGCAAGCTCTGGGAGATGGTGATAGGGAAGTCTGGCATGTTGCAGTCCATGGGATCACGAAGAGTTGGACATGACTGAGCAACTGCACGACAACTTCACTATGACCTGTTCATCTTGGGTGGCCCTGCACAGCATAGCGCATAGCTTCATTGAATTAACACAAACCTCTTTGCCACAACAAGTCTATTATCCATGAAAGGGCTGAAATAGGGTACAGAAGAACTAATAAATGACATTATAATAAATAGAATTGATGGAATAGGACAATGATATGAGCATGAGAGAAAGGGAAAAGAAAAAGATGATTTCAAAACTGGAAACTAAGTGACTAGGAGGATGTTGACACTCATCGGGAAGCACAGTAAAATGATGAAGTAGTCCTTGGAGTTCCATTGGGACGTTCAGACACAGATGTCTGGCTGGACCATTGAAAAAGAAGAGCAGTGGTACAATGGAAAGTTTCATATATTTCAGGTGTTTGCACTAAAGTACAAATTGAAGCTAGGAAGTTATGTGAGTATTGTGAGACTGCAGGAGAAAAACAGAAAAAGTCCAAAATAAGAACACTGAGAAATAACAAATTTATAATAAAGTAGAAGAATCAAACAGAAGTTAAAATCATTCCCTAAAAGTCAGTGAAGGTAAATAAAATGTGATATAGCCAATCAATGAAATATTATTCAACACTAAAAAAGAAATGAGCTGTCAAACCATGAGAAGACATGAAGGAAAGTTAAATGCATATCACTAAGTGAAAGAAACCAACTTGAAAATGCTAAACACTATAGGATTCCAAGTATATGATATTTTGGAAGGGAAAAACTATAGAAATAATTAAGATTATTGTTGGTAGTGGTGGGGGTGAGGAAGATGAATAGACAGCACAGAGGATTTTTGTGGCTGTTGAAAATACTCTGTGCTATTATGATGATGGACATATGCCATTGCATATTTGTTCAAAATAGAATGTGTGACATTAAGAGTGATCCCTAAGGTAAACTATGGACTTTGATTATGATATGTCAATGTTAGTTCATCCTCGTTAAAAATATATACCATTTTGGTGAGTGATGTTGATAATGAGGGAGGTAATCCGTCTAGTCAAGGCTATGGTTTTTCCTGTGGTCATGTATGGATGTGAGAGTTGGACTGTGAAGAAGGCTGAGCACTGAAGAATTGATGCTTTTGAACTGTGGTGTTGGAGAAGACTCTTGAGAGTCCCTTGGACTGCAAGGAGATCCAACCAGTCTATTCTGAAGGAGATCAGCCCTGGGATTTCTTTGGACGGAATGATGCTGAAGCTGAAACTCCAGTACTTTGGCCACCTCATGCGAAGAGTTGACTCATTGGAAAAGACTCTGATGCTGGGAGGGATTGGGGGCAGGAGGAGAAGGGGATGACAGAGGATGAGATGGCTGGATGGCATCACTGACTTGATGGACATGAGTCTGAGTGAACTCTGGGAGTTGGTGATGGACAGGGAGGCCTGGCGTGCTGCAATTCATGGCGTTGCAAAGAGTCGGACACAACTGAGCGACTGAACTGAACTGAATGTTTGTGTGGCAGCAGGAGATATATGGTACGTCTCTGTAGTTCCCCGTTAATTTGGTTTTAAACCTAAAATTTCTCTTAAAAATTAATCTTATTTTAAAAATTCAGTGAACCCATTGCAAAGGATTGAGGAATGAGTAGAGGTTGAATAAAATGAAGCAAGTGTAAAATGTTTCCAGAAGTTTTGCAGTGAATGGTAGTGAAGTCAAGAAACGCTTATATTCTGAGGAGGTTTGGATTCATTTATTTTTAGTTCGGTTCAGTTCAGTTTAGTCGTTCAGTCATGTCTGACTCTTTGCGACCCCGTGAATCGCAGCATGCCAGGCCTCCCTGTCCATCACCAACTCCCGGAGTTCACTCAGACTCACGTCCATCAAGTCAGTGATGCCATCCAGCCATCTCATCCTCTGTCGTCCCCTTCAGTGAAAGGTTATACATTCAGTATTACTAGATTAATTGCTTTGGAGTCTTTTCTGAATCAAGATTCAATGATTTTCTTTGTCTTAGTTTCCTTTCTCTCTAATTTCTCAGACAACTTCCCAGACAAAATCAAGATAACTTTTGTATGATACAAGTATACCTAAGTCCTCACTTTATTAAAGTATAATATTCTCTAGTCAGTTGTCTTTCCCAATGACTCACAATTTTATTTCAGAATCTTTGCCTTCCTCTTCCTTCTCTTCTTTCTCATCAGACATCCTACTTCAGTGACAAAATCAAGCCATCAGAGATGCTGATTCTTTCAACTTTCCACCATCATATGTACAAAAGTATGTGCCTCTGAATCTCCTTGTTTTCCTTTTCCTGCTTTCACAATGGAGTGAGGTGACTCCTCCATTTACTGGGTTGGATTTCTCTACACCCTCCTTCTCGAGAACCTGCACTTTTATTCATCTCCTCACCTTTACATATATGCAGGCTCACACTGACTTCTTTATATCAGACATAAAGCAGGTTCAGGTCTCAACCAGACATTTTTAAAGCCCCCCCTCTACTGCTTATGTTCCTCCAATTCCTTTTATAAAGAGGTTAATTCCATAGCTTCATAAATTTTGGCCATCTTTTCACATATAACACCACACATTGCTTTCTGCTGTTGTAAGTTTCTTTGCTTGGAATGATTTCCTGCCCCTCAAATCCCCTGCCCCTTCCCAGCCTTCTTTATACTCATCTATTCAGTCTCAAATATCACTTTCTTAGAATAGTTTTTTCTCAATGCTAGTCTAGGAGATTTTTTTGTTTATTATACCTACTACCCTTCTGGTCACTTTTCATGGTTCTTTCTTAAGGGATTATAAATTCCACAAGGGAGAGAGAATGTGTCCTGTTCATTCTTATATAATGACTACTAGGTACAGCCTGTATAGAGTAAGTTTTAAGAATATGTTGTTGAATATTCATTGTAGATGCTCATTAATAGATTTCTTAGTGCTTATAATGTAATTTATCAAAAGAATAGATTTAGATTCAATTGAATTTCATATTAATTGACTTTTACACATTGATTTTAGGAGTAAAGCAAGGAATATTTTCACATGAAATCATATTTCTCACTAAGCACAATTATAATTTGAAATATGTTTTCACTGAGAAAGTGTTGGCCTCAGTGTATAATATAATCAGCCTATAACATTTCTATATATACTTCAGTAAGCATTATCTCTTTGCCATATGTATTTAATTTTTCAGTTTGTGTATTTGATTCTCCTATACTGCTAATAACTTAGTCAACCAGACACATAATGCTTATGTATACACATTAAAAAATAGAACAGAATCATTTCACAATTCATAGGCATTTCCTCATGGTTTGAGGAAATTCACTCATGGCTTGAGAATATCACTGATCCTGCCTTAATGCCAACATTTTTAGCAGAGAAGCCCAGCCAGAAAAGCCAAATAAAATGCTCAGAAAAAAAAGAGTGTAATGACAGAAAAGTACCTGAAATGACAACTAAGACTTGTGCCCTGATCCAAAGTGAAGTGAAGTGAAGTCGCTCGGTCGTATCTGACTCTTTGCGACCCCGTGGACTGTAGCCTACCAGGCTCTTCTGTCCATGGGATTTTCCAGGCAAGAATACTGGAGTGGGTTGCCATTTCCTTCTGCAGGAGATCTTCCCAACCCAGGGATTGAACCTGGGTCTCCCGCATTGTAGGCAGACGCTTTACTGTCTGAGCCACCAGGGAAGTCTGACCTGATCCAAATGGAGTCACTAATTAGCTGTGTGATCTTAGATACGTCATTTGACTTCCTTAATATGAAGTGCAGAATTGCAGAATTGAACTTTAAATTGAGGTAAGTTGATCTCAAAAGTATATAATGCATTTAATCCTACGTTTCCTAATGTTGTGAGGGAAGACACACACAGTCCTAATTCATAAAAACTTATCTCCTTCATATGGACCCAAACCAAAATAGTCCAGAATTAAAGAAAACATGCTGTTGTATTTGACATGATGAAGTGCTTAATGAACAAAAGGGGCCATGCATGCTATAGAGTATAGAGAAAAGAACTTATTAGGTGGTAAGACTCTTCACTGTCAATACAATAAGATTGAGTGTAGAATATCTAATTGTATGCTTGTATGTAGAACCTACCCAAGAATATGCATTGAGTAAATAAATGAAAAACAGGTGGTTGAATCAATGAATTAAAATGTTTAAAATGTTGATTACACATGAAATATTCCAAAGTGTTTCATATACATATATATATATATAATTATATACACACATACACAATGTATTGCATGTTTGTGTCTGTGTGTGCATGGGTCTTTTCTGTAAATGTCAAAGTAGCATTTTATACAGGAGGAAAATGAATGTATAGCTGACTTGATTTATTAACTATTTGAAATACATTAGAGTGTTTATATTATAACCCATACAAAAATAGGTTACAAGTGATTTAAAGACTAAACGATGCCATAAATGAAAGAAAATATATGTGAATTTTATACTTAGTGGAGTGAGAATACATGTTCTAAATTCTATCTAAAACCAAAAAGATAGAAGCCCTAAAGGAAAATACAGATAAACAAGATTAAAATTTAAACTCGCTACTTCAAAAATATTTATAAGAAGTATATAAATTATAAACTGAGGCCATTTTGCAGTGGATTTGACAGAGCTAACAGCCTTAATATAAAGAACTCTTTCATATAAATAATAATAAAAATATAACCTAAATATTTTTTAAGTGAAGGCCAAAGACAAATTTTTAAATTTACAAGAACTAAAGAGGAAAACAATGGGTCAATAAACATGTGAAGAGCTGTTTTTTACTTCATTAGTTCTTAAAAATTTAGATAAATACAAATTTAGATAAATACAACTGTGTGAAGAAATGGTCATTCACTCTCCCTACTGGTGGGAGTATAATTGTGATCTTCCTGGCAGACAATTTAGAAATACCATAAAAATTAATGGCTCTTAAAATGTGTTACCCACTCATCCAGCAATTTGATTGTTAGAAATTTAAACTTAAAGAAATAGTCAGAAATGTAGACAAAAATAAATAAGCAAATATGATCATCTATATAACAAACCTAGATAGTATATTAAAAAGCAGAGACATTACTTTGCCAACAAAGGTCCATCTAGTCAAGGCTATGGTTTTTCCAATGGTCATGTATGGATGTGAGAGTTAGACTGTGAAGAAAGCTAAGCACCAAAGAATTGATGCTTTTGAACTGTGGTGTTGAAGAAGGCTCTTGAGAGTCCCTTGGACTGCAAGGAGATCCAACCAGTCCATCCTAAAGGAGATCAGCCCTGGGTGTTCGTTGGAAGGACTGATGCTGAAGCTGAAACTCCAGTACTTTGGCCACCTCATGTGAAGAGTTGACTCATTGGAAAATACTCTGATGCTGGGAGGGATTGGGGGCAGGAGGAGAAGCAGACAGCAGAGGATGAGATGGCTGGATGGCATTACCAACTCGATGGACATGAGTTTGGGTAAACTCCGGGAGTTGGTGATGGACAGGGTGGCCTGGCGTGCTGCGATTCATGGGGTCGCAAATTGTCAGACATGATTGAGCGACTGAAGTGAACTGAACTGAAGATTTATTTATAATTATGAAAGATGAGAAATAGCTTCATAAGCATCTTGGCCAGTGAAGGCGAAAAAACTGTGCAGAAATTTGTATAATCTTTTCTTAAAAGCAACCTGTCAATATGCATCAAGAATTAGATGTTTTTAAAGTATTTATACTCTTTGACACGTAGATACCTTTGCTAGGAATTTCTCCTTAAGGAAATAAATGGAAACACAGATAATGCCAAATTCGTGGAGATATTCATTGTAACATTATAGCAATTTATAATCCACTGTTGGACTCTGAGCACTGAGTAAGCAAATGGTAGAGTCCTAAAATAGAAGAGTGTTCAGCCATTATTAATGTTATTTATACAATGTTTCACTGTCTTGGAAGTACGTGTATATCAGATGACAAAGTGAGAAAAAGACTGTGTTCCTGGGGTTCACTCCAGCACTCTGCCATGATCTACTATGACTTCTCTAAGCTTCAGTTTTTCAGTCTATAAAATAGGCTCATACCTCTGCATGATTTATAGGGATGCTGGGGGAATTAAACAAAATAATGAATATAAAGTACTCAGCACAAGACACATACTACTCAATAAAAAGTATTATTTTTTTAATGGGGCACACTGTTCCATAAAAGGATGGTTGTAACTGAGTATACAATGAAGATAATTCATTATAGTGTTAATAGTGGTTATCTTGGAATGGTGCAATTAGAAGTGATTTTTTTCTGTATATACTTCAAGTTTTTCTACTTTTCATAATTTTTAAATATATTGGTTTTGTTTTCAAATGATAGAAAACAGACAAAGGATTCTGAAAAGAAAGAGTAAGTCAGACAGGCAGCAGCAGCAGCATCCAGGACCTGGGCCACCAGGGCAGAGCCAGCACCATCTGCCACGCAGCAAGGAGGCAGAGTGCTGGCCGACAAGGTGCGGCCTGGTGGCCAGGGCAGTGGTGCTGCAGTTGTGATGTGTATCTGAAGCAGCTGTGGAGCCTGAGGACAGGCGAGAAGCCAGAACCCCACCTCCAGAGATTGTAATCTGGTAGGACTGAGGTGGCATCCAAGGACTGGAATTTTTAATAGCTACTCCACCTGTGACTCTAACTCACACCAAAATTTGAGAACCCTCAGGCTAGAGCATGGTATTAATGAGGCCAAAGTTCCAGACTGAATCCCCAAGGGGCTTGCAGAGTTAGCCGCTTTGTGTGCCTGCAGGCTTCTGGCCCATGCACTGCCATATGTCCAACCCAGGCTGGGCCAGTTCAAGGCATGAATGGAAAAGAGCACATTATCTCCTCTCTTCTCTCCATTCCCCACCCCTCCTTGCACTGTTAAACAAATATTCCCTCACACAGGTCCTATATTATTGGTGAGTCAGTAATAGCACCTTTGCTAGACTATAAGAGGACATATCTTTAAAAGGAAGGAGACTTTGACTGCTGTATATGGTGATTGATAAAGATCAGACAAAACAGGTGATCTGAAAAAGTAATCAGTTTAATAAGATTCATGTTTAAAGGGCAGGGTACTTTTGCTTTTCCAAGAGAGTTATAGAGATTAGTGAGAATTCACAGTTGTTTAGTATTCATTTGGAATTGTTCAGCATTTTCCTCATGTTTTTGTTGGTTTCATTTATTTATCCACTGTTTTCTAACATAACCTTAAAACATAGTGTGTTATGGGTCTGAGTTCATCTGAAGTTCAGGTTGTTCCAGCGTATAAAATGACCTGATGGGACTCAAGTTCTTTTATCCAAAATAGTTTCAGCCTTATACACCCAATAAATGAATTCTTTGCAGCACTCAGCCATCTGATTTTTACTTGCCCTTTTGCAAAATCCATTCATGTTTGCTTTTGAAAATAACTTTTAATTAAAGTCATCCTGTGGATTTTACACTGTGCTCAGTTTTCAATGTCAGAAAGCCATTGTGTAATTAACATTAGGGTTGGTTGGAACATGTAGGAAAAATCGTTTGTATTCTTGCCTTTTTAAAATGGACCCCAGTAGAGCAAGTTATGTCACTTTGATTTTCCTGACCATCTTACTCAACCTTGTTTCTTTTCTTCTGGTTCCCTTTATATGTGATTATTTTAAGTTTCGTTACCTATACCTTTGATCCATTCTTTTTTGTTCATCAATCATGAAAATATCCGACTTCACTTTGTTTCATATTCACCAATTCTCTTGCTTCTATGGTAGATTAAATAATCCAGCTTCCCCCCTGGATTGGAAATATCAAATAGCCTTACTGTTTGTCACTAGTTTTCTTGTGCCATAATGAAGATGCATCTGGTGGCATTTGGCTCATGCTCTGAAACTTAAAGGGAGCAATAGGTTTGTGAAATAAATGTGAAGAGAAGAGGCCTTGATATCTGCCCTACTTAGCTTCAGTTTCCCTTCTCGAATTACAGCTGTGGGAACACTCTATTTCTTCATCTTTAAAATGAAGATGATAATATGGATTTTGCAGGTTTGTTTGTAAATTAATAATATTTACAAAGAACCAGGGATACAGTAAGCATTTAATAAATTACAGCTATTATAATGAATGCATATATATATATAATATAAAGCATACAAATAACACAAAGCAGAAAAAGCTAGTGAATATAAGGGATGACAGAATCGAGATTCAAAGTGATTTCAACTAGTATAATATTTAACAAGTACAACAAGATATAGTATCCAGTTTAGTATTCCAAATTAAGCTACTAGTTTTCTAATTTAGTAGATCCGTTAACATCTTTGTTTAACTATACTTTACTGAGTATCTGTCCCCTTCAGTTATTTTCGCCCTCCAGAAACTTCCTCTTCTCTTGACCAATTCTTCTTATTTCCTTTATATGTCTTTGGCTCATCCATCTTTGTTCCCTTTATGTTGTTTTCTGCTTTACTTCATCCTCTCCATGGTGATATTACCTATCACTCACAATTTTGAAAAATCCATTTTATTAGTTTTCCATGATTCACTGGTGAACACCAGATCCACACGTTCAGTTACCACGTATTACCCAGTAGTCCTATATGAACGTTTGAAAAGAGAACTCATTGAGTTTGCATAAATATTCCTTCACCCTATCTAAACTCTTGTTCCCAGGTCAAGCTAAGCATCCCGTTAATTACTCATCATGGTAAATGGTATATTGCCATTTACACAGACACACAAACCAGAAATCTAGACTCTTCAAGTCTACTTACTGTCCCTACCACTCAATCAGTAAGCCAATTCCTGTGATTCTGTTATTTCTTTTTCTGTGACCCGATTATTTCTTCCAAATCATCCCCCTGCCTCTTCCATAATTATTGCCTGTCATAATTCCTGCCTGGATTTCAAAAGCTACTTCACTGGACAGCCTGTCCCACTACTCTGGTTCCTTACCAAACTGCCTTCAAACCTTCTGTCAAAGTTTAGCATAGCACAGATTTTTGAGTTAAATACACCTTTATTTAAGTTCCAGATCCATCTCTTGTGGGAAAATTATTTAACTCAGTTTACAGGGCTGTAAAATAAGGATAATAATATGCATATCATTAGGTTGTTGGGCACATTACCTTTGAAAGTGTATGTCATAGAAAGGAACCTTAATAATTTCATTTACTGCTGTTATCTTTCATGCAGATTTGACCATGTCATATCCTTCCCTAAACCCCTTAATAATGCTCAATAACTTTTAAGATAAAACTCAGTCTTGTCTGCTTAGCTGACCAGTTCTCTTATAGTTTAGTCCTAACTCTAGATTCTTCCTTCAGCAGTGACCATTTTATGCCCTTCATTCTGGGCTATTCTATCTCTAAGCCATTTCCTGGAACCAGAGCAATCTTAGGTCTCTCTGTCATTAAATATACTCTCCTTGTACTAAGAAGACATTCTTTTCCCTGGTGACTATGTTCTTTCCCTTTAATACTAACATATCATCTGACTTATAGAAATTTTCTCTGGCCTAATCAAGGTGACCATCCATTCTAGCTTATCAAAGATAGGCTTAGTTTATAGCTGCTGTCTCCCTGTAATTATTATTAGCACCACCCTTCACATTCAAGAGAATTTCATGATACATTATATGGTCACCTTACCTAAACTCCACTTGTTCCCAGGCTAAGCTAAGCATCCCCTATTTTCTGTTTCCATGGCATTCTGCATCCCCTTCTGCTTTAGATTTATCACAAAATAAATTTTTCATAAAATCTTATTGTTTTATAAAATCTTACTTATCTGTCTCCCACTGGATTATGAGTTCCTTGAGGGCATGAATTTCATCTCATCTATTTTCACATCATTCATTCCTAGGACAGTGCCTGGAAAACATAAATGTTGTATATTAATTATGGCATCCTGTCTTCCAAATCCCACTTAAATTAGCTATGAAATACTAAGTAAGGAAAGATGCCTCAGCAGCAAAAAGGAGTGAGAATTCAGTTGGGTCTCTGATGTGCCTAAAATACCCATGAGACAAATGTGGACACACAGAGAATTGTCTTCATTACTGTGTTGTCCTCCCTTTTCCTGCTTCATTTTGTGCTGTAGGTCCAGGCTTCCACTTCTGCATTTGTGTGTGTCTCTCTCGCGCGCATTTGCCCTCTGTCACCTGCCATTAAACCCTACGTTAAATTGCAGAAGACTTAGAAATGCTAATTAGATTTTTCTTTTGCTTTCAGTCTCAGACCAGACCTCCAAACTTCATTCTCTGTGTCCCACTGAGTAATTATAACAAGGTGCATGCTTAGTCACTCAGCTGTGTGCAACTCTTTGTGACCCTGTGGATGGTAGCCTGCCAGGCTCCTCTGTCCATGGATTATCCGCACAAGAATACTGGAGTGGGTTGCCATTTCCTTCTTCAAGAGATCTTCCTGACCCAGGAATCAAATTTCACATCTCCTGTGTTTCCTGCCTTGTAGGTGAATTCTTTACCCACTCAGCTGGCATTTATTGAGAGCTTACTGTGTGCCAGGCTACTTTAAGTACATCTCATGCATTAAATACATCATTTAATAGTGTGAGGAGTAAATAGTATCCTTTGTGCTACAGACTCATTCTGAACTGAGGTGTCTCTCAACTAACCTTGAACTTTGTTTGCTGACTCACTTCTTTATTTGATTTGGTTATGTCCATCTCTGGGGCTTCCCAGATGGCACAGTAGTAAAGACTGCCTGCCAATGCAGGCGACACAGGAGATGTGAGTTCAGTCCCTGAGTCGGGAAGATCCCCTGGAGGAGGAAATGGCTACCCACTCTGATATTCTTGCCTGGAAGACACCTTGCAGAGAGGAGCCTGGCAGGCTCCACTCCATGAGGCCGCACAGAGTGGGACATAACTGAGCATGCACGCACACACGTCTATCTCTGTGCGGGAAGTCAAGGATTGTCTTCCTAGTCTTCTTGTGTTGTGAACCAAATCATTTCACCACTTGAAAGATTCCTATGCTAACATCTTATCCTGACCCTAGAAGACAAGTTTCAAGAATAGCTGTTTCAGCATCAGCAACCGACAACAACCACATGCAGTATAGACATTGTTAGGAACCTGATGCAACAGACTAGTTACAAAAGACAGGTTTGAATCACCAGGGGAAATCTGAATATGATCATGCAGTGTGAGATATTAAGAAGTTATTCTTAATTTTGTTAGATGTGATCATGTCATTGCAGTAATGTGTTAAAGAAAAAGATGCGTTCTTCAGATGTAAGAGTGAAATGAACTGGTGTTTGTGCATGTGTGCTATGCCAGGTCGCTTCAGGCGCTTCAGTCTCTCTGCCTCCCTGTGTACTAGAGCCCACCAGGCTCCTCTGTCCACGGGATTCTCCAGGCAAGAAAGGGAGTGGGTTGCCGCACCCTCCTCCAGAGGATCTTCCTGACCAAATACCTCCTGCATTGGTAGGCAGGTTATTTACTACTAGTGCCACCTGTGCAAAATAGTCTAGCAAAAATTATAGAAATTTAAAAAATGGAAACAAAAAAGATCAAATGGGGTTACTAGCAATAGAAGAGGACATAGATAAACAGACTACTGATAATTGTTGAAGTTGGGTGATGGGTACACAGTGGGTCACTATACTATTCTTCTGCTTTAGTGTGTGTTTGAAAATCTTGTGTCAAACATGTAACAGGGTGATTCCTGGCACCCTACCTTAGTTGTGCTGAATCAAGATCACTGGGGGTGGATTCCTCGAATCTGCATTCTTAGAAAACTCCCCAGGTGATTCCTAGGTGCCTGAAATTTGAGAACCACTGGTTGATATTTAAGATGGCAGGATCATTTCTCTAATATCTGTCCCTCCCCAAGACAATAATTGCTGCTGCTTAAGATGTCCAAGCAAACCCTTAACTTCAAGGATGAAAATATCAACACATCAATCTTAAAGGTGAATAGCAATAGCAGCGAGTCTACCACACAGAGCCAAATTATAAGGGCTCAGAAATAAACTTGATCTATTTCATGAAATAGAGGACATGGTTTTAGAAATTACCCACTTTTTATGCCTAATGAAATAAAAGAGGACATTGTCTCTATTGAGAAAAAGCAGGCCTGGGTAAGAAGAGCATGCTACATAATGAAAATGACAATAACTGAAATAAAAATCTTATTTGAAAGTAGTAAAAAGCAGACTTGACATCGCAAATAATCAAATCAGCCATATCCAGAATACTGAGAAAATGAAATCATGAGTTTAAAAAATGAGACCAAGTATAATGGGCATAGAGGTCAGTCATGAAGATAAAACCTATAGACTTAACAAATGGATCAAAATTAATCATTAAGATGTAATAACATATATTTTAGAATTCTGGGATGAAAAAGACCCCAAAATACCAGTTGAAAGGATTTATCATGTCCCAAGTAGCCTAGTAATCAAGGTAATGACGGAAACTAGTTCTTGTTTTAATTTTTAAATTATAAAAGATTATGATGATGCATTTCATAGTTTCAGAACAGAAAGGCTAAGTTCCTTCAATGGGAGTTAACATTATCTTTCTTCATCACTCGCATCTGCATTGCCTTAGGCCTGAAGATAATAGAGCACCTCTAGTATTCCTGGGGGGAAATCATGAGAATTTCATATAAGAAGGCACCCTCATTTTAGCCTTGACAAAGTCAGGCTGCATCTTCCAGTCAGTGGTGCCCTTAATTGCTCCTTGATAGGCAGCAGTTGTGACGTAGTTGTCATTGCCTTCACATGCACAAACCTGGCTGGGATTCCTGTTGACAGCACTGAACAAGAGCAGTTTCAAGAAACAAGAGAAGTTTGAAGAAACAAACTGTTTCATGGCAATAGGAAGAAAGAATATGAGTCCCAGTTCTTGCCTGAAAACGTTCTATTGACATATTCTAGTAGTGTCAAAAAAGGTAAGCATCAAGACTTGCAAAATAAGTATTAGCAACTTAGGAGATAAACCCTTCAGATAGTAAAAGCATAGCTCTTTATTGAGTGTTGCCTTGAACTGTGGGTCCAAAGAGATTCATTATATTATTCTCTCTACTAATATGCGTCTTGGAAATTTTTAAAGTCTTTTAAAATTGGAAGAAGTAGAGGAGCAGGAAGAAAAGGGAAAGAGATAATGCATTCCCAATGCTCCCTGATTGCTCAGATGATTTTAGGTAGAAAAGCACTGATATGGAGAACTCAGAGTTTCCAAGTGATTCAGCATAGCCAATTAAATTTATGTTTTTCTTTTTATATAGGCACAAAAGTAGTGTGTGATGCAAATGTGTACCTAGGTCTGGAGACCCTTTTTATTAAGTATAAAGTGAAAATTCTAATAAGAAAACATGATGTTGAAATTTAATTTGAAGTTTTTTTTTTTTGCTTTTATAGTACACACAATAGTACTGCTTATAATCAACGGTGTATTAGACCCCATGATGTAATAGAAATTATTATTTATGAAGCACTTGATATCTTCTGGGAACTATTTAACAGCTTTGCATGTCTTTTATTTCTTAAAAGTAAGGTACTCCTGCCATCCTCACTGTACAGAGGAAGAAACTGAAACATGGGAAGCTAAATTAATCAAGGTGTCCAATATCTCACAGCTAGTAAGTGGATTCAGATCCAGGTAGTCTGAGTCCAATGGCCAAGCCCAAAACTGCTGTGTCACTGCCTCATGATGACTTTAGGAGGAGAAACATTTGGTGCTCACTTTACGTAGGTACAGATAAGGAATTGAGGCCCAGAGGCCTAAATAGCTTGACAGTAATCAATTAGTGATAGAATATAGTTTGATTTTGTTCTGTGTTCTGTCTGTCTTTTATGGCCATCACAAACATTGTGAATATTCAGACCCTAAAACGCTATATATGCGCACACATGTGCACGCATACACACACACACACACACACACACACACACACACACACACAGAGTTCTCATTATTGCCCCCATTTGCAGCAAATGGAAGGAAAGGAATGCAGAAAGTTTTGAAGCAAGTCAGGCCCTTTATGGGCTTCCCTAGTGGCTCAGACCATAAAGAATCCCCCTGCAATGCAGGAGACCCAGATTCAATCCCTGGATCAGGAAGATCCTCTGGAGAAGGAAATGGCAACTCACTCCAGTAGTCTTGTCTGGAGAAGCCCCATGGACAGAGGAACCTGGCTGGCTATAGTCTATGGGGTCCAAAGAGTTGGACGTGACAGAAGCAACATAGCATGCGCACACGCACGCAGACCATTTATGTTATTTAATCATCACAACACTGCTTCAGGTTATCATTTTCATCTGACAGAGGATGAGATGGTTGGATGTCATCACTGACTCAGTGGACAGGAGTTTGGGTAAACTCCGGGAGTTGGTGATGGATAGGGAGGCCTGGCGTGCTGTGGTTCATGGAGTCGCAAAGAGTTGGACACGACTGAGCGACTGAACTGAACTGAACTGAACAGCTGAGGAAATGAAGTCTCGGAGAGGATAGGTAATTTATGCTAAGTTCCAGAGCTATTATATGGCAAAAGAATACCTATCTACTGCCACAGCCCACAGTCTTTGATTTTCCAAAGATAACTAAGTACAGTTAGTAATGGCCAAAAAGAAGCTTTATCGATATAGCAGAGGCGCGATGGCAGTTTCCATGTGAATTTTGCCCGTAGATGTGGTTGGCTTGCCACGCGCATTGTTTTCTCTTAAAATTATGTCAGCTTTAAATACTGAGAGATCACCTGCAACCTGAGTTTTTTATAGTTTCTCTTGAAAAATTGGAGAATGTGGCTGAACTGGATCCAAATTCCTACATGGAGACAGTCAGCTGGAACTGACCTGTGGTTGCCCCCCTTATCCAGTGCCCTCCAGACTCAACACGCATTGCTTTACACACAGGATACTTCATGGTTTGCCTGTGCCTACCTGGCTTCTAGGGGCTTTGAGTCTGTGACCTTGAATCTAAGTGATTGTTAAGTAATTCAGAGAGCTGTTTACTTGAATATAATAAACGGTGAATTGCAGACAACTCAAAGTTTAAATTTCTTTTGTTAGAAACAGCAGTTAGATCTGTTTTGTGATATTCAGTCCTATTAAAAGAGATCTAGATCAAGAAATGACTCCATTTCTTCTTTTTAAATTTGGGAGTTTTACCTGAGTCTTAAAAATTAACAAATCTTACATTCTACTTTCAGACTTCCCGTTCTTCTTTGGCTCAGTGGTAAAGAATCTGCCTGCCAGTGTAGGAGACACAGGAGACACGGGTTCAGTCCCAGGGTCAGGAAGATTCCCTGGAGAAGGAAATGCCAACACACTCCAGTATTCTTGTCTGAACAACCCTGCGGACAAAGGAACCTGGTGGGTTCCAGTCCATGGGGTCGCAAGGAGTCGGACATGACTGAGTACAAATTCTACTTTCATCGTCTGTTAAGACTCTGAATTAATTATTGGTGTATTCATTTATTTTAGTATGAAATATCAATAAAATATCATATAGTATTTAGATTTATTTTCAGATTTACTCTGAGGGAGCAAGAACTCTTAGTATCTATGAAAGTTTTCATGTACCATTATTGAAGTTGACAGTAGTACTTATCACTAACAGCTTTCAGTAGCTGAGAGTGTTCCAGTGTGAGGCTAGAGTTCATCCTGGACAAACAGCAGAAGAAAAGTAGAGGAGGAGTGGGGAGCAGCCTCTCCGTTCCCATGGATTAGAGCGGCATTTTGGCCGAGAATGTCCACCCCGAGTGGTCTCCTTCCTCTCCTGGTTATTGCCAGACTCATCAGATGTGTGCTTCATCAGTAAATACAGAGCATATACTTTTAATTTATGTATGTTCCTTTGTATAAGAATAAGTTCTTGTTTTGCACTAATATGTTTTAAGCATTATGAAACATATCAAAATAAAATTTAAAGCATGAGGTAACACCATGTGGAAATAGATGTTCCAGTATTTTCTTCAACTCCTATAATGGGTTACTTTGTGTCTTCTTAATTGTATCCACCACAGTGTTCCACAATCTACTCTATGCAACAGCAGCTCAACATCATTTTAATAACAAAAGATTTATTTGTCAAGTAACTTTGGAAAATGCTGGATTAAATCAGATAGGTGTCCTTGCCATGTGACTTCTCATCCTTAATACAGACTCCACTGTGAGTTTGTATGAGGGAGATTGTCAATAAGGCTAATATTCCTATAAGTTCCTTTTGGGAAATCCTTCACTACCGAAGTTTCCTAGAGATCATCTTTGCTTGCTGTTTGCCATTTTCTTTCCATAGAGTTTCCATATAATCTCCCAAAGATTCATCTCACTGACTCTTCTTTCCTAAGACCATGTCCTCCCCTTTATACCCAGGACCTTGTATCTTTTTAAATAAGCCATGTTTGAGTCTTAGCCTCAGCTCTCTTCTCATCCAGGCAGTAGTTTTATCTTGGCTTTAAGTAAGACTTGCCTGCCTAGCTTCACTCCAGTTTCTAGGATGAATCCTGGTCTCAGGTAAAAGGGATTTAAAATAGATCTACTCCACAAGTTGGAACTTGCCCCAAATTTACTCTTCCTGCTTTGTCTTGATCAGGTATAGGAATACTTATTCTGATAACTTTCTTATTCCTAGAACCTAGTTCCCACTGTACTCCATTGATGATAAGCCAGTGATTGCTAACCTGCTTGGCATCTGATCCTTTCAAGAACTTTAAATTCTTACTATACAGAGAATATGCTTATCAGGGACTGAAACAAAGTGAAGTATTAGTTAGGTTCTGTTTAGGAGCTACAGTAGTGTACCAATATTTTGATCATTAAAAAAAAAAAAAAAAACAACGCTTAGAGTTGGTTCTGTCCACTTTCTGCCACCACTAGCTGTCACTACAATCTCGGCAGTTCACTTAAGTCCCAGTTTCCTTATCTGCAAGATTAGAATAATAATAATAATAAAATAACAGTTTATTCCCCCATAGGATTGGTTTGTTTTATTTCAAGAATCAAAAGATTTAATTCATGTAAAACATTAAGAATAGAGTACTAAAAACAGCCCTAGCATATAATAAATTTACCGTGAATGTTAACTTTTGTCATTATTATTGTTTTAAACAAAACAACATTAGGTATTTTTCTGTAGCATTAGGCATTTTTCAAAAGAAAGTTGGGCCTTTTATGTAATTCAATAAATATCAAATGTCTGTGTTTCATTTGAGGGCCCAAAACTGCACTTTGTTTCTGGTTTTAGGATACTCTTAAGTATTGCTCAATACTGATTATTCTTGGTGGTGATGTTGTCTAGTGGCTAAGTCATGTCCGACTTTTTGCGATCCCATGGACTTTAGCCCACCAGGTTCCTCTGACCATGGGATTTCGCAGGCAAGAATACTGGAGTAGGTTGTCATTTCCTTCTCCAGGGAACCTTCACTTTCCAGGGATTGAACCTGCATCTCATGCATTGCAAGCAGATCCTTCTACTGCTGAGCCGCTGAGGAGACCCACTGATGTTTGATTCTTATCATATGTCAAAACAATTGTCCTGTTCATTTGTTTTTGCTTACTACTTTTTGTATGGTGTCAACATATCAGACTATACAGAGGCAGTCTCTCTTGGTTGAAAGCTTCTCTTTGAAGGCAACACCACAAATACAAGCATATTCATCGCTTCTTCATGTTAGCCTGGTGTTTGTTTTGTTTTGTTTGATATTTCTTTTACTATTGATACAATAGCAACATATGACTTGGCCACCAGATGTTAATACATTACTGCATTTAAAGTTTGGCAAAATTTATTTTAAATCTTGGCCTGTCCACCATTCAATAAGTAATATAAATATTTTCCCTCACCCTGTAGGCTCATGAGCCATCAAATACTGTACTAAAACAATACTGATCCTGCAGCAAGATAAAAAAGAAGGCTAGCAATAAGGGCAATGTGATTTTACACTTTAATATCTAAAATTAGATCCAAAGTCCAATATAAAATAATCTAATATTTAAAATTCAATATCTTCTGACTTCTCAGTTTTGAAATCACTTGAGTAGACCAGTGCAATCCATTCAAGACAAGTAGATTTTCCACTGATATGGTCCTGAACTAATATCGAGGAAGATCTGAAATTGCCTAAAATCAATCCTTTTATTGGTTTCTGTAAGGGAAAGTTAACCACAGCAGATTAATGAAATTAGAAGGTGAGGAACAAAGGAGGCATTTATTCAATAATCTTAGTCATAGAACATCCTGGCTACTAACTAAAAAGATTTAGCCAATACGTAAGAGAGATTTTTGCACTGGGAATACATCCTGTGTTTGCAAAATTTAAATGTAGATACTTAGAAACTTAGTCCATACTTGGCCTTTTTTTCATGAGTATGTTTATCTTCTCCTTTCCTACTACATTTGCACTTTGTCATCAAAACTGATCAGTCTTAAAAGTGCACAGCCTGATCCTTTTTCCCATTTAAACTGTTAAACCATTTTCCTTTGCTTTCATTTTAGACCTCTCCAACGTGTTTTGAGCCCCTGCTTCCTCCCCTCCCCTAATTTTTAAAAATCATTCCATCATTCTCTAGTATGATAGTTTCTGCCTCAATACTCTATTATAACAAGTATTTTCAAGGTCATTGACAACCACTTTCAAGACAAATCAGACGATTTTAGTGAAGTGAAGTCGTTCAGTCGTGTCTGACTCTTGGCGACCCCGTGGACTGTAGCCTACCAGGCTTCTCTGTCCATGGGATTTTCCAGGCAAGAATACTGGAGTGGGTTGCCATTTCCTTCTCCAGGAGATCTTCCCGACCCAGGGATTGAACCCGGGTCTCCCAGATTGGAGGCAGACGCTTTACCGTCTGAGCCACCAGGGAAGTCTGTCTTATTCCTTATCTTCTCTCAAATATGTGGCACTATTAATCATATACTCTTTTTTTTTTTTCTTAACCTCTGGCCTTTTAAAAGAGTCTTTGTATCGAGGATAGGAATTACTTTTTCATTTTCTTGGAGGTCATATTCACTTTGTATGTCTCTTCTGAACATATATTCAGATATCCAGAGTGCCCTAATTATATATATAAATGCAAATGTGGGTTGTAAGCTGCCAATAAAATCAGTTGTAAGTAAATGATGTGTTCACATTTATGACCAATACATGAGGTCTTCCTTTTTTTAGAGGAGTTGATAAATTCCTACATGGTTGGTCCAGAAGAGATTCCTGCATAAAGAATAACTCATCCCCTACCCCTAAATTCTGGAATAACATTAATACTGGGGTTGAGGAATTTCTACTTACCTTTCTGAAGGAACCTAAGTGCATCCTTGTTGCAGTTTGATTTTTGACCATCCCGTTCATATTCCTTTCATGTAATTTTTAAGGAACCTTTTGGTCCTTGTGGCTGCTCTCTGTTTGACCTTCCCAACCATGAAAAACACAAATCTCAGACAATTCTTCAAAGATTCCCTACTATTTTATTTCTCATCTTAGTCTTTGCTTTCACCAGCTGGTCAGACCAGCAAGCACATCCAGGACATCAAGTGCCTATTTCCATTGATGGCAAAGGTCATTTCAATCTAAATTACAAGAAGTAGAAGCACCATTATGAACATTCACCTGCCAGAAAGTTGTTACCTTAATCACATCTGGTTGATTGTTTAAACCAGTATTGTCCAATAGAAATATAAGGTGTTCATATAATTAATTGAAAACATAACAAGGGGGGGGAAGAAACAGGTTAAAATAACTTCAATATGTTCTATCTCCCTAGAATATCCAAAATATTATCATTTTAACATGTATTAATATAAAATTATTAATGAGATACTTACATTGTTTTGTACTAAGACTTTGAAATCCAATGTGTGACTTACATCACATTCGTTTCAGACTAGCTAATTTCAAGTCCTTAATAAACACATGATCCTTGTGGCTACTGTATTGGGAAACCTAGGTATGAACTATTAAAAGGAAAAGAGAATGAAAATTGAAGAAAATGGATCTATGTTGTCAACTATACTTCAGTTTCTGTGTTATGTGTGGGTTTTCTTTTTCTAAGGTATTAGCTGCTTTAGTTTTTACCTGGGAGTGAGATGTAGTCTTGGTTCTGTGCTTGAGCAAACAGAGGCCCAGAAAAGTTAAATAATTTCTCCAAGTTGATTTTGCTCATAATTTCAAGAGTATGATTTCGGTCTCAGGTATATCTCTTCCCATCTGGGTTTTAATTACTCTGAATTCTGAGTTGACTGGCAGGGTAGGAGGACTATTCCTACCCTAGGATTTTCCCCCCTAGCTTGGCCAGGTGTGTGTACTCAGTTGCTCAGTCCTATCTGATTCTTTGCGACTCCATGGACTGTAGCCTGCCAGCCTTCTCTGTCCATGGAATTTTTCTAGGCAAGAATACTGGAGTGGGTTATCATTTCCTGCTCCAGAGGATATTTCTCACCCAGGGATCAAACTCATGTCTCTTGCATTGGCAGGCAGATTCTTTACCACTGCACCACCTAGAAAGCCCAGATTGGGCATAGCTACTATAACAGGTTTGATTCTGAGTGATAGATAGGGTATTTTCTAAGAGTCATCTGTGGATATTTTTATGTGCTCAATCACTTCAGTCACATCTGACTCTTTAGGACTCTATGGACTGAAGCCCACCAGGCTCCTCTGTCCATGGTATTTTCCAGGCAAGAATGGAGAAAGTGGCCTGCTGTGCCCTCCTCCAAGGGATCTTCCAGACCCAGGGGTCGAACCCAAACCTGCATTTCCTGCATTGCAGGCAGATTCTTTACTGCTGAGACACTGGGGAAGCCCAGTGTTTTTATATTAGTTCACAAACAGCACCCTAGGACCTTGTATAGTTACAACATAAATAATAGGAATGGCATTTTTGCATTTGGATTCTCAAGAGATTGATTTGTTCTGTGTATTCTATGAAGAGATTAACTTCACCCCTCCATTTTATTAGCCTACTTTGAACAACTGACTACTAAACTATTCGGTGGCAATAATTGACTCTGAAGAGGAAGCTTTTAAGAGAAAACAAGTTGGGAAGGTCATAGTTAGAAACAGCAATGTTGAAATGCCAGTGATGATGATAATAGTATCATGGACATTTATTGAGGTTCCACTATGTGCCAGACACCATGCTAAGCTCTTTTGCGTATTAGCTCATTTAATCCTCACAAAAATGCTATGAAAATGTACTGTCATTCCTATTATATAAACCAGGAAAAAGAAGCATAAAGAATTCACTGAGGGGCGGGATGTGAAATCTGAGAAACATAGTTCTGTGCTCTTTTTCACTGCAGGAGAAGCTGATACTCCTTGATAAAATAACTATTTGTTCCATCCATCCAGGCTTGAAAATAATGATTTCATCTTTGTCTACCACTGATACCCCCACCACTGATATCACTAGTTTGCAGCTCACAAGGCTTATCTTTAAATTACTCCTAACCTGTTCCTATTTTCACTAGTTTCTATTTACCTTCCAACACTTAGTCCTATTCACTCTTCCACTTGATTTTTTCCCACTTCATTTGTAGTTGGCCTTCCACTTCCTTGTGACTGCTTTGGGAAGGGTAACATAACTTGTTCATTCCTTGGGTTGCAGTTCCCAGCTCTAGTAGTCTCTTGTTGAAAATATGATTGGTTCCACTTAGCTCCTTAAGAGTATTTACAACTCCTTGCACTGGCTCCTGAGGGCTCTGTTTTGCCTTCTGGACTCTTGGGTCTTTATTTTCCAAACTAGAATAATGTGTAAGAAGGATATTTGAGGGAAACAGACTAGCTGGATTTGTAATGAAGTAGGCGAACAGTATCAGAAAAGGCAATGGCACCCCACTCCAGTACTCTTGCCTGGAAAAATCCCATGGACGGAGGAGCCTGGTGGGCTGCAGTCCACGGGGTCGCTAAGAGTCGGACACGACTGAGTGACTTCACTTTCACTTTTCACTTTCATGCATTGGAGAAGGAAATGGCAACCCACTCCAGTGTTCTTGCCTGGAGAATCCCAGGGACGGCGGAGCCTGGTGGGCTGCCGTCTATGGGGTCGCATAGAGTCGGACCCGACTGAAGCGACTTAGCAGCAGCAGCAGCAGCAGCAGCAGCAGCAGCAGGCAGACAGTATGGATGTGGGAGTGGGAAGGCTGAGTGAGAAAAATTTGATGGTTTTGAACTGTGGTATGGAGAAGACTCTTGAGATCCCCTGGACAGCAAGGAGATCAAACCATTCAATCCTAAAGGAAATCAACCCTGAATATTTACTGGAAGGACTGATGCTGAAGCTGAAGCTCCAGTACTTTGGCCACCTGATGTGAAGAGTCAACTCACTGAAAAAGGCCCTGATGCTGGGAATGATTGAAGGCAAAAGAAGAAGGGGGCAACAGAAGATGAGATGGGTGGATGGCATCAACAACTCAATGGACATGAGTTTGAGCAAACTCCAGGAGATAGTGAAGGAGAGGGAAGCCTGGTATGCTGCAGTTCATGGGGTCACAAAGAGTTGGACATGACTTAGCAAGTGATGATGGAGAACTTGAAAATATTTTGTTGAACATTATGAATTAAAAATCTTTATGGCATTTTAAAAAGTTTTCAGTTACATTAGCTTTCAAACTAACATTTTGCAAATGGAACTCTGCTGGGATAGGCAGTGATAGAGGGCAAATCTTTACTAGTTGTAGATAGATACCTTATTGCCAACATTTTCACTTTTTACCAGGCATTAAACCTTGGTGTCACCAATGAGTCTGTCTTTTTCTTTTTTTTCTCGACTTTCAGTCGATCTAATTTCTGTAGAATCTTGCATCACCTTTCTATTCACTTCATTGCAGATCCTTGTGCCTCTCAATCTCCAGTCCATTCCCCGTTTCACTATCGAATGTGCTGTGCTGTAGTTATCATGACATTCCACAGTTTCTAAGGACATCTCAGTTCCTGTTTTAGATGTCATTGGAAATAGACTCACCTAACTTTAGGTCGGTTCCAGAGACTCTCTGGTTTCATAATAAGAACTATTGATTTGGAAGTGAAGTTTGGAAGGATTTCTGTAATTAGGAGAGCCATTTAAGCAGCAGCAAGTTAAATAAAGACCACTTGCTTCTTTTCCAGCAAAATATGTGTGCTTTCTTATTGGACAACAAGAAAGTTGGACAACAGTTTCCACCTTTACACATCTTACATTTTTTCAAGGATTTGCACTACTGAGGTACTTCTATGCCTGCGTATTTTAAAGTTACAACTATCTCTTTTGCAGCTTCTTCCTTCAGTTTTATTTTGTTCTCCATAACTGTCCCCAAATAAATAAAACTCTTGTTATTTAGCTACTCCTGTATACTTAGAAGAATGCTGTGAGTTGGATAAGTAAGGAAAGATGAGGTGAGGAAAAGAAATCCTTGGCTGTAAAGTCACTAGGAGAAATACTACTGTGACTGATGGAGAAAAATGAAGATCAAATGAACACCAGGAAAAGACTGGGATATAACTGCAGCTCATGCCATTTGTCTTTGTCCTCCAACCTCACCAGAAGTCCCAGTAACTGTATCAATCACACACAGGCATACTGCACTTGGAGCTGGACCCTGTTTTTTGTTTGGCTTTATTCTTTTTGGATACAGTGTATTACACCAAACAAATTCTATCTACAACTTAGGGAGCTGGGACGTTCTTAAAGCTTGGTTATCTGTTTGATCCCAAATCACCAACCTATGAGCAAATCTTATTCCAAACTTTAAATCTACTTAATTTATTCTGTTTCCTCTCTGACTTCCTGTTTTTCTGCTTCCCTTATGTTCTTTTGATCCATAAGTTTTTGTTGCACACTTATGTACCAGTTCTCATAGAACTCTTGTGGAAGAGACATAAAAATAAACAACCAGAATTTAATATGAGTCATATAAAAATGCATATGGTCCACTGTGTATTCACATATACTCATAGGTTGGTACATTCAACTTATGAGGTATGAACTTGAGTGAGTTACGAAATAAAAATTACAGAGGCCAGATCTTGAACGATCTTAAAAGCTGGGAATTTGAATTGTACTCCTGAAGGTAATGGGAAGTCCATTAAAGAGCTGTAAGAGGAGGTGTGATACAGTCAGTTTTGGATTTTAGAAAGATTACTGTAGCAGCTAGGTAGACAATAGATTATAAGAGAACTACATAACCGTACCTTGGAGAGAGAACATTTAAGAATCTATTACGGTAATTCTGGGCTTCCCTGGTGGTCCACTGGTTAAGAATCTACCTTGTAATGCAAGGGACACCAGTTCAATCCCTAGTCTGGGAAGATGGGACATGCCACAGGACAACTAAGCCTATGCACCATAACTACTGATCCAGTGCTCTAGAGCCCACAGGCTGCAGCTGCTGAAGCCTGAATGCCTGGAGCCTGTGCTTCAAAACAAGAGAAGCCACTGCAGTGAGCAGCTGGCGCACTGCATTGAAGAGTAGTCCCTGCTTGCCACTAATTAGAGAAAGCCTGCACGCAGCAACAAAGACCCACCATAGCCAAAAACCAAAGTAAAGAAATGAATAAATAAAATATATGACAAAGAGATGATGATATAATTATAAAAATCTATTACAGTAATTCAGAAGAAGAATATTTTTTAAATTTTAAAATACTAAAGAAAAAAAAAACCTAAGGACAGCATTGGCAGTATGAACAATGTTGTGGTGATGAATTGCATCTGGAGAACTTGGCTGGTGAACAAATTGAAGAAAAAGAGAAAAATATAAAATGGTTCCCAGGTTTCCTCTTTGAGAAATGGAAAATTTTGTGTCATTCTCAGAGTCAAGGAATACAGAGGGAGGAGCATGGTTAATGCTAGCTACTATTAATAATTATTCAGCACTCATTGCATGTCAAGGAGATGCTAAACACTTATGTAATTTTATTTCAAATTAACATCATAGAATATGTATTATTATATGAATTTAAAGAAGAATTCAAGGCTCAAAAAGGCAAGTAGCTTGTTCAAAATTATGTAACAACTAAATGTTAGAGCTGAAATCAAATGTAGGCAGCTCTAACCTAGAATGTTGGTTCTTAATACACCAGCGTTATCAAAGTGTGATCCAGAGGGGAACTGCATCAAAATCATCTAGTATATTTGTTAAATCACGTTCCTGGTTCCAACCCAATATATTGAAACCAAATTCCTGAGGAGTGGGACTAGACTTAATGTATTTCTTATACAATTTAAAATTTATATAGCATTGTGTGCATAGTATATGTTATGACATGGTGGAAGGAGAATTACAAATTCATTTTTAAAAAAACATGGAGAAACGAATCACTAGTCTAGGTTCGATACAGGATACAGGATGCTTGGGGCTGGTGCACAGGGATGATATGGGGAGGGTGGTGGGAGGGGGGTTCAGGGTTGGAAACTCGTGTACACCTGTGGTGGATTCATGTCAATGTATGGCAAAACCAATACAGTATTGTAAAGTAAAAAAATAAAAAATAAAACCATGGAGATTTTAGTATATGAAGACTACTACCTTGGTTGACATTGGTGGTGGTGTTCAGTCACTCAGTCATGTTCGACTCTTTGCGGCCCCTGGAGCACCAAATATTCTCAGGCTGGAATTTGATAAGATGGTTCAAGCCACAGTTCTCAGTCTTGATAAAGCTTGTGGTGCTGCAACCACTACAGAGTGGTTTTATATGCAGGAAGGATGTTGGAGTGAGTAAATTATCACCCAGCTGAGCCCCTAGACTCCTCCTCCTTCATACTCTTGTTCCATGGTCTTTGACACCTACCTCCAAGTCTGTTACAAGCATGAAAGGTCTCTGTTTTCTTTCCTAAAAAAGAAACACTTGCAAATTTATTTTTACATCTTACTCCATTAAATGTCTGTTTGTTTTTAATACAAAAATATGTCTATTTATGTACCAAGGCGTGAAACTCCAGGAGGTTGTACAGGGTCATAAGTGACACTGTTGACCCTCAAGGACACCCGATGCTCTCTCTAAAGGCAGGAGGAGCTGACGTGAGAAACGTGATTTTGTTGCTTGTTTAGGTCTAAACTTCACTACTAAATTGTAAACATTGTATTGTCTTAATAATGTGTTTTACAATATTTTAAAATTATTTTTTACAGTATTTTTACAATATTTTACAATATTTTTTTTCAATATTTTAAAAATAGCAATGGTACACAGTAAACTCCGGGAGATGGTGATGGACAGGGAGGCCTGGCGTGCTGCGATTCATGGGGTCGCAAAGAGTTGGACACGACTGAGCGACTGAACTGAACTGAACACAGTAAACAGCTAACGAACTTGGAAGGAGGGCATTTGAAAGAAATAAGGAGTATGAAAAATCAGAATAGATTCACCAAAACCCAGTCACATTTGGGTGTCACATTAGAAAGATCCCCTGCCACCAGTGACAATTAAGTGATCTCTTCAACAGAGGGCACTTCGGTCTTCCTCTACTCTCTTGAAGATGATGGTTTTCAGAAGATGGGCGTCAAGCAGATCATGGATTTGCTTTCTCATGTAAGAGAAAAATGAAGCAGTTTGTGAGATCAAATCAGATCTTTCAAGATTGAGAATCTTCAGACTAATTCTCGCAATGGATGATGGTATCAGGATGCAGAACATTCCTACCTTTGTGGTATTTTGCTCACCTTGTTTCTCTTAAGTTACTTAAACTGTTGACAGCTTGCTTCAGCTTTGTGTTATTAAAATTTAAGTATCTGTGTTCTGGTCTATTTTGAGACTATTTGTAAGGCAAAAATATTGTACCAAAGGTTTTTCAGTAGTATTTATTAAGAAAATAAAATTTAAAAAGCAATAATATCAGTTTACTACAGTGTTTTTCTGTAGACATTAACTTTCAAACCCACTTGATTCTATATATTTCTTCTTCAGTACATACCAAGTAATGAATTAGATGCTATATATGAATCCATTTTTGTGGTTTGTGGCTTGAGAATTTTATTGGCTCCTTCTTAGAAACTTGGTCTTTTTAACCTCTGCAGCCTTCACCAGTTTGAAAATCCTAACCATAATCCTCTGTGGGGATTTACACAGGTGTCTATTATGGCCCATAATCTGTGATATGGCTTGCAGCATTCTTCTTGTAGAAAGGTTAAGCCCTCCTGTCTTTATTTCTGAGTAAAAAAGTCCACACGCAGAATTGTCAGTGAGCAGATGGAAACAAGCAACAGCTTCAATCAGTCCTTAAGCCCGTATCAATGGCAGGGAGGAATCTTTGTGATGAGTAAGGGCTTCCATTAGAAACTGGAGTAGTCAGTTTTTAACTTCAGAGTTACAAAAATAAAATTCTTTATCCTGTATCCCACGCTCAGAGTTGGGACTCATGTTCCCCCAAATACACAGGTACTTTTATAATAGCTGTTACCTAACATTTTAGTTGGGACAGTCCCAGGATATCGGACAGTCCCAGGATAATGTTCAAGCTATCTTGTTACCATGTATAAGCCCTACATTGGGGCCCCTGCCAATCAATAGGGCAGGTTACAAAGTGAAACTGCATTGCCATTTGAAGAAATCCCTGCCCTTTGTTTCCAAAGGAACAATGGACACCTGGAAAAACACACTGTCTCGTGAGTTTTTCCCATCTGAGGACATAGAGTCTATCCCCATAGCTGTGGTCATCAAGTGTTTTTCAGTATTGGTGGCACTGATATTTATCTTTCAGATTTCTGGGAAAAGATATCCACTATCTTGGATTGTGTGTGCATGTGTGCTGAGTCACTTTAGTTGTGTCTGACTCTTTGCAACCCTGTGGGCTGTATCCCACCAGGTTCCTCTGTCCATGGGATTCTCCCAGCAAGAATACCAGAGTGGGTTGCCATGCCCCCCTCCTGAGGATCTTCCCAACCCAGGGATCAAACCCATGTCTCTTATGCCTCCAGCATAGTCAGACAGGTATTTTACCACTAGCGCCATCTGGGAAGCCACTACTTCTGATTTCTCTCTGTTCTCCCTAATGTCAGTAACAAGGCTATATGGCCTGAAGAGGGAACCTCAGCATGACTAACTCAGCATGACTACATGACTCCCATACTCAGAGTAGCCCAAGTTTCATCACATAAGTCATAAAGGAGGGGCCTTTCCCCTTTATTAGAGCCAAGGAAGAATCTAGAAGTTCCAAGACCAAGAAGTTCCAAGAAGGGACTGGGAGTGGGGAATCCCCCCAACCAAAAATTGCCCCTCTGATATAAAGAGATCAATCACCAGCCTCCCCAAAAATGTCCTGCTTGGCTCCCAGTGAGCTGTATTGAAGGAGGAGGAAAAGAAGCCATCTCTTGAGGGTGATCGCCTAGCCTAGCAGCTAAAGCATGCGGCTCATGGTCTGTTTCTCTGAGAGCTGAGCCGTGGACCGTGCTACTGGTGTCTTTACCCTTTGAAAACCTTGCATTGGCAAAGCCATATGTGTGTGTGTATACGTGCGTGTGCATGCCCCTTCGCTCAGAAGGACCAATTCTTTGCAAATCCGTAGGCAGTAGTCTACCAGGCTCCTCTGTCCATGAAATTTTCCAGGCAAGAATACAGGAATGGATTTCCATTTCTTTCTCTAGGGGATCTTTCTGACCAGGCATCGAAGCCACATCTCTCGTGTCTCCTGCATTGGCAGGCAGATTCTTTATCAGTGTGCCATTTGACTATACTGATGTCCATTTCAAAATCACAG
Organism: Capra hircus; assembly: GCF_001704415.2. NCBI lineage: Eukaryota > Metazoa > Chordata > Mammalia > Artiodactyla > Bovidae > Capra > Capra hircus. The sequence continues at coordinate 84,526,804 of NC_030810.1, forward strand.
TGGAAACAGGTCAGGAGCGCTATCCCAGAATAATGCAGCAGTTTCTGCTCCCCTGGCTTTTGTGCCATTTTTTGTTTGTTTGTTTGTTTGTTTTTTCCACTGTCACCAATGAAACAAACAAGAATGAGCCAGAGGCAAATGGTTGCTAGGCCATTCTTTCTCAGTGTTTCTCACGATCCATGTAAGTGTTAACCCAAATGCTTCGCATAGCCACTTGTAAGCACATGCCTGTGTGGCATGTAAATTTACAGGTTTGTAGCAAATCTCCCATGAGGATTCTCTATATTTCCAACTGTCATTCCCAATAGTTTGCCAACAGGTTAAGCTTGAAAAATAAGTTCACAATGGTAGGAACCACAAGTATTACATTATATACTGCTTATATAGAATTTCCTTTTTTTTTCTTTTTTCTAAACTCTAAACGGTCTAGTAGATCTTAGGTAAAAGGATGTTCTTTTTAAGTGTCCGGGCCCATCACTTCATGGCAAATAGATGGGGAAACAGTGGAAACAGTGGCTGACTTTATGTTTTGGGGACTCTAAAATCACTTCAGATGGTGATTGCAGCCATAACATTAAGAGACGCTTACTCCTTGGAAGGAAAGTTATGACCAACCTAGACAGCATATTAAAAAGCAGAGACATTATTTTGCCAACAAAGGTCTGTCTAGGCAAGGCTATGGTTTTTCCAGTGGTCATGTATGGATGTGAGAGTTGGACTGTGGAGAAAGCTGAGCGCCAAAGAATTGATGCTTTTGAACTGTGGTGTTGGAAAAGACTCTTGAGAGTCCCTTGGACTGTAAGGAGATCCAACTAGTCCATCCTAAAGGAGATCAGTCGTGGGTGTTCATTGAAAGGACTGATGTTGAAGCTGAAACTCCAATACTTTGGCCACCTGATGAGAAGAGCTGACTCATTTGAAAAGACCCTGATGCTGGGAAAGATTGAGGGCAGGAGGAGAAGGGGATGACAGAGGATAAGATGGTTGGATGGCGTCACCGACTCAATGGACATGAGTTTGGGTAGGCTCTGGGAGCTGGTGATGGACAGGGAGGCCTGGTGTGCTGCAATTCATGGGGTTGCAGAGAGTCGGACATGACTGAGCGACTGAACTGAACTGAACTGAACTAACAGAAGGAAGACACTTCTGTCCATAGAAACAGTAAGAACATATCTAAAATTTTATTTATTCCTCTAAGTTCTGAAAACACATTAAAGAAGAGTAACAGCATTCCACTTTGGCTACAAAGTGCTAATTAATAAATACCTTCATTTCCCTCAGTAGTAAAATATTACATTATTTTTTAAACGAAGTTAAGCATCACAGTCTTCTAATTGTTTTACAAATATTGAATATTTAGCAGCAGTATCTGTTTAATTATTTAGACATTTCTTAATGGTGTAAATATTATCAGCACAGCCATAAATATTTTCTGCTTTGTCCATAGACAATCATCTAAGGATCTGTTCCTTGTACGACTTCAATTAAGATCTATTTAAGACTGCCTGCTGGCCACAAAATAATTGCTTACACTTGTAAATGCCTGAATCTGTTAGATTTAGCAGCTAGAAGTGTTCTTTGCTTTTGCAAGTAGGAAGAAGTTGTTTTTCTTATATAAATTTTATTGTTGATTGTATTAGAGAGGATTAGGGTGTGGTTGAAATAGTTGAAATTTTAATTAATGTAATCCCTTTTACAGCAATTGTTTTCATGTTGATAATTCTCTGTAACAACAGTACAGATCACACCCTTGTGAAATATTTACACTAAATATTTTAGCATATAATCTCTCCTCCAGCTTTGTCTTTCTAGAATTGTAAGATTTTCGGCTTTGGCTTTCTTCTTTCCCTCTCTCACCTAACATGCAGGGTTTCTTCTTAGGGAACCAGAATGACTTTTTTTTTCCCCTCAGCTAATTTTCTGTCAATGTCATTATCTCTAGTAAGTTATGTTGTTGTTGTTCCGTCACTTAGTCCCATGTCCAACTCTTTGCAACTACATGGACCACAGCATGCCAGGCTTCCCTGTCCTCTATCTCCTGGAGTTTGTTCAGATTCATGTCCATTGAGTCAGTGATGCCATCCAACCATTTCATCCTCTCTTACCCTCTTCTCCTCCTGCCCTCAATCTTTCCCAGCATCAGAGTCTCTTCCAATGAGTCAGTTCTTCACATCAGGTGGCCAAAGCATTGGAGCTTTAGCATCCGTCCTTCCAATAAATATTCAGGATTGATTTCCTTTAGGACTGACTGGTTGATCTCCTTGCAGTCCAAGGGGCTCTCAAGAGTCTTCCCCAGCACCACAACTTGAAAGCATCAATTCTTAATGGTCACCAAATCATTAATCTCCCAAAAGAGCATGGATGCTATGAAATATGAATGGTTCAATTTTTTATGTTTGGGTTTTGGTATCTGCATTCATTAGTGTAGTTTTTCATTTGAAATGATTTGTTTACTGAATGATTTTAGTAAATCGTTGTGCTGCTAAAATTATCACTAGGAGTAGAGTCACATGAAGTATGAAATTGTCATTTTAGTTAACCTCTGATTATCTCCTGTGTAAACTGGGAATTGCTCTTAATCTGCTCAAATGTTGTATTGTTCAGGTGAGATTTTCTCTCACCTCCCAGTATAAAATTACAATCAGTATCCTTTCTCCAACACCATTCTCTCCTCCAACTGGCTTTATTTTTCTGTATAGCAGTTATCATCATGTAACATTATAAAGCATTATATATCAGGGTTTTTTTTTTTTTAGTATATCTCCCTTGACTAAGATGGAAGCTATTCTAAAAGCAAGGACTTAGATTTGTTTACTGTTATATTCTGAGAGCCAAGACAAGTGCCTTAAATATAGTAATACTGTAAGCAGTCAATAATTACAGCTTTTCTCTCAATTTTTCTGGTGTCTAAGGTACCAAATCAGTGCAAAGAAATGAAAATTTCCCCTCTTCCCAGCATGCATTTTGATAGCTGACAATTGGATGTAAGAGTAAGCATTTATCCTGGGTTCTCTGTCTTCTCAGCCCAAGTGGAAGCATGTCCCTCTGGAACAGAAGCAACGAGTGCAAAATTTGGCTACATCTTCATTAAAGAACTAAAGCTTTAGGTTGTGCCCTGTTGGTTGGCATCCCATCCATGTGTTTACAATTTTAAGAGTAATACAAGCAGAGAATCTCAAAGGATGCTCTCTAGAACTCTACTTATGTGGTATACAAGTAGGGATTACTAAAACAAGAGTTCCATGGTCAAATAAGTTTCTGAAATTCGGTAGTACATGAAGCTAAGGAAGTTTCTTAATATCAAGGCCTCTCAGAGGTATGATAATGCTCATTAGGGCTCTCCAAGGCAAGAAGACCTGAGGCTTGGTCATAGGTTCTTCGGTTCTGCCAGCCTACTCTTGTTTCCATAACTAGGTTCCATATAGGGAACTACATTGACTTAGGAGGTGAAAGGGCCAGATCAGGTGCAGAGAAAGTGGGTTCCGGCTCCACCACTTACTCTGTTATATGACCTTGGGCAAGTTGCTTAACACTTCTCTATGCCTCAGTTTTCTCTTCTGTAAGATAGAGATGAAAAGGATTACCCAGGATAATACATGTAAAGCAACTGATCCATAAATGCTAAATAAATACAAGGTATTGTCAACACCTTTTATCAGAGGTGGAAATAAGTGATTTTTCACTATATGTCTTCAAGCATATTTTTTAAGACAGGCTTATTATTACTGAACCATACCCAGAATCAGCTAGCTGTGCCTTTTTTATTTTTTGTCTCAGCACCCTGTCCCCATCTCAGAAGCTCTGTGTATCTGAATGGAAGTGGAAGAAATGCTGCCTTTCAACAAGACTTAATACAAATGTCTGATAACTCACTTTGGTGTATCCCACAGAGTTGATTTCCTGTGTTTCAGTATCCTTGACCTCAGATGAAGACACTTTTGTCAGGAGAAAGGTGGTAGCATCCATGTTAATGATTGTGCAGATGGCTACATGCTGGTAAATTTTGAAGTGACCATATTTTTTCAGTAAATTTCAAATGAAGGTGTGATTTGTGTAAATCTGACCCCTTCCAGTAAAATGTGCATTTCCATATATTTAGAATTTATAAATCCTGACAGATTCCACAATATTTATAGCCCTCCATAAAAAGTCTTTGCCAGTTTGCAGAGCTATGCATTTGGCTCTCTGGTATGCTTAAAAGAGTTTAAATAATAATAAATTTGGTGATTTATTCCACCTGGAACAGAAACTTATTTCCCCCCCCTTGGCTCGTTTTGAAGCGGATACTATAAATAGTGCCACAGACGCTGGGATCAGGAATAGGATATTGAAATTCTAGAGAGAACAGAAACATTTCCACTATCACTGATGCCTTGAATATATTTTTAAAACAGTTCTGTTCCTCAAATAATGTACCTTTTCTCCTTTCTCCTGCCCCTTCTCAGTTATACTCAGACCCCCAAACTTGTTGCCAGCTTTAGGATTCAGTTGCATTAATGGGAAAGAGAGAGTGAAAGTTTTAGCTGACTAGGTAGGAGGAAGTTGCCTCTAGGGAGGCCGAAGCAAGTCTCCAATGTTCATCTCATATTTCAAAGGAGTCAGCTAGTAACTGAGCATCGATGTCTAAAGTGTAAATTCATTATTTGAGACTCAGCTTATGTATCCTGTAGATATGATGGAAAGCTCCTAGTTCATGAAAAAAAAAAAAAAAGCAAAAAAAAAGCCTAAGGACAATGTCAGAGGATCGAATCTTTTACCCATCCATGGGTAAAATTACCCAGTACAGGATAACAGACAAATACCTGAAGAGTTGACTTCAAATGATACCATTTTTTAAAAACAAAAAATGAAACCCAAATTGGGAAGCCAGTTGTTTGCTCTAGTATCAGTCTACTGATGAAACCTGAGAGCAGCCATTTAGTTTCACGTAAGTGGTGTTATAACTTGTGATATGACAAGGAGACTTATTTTCAGCTTCTTGTTGGAGTGGAATGTGAAGGAATTAACCTTTGTGTGAAAGAAAATAATAATAATGGCTAACATCCATGGAGAGCTCACTGTGGGCCAGCACAGAGTGAACACATCAAGTGACTGTGACTCTTTGTAAAAACCTTCTAAAGTGCTGGCTTTTCCTGTCCTGATAAGTTGGAGCACACCCCCGCCCAAAGTCTTTCCTGAACAATCCCCTTGCCTCTAGCTAATAGGATGGCAGGTGTTTGGACCAAGCCCCAGAGCCTGGAGTGTACCACAATTTAATGATTTGTGGTGAACAAAGTAAATGCTTTAAAAGCAAGCTTTATGAAGCAGGGACCCTATTAAGAGTGATGGATTTGAGGTGAAGCGAAAAGAAGCTGAATGTTGTATGGGGGTATTGTCTCCCAAACAAATCTATGGTTCATTGCAAATTCTAAAGCTTTACTTGAAAAATTAAACTTTTTAAAAAACTGTGCTCTTGAGGAATGCCCTTGAGGCACAGAGGAATCTCCTTGCTTTTCTATAGCATCCTTCTAAGGGGATGCGGAAGTATGAGCTGTTAGCTGATCAGTGGTTTTGTGCTTCTGGGATCACATTATGGGTCTAACACATATGGGATAAATAAACTGTTTCATTTCTTAAAGATCATGGAAGGAAACAAGACAAGAAAATTACCATATTGTCTCTCTCTCTCTTTTTTTAAGCTATTAAAGAGGAGAATCCAGTTATGGCAGATAAAAATGATTGCTGCAAAGTTTTTTTTCCCCCTTCCTGTTTCTCCTAGCCTCCTACTCAGTAATAGCAATGTGGCAAGACTTGTGTCATAGCACTGTTTTGACGCACCCTCTTTTGTTCTTCTTCCATAGGGCAACCCCTACATGTGCAATAATGAGTGTGATGCAAGTACCCCAGAACTGGCACACCCACCTGAACTGATGTTTGACTTTGAAGGAAGACATCCCTCCACCTTTTGGCAGTCTGCTACTTGGAAAGAGTATCCCAAGCCTCTCCAGGTTAACATCACTCTGTCTTGGAGCAAAACTATCGAGCTAACAGACAACATAGTTATTACCTTTGAATCAGGGCGTCCAGACCAAATGATCCTGGAGAAATCTCTTGACTATGGACGAACATGGCAGCCGTATCAGTATTATGCCACAGACTGCTTAGACGCTTTTCACATGGATCCTAAATCCGTGAAGGATTTATCACAGCATACGGTCTTAGAAATCATTTGCACTGAAGAGTACTCCACAGGTTATACGACAAATAGCAAAATCATCCACTTTGAAATCAAAGACAGGTTCGCATTTTTTGCCGGACCTTGGTTACGCAATATGGCTTCCCTCTACGGACAACTGGATACAACCAAGAAACTCAGAGATTTCTTTACAGTCACAGACCTGAGGATAAGGCTTTTGAGACCCGCTGTCGGGGAAATATTTGTAGATGAGCTACACTTGGCACGCTACTTTTACGCAATCTCAGACATAAAGGTGCACGGAAGGTAAGAAAACAGCTGTTTGGCTTGAATGAGAATGGGTGTTTCCAAAGAAAAGGCCAGTTTGCTGGTTGTGCAGCTGCAGACTGACTTTTGTTACTTTCTATTGCAAGATTTTCTCAGAAACATCGGCCTAGAGGTAGGTTCTGAGGCATTTGAGACCCTTCTAACTCAGCAATAATTTGTGATCCCAGACTTGCTGTCACTGATCCTGAACCTGGCGGGATTTCATAGCATTTAAACCAAAGGCAAAAAACAAGAAAAAGGAAAGCATCTTACTTGAGACCAAGGAACTCTCTAGGTCAGGGGGTGGTTTAAGTCCTTAAGGTAAGGAAGCCAGGGCAACAAAGCCAACGTCTCTGTAAAAGGAACGGAAAAACAGGAAATACATCTTACTGTTGTTTCTGAATTCAAGAGTGGGTTTTAGCATGGTGCAACTCTCTGTTTATGTTTTGTTATATAGTATTTTAAAAGTTTTGAAAATGAAAATTATATCTCTTTACATTTATTAAATCAGAACCGAAAGCATTTAGGAAACATTGCATTTGTTAAAGTGGGGAAACCTTTACTTTTCAGGGTTTCAGATGTTATTATTTTAAAACAATAAGCTATCACTTAAAATATGAGTCAGGCTGTCTTCATTTTGTCGGACAATTATAGACTGACCAAAGTTCAAATGCATTAATGCTTACAGTCAGGTATGTCTTTGATTTTATAATATACCAGAGACACAGTTGAGCAGGTTTCCAAGGACTTTGAAGACATTTAAATAAAAAACTTTAATAATGAGAACCAAGACCACCAACAGAGATTTTCAACCTAATTTTTGTGTGGCATATTACCAGAATAACCAGCTGATGGGAGCTGAAGCATGAGATGATGAGGTAGGAAAACTAAATATAAGAGTGGCGTACAGAGCCCAATGGGGGGAAAAATGGAAATGTGAAGCAGAGCAAAAATCATTCTAAAAATGCCGAGAGCTTTAAATCAAATATATGGCAATACAAATATAAACAGTACATATATCATGTAGCTTTAGTTAACTGTATAGGTTTATTTAATCATATGTATAAACAGTGCGTATATTGTGTAGGTTTAGCTAAACAACAAGTCAGGATTCATTAAGTTTACTGGCTTCCAGCATCTCTTATGGCAGCTGAGTCCTCGGAGACTAGAGAAGTGTTGAGACTCCCTGGGCTTTCAGAGAGTTCTCTCAAACACCTTTAGTGATAGTGCTTATACACTTGTGCACTGAAAGAAGTGGTCACTGCTGCTAAGTGAGGGCCATAGTGGACATACAGAATGAGCTGGTGGGCATGAGTTCAGTACAATGGCAAAGGGATTTTACCTTATGGAATCTTGCTTATGGAGAGTAGCAGGAACTGATGGCCACCTATTCTCAGCTTTGTTCTAGCTTCACGTTTCTTGTGGAAGAGTCAAGAGTCTTTAGCTATGGAGCCTCTTTAAAAACTTTTAACCGAGGCTTGGTGAAGTTTGGTGAAGTTACCTTTAGAGCAAAATCTGAAATATTCTGGAAGAAGTATCCACTGGTTCAATATTGAGCTTGTGGGTTCTAGGGTTCATATATTACCAGGGTATAATGAGAGAGCAGTGTGGAGCTATGACCTTAAATATGAGCTTGTATTTATAATAAAAAGCAGCTATTGTACTTGTGAGAATTTTAGCACAATATCAGTTTCCAGTATCTTATTCTTGGGAACATGTAATATATAAAAATAGTTGACGTTGATATTGTTAATAATAGCAAGCCATAACAAAGTAACAGGTATTCTGTTTATCTACAAGAATAATTGCTAAATTAATAAGCTGATATTTGAATTTGAATCCCAGTATGATCTATATTGTTAGGTAGAATCACCGAGGTCAGTTTACTTACAGTTTGAGAACTCCTTTATCTAAGCCAAAATCTTTATAGTCCAACTTCTCTAAAACTCTCATTTTACATTCATAAAAAAGGCAGTCTTGTGATGTTCTTTGGATAGGAAATAACCATTGTTGGGCCTTATTTCTGTCATTAGATATTTATTTTTGTTTCCTCTGAGTAGTCAAGAGAGTGTAAAGTATATTTTAAAGCTAAAGGCATTTTTGTACATTCTCTACTGGGGTCAGTCACTTAAAGGTGCCGTGGTAGAAGTGTAGAATCCCATCAGATTTATCAGTTATCTCCTTCAACTGCCTTTCAGTGGTTCTGAGGAGTTTGGAGGAGCCCTCCTCCCTTCTCTGGAACTCACCTCTGTCTTTTCCTGTTCACCAGTCAGCTGTAAGCTGCTGGGGAAGCAGCTGGCAAAAGAGAAAGGTGCAATAGAGGTGAGCCCCTTCCATAATGTCCCACTCTGTCCCTCCCAAACTCTGTCCAGACTCCTCGGGGCAAACTGACGCTGGCACGTACTGTGCTAGGCACCAGATGGCTGGGGTATTTTTAGTCTTAGAGGAGGGACTAAAGAACTAAGCCTGATGGCTAGGCGTGTCTCCAGCTTCTAAGTTACGTAAGGAAGATGGAGCCACCAAAGGGGACTGTTAAGCTGTTGCCTGGTTCACAGCCCTTTCAGCAAAAAACTGATATAGAGTAGAAAATTCCCATTGGATTAAAATCCTGAGTTTTCTCCTTCCTGCAGAGTAAATAATCTATAGAGGGATTGAACACTAATTGATCATCTCTAAAATAAAGTTCTAAAAGTTTCTTTTCAAGAATATTATAAATACAAGCTTTCCAAAATGTAACTGAAGTCTTTGCTTCCCTCAGCCCACTCTTCTCCAGCCTTGATGAGATTGCAACGTGTAACTTACTTTTACATGTCTGTGTCTGATCATGATAATAGATATTTTTCTATCTGTCACGCCCCGTCCACCCCTACCATAATGTGAGAATTGGCATGGGTTATTTGAGGAAAATGGGTAAATTTCCTTACAATAGTGGACATATAATACTACAGGTTTTTTTCCGCTTGAAATATTAAGCTGTGAAACACAAACAGTGGCGTGTCTTTGTTCGAATTGACTGAAGACTATGAACGCCATTTCTCCACTCCCTGTGCACATGTGTATATAGCCTTTATGTTTTATACTGGCTAGTATAATTTGCTGTAAAAAATGACATTTTGATTGTTACTAAACCGGTATAGCATTTATGTTCTTTTCTAGCATGTGACACATCTGATGCCAGTTTCACTGGTGACAACAACTGTAATCACATCATAAAAATTTTATTCCTCTTTTGCCCACACTTTTTTGGCTTCCATTTACTCCATCTTATTGTGTGATTTATTAAGATAATGGAGGAAAAAGAAGACACATGGCTGTTGGCATTCTTAGTGATTCTGTGTTACTTCCATTGTTCAATAAACCTAATAATCTTCATGGACTAATTCTGACTTATGGATGTCCTGCTTCAGTAAATCAGGGTGATTTTCTCTAGTGAATAATAGCGGAGTGTGCCAGTACCTTAATTAAAGAGTGGCTCTCTTAGTCTTGATCTCATTTTAATTTACAGGGTAATACTACAATAATATTACTAATGGAAAGTACATTAAAGGGCATCAAGTAGCATTAACTGTATTAAATTATGGTACTTGTGTTAATTAACTGGTGAAGCAAGATGGTTCTAATGGCCAAAAAGGTCATCTAATGCATAAATAAAATCTACCCAGATGAGAGGTGAGAGGAAAAGTGGAGAGCAGACGTTTGTTCTGAACATCTTTTTTATACAGACAGAGAGTTAAATGCCCGGGCTGATTAAATACAGATAATGTCCAAAATGTATTCTTAGTTACACAGTTGCAAGTTCTGCTTTTTAAGTGTTTTGTTTCTGTCTAAACTTTACAGATTTAAGTTAATCAAAAAGTACACATTATATTTCTCAGATAGATAGACTTTATAGAATATAAATTCAACATTTTTGTTTCTTTGAGGTGAAGAGCTTCAAGGAAGTAATGTGATTTACTGTAATAATGGTCCGGTCTGAAACACTGATGATCATTGGACAGTCTGTTCATTGTTTTGTAAGATATACTGTCAGCAATGTATCATATATAAGATAATAGAAAATTTTTTTCAGCCTCTAGAGATTTAGCATAGAATTGTAAGAACTTTTCTCAGTGGTAGAAAACACTAAAGAACATCTCCATTACTTGCCTTGTTACACAATATTCCTAAACATAATTATCAGTATTTTTTTCTCAGTGGTGTTTACTCATTTCTTAACCCCTTCAGGGTCTACCCAAGCTCTCTATAGGCAGTTGGCTGTCAGTTGCTATTTACAGAATTGACGTTGCCCTCTATGCCTCCATCTGTCTTTCAGAAAGGAGCCAGGGAGCACTCACACAGAAGCTCCACTTCTACACAGTTTTGGGTGCTCTCTTCCCCTCACTGATGCCCCAGCTTAGAACCACAGCCTCCCTGCCTAATCTCAGGAGCTTGGAAAGTCCAGGGGCAGAAGTATTCTCTTTAGGTGTCAGGAGTGAGAAAGGCCCCCCTCTACTCTTACCTCAGGAACAATAAGATATACTCATAAGCCCTCACTATAAAATATGACTGCTGTTGTATTTGGTCTAATTGGGACAAAGTGTGGTTGAAATTCACTTTCTTGAAGGAAGGTTTTCAGATGGTTAGTGCACAAACCTGTGATGTTAGGTAAGTAGAAACACCTGTGGAAACTTAAAAGTATAAAAGCACCTGAGCATTCTACAGTTTTTTTTTTTTTCAAATAATTTGAAAAACACATGTAATACAAAAGTGCTCTGCCAATTATAAAAGACTTACATTTATCCTACAAGTTCTCCTACTCTTTTTCCTAGCTGCAGTTTGAATAAGTCCACTAAAATATTTACTCTTCACTTCTCCTGTGAGAGGCATCCTGAAGGGTGCTTTTGACACGTTTGACCTGGCATTTGTCCATTCTTCCCAGTTAGTCCTGATTATTATTGGGCTTTGGTACTGCTTAACAGACTCTGCTTTTATAATACCTTTCTTCTTTCTGTTACCCAAAAAGACTTTACCTCTGCCCTGGGACCGATGCTGGGCTAGACAGTGGCTATACAGAGATGCAGAAGGCATAGTCAATGCCTTCAAGGAACTGATACCCAGAAGGGGACCAGACATGAAACAAAATATGATGACAGTTTGGGTTAAATGCTTTTACTGGGTAAGTGTGTAAAGTGCCCTGGAAACAGAGCAAGAAATACTAACTTAATCTGGGCAGCCTAGCAAAAGCTTTGATGAGGATAACACTTGTGTGATATCTTGAATATGTGCCTTAACTTAGAATGCCAAGCAGCTAGTGCAGAATGAATATCCTAGGTTACAAATTATGCTTTACAACAACAAAGCATGTTGAGGAACTCCATTTAGTGGGAAATTGGTGGAGTGGACAAATCCTGGGGGACATTCTTCTGTCTTCTTCCTGTGGACCTTTAGCATCTCCAAAAGCCTTGAAGGATTCCTGCAGCTTGGTATCTGAGTTCCCCATGTCACAGGAAACCTAAGATTATATGGGTTCTAATATATCAACTAAGTATAGGTGAGAAGCATTCAAGGCAGTGGTGTTAAAGGATGATCCATTGTGGCTATATTAACAAGGAAATACAGAGTGAGACAAGGAGAGCTGTAACATTGCTTAATTGTGGAGCACTGTGACTGCAAGTCCTGATGCTCAAATGGAGTCTGTGAAAGTTCTCCAAATTCCATAAAAAGCCATCAGAGTATAAGGGTTTAATATTTGCTTACAAAGTCAATAGGACTTGGCAACCAATCAGATTTCAAAGAAGAAAAGACTTTAGTAAAGAGATCCAAGTGGAGGGTTCAGTAAAGGATTTGCAAATATTGCCCTGGTGTCCCAGAGAGAGGTTTGTATTAGAAATGTAGGTTTGAAAATTATCACTTTACATGTGATGGTTGAAGTTTAGGGAAAGGATGACACTGATATGATAAGTGTTTTCCCTTATAACTATAAATGACTTTTATAAGGGCTTCCCAGGTGGATCAGTGGTAAAGAATTCACCTGCCAATGCAGGAGACACAGGTTTGATCCCTATATCGGGAAGATCCCCTGGAGAAGGAAATGGCAACCCATTCCGGTGTTCTTGCCTGGGAAATCCCATGGACAGAGGAGCCTGGTGGGCTACAGTCCATGGGGTTGCACGAGTCAGACACAACTTAGTGACTAAACCAACACCATCATCATTTATAGAACATTTACAGAACTCCCTGGAGTACTGCCATGTAGGAGGTAATTTAAAATATATATATATTTATTTGTTTATTTATTTGCTTATATGGCTGCACCAGGTCCTAGTTTTAGCATGCAGATTCTTAGCTGTGGCATGTGGGATCTAGTTCCCCAATCAAGGATTGAACCCAGGCCTCCTGCATTGGGAGCTCAAAGTCTTAGCCACTGGACCACCAGGGAAGCCCCAAGAGATAATTTTTAAAAGAAATTAAGAAAAACTCTGAGAAACAGAAGGAAATGAGAAAAGAGGGGAATGAGTTAATTCCCCCGTTAATGTTTAAGTAATATGCCTTTACATTTGTACAGCACGCAGTTTCTAAGATTCTTGTCAGACCCCTCCTTTTCTTTAATTCTTACAAGTAGCCTGTGAGGCAGGTGCCATTAATTCTATCTTACAGGTGAGAAAACTGAGGACCCGACAAGTTCCATAACCTTCTTTCAAACATCCTATACATGATAACGTAACAAAATCAGGTTGCTATTTACAAACTTCATATTTTCTATTATGCTCTTGTAGCCACGCTAGCCTGAAGCAAGCTCAATAGACATAGAAGACCCAGAATATCTGTGCCCCGCACCCCCTGCCCCCGCCACCAAAACCCATCTTTAAATGCCAATAATGAACCAATAAGTCTTGTGGCTGTATCCTTCTTAGAATCTTCTGGAAGCCACCTCTCCAAGACTTGTGACCCAGTACAGTTATCCCCACTTTGCTTTTTACAGAAGATCTATGTTAATATCTGTTTTTGCTAACCAATAGGAGTCTGAAGAGGATTTTTACCTTTATTAAAAACGAGAAGAGCAAAAATAGCGTTTAGGGATTGTTCCGCCGCAAGCCCTTTAGAAGGCGGCATGCACCATGAGCGGCCTGGTAAGAGCTGCATCACCAGGCCCCTTCCCTGGGAACTAGGCTCATCATCTCAGCATCAAGGCTCCACAGTTTTGATCTGGGTCTCTGAGTTTCTGTGCTGTATCTCAGTTTATTCCATGCATCTGTTAGCAAGATGTGTTGACCTTTTAGCTGATGAAAGGTTTCACAGGAACCCCCTATTTTCAAATAGTGAAGGAAACTTGAATTTCATTACACCAGATTGCAGTGCGTTTATCTGAACTACTTATTTCATTTTACCAAGTTTATAATGTGTGATTGGGCTGATTTGTCACATTGTATTAGATCTAAGTGTTTTACAGCTAAAACGAAATTATGATAGTTGCTCATTTTCTGAGGGAGAAAATAAATGAACTTAATTTTCTCAATATTAATTTTTCTCATATTTTTCCATAGACCTTTAATACCTGCAACTACTTGCACTTAATAGACATCATCAAACACGGAAACAATACACAGATATTAATGAATAAACTTGGAAATAGCCAACTACCTTAGTTTATTTAAGAAAGTTTATCTTTCAGTTGAGAGCAGTCAAATTTTCCTTTTCATTTCTTGTATTAGTCCACATTCTGTCTGCTGGGACTGTAGGGAATGTGTGCTGCCTCTTTCATATAGTAAGCTTGCATACATTTGCAACGATTCTATCCCTTGAATTTTTTTTTTCAAAGTAAATTTAACCATTATACCTTCCCAAACTTTCATTTTAATTTCTTCTTCTTTTCAAAAGAAAATTCAATAAATGAGAGCATTCAGATGAAAAACTTAATAGCCATACTTAAAAATAAGAAACAATACAGAGCATTGCTACTTAACTGCAGTGGAAATGCTTAAAATAAAGATTTATGGTATGAATCCATGTTAAGTGGACAACAGAATGCCATTCTGATTCAGAGTATATTTTTTAAATCCTTGAGGATTTCTTGAGTTATAAAGAGAATATATCTATTAGCAGCTCATTTTCCTTTGAGATTTGTACCATTATAAGGAGAGAATATGTCTAATAATTTCTCCAATTAAATTATGAACTTCATTAGTGTGCAGAAAAACAACCCTGTTTAGGAGCTTGTCTCTTTATCCTAACTCCTCAGTGCTAGAGATTTTTTTTTTTAACTAGTGAATTGTTAAAGGGAAGATATCTCCTTTATAAGAAACAAAAGGATATTTTTCCTCCCTCACTTAATTGAGCATTTTTATAGGAAGTTATGTTCTGGCTACATCTATATGACCAATCAGTGAGAAATAGGCATACACTTAGCTTTTCTGTCCAGCTTCAGAACCCATGTTTTTTATTCTAATTCAGTGGTGGTCATCTTTGGAAGGTCTTCTTGATATTTTTGTCCCTAGGATCAAAGGTATTTCATAACACATTAGGAGTTCATGGCCATTGGTTGATATTTAGTGTAAGAGATTTTGTGGATCTGTGTGACCAATGATTCAGTAGAGACATTCTTTCCATTCATTCTCCAAATATAAGAACAAAAGTGTTAAGGTCCTGGTTTTTATCATAGTAATTTGACTGTGTGGATAGATATATTGATTTTGTAGCCATATAAGTATAAACTCCAATTCATTAAGCCACTTTTAAAATAAAAAATGTTAGCGTAATCAGAATTAACTGTGCTGTATATAAATTCATGATTGCTATTTCTGCCTATTTTATAGGTAAGAAAACTAGAAAACTATATCTAAACAAGATCAACAATTAGTGGCAAAGGGATTTTTTTTTTGCTTTTTTATTTAAAAATTTTTATACAGTTTTAAAGGTTACTTTCCATTTATACTTATTACAAAATATTGGTATATTCCTCATATTATATAATGCATTCTTGACACTATCTTATACCCAATAGTTTGTATTTCCCACTCCCCAACCCATATGTTGCCCCTGCCCCACTGGTAACTACTAGTTTGTTCTCTATATCTGTGAGTCTACTTTTTTGTTTTATTCACTAGTTTGTTGTAATTTTTAATTCCACATGTAATGATATCATATGGTATCTGTCTTTGTCTTATTTGCTACACTAGCATAATGCCCTCCAGTTTCATCCATGTTACTACAAATGGCAAGATTTCATTCTTTTTTATGACTGAATGTGTTCAATTATACATGTATACCACATTCTCTTCACCCATTCATCTGTGGGTGGACACTTAGATTGTTTCCATATCTTGGCAATTCTAAATAATTCTTTTAGGTATCTTTTCAAATTTGTGTTTTTGCTTTTTGCAAGTACATACTTGGGAGTAGAACTGGCAAAATCACTGCAGATGGTGACTGCAGCCATGAAATTAAAAGACGCTTACTCCTTGGAAGAAAAGTTATGACCAACCTAGATAGCATATTGAAAAGCAGAGACATTACTTTGCTGACTAAGGTCCATCTAGTCAAGGCTATGGTTTTTCCTGTGGTCATGTATGGATGTGAGAGTTGGACTGTGAAGAAAGCTGAGTGCCGAAGAATTGATGCTTTTGAACTATGGTGTTGGAGAAGACTCTTGAGAGTCCCTTGGACTGCAAGGAGATCCAAGCAGTCCGTTCTGAAGGAGATCGGCCCTGGGTGTTCATTGGAAGGAATGATGCTAAAGCTGAACCTCCAGTACTTTGGCCACCTCATGCGAAAAGTTGACTCATTGGAAAAGACTCTGATGCTGGGAGGGATTGGGGGCAGGAGGAGAAGGGGACGAGAGAGGATGAGATGGCTGGATGGCATCACTGACTCGATGAACGTGAGTCTGAGTGAACTCCGGGAGATGGTGATGGACAGGGAGGCCTGGTGTGCTGCGATTCATGGGGTTGCAAAGAGTCGGACACGACTGAGCGACTGAACTGAACTGAACTGAAGGTAGTGCTATTCTTAGTATCTGGAGAAACCTCCATAAACTGTTTTCCACAGTGACTGCACCAGTTTACACTCCCACCATCAATGTAAAAGAGTTCTCATTTTTTCACATCCTCACCAACATTTGTTATTTGTGTTCTTTTTGATAAGAGCTATTCTGGCAGGTGTGAGGTGATATCTCATTGTGCTTTTGATTTGCATTTCGTTGGTGATTAGTGTGTTGAGCATCTTTTCATGCACTTGTTTAGGCATCTGCATTTCCTCTTTGAAAAAATATCTATTCAGTTCTGGCCATTTTTAAAAATTGGGTTTTTTTTTTGATGTTGCATTGTATAAACTATATATACTGGATACCAACCCCTTATAAGTCATATCATTTGCTAATATTTTCTTCTGCTTAGTAGGTTGTCTTTTTGTCAATGGTTTTCTTTGCTGTGCAAAAAGCCTTTTAGTTCAATTCGATCCCATTTGTTTTATTTTTCTCTTATTTTCTTTACTTTATGAGAAGGATCCAAAAAGAAATTGCTGTGATTTATGTCAAAGAATGTTCTGTCTGTGTTTTCTTTTAGGAATTTTATAGTATCCATTCTTACATTTAGATCTTTAATCAATTTTTAGTTTATTTTGAATATAATATTAGAGAATACCTAGAGACAAATGAAAATATGATGATTCAAAACCTGTGGGATGCAGAAAAAGCAGTTTTAAGAGGGAATTTTATAGCAGCACAAACTTACTTCAGGAAACAAGAAGTAAAGAACCTAACTTTACACCTAAAGGAACTAGAGAAAGAAAAACAAATGAAGCCTAAAGTTAGTAGAAGGAAAGAAATAAAGAACACAGCAGATATAAATGAAATAGAGCCTACAAAAAGAAAATAGAAAAGGTCAATGGGACTATTAATAAAAGCTGATTCTTTGAAAAATGTAAACAAAATTGATAAACTTTTAGCCAGACTCTTTGAGGGGAAAAAAAAAGGAAAGTGAAAGTGGCTCAGTCATGTCCAGTTCTTGGCTACCCCAAAGGAATTCTCCAGGCCAGAATAATGGAGTGGGTAGCCTTTCCCTTCTCCAGGGGATCTTCCCAACCCAGAGATCAAACCCAGGTCTCCAAAGGGAGTGGTCCCAATTCAATAAAAGCAAAAATGAAAAAGAAGTTACAACTGACACTACGGAAATACATAAGAGATTGCTATGAACAGCCTAAAAGAAATGAACAAACTCTTAGAAAGGTACAATCTCCCAAAACTCAACCAGAAAAAAAAGTAGAAAATAGGAATAGATCAGTTTCCAGTAAGGCAATTGAATTAGTAATTTTAAAATGCCCAGCAAACAAAAATCTGGACCAATGGCTTCACAGGTGAATTCTGCCAAACTCTTTAGAGGAGTTAACACCTAAACTTCTGAAACTTTTACAAAAAATTGTAGAAGAAAGAACACTTCTGAACTCATTCTTTGAGATCACCATTACCCTGATACCAAAAGCAGACAAAAATATTACAAAACAAGAAAATTATAGGCTAATATCATTGATGAGCATAGATGCAAAAATCCTCAACAAAATACTATCAAACTGAATCCAACAATTCATTAAAAAGGGTTATATGCCATGATCAAGTGGGATTTATCCCAAGGATGCAAGAATTTTTCAATATCCATAAATCAATCAATGTAATATACCACATTAACAAACTGAAGGATAGAAATCATATGATCTTCTCAATAGATGAAGAAAAGGCTGTTGATAAAATTCAACATTGATTTGTGATTAAAAAAAAAAACTCTCCAGAAGGTAAGCAAAGAGGTCTCCCTCAATGTAATAAAGGTCGTATATGACAAACCCACAGCTAACATCATACTCATAGTGAAGAGCTGTTTATTTCTGTGAAAAGTTCTTTATTTTCCTCTAAAATTTGGAAAGAGACAAGCATGCCCACTCTCACCACTTCTATTCAATATAATTTTGGAAGTCCTAACCACAGTAATCAGAGAAGGAAAAGAAATAAAAGGAAGCCAGATTGGAAAGAAAGAAATAAAACTCACTATTTACAGATGACATTATACTATACATCCTTGTTGTTTTTGTTTAGTCACTAAGATGTGTCCGACCCTTTGCAATTCCATGAACTGCACCACACTAGGCTTCCTTGTCCTTCACTGTCTCCTGGAGTTCATGCAAACTTATGTCCATTGAGTCAGTGATGCCAGTCATAAACTATACATAGAAAATCCTTAAAATGCCACCAGAAAACCACTAGAACTTACCAATGAATTCAGTTAAGTTGCAGGGCACAAAATGAATGTACAGAAATCTGTCACATTTCTATACACTAACAGTCAAGTGAAAGAAAGTAAAAGAAGCAATCCTGTTTATAATTGCATTAAAAATTATAAAATATTTAGAAATAAACCTACCTAAGAAGGCAAAAGACCTTTACTCCAAAGACTATAAGATGCTGATGAAAGAAATTGAAGACAATGCAAACAGGTGAAAATATGTGCTATGTTCTTGGATTGGAAGAATCAGTATTATTAAAGTGACCATACTACCCAAAGCAATCTATACATTCAGTGTAATCCCTTTCAAAATACCAATGGCATTTTTCACGTAAAAAATTGAAATTACTTATGTTTTGGCCAATTAGTTCATTACTGAAGCACTTGAAAAAAAATTGAAAGAATGAATTGTTGTTCAGTCAGTAACTTGTGTCTGACTCTTTGCTACCCCATGAACTGCAGCACGCCAGGCTTCCCTGTCCTTCACTGTCTCCCTGAGTTTGCTCAAACTTATATCCACCGAGTCAGTGATGTCATCCAACCATCTCATCCTCTGTGACCCCTTCCTCCTCTTGCCCTCAGTCTTTACCAGCATCAGAGTCTTTTCCAAAGAGTTGGCTCTTCGCATCAGGTGGCCAAAGTACTGGAGCTTCAGCTTCAGCATCAGTCCTTCCAATGAATATTCAGGGTTGAGTTTCCTTTAGGATTGACTGGTTTAATCTCCTTGCTGTCCAAGAGTCTTCTCTACCACCACAGTTTGAAAGCATCAATTGTTCAGCACTCAGCTCTCTTTATGCTCCACCTCTCACATCTGTACATGATTACTGGAAAAACTGCACCTTTGACTATACAGACCTTTGTTGGCAAAGTGATGTCTCTGCTTTTTAATATGCTGTCCAGATTTGTCATAACTTTTCTTCCAAGGAGCAAGTGTCTTTTAATTTCATGTCTGCAGTCACAGTTTGCAGTGATTTTGGATCCCAGAAAATAAAATTTGTCACTATTTCCATTGTCTCCCCATCTATTTGCCATGAAGTGATGGGAATGGATGCCATCATCTTTGTTTTCTCAAGGTTGAACAGCCTAGATTTAAAATGTGTGATATAAGAGACTCACATCATTGGTCCAAAGATCCCAATCCAGAATATTAGGATATGCAATTGGGATGGCTGCTGTATCAGCTCTTTTCTTGCCTAAGACTGGTGTCTAAAACAACTGATAACGTGCTGGAGATGTATTGAGAGGACAGAGGACAAAACATCAAGATCTCAATATCGTTATTTGTCTTATTTTAGAAGGAACCAGTGGCACTGTTGGTAAAGAATGCAGGAGATGTGAGAGATGCAGGTCTGATCCCTGAGTTAGGAAGATCTCTTGGAGTAGGAAATAGCAAAATGGGGTAGTACAGAGTCGGACACAACTGAAGCAACTTAGCAGCAGCAGCAGCCGCCAGTTCCCTGAAAAATCACATGGACAGAAGAGCCTGCCAGGCTACATTCTATGGGGTCACAAAAGACGAGACAGGACTGAGCGATTGAATGCAGAAGGAAACATTGACTAGTAGTCAGGAGAAATAGGTTTTAAGCAGGGTCTTCTCATCTTCGAAATGAGATTGTTATACTTAATTTGTGTTTCTCAAAATTTTCCTCAAATAAAGGATGTAATGGTCAAAGACTTTGGAAATGTTATTTGCAATATTTCCTTCTAGGAGAATTACAGTATATTATATTAATATGTGAGCATATTAAAGGCCCTGACATATCCTACAGTAAAGGAACATTTCCATTTTATTTCACCAGAGCCTCCCAAAATAGTCAAAAAACTCTCTGTTGGTACCCCATCTGTTTGCCATGGAGTGATGGGACCAGATGCCATTATCTTCGTTTTCTGAATGTTGAGCTTTAAGCCAACTTTTTCACTCTCCTCTTTCACTTTCATCAAGAGGCTTTTTAGTTCCTCTTCACTTTCTGCCGTAAGGGTGGCGTCATCTGCATATCTGAGATTATTGCTATTTCTTCCAGCAGTCTTGATTCCAGCTTGTGCTTCTTCCAGCCCAGCATTTCTCATGATGTACTCTGCATAGAAGTTAAATAAGCAGGGTGACAATATACAGCCTTGACGTACTCCTTTCCCAATTTGGAACCAGTCTGTTGTTCCATGTCCAGTTCTAACTATTGCTTCTTGACCTGTATACACATTTCTCAGGAGGCAGGTCAGGTGGTCTGGTATTCCCATCTCTTTCAGAATTTTCCACAGTTTGTTGTGATCTACACAGTTAAAGGCTTTGGCGTAATCAATAAAGCAGAAGACATTTTTCTGGAACTCTCTTGCTTTTTCAGTGATGCAACAAATGTAGGCAATTTGATGTCTGGTTCCTCTGCCTTTTCTAAATCCAGCTTGAATATCTGGAAGTTCTCAGTTCACATACTGCTGAAGCCTGGCTTTGAGAATTTTGAGCATTAGTTTGCTAGCACGTGAGATGATTGCAATTGTGCAGTAGTTTGAACATACTTTGGCATTGCCTTTCCTTGGGATTAGAATGAAAACTTATCTTTTCCAGTCGTATGACCACTGCTGAGTTTTCCAAATTTGTTAGCATGTTGAGTTCAGCACTTTCACAGCATCATCTTTTAGGATTTGAAATAACTCAATTGGAATTCCATCATCTCCACTAGCTTTGTTCATAGTGATGTTTTCTAAAGCCCACTTGACTTTGCATTCCAGGATGTCTGGCTCTAGGTAAATGATCACACCACTGTGGTTATCTGGGTCATGAAGGTCTTTTTAATATAGCCCTTCTATGTATCCTTACCACTTCTTAATATCTTCTGCTTCTATTAGGTCCATACCACTTCTGACCCATCTTTGCATGAAATGTTCCCTTGGTATCTCTAATTTTCTTGAACAGATTTCTAGTCTTTCCCATTCTATTGTTTTCCTCTATTTCTTTGCATTGATCGCTGAGGAAGACTTTCTTGTCTCTCCTTGCTTTCCTTTGAAACTTTGCTTCCAAATGGGTATATCTTTCCTTTTTCCCTTTGCATTTAGCTTCCCTTCTTTTCTCAGCTATTTGTAAGGCCTCCTTAGACACCCATTTTGCCTTGTTGCATTTCTTTTTCTTCAGGATGGTCTTGATCATTGCCTCCTGTACAGTGTCACAAACCTCCGTCCATAGTTTTTCAGGCACTTTGTCTATCAGATCTAATCCCTTGAATCTATTTGTCACTTCCACTGTATAGTCGTGAGGGATTTGATTTAGGTCATACCTAGATGGTCTAGTGGTTTTTGCTACTTTTTCAATTTAAGTCTGAATTTGACAATAAGGAGGTCATGATCTGAGCCACAGTCAGCTCCTGGTCTTGTTTTTGGTGACTGTATGCAGCTTCTCCATCTTTGGCTGTAAAGAATATAATCAATCTGATTTCAGTATCGACCATCCAGTGATGTCCATGTGTAGAGTTGTCTCTTGAAATTAAATTGAAAGATGCTTGCTCCTTGGAAGAAAAGCTACAACCAACCTAGACAGCATATTAAAAAGCAGAGATATTGCTTTGCCAGCAGAGGTCTATGTAGTCAAAGCTATGGTTTTTCCAGTAGTTGTGTATGGATGTGAGAGTCGGAGTATAAAGAAAGCTGAGTGCCAAAGAATTGATGCTTTTGATCTGTTGTGTTGAAGAAGACTCTTGAGAATCCACTGGGCTGCAAGGAGATCCAACCAGTGAATCCTAAAGGAAATCAGTCCTGAATATTCCTTGGAAGGACTGATGCTGAAGCTGAAACTCCAATACTTTGACCACCTGATGTGAAGAACTGACTCACTGGAAAAGACTCCAATGCTGGAAAATACTGAAGGCAGGAGGAGAAGGGAACAACAGAGGATAAGATGGTTGGATGGCATCACTGACTCGATCGACATGAGATTGAGCAAGCTCCGGGAGTTAGTGATGGACAGGGAAGCCTGGCGTTCTGTAGTCCATGGAGTTGCAAAGAGTCAGACATGACTGTCTGACTGAATTGACTGATTGGCTGCCCAAAGAATTAGTGTTAATGGAACTCATGTTAGGGTAACAAGGCCTCTTCAATCTCCAATATCACCAGCTTCTTCCTAGGCTATAAGGAAGTGAAAACAATGTGTATGTTTCAACTATTTGCATTGCTAAGAAATATTTCATAGCAAGGTGTAGTTTTAGCTATCATTCTTCCTATATCATTGCTACATTGAGACAAAAAAATGATACCATCTTAATGAAAGGTTAGCTTTGATGGGAATACCTTTCTTTTGTTACTGTTACTCTTATTTTTTGAACCTTAGAGAGTTCTGTGTACTGTTAGGAATTATGGGAAATTCACTATTCTATTGGAATAGATAGGGATATTTTTGTTTTGTTTTTAAGCTAGAGAAATTGTGATGGAAGAGTCAGCAAAGATGTAAAAAATGAAATGCCAAGAGGTACAATCTGGTGCATTTTAGAGATAAATAGAGATGCTGGAGTATATCTCTTCCTCTCAGATGTAACTCCTCAAACTCTAATTACAGCAATAAACTAAAGTCGTATATGTAAAGGAAAATAAGATTAGTTAATATTCAAAGTGTTATTTTTATTTTTTCCTTTGCTCTGGAAGATATTCTTGAAACCACAGGCTGATTTTAGTTAAATGTGGGTTGCCTTCCTTCTACTTCTGAGGAGTGTTGATGAATAACAAAGGAGAGCCCAGTAAAAAAAAAAAGTGTATCCAGCTAAGGGATATCGTCTCGTCTAGGAAATGTGTGGCTGCCCTGGCTGCTGTTACTCATTTGGTCCTGCTAGAATATCAGGGAAGCAAAGCTGTTACAACATATTGGTGACATCCCTGTGTAATTATAGATCCTCCAGGGCTGCTGAGAACAAGGAACAGATGGGGGTAGGGTGGGCCAAGAGATGATGGGATAGGGGAGTCTAAGAGGTCAGCAATTTGGCAGGTTGGGAGGAGACAGCCTCATGAACTCATATTTTGGAATTAAACCGACAGTGTATATGCCAAATATAGAGTCATAGCATTGCAAAATCATTTCTTTTAGAACTGAAAGAAACCATAAAAATAATGTAATCTAACTCCCTCTTTTTCACATGTGGAACAGAATACTTAAATGAATTAACCAAGTATAGTACTACTGCATAACCAAAATTTAGATCCAGATGGAACTTGTGTTTTACTCACTGATCTGCCCTCTGTGCCCATGACTGGACCTGGCACCTAGTAGGCATTCTGTAAATATTTAGTGAGGGAGTAACTGAATGGGTATGGAATATCCTTTTGAGCATCAAGCAAACCAACCGTTCTAAGAATCTGTATTCTTCCCCTTAGGCTTCCTATGGCCACCTTTGTATATTCCTTACACAAAACTATAAGGGAATTGGAGCTAAGCACAATATTTTTGGCAATACTGCTTTATCCAATATACTAAAATTGCAAAGCTTCAATTTTTAACCAATTGTTCGAAGTTAGAGAATAAAATTAGTCTACCTCACGTATCAGAGTCATGCATATATTCAAGATAATACCACCCTACCCAAACACACGTTGTTTCTTCTATTATTTGTCTGATTGATGTTTTTAAGACCAGAAAGACTCTTAGTTCCTTTCCTGGTTAAGGACAAGTCTGTGAAAAGAATTGGACTCTTCTACTACCCGCCATCAAGAAATATTCAGTAGTATCAAAATATCACTGAATCATTACCTCTGGTGCTTCAGATGGTAAAGAATCTGCCTGCAATTGGGAGACTTGGGTTTGATCCCTGGGTCGGAAAGATCTCCTGGATAAGGGACTGGCAATCCACTCCAGTATGACTGAGTGACTACACTTTTAATATCACCATATGTCCCAAAATCACCTTCAACTGATATTTGTCACTTGGGTTCAATAACCAAGGAGTTTAAAATGTATAAAAACCATCTTACAGTTTGTAAATGAGGCCTTGTAGAGGAAATTAAGAAAACAGTCTCATTTACAGTACTGTCACAAGGGATGAAATACTTAGACATAAACTTAGCCAAAAAGGTAAAAGCCATACACAAGAAATACTACAAAACATTGCTGGAAGAAATTGAAGAAGCCATGTATAAATGAAAAGAAATCTCATATTCATGGCTTGAAAGCTGTTAAAATGTCAGTATTACCTAAAGTGAAGTGAAGTGAAGTCGCTCAGTCGTGTCCGACTCTTTGCGACCCCGTGGACTGTAGCCCACCAGGCTCCTCCGTCCATGGGATTCACCAGGCAAGAATACTGGAGTGGGTTGCCATTTCCTTCTCCAGGGGATCTTCCCAACCCAGGGATCAAACCCAGGTCTCCCACATTGCAGGCAGATGCTTTAACCTCTGAGCCACCAGGGAAGCCCTATATTACCTAAAGCTATATGTAAATAGTCAGTGTAAAAATCTGAAACTGACAGATGACAGTTTGGCAGAAAATCTTGATGACAGTTTCGGCAGAAACATCAAAATCCATCCTAAATGTCGTGTGGAATCTCAAGAGACACAAACTAGCCAAAGCAGTATTGAAGAAGAATAAAGCTGAAAGTCTTCCACTTTTTTATTTTAGAACTTATTACAAAGGCAGTGTAGCACTGGCGTAAAGACAGACATAGAGAGTGGTAGAATAAAGAGTCCAATAAATGATGTTTCTCAGGAAATCTTGAGATTTCTGAAAAGAGAAGTCTTTAACTTCATGCTATATTTTTCTGCACTCCTACCCTAGATGATCAGATCATTTGAGAAATCTCATTCACGTTTAAAGCATTTTTTAATTGCCCAACCTCATGCTAACTGTAGATCAGAAAAAAAGGGTAGAGCATGTGCCCTTCTTGCTTTGAGGGAGATCTCCAGATCACTGGAACCACTGAAATGCTTTTTGATTATTTTTGAAATTTTTATTGGGTAGTAGTTGATTTACAATGTTGTGTTAGCTTTAGGTGTACAGCGAAGTGAATCAGTTGTGCATGTGCATATATCCACTCCTTTTATTTATTTATTATTTTTTTCCTCCATAGGCCCTTACAGAGTACTGAGTAGAGTTCCCTGTGCTATCGAGTAGGTTCTGACAGATTTGCTTGTCTAGCCTTTGAGTTTCTAAAGTCAGAAGACCACAATCTAAAATGCAGTCTTTCCTGTGTTCTAGAGGGACCCATTTAGAAGAAGAGGTAAAACAGGCTGAAAATGAGAACTATGCAGTGTTAATATCAAAAGAGACCATAGCAACCACCTTCTTAACCTCAGCAGCACAAAGAATGTAAAATGTACCAAAATCCCACAATGTATAAGCAGAAATTATATGAAAAATAGGCAGGCAGTGTCAGAAATAAGCTATAATCAAAAAAGGGGAGAAGTCCATTTGGAAATAGCAGTAACCATCTTATTAAACTTGTTAATGAAATGCAGACATTTTACGCTTTTTAGCATAGTTTATGCTTGTGGCTTAAGAAAGAAGAGAATAATCAGTCATGTTTAATTAAATATAAGTGGACTTATAAGCTTTGTGAGAACAATAATTGGTAATAATAAAAAGGAATAAAAAATTATTTAACTGGGAATCAAATCTGAATTCTAATTCAAGAACTTTAATATGGGAAGTGTTAATACCTACCTTACCTCCTTTCCAAGAATTTTGAAAAATGAAAAATATACTACAAATAAATGTCAGCACTTAAATATTTAGTGCTTGCTAGTTCCTAGCAGTGTGCCAGTTGCTGGAGATAGAAATATGAAAAGCCACAGTCCCTGTCCTCAAGTTGCTATCATCTGGATGGGTTGATAGCCACTTCACAAGGAAAACTATAAAGCAGTGTGGTCTTTTCAGTGGTAGGCTTGTATAGAAGGTTGCTATGGTAACAACAGGAAGGAGGAGGAAGACCTTTGGGATGGAAGAAGCTTTCTGGAAGACTTCCAATATTCTCTTCTTCATCAAGGTTATTTCTAAACAATTACCTTCATATGTTAGGTCAAACCATCTGAAATTGTTACTATTAATCACTTAAAGATGGTTGAATATTATCTAATGATTGAAAATATCTAGTGCCCTATTTTAGTATCAGTATACACTTGGACAAGTTTTCCTTCTCCTGTCTCTAATATATCTAGAAAATTTATTTACAGTAGACTTAGTTCCAGACACACAGAAATATTAAGTAAAATGTAGATTTGTAAGACTGCATGTTGTTTAATCAGACTGAATGACAGGCTTGATTTTCAATACAAAGTTAATCCTGTTTTCATTAAATATAAATGTTATTTATGGAAAACAAGAGTCTCACAGAAGCCAGAGGATATCTCTCAGGGTTACACATTGTATACTTGCTTAGCATTGATGAGTTTAAACCAATAGGCTTCTTTGCAATTTGAATATGTGTTCCTTTCTTTGATATTGATTGTTCTATTAGATTTTGCTATTAACAGAAGCATATGTAAAGATTCCAGTATTATTTTACTACCAAAATAAGATGCCAGAGGAAATTACTACCACAGTTGAGTTTTTGGCACAAACTAAAATAAGAAAATAGTAAGTTGAAGCATATGCTTGTTAACCAACTATGGTTTACATGGAGAGGCAGCAGAGGGTAGCTGGAAGCAAGACAAACCTGAGTTCGAATCCCAGCTCCTTCACTCGCTCCTTGATAGATTTCAGAAAAAAATTGCGTAATTTAAATATCTTAAGAGTCTCAGTCCCCCTCATCTATAAAGTGAAACAAATGCCCTCCATGTTAGTGAGCTGTTTTAAAGATTATTAATGTATGTAAAATGGAAGTGCATGTTAAATAAATGGTGGTTATTATCATGGGTCCAGGAATGGTAGTGGAAATTGAATATTATGACTTCAAAAGCAGTGTTGTTTTTTTTAAATTATTTTTATTAGTCTTACTACAATATATTGAACCTATCAACATTAACCATTAATAATTTTCTTCTTTTACTAACTCTATCTTCCTATATTGTTGGACTGTATTTCCTATATTGCTGAGTTTATACTAATATATAATTCATATTGTACTATACCTTCGTTAATGCACTTATCTGTCTTAATTGTTTCCTTTCCCTTTAATGACTTCAGCAAGTTAAATTTATTGCTACCATGTTTCTAGAGTTCTCTGTTGGTAGAAATCCCCATGAAAATTGAAACCGGGGATTGCAAAATTAACAGAGGAAGTTCAGGTTTTCTAAGTTTGGCTTCTTGAGCCCTGGGTAAATGCAGCTATGTTATACCCCATTTCCTCTGGGTCACAGATGGGCATTTATCCTGACTGATGATGAATGGCCTACTTTGACACTTTGCATGGATGACTCTTGAGAATGAAGACTGTAGTTATAAAAGATTCACTGGTTCATCCTACAGTCCTAACATTGTCACCTTGACACACAGTGACAGTATTACAATGTCCATTGACCTTGTTGGTCAGCAAAAAGGAGAAGAAGATGTCTCAGGATCATCTAAGACAGAAAAAAAGAGTTTAGGACTTCTTTTCTGTAGGATGCAATAGCTGATGCAACTTTAGTTTTGTTTTTCCTTTGGCTTCCGGGAATCTGCTTTTGAAAGGCAGCAAAAGCCCTGTGTGCTGGTGAGGTTCAAGGGTCACCAACTTAAGAAGCACATCCAGTTCAGAGTCAAACCCATGGGTCATGAGGGAATTGGAGCAGAGATTTAGCAGGTAAAGGAAAAAATTATGTCAGCTCAGAAGAGTGGACAGTTAAGAAGACATGATATAAAAAGAATTATATATTATATAAATGATATTCAAACCCAATTGAAATTAGTCACTCTTTGTTAATCACCTTTTTTTTATTGGTAATCTTATTTCATCTCTATTATATATTGAGTATGTTCTATTAGTGGACTTTCTGAAAATAAATATTTTGCTGGATTTGGGAGTAGATTAAAAATATTCTAACATTTAAAAATAAAACAGAACTGACTTATGAGTACCTCAGGGAACTCTGACATATAAATGATAACCTAAATTTTTTTAAAAAAAGTGTGACTGAAGCATTAAGAGAACCATAAAGTACCATACCATATAATTGCCATAAATGTACGATGGATGTCAAAGTTCAGACTTAAGTGCTTTATACAAATGAAACAGTAAACTATAATAATGTAAAACATAGAGGAGGGCTCTGAACATTTAGATATGCGTCTTTACACTCGACTAATTAGTCGCTACTGAATGTTTTTGCTTTGCTCAACGGCATGTGGTACATAAATCACTGCAATATGTTAAATGCAAATGGTTGTTAATAGAGGAACCATCTGCTCTGTGCTGAAGAGTTTGTTAAAAAGAATGTGGTGAACCCACTTTGGATAATGTTGAAAAACTCAAATACCAAATTTCTAAAATGAGCTGCCTCTGTTAACCCCAACATTACGAATACTCTCCTGGCCTTTTGAATTCTACAGATTCATCCTAAACCATAGTCTGTGGTGTTTGCTTGCAACCCTAGGACACTGACAAAGGCAGAATAGCCTACAGTGGTCACGTTGCGTGGGGACCTGCCATGTCCTAAAATTGTGTTCAGACATTTAGAATAACCAGTAAATAATCCAGATGATCCTTTCTAGAACATCTTTGCTAACATGAGTAAGACAGACCCTCTATCCTTGTCCCTCCTGGAAGCTGTTCCTTTATAGCTGTAGATCACTGGTAAGTCTCAGGCTGATGATGAATTGCCGTGGGTATCATCAGTGTTTGCAACCTCCATCTCCTGTAATCCACAATACTGTATTTCTCCAAAAGATCATCAGTGCAAAGGGGAGCCATGATTTCTCTCCCAACATACTTTATTAGATGCTGTCACATAGCTTCCTAATAATGTCTGCCAGACTCACCAGCGACAGTGTAAAACATGGGAAAATTAGTAATAGGGCAAGAATCGGAGCCCTCAGGTTTCCAATGTCATTCTCCACTTTCTGGCAAAAAGGGAATGCTCCTTAATCCTATCCTTTTTAATCAGTTCCTGGTCAAGGTTGGTATCAGTATATTTAAGAGCCAGCTGCCATGATGATCTATTACATTAATATCTATTGGAGGTGTGCTCAAGTGGTGTCATACTCAAAATAGAACTTTGGCCATGAAAGAACAAGCTTAGAAATTAACTATGTGGATGGAAATCTTTAAGCATACAACTTCACTAAAGCCAGATGCAAGGTTTGATTATTGGCCTAGTGCTAACTTGGCTTTCTCGACCCTACATTTTTTTTTTCTTTCCTTTACCCTACCCGGCTCTCTTTTGGCTTTTACACTGATTTAAGACTATGCTTTTTGGGTTTCGCCTGCGGGAGAAGAGGCTGCAGGAGAGCTCATTAGCCCAGCAGACTCTCTATCCCTGGATGAATTATACAATGAAAAACTTGCTTCAGAGGGCCACCAAAAAGAGCCACAGCTTTGTGGAGGTGGGCAGCCCTGCAGTGCAATACAAGCTTTTTATTTGTTAAAAAGGGATTTTGTACTAAAAACATTTCCCTTTGTTTGTTCTCATGAAAAGAGGAGCCTCCTGAAGGCTGCATGCATTTGATGACTCCATTTCAAAATGAACACTTGTCAGTTTCCAAACAGGGCCGCTGTACTTGAAAGTCACACAAAACCATTCAGAGATGGAGAGACTGGCACGATGATCAGACAAGCGATACCTTTAAGGCAGAGTGTGCTGGCTGTGAATTTGAGAAGCTCGACTATTGAACTGGATGCTGACAGTGATCTCGAACCTTTATAAAGCTCATGCTTTAGATCTGGAGACCAGAAACAAAAAATTTCTTAAGTTATCTAATTACATTAGTTTATTGAGCTGTAGTACCACTTTGGTTCCCCAAACACCACTTTAATTTAATTTAGATTTTGTTACTTCTTCTCCTCCAAAAGGAAAACTTCACCATGGAGGCATATTTATTGTTTTAATGCTTATGCTTGGAAACATTCATTAATTCATTTTCCCACTTAATTACAGGGAACGGGATTGATTCTTTAAACCTACAGATGATATTTACCAGAGTTTTTATGGAAATATAAATGGAAAGTTTCTTTGACTCAAAATTATGGTCTGATTTTCCTGGGGTTTTTTTAGGAGAGGAAAGGGCACCTAGGGAAATATAAAGAGCCAACAAAAGCCAGCTGCAGAGACATGGCATTCATCAACCTTGAGTCTTTCGTATAGGGAAGTGCATTTGGGTCACTGAAGCTTTCCTTCTTGGCAGGATCCTGTGGGGCCTCCCCTGATCACTCTGCTGATATTTGGTGACACACACACACCAGCAGGGAGAGAATTCAGACACATTCCATCTGTTGGTGTTTTAATTTTTTTTCAAATCCACTTGATGAGGTGTTTGTCAGCAAACTTGTCATTCTGTTGATTTTGAGGCTGGAGCCCTCTTCTTAGGCCCAGAGATATCTCAGAGATGCAAAGTCGAATACTATAATCCTCCCTTAGTACTTACTTGATGCTGGAAGTGCCCTCAATTCCAAAACACTTCTCTCACGTTTATTCTGAAAACTCAGGGTCATAAAGTTCAGATTATCTAGTGAAGTGAAGATGCATTTATTTATTCTCAGTGATAAGGATAGTTTTTTTAAACCTTGCCTTACCCTTTGCAGTGTGATATTCTGCTGTAAAATGGCAGAAATTCTTGATTTGTGAATAAAATATCTAGTTTTAAGACTGATCAAAACAATATGTTTTACTGTCAGGAAGAGTAGTCTCACACAATTCAAATACTGATATTCATGGAGTAGTTCCAAAATGTCACTTCTAATATTTTTGTCTTTCTAAGAAGGATCGGATTCAGTAATTCAAAGAGAGAATAGGGATTGCATTGCATTGTATTGTAGATCTGATCATGAAAATATCTCCAAATGTTTGAATTCATCTCATTTATCAGGGAGTTAAAATCTGGTGCTCAAAAGCTGAATGGAAGATCTGGAATGGAAGTATGAGGTGTTTTATCTCCACATTGCTTGATGCCAGAATTATTTGTCAAAATAAAGGGAGCTAACATTTTAAAGCAGGTTATAAGCAGGAACTGCAACTTGTGATATAATGTTCAGAATAATCAACCCTTATTGTTCTTTGTGTGAACCCAAAGAGCCCTGAGAGTGAGCTTCCAAGTGCCATAGATCATGCTGGAAGGCAGCGTGGTCAGCAGGTCAGTGGACGGTGTGTGCGGCCACGACATAGAGTCACAAAGGCGGCAGCATGCGGACGCGAGTTACTCCGCTCTTCTCCTTTGAAACGGCATTTTTCTGTGATGGGAATGTCAGATGGCATTTCAAATTATTCAGGATGGCAACCCCTCAGCCCAGAACCATTGTTCTAGAAAACCTATCTGCACTCTGATAGTTGTCCTCATCTCCAGTAGTCGGAATGCAGCCTTTTAAGCACCTTAAAGATTATTCCCCCTACTCAATCCCCAAATGAAAAGTGTGCCGCCTGCCCTGGGTTTGTGCTATTCTTTCTTTCTCTTTTAGAAAACTTTCTGAATTGAAAGCTTTTCATTCCTAGATCATGTATCTGACATGGTGAGCAATACCCTCTTCTCATTTCCAGACTGAGGGTAACTCTCATTTCTCCATCTTCTCAGAATTGAGAATGTTCATTAGCTCATCTGGCATGGATTGTGTAGTTTTCTTATCTGTTTCCTGAGAAGGGATTTTGTGTGATTCTCACACCCCAGCATATCAGAAAAGACACAGTGTACCAACCAGCAACAAACCAAAAGACACCCAAGAAGCCTGGATCTCATCTGGGATCTGGGGTCTCCCTGCCACTGTGGCTGGTGTGTTGCAGTCTGACTTGCCCAGGCAATGTAGTTTCCATAAATTTCAAAAAGAAGAGCCTCAGACTGAGAAAGGCTGAACTACAGCCAACCCGAAGTGGCTGAAGGTTTTCTCCATCATAAGCTCTGAGAGAAGATTGCTCCCTCGACACCAGCTCTATGAGGAAACTACATTTCTTTGGCTTCGAGTGTGAATTTTGTATAGTTTTCTGGCCAGGGACTCAAGACTCGAGTCAGTCGTTTTGGCTCCCTTGGGCTTTGCGGGCTGTAGAAGACGACCAGTTATTTGAGAGCAGCCCAGATGCCTGGTGAGAGTTTACCCTTAAAGTGTGTTCCGGGCAGCAGAATAGACACTACCTGTGGCCCCTTCCTTGATGACAGCTTGACTACTTAGGCTGGGATAGCTGTTCTGAATCCAGAATACATGTCTCTCAAGGTGCACTCACAAATCTCTTATATATTTAGATTTTTTTGGCAAGATTAAAAAAAATCTTTGGGGATGTCAAAACAAGTAAAAAATTTATATCCAAGATAAAATGTTCAGTGCCTGGTTTAAAAGAAGCTTTGATCAGGCGTAGGGAACCAGAATAGCATTTGGAAGTTATTGCAAGGCAATCTTTATTTAACATATTCCTTCAAAATTGCTTAACTATGTCTCAGTCTTGCCCCTGTAACAGCCAGGACTTTCTTATCTTGTATTTGCATTTGTAAGGATCCCACGGGTATAGGAATTCAACAATTCCATCTTACTCTTCGTCTGTCCCTGCCATCATCTCTTTCCTATCCTGGAAAAACAAAGTTTCCTTTCATTAGGGGTATATGGACCCTGCACTGATCCTTTAAAAGATAACTGCTAGAACTTGTCTCAGAATCAAATTTCAATTTCTTTCCTTTTTCTTTTTGTTTAATGGATTTTTAAAAAATTTATTAATTTTTTTGTTAGTATTGAAATATAATTGATATACAATTAATTAGTTTCAGGGAGGCAATACAATGGTTTGATATTTGTATGTATTGCAAAATGATCACCATAGTAAGTCAAGTTAATGTCTGTCACTGTATATAGTTAAACAGCTTTTTTTTTCTTGTGATGAGAACTGTTAAGATGTACTCATAACAACTTTCAAATATGCAGTAAAGTATTATTAACTACAGTGGTTAACCTTTACATTAAATCTCCATGACTTATTTATTTTATAACTGTAAGCTTATACCTTTTGACTGCCTTCACCCATTTTGCCCATCCCATACTTGCTGGCTCTGGAAATTACCAGCCTGTTCTCTGTATCTATTTGAGCTTGGTTTAGGGTATTTTTTTTTTTTTTTTAGATTCTATATATAAGTGAGATATACAATAGTTATCTTTCTATGACTTATTTTGCTTGGGATAATTGGACCACCAGGTCCAATCATGTTGTTGAAAATAGAAAGATTTTCTTCTTTTCCACAGCTGAATAATATACCTGTGTGTGTGTGTGATGTTTTACCCATTCATTCATCAATGGACAGTTAGGTTGTTTCCATATCTTTGCTATTGTAAATAACGCTGCAATGAACCTGAGAGTACATGTATCTTTTCAAGTTAATGTTTTCATTTTTTCCAAATAACCTGAAGTGGGATTACTGTCATATGATGGCTTTATTTCTGAGTTTTTTGTGCAACCTCTATTTTTCCCATAGTGTCTGAACCAATTTACACTCCTACTCATAGTGTCCCATGGTTCCCTTTTCTCCATATTTTCACCAGCACTTGTTATTTTGTGTCTTTTTGATAATACCCACTCTAATGGCTATGAGGTGATATCTCACTGTGATTTTGATTTGTACTTCACTGATGATTAGAGATTGTTGAGCGTCCTTCACATACCTGTTGGTCATCTGTATGTCTTTGTTGAAAAAATGTCTATTCAGAACCTCTGCCCATCTGTTAATTGGATTGTTTGGTTTTTTACTGTTAAGTTATATAAATTCTTTATATATTTTGCATAATAACCCTTTATCAGATAAATGATTTAAAATATTTTCTCCCATAGTAGATTGCCTTTTCATTTTGCTAATGATTTCCTCTTCTGAGTAGAAGCTTTTTTTAGTTTGATGTGTCCCATGTTTTTGCTTTTGTTGACTTTGCTTTTGGTGTCAAATCCAAAAATTATTGCCAACACGAATATCAAGATTACTGCCTATGTTTTCTTCTGGGAGTGCTATGGTTTCAGGTCTTTAGTCAACTTTGAATTAATTTTTACTTATGGTGTAAGTTTGCATGTGTTATCCAGTTTTCCTACCATCATTTATTGAAGAGACTGTTCTTTCCTTATTGTAAATTTTTGGTTCCTTTGTTATATGTTAATTGGCCACAAATGTCTAGATTTGTTTCTTGTCTCTCTATCCTGTTCCATTGATCTATGTATCTGTTTTTATGCCAATACCATACCATTTTGATCACTATAGCTTTGTAACATAGTTGGAAATTAAGAAGCCTGATGCCTCCATCCAGCTTTGTCTTCTTTCTCAAGATTGGTTTGGCTATTTAAGGTCTTTTGTGCTTCCATATGAATTTTAGTATTCTGTGTTCTGTTTTTGTGAAAAAAATGCCATTAGGCTTTTGAGTGGGTTACGTTGAATCTGTATATGGCTTTGGGTAGTATGGACATTTTAGCACTATTGATTCTTCCAGTCCATAAGCATGGAATGTGTGTTTATCCGTTCTTCAGTTTCTTTCATCAGTGTCTTATTATTATAATTTCTAAAGTCTTTGTGGGTCTGGATCTATTTGCTTTTTCTACCAACTCTCACATATGATTGTTTCTTTAAAGCTTTGTGATTTTTTAAAAAAATTCTTAGCTTATTATTGATAGTATCCGATAGCAATTTTAAGAATAATAAAATAGATTAATGTTTTCTTCTTTCTAGAAGCAACATAGATCCAAGTCTACTTAAAATTGTAATTCAAATCTTACAGTTCTGAGGGCCCCTAAGAACTAAGCATTGACCACAAACAATCACAGATATTTATTAACTTTAATCATTACTTAGAGCCAAGCCAAGAAAAGTAACTTTTCTTACTGTCTCTGTAGCATTTTTAAGAAGTATAGATGTGTGTATGAATACACGTATATATGTATGTGCACACACACATTAATTTACCCTTTTCCATAAGACTAACCCTTCCTGGATTCCATCTTTATTTAGGCTGGTCTTTGATCTGCTGGGCTCAAGTTCTTGCTAAGTACCAATCTAACTTCACCATTTCCACTACCCTCAAGTTCTAGGCCACAGATTTCTGATAATCCAGTGGCTTCAATATTCACCTGCTTTCCCAGCTTACTGGTTTATTCTTGACTTCAGTGGATTTCCTACACTCTTTTGGAGTCCCAAAAGTGTTTATCTTATATATTTAGATCTTGTGTTGTAAGAAGGTTCTAGAGTGTTCTAGACTGCCATAATGGCAGAAACAAAAGTCTTTATGAATATTTTGGAATGTTTCCTTCTTTCTTTAAAATATAAGGGGCTTTCCTGGCTCAGACAGTAAAAAATCTGCCTGCAATGCGGGAGACCCAGGTTCAATATCTGGATTGGGACAATCCCCTGGAGAAGGGAATGGCTACCTGCTCCAGTATTTTTGCCTGAAGAATCCCATGGACAGAGGAGCCTGGCAGGCTATGGTCCATGGGGTTGCAAAGAGTCAGACACGACTGAGCAACTAACACTTTCACCATGAGAGTAGGGTTCTAGTCTGTCCTGCTCACCTTTGTAACCTCAGTGCCAAGACAGTGTTCCTCATTCTGATTATACTTAGGATCATACCCAGTGCTTATGTATTTGGTGTGGGGCCTGACATAGGTATTTTGTGAAAGCCTTTTAGGAAATTTAAATGACCATACAGGATTGAGAAACATCTACCTAGAATATACGTTGCAGGGAGTATATCCTCAGCAATATTTATTGAATGAATTGATGAATGTTGAGAAACCCCTCAAGGAAAAGTTGGCCTATTTTCTAAAGGGAATCAAGTAATTGTGAGATATGCATTGGGTCCTTTGAGAATAGATAGAAAAGTATGATGACTCTGGAGAGAATTTTACCTAGCTTGTTTCCATCTAGGTCTATAGTATCAGCAATTTCTAACCAAACAGCACTTTCCAAATCAACAATACAGTTTGTAAATATCTTCTCTGGCAAGCCCCATTTAATCAGAATTGAACTTGACAACTGTGTGTGTGTGTTTCTTTCCCAGTTTACAGAGCTCCAGCCTATAGTATATGAGTGCTAAGTGGCCAAGGAGATGAACAGCTATGCACCAAGCACAGGAAAGACAGGCTAGAAGATAACTCATGATTATAACATCTGTGCTGTATACCTTAACATCTAAATATTAAGATATTTATTTAAATCTTTATTTAAAGATTAAATCTTGGACCCCAGACTCTCCATATGGGAATATAAGCTTCAGTTCAGTTGCTCAGTTGTGTCTGACTCTTTGCGACCCCATGAATTGCAGCACGCCAGGCCTCCCTGTCCATCACCAACTCCTGGAGTTCACCCAAACTCATGTGCATCAAGTCAGTGATGCCATCCAGCCATCTCATCCTCTATCGTCCCCTTCTCCTGCCCCCAATCCCTCCCAGCATCAGGGTCTTTTCCAATGAGTCACCTCTTCCCGTGAGGTGGCCAAAGTATTGCCTTAGACAGGCTTTAATTTTAACCATTTCTTTCATAGACATTTCATAGTTCTTTAAAAACTTGAAGTAATTTCATCTTCATTTGACTTATCTGATAGAAATCATTGAGAAATGACTTGAAATTCTGGATCACAAAATTATTATTGAAACAAAGAGGATGGGCTGGCTTCAAAAGTTAGGAAAAAAGGAAAGAAACTGGAGAAAAGTACATTTTTAACGTAAAAATATAAACAGTATTTTTGTTAGTGGTATTTAACAGTTTGTTTTTCACAGTGACAACAACAAAAATAATTATTTGTAATAGGTTTTCTCATCCTTAGCTTTTCAATTATATGGGGTTATAATGGTGAGTTGATACAAAATGAAGGAAAATATTGATTGGAAACATTTGAAGTATAGATGAAGTCATTTATTTAGATAGAATATTGAAGTTATACTTTGTTTGATATATCTAAGGAGCAATTAGAAATTCTAGCAGTAGAGGTAATATTTTACTCCACTATGGAAGTCAAATTACTTGTTTTAAATTTCTGACTGCTCTTCAATAATGGATGACTCCATTCAAATATATGATTAAGATTTTTAAATATATTGAATTTAAAATGAATATTATTGTGAACTCCATTTTAAACACTGAGAAATGTTTACATGTCCTAGGAGTGCAGTGGAGAGTTATTTTAGATACAATATGCAAAATCTAAAACTAAAATTTAGATATATGGGTTATTTTATCTTTGTGAAGGAAAAAGTAATGGGAAGAAAATATTACTCTCTTTACTAAGACAGCACCTCAATTTGAGTTATTTTCAAAGTTTAGTTCATCAAGTTCTTGGTAAAGTTGATAGTCCAGAGCTGAGCACTGGAAAGTAGATGGGTGTGAAGAGATAGTATGTAATTTGTTTTCCTTGACATCAGTGATTTCCTATTTGAAGAAGCTAGAATTTATCAGCTTCCAGTGGCCATTTGCACACAGGTTTGGCCATGAGTGGAGGCTTTCTGTTCTTTTGTTCTGTATGACTCTGTCACAAGTAGCATTTTTCTTCATCGCCAGTTCATCTGCTGCGTGCATAGTGTTGGTCTAGCTCCCTGAAAATTTTGGTCTTCTTTTTCCAAAGTAATTTTCTATGGAAAAAGTCTAAATTAGAATCTGCCTTGAAAGTAGTGAATTCTAAAGAGCATCTTAAGATGACAATCAAATCATTCCAGAAAAAAAAAGGCAGAGAGTTTAACATTATTCACAAGCTGAAGTTGCTTGAAAACACACAATTTGAACTAAAATTTGAGCATATTTCTACCCTTTAGACATTATAAACTTGCCTTAAGACCCCGCTGTGAGGACAGCTTTGGTGCCCCAGAAGTAAAAGAGGTTAGCTGTGGTTAAAGGATTGAGGTCTGTGCCTTGAACTAACAGTTCAGTTTTTGGTAGGTTTTCCCTGTTAATTCTTTTTATTTTATTTTATTTTATTTTATTTTATTTTATTTTTTTCATACATTGCATTTATTATTGTTTTTTTTTAGTTCTGCAGACTTTTATTTATTTATTTTTTTTTAGATACAATTAATGTTCATTTGCTGTTGTATCTTTTTTTTTTTTTAATTTTAAAATCTTTAATTCTTACATGCGTTCCCAAACATGAACCCCCCTCCCACCTCCGTCCCCACAACATCTCTCTGGGTTGTTTTAAAAACCTCGCCATAAATTTATCCAAATGATGGCAAACTCCTACAAAGCGCATCATTGTCTTGAAAAAAAAAAAATCACAAAGTACTACTGAAAATGCTGACATCTCTATCACAAAATGCTATTCCAGTTTGGTAGGGACCTAAAGACAGCAGCGGAAACCCCAGCACAGCCTCGGTGCTGGTGGCGCAGCAGAGACTTGGTGTATGCCTGACTGCTGTGACCACGGCTGTGAGCCTCCGTGTTTGTGTTTTAGTTGATCATGGCAATGTAATTACATCCCGCCCGCCCAATTTTTCTCATAACTGAAGTTGATAAGTATAAACCACAGTTTATGATTGTAAATCACAGCCTGAAGCAACATGGCATGGA
This sequence comes from Capra hircus, assembly GCF_001704415.2. Taxonomy (NCBI): domain Eukaryota; kingdom Metazoa; phylum Chordata; class Mammalia; order Artiodactyla; family Bovidae; genus Capra; species Capra hircus. The sequence continues at coordinate 84,566,052 of NC_030810.1, forward strand.
CCTAGATTGCAGAGAAATATAAATAGCAGATGATAACAAATTGATTGACTCAATCCAAACTCTGTCACAGACCAGTTAGGACATTAGAGAATCAGAGAACTGCCAAAGAACAATCTTAACTTCCCAGGAAGAGACCATGGATACAGAGGGGACAGGTCCAGTCATTGTATAAAAACTTTATAGCCTCATTAGCCTTATTCATACTTTTAAGATGATCCTTCCTCTGGAAATGAGCCCTCTCCGCATCCTTGAAAGTAGGTACCAGAAGTTAGGAGTGGCATTTTCTCTTCTCCGTCTTGTAAGCCTCTACCCTTCCCATTTCCATAACTGGTGTCTGTTCTTTAATTGAAGCTTCCTGTTTCTCTGACTAGAAAGCCTAGAGGTGTTTTCATTTACAGTCACTGCCCATATTATTAGGTTACTGAATAGTCAAGAACTGAACACATACACTGTGCTAATTCACCTTCAGGTCTTAAGGAAAAATGGTAAGGAAAAGAAGGTGAAAGAAAGGGAAGGAGAGAAGTGGGAATGAATATTTATTGAGAACAATAATTTTCTCCAAAACCAGCTAGCTTTAGGTGACTGTTGCTATCTGTAAATGCATACATTATGTAAACCTGAAGGGGCCAGGCCCAATGTGGTCCTCAAATGTATTTTATTTGGTGAGCGCAGTATATCAGTTACTTTTTAAAATCTGAGCCCCATTTGAATGGAGCCTAAACTTTTCAGGTAGTTGCAGCTCGTTAAAGATTGTTGCTGAATCATGAAAGACTCTGAGATTCTTGGCCTCTGGAGGAGAAGAATTCAATCTGGGCCAGAGATGAGGCTTGATCCCTTAGAGCTTTTGTGTAATAAAGTTTTATTAAAATGTACAAGAGATAGAGAAAGCTTCTGACATAGACATCAGAAGGGGGCAGAAAGAGTACCTACCTGCTAGTCTTTAGCTGGATGTTATATAGTTACTAGCAGTCTGTTAATGAAAGAAAAGAATGTCTCAAAACTCAAAGAGAATGGCACCAGGCCCCTCACCCACAAGATGAATTTTGAGATAATCTTGGCACCAAGCGAGTCATCCTGAGCCATAAAACGATTGACTTGTATCTTGTATAAAGGCAGATTACCATACAAATAGTTTCGTTTACATGGATTAGGAGAGCAAGGTTTGAGGATGGTTTGTCAAGTCAGTTCTGAGCCTTTAGGCAGAACCGACTTAAAGACAGAGTCTAGGGTAAATGCATAATACATTAACATAGCTTAAGACAAACATTTCCATAATAAAAATGTATTGGTTAGCTCAAAATTTGAGAAAAGTTAAGTTCAGGTGGAACTCCTGGCAACACAGTATTTTAAGAGAAACCTCTTTTTAAATTTGTATAGAGAAGGGGGAAAAATATAACACTAGTTTGTCTCCTCCTGCCTCTTTAGAGAGAGATTAAAAAATGTCTGACACTTGCAGCCTATTTCCTCCATTTGGAGACCCCTGGCCTTCCTGCCTGTTACCTCTCACTCCCACCACACCTTGTCTTTATCCAGTGTCTGCTTACTTGCCTGACAGCTGAAGACAGTAGAGTTGTGACCTCTTGGTCTACACCATCCAACAGGTTGATTTGGAAACATTGTCTCTTTTAGGGAATGCTTACTGAGTGCATACTACACGCCCAATACTGAACTTGACAGGGGGCAACACAATCAATTTTGTGATTTCAGGCAGTGGTACAGACCCTGAAGAAAAATAACTTGGGTAAGGGAGAGAGAATGAGAAGATAATCACTTTAGGAGTGACCTAAGAAGGCTTCTCTAAGGATACTCAGAGCAAGAGTTCCACGAAGGAGTGAGCCTTGTAAAGATGTGGGAGAAGAACATTCTGAAAGGAGGCATAACAAGTGTAAAGACCCTGAAGAGAAACAGGAAGTAGACTGGTGTGGAGTACTTGTGGTGGAAAGTGATAGAAAGTGAGGTAGGGGACTTGAGCAAATGCTAGATTCTTTAGGTCTTATAGGCTACTTCAAAGACAATGGGAAACCTCTAGAAGATTTTTAGCAAGGAAATCAAGTACTTAGCTTTATATGATAATAAATAGATAACTTCTAGTTCACAGGTAGCACATACTTTAACTTCTCAAAATATTTGCAAAATTGAACAACATTCCCCCAAAATTATTTCTGTATTCTTAATGTGCTCAGCTAATCAGTATGTTGTTGTTGAGTCACTAAGTCATGTCCAGTTCTTTTCGCCATGAACTGCAGCACACCAGATTTCTCTGTCCATCACTATCTCTGTTTTCTCAAACTCATGTCCATTGAGTTAGTGATGCCATCCAACCATCTCATCCTCTGTCACCCCCTTCTCGTCTTGTCCTCAATTTTTCCCACCTTCAGATTCTTTTCCAATGAGTCAGCTCTTCACATCAGGTGGCCGAAGTATTGGAACTTCAGCTTCAGCATCAGTTCCTTCCAATTAATATTCAAGACTGATTTCTTTTAATATTTACTGGTTTGATCTCCTTGTTGTCCAAAGGACTCTCAGGAGTCTTCTCCAACACCACAGTTCAAAAGTGTCAATTCTTCAGTGCTCAGCATTCTTTATAGTCCAATTCTCACATCTGCACATGACTACTGGAAAAATCATAGCTTTGACTATACGGACCTTTGTTGGCAAAGTGATGTCTCTGCTTTTTAAAGCACTGTCTAGGTTTGACATAGCTATCCTTCCAAGGAGTGAATTGAAGTGAAGTGAAAGTCTCTTAGTCATGTCCGACTCTTTGTGACCCCATGGACTATACTGTCCATGGAATTCTCTTGGCCAGAATACTGGAGTGGGTAACCTTTCCCTTCTCCAGGGGATTTTGCCGACCCAGGGATTGAACCTAGGTCTCCCGCATTGCAGGGGGATTCTTTACCAGCTGAGCCACAAGGGAAGCCCAAGAAGAGTGGTGTGGGTAGCCTATTCCTTCTCCAGTGGATCTTCCTGAGCTAAGAATGGAACTGATGTCTCCTGAATTGCAAGCTGATTCTTTACCAACTGAGCTCTCAGAGAGGCCCCTTCCAAAGAGTAAGCATCTTTTATTTTGTGGCTGCAGTCACTGTCCACATGGATTTTGGAGCCCAAGAAAATGAAACCTTATATTGTTTCCACATTTTCCCCATCTATTTGCTATGAAGTGATGGGACCAGATGCCATGATCTTAATTTTTTTAAATATTGAGTTTTAAGTCAGCTTTTTCACTTCCCTCTTTCACCTTCATCAAGAGGCTCTTTAGTTCCTGTTCACTTTCTGCCATTAAAGTGTTATCATCTGCATGTCTGAGGTTGATGATATTTCTCCCAGCATCTTGATTCCAGCTTGTGATTCATCTAGCCCAGCATTTCACATGATGTACTCTGCATATAAGTTAAATAAGCAGGGTGACAGTATATAGCTTTGATGTATGCCTTTCCCAATTTGGAACCAGTCCATTGTTATATGTCCAGTTCTAACTGTGCTTCTTGACCCTCATACAGGTTTCTCAGAAGGCAGATAAGGTGGTCTGGTATTCCGATTTCTTTTAGAATGTTCCACAGTTTGTTGTGATCCACATAGTAAAAGGCTTTAGCGTAGCTGATGAAGCAGATGTTCATTTTTGGAATTCCCTTTCTTTTTCTATGATCCCGTGTATGTTGGCAATCTGATCTGTGGCTCCTCTGCCTTTTCTAAATCCAGCTTGGACATCTGAAAGTTCTTGGTTCACGTATTATGGAAGCCTAGCTTGAAGGATTTTGAGCAAAATCTTCTTGGCATGTGAAATGAGTGTAATTGTATGGAAATTTTAACATTCTTTGGCATTTCTTTTCTTTGGGATTGGAATGAAAACTGATCTTTTCCAGCCCTGTGGCCACTGCTGAGTTTTCCAAATATGCTGGCGTAATGAGTGCAGCACTTTAATAGAATCATCTTTTAAGATTTGAAATAGCCCGACTGGAATTACATCACCTCCACTAGTTTTGTTCGTAGTAATGCTTCCTAAGACCCACTTGACTTCATCTTCCAGGATGTCTGGATCTAGGTGAATGACCACATCATGTGGTTACCTGGGTAATTAGAGCTTTTTTGTGCAGTTCTTCTGTGTATTCTTGCCACCTTTTCTTAATCTCTTCTGCTTCTATTAGGTCCTTGCTGTTTTTGTCCTTTATTGTGCCTATCTTTGTATGAAATATTCCCTTGGTAACTCCAATTTTCTTAGAGAGATCTCTAGTCTTTCCTATTCTATTGTTTTCCTCTATTTCTTTGCGCTGATCACTTAAGAAGGCTTTCTTATCTGTTCTTGCTCTTCTCTGGAACTCTGCATTCAGTTGGGTATATCTTTCCCTTTCTCCTTTGCCTTCGCGTTTCTTTGCTGAGCTATGTGTAAGGCCTCCTCAGACAGCCATTTTGCTTTTTTGCATTTCTTTTTCTTGGGGATGGTTTTAGTCATCATCTCTTGTACAATATTACAAACCTCAGTATGTTAGAAAATATTTATTGAGCACCAACTATGTGCAAGGTCCTATGCTGAATTCTCTTTAGAATGTAAAGATTACTTAATACATGCGATCCCAGACTCAATGTATGGCAAAACCAATACAGTATTGTAAAGTAAAATAAAGTAAAAATAAAAATTTAATAAAAAAAAGATTACTTAATACATGTTCACTGGCTCAGAAACCTTAGACACTAATTTGTAACATGTATTCACTAGTCACTGAGTATTTTCTGTGCCTCAAAAATGCATTCTTTATGTTTTTCTTCCTATTATTACTAAAAAATGAACTTCAGAACCTTAAATTTGTTATTAATCAATGTATGTGTTGATTACCCTGACACAGAACTCCTGTGTCACTCCTTTAATGCTTTTATTAATTGCATCACTTCAGAGAAAAGCATATTTCAATATGGATGTTCACAGATCCAAAAGAAAGGGCAAAAGACCTATGAAATGGGTTTGAAGGAAGCAAATGTTTTAATCACTGTCAGCACCTCTTCATCCTGTTGAAAGCCAGTGTCATTTTTGATACTCGGGAAATGATTTGTGTGGAATATATGATAAATCATTTTGTATCCTACTACACTAACCACATGAAAGATAGTGTTTGCTATTTCACTTCTGAGGATCACTTCATAATTGTTGAATCATACCAAATTAGCCACTGAGCTCCTATTAAACTATTTTCTGGAATCTTACAGTGTGACTGACAGGGTCTATAGGACACTCATCAAGGACAGCCTAGTTTATATATGACAGGGACAAGCATAGGGACAGAGAGAGTCCTGAGCAAAGTTGAAGGAAGGGTCATCTCTCACCCACCCCTCTTATGCAGTGCTCATGTACAACCATCATGAATTCCCTGGACACCCCACAAAGCACCCACCTCCGAAATCCATCTATTAGAATCACTCTGACCTCTGTCCCCTCTCTTTAGAGTCCTCTCTCTGATAGTGTTCCAAGTCTATGTGCCATGATTATTTCCATCTCAATAACATAATTGCTCTTTTAAAGGGGTGGTGAAATCTTACCCAAAGGAGAATTTGAATGAAAATTCTAGGTACATTAGTAGGCAGCATAGGAGAGATACAGAAAAGAGCCTTTTGTCTCCCTTGAAATGTCACCATTTGCTGTCTAATATGAGGCTTCCCAGGTGGCACTAGTGATAAAGAACCTCCTGCCAATGCAGAAGATGTAAGAGACACACACTGGGTCCCTGGGTTGGGAAGATTCCCCTGGAGAAGGCAACCCACTCCAGTATTCTGACCTGGGAAATCCCATGGACAGATGAGCCTTGTGGGCTACAGTCCATGGTATTTCAGAGAGTCAGACACGAATGAGCAACACACACACACGCGTGTGTGTGCACATGCGTACATGCACACGTGCATGCAAGCACACACGCGGCAGACCAGATACGTGTGATTTTTTTCATACATATTACTGCCTAAAACTCTAGCTGGATGTGGTAAGTGCTGGGCCAGGTGTTCAATAGTTAATGCTCATTTTAGCCATACTATAGTACAATAGGACCTAAGTAGGAAAATGAAATTGTCTGTGTATAATCCTAGCACATGTAAAGCCAAAGCTGATAGGCATGTGATGTGATATGATGGAAAGAACTTTGGAGTCTGAAGACCTAGGTGTGTGCTCCATCTCTACTGCTAACAGGAGAGGTGTGGGGCAGGCCCCTCAGCCTCTGAAACTCTTACATCATCTATAAAAATCCCACAGACTTAAATACAGAATATATGTTAAAACACTTTGTAAACTGTAAAGCACAAGGCAAATGATGCTATTTTCATTTAAGCAAAAATAGGATAAGGGCATATGAAGATTTCAAGATCTTCTTTTAGGGATTTTTTTTTTTTTAATTTCTCTACCTTTCTTCACAATCTGTTTTCATTATGTCTTGATTATTTGAGGATGTGCTCAGGAAACCTTTCTGAGCAAATGTATGGGGTTTATCTCAGTGCCTCATCCTTTCACTCTATGTCTTGTCCCCCACCCCACCCCAGGCTTTCCTATTTCATACAGAAAGTTGGCTTTGGGTACGCCTTTTGTATATCTTGCCAAATTAATGGTCACAGTTCCATCATTTTGTTTCTTCCTTTTCAAAAATTAAACAGAGAATTAGAGTTGGGTTTCTTTTCCTTTATTTTGTAAATATAAGTTTATCTAATTATACTTTTAAAAATAAAGTATATATCATCTAAATGTTATAAATGTATAATAGAATAAATTCAGGGCTTTTATTTGGGATTGTTTTCTGGGGAACACAATAGATAAAAAGCCCTGTTTGAAGTACAAATACAGATGAACAGCATCCTGATCCAATCCTGTAAGGGAAGTAAAAGCTATTCACTCTTTATTAAACTTTGAGCTTTTACAGTATGCCCAGCAGGATACAGAGTATTTCGGATGTGTAAACACTCTCCTAATGAGATTGCTAAAACTGTACCCCTTTGTTTACACTCCAGAAAACATCACCATCATCTTTTTCCTGTCATTTATTGAGCAATTACTCTGTGCCAGACTATGTTCTAAGTGCTTTGAATGCTTATCTCATCTGAATTGGGTATTAGTATGTCCCTTTACGGTCAGAGTCTCTTAGACTGCTAAATTACATGTTGTTGTTGTTGTTTAGTCACTAAGTTGTGTCCAATTCTTTGAGATGCTATGAACTGCAGCACGCCAGGCTCCTCTGTCCTCCACTATTGACCTTTGGCACCACAGTTACTTCTCAAAGGTCAGTTACATAGTCACATACACAGCCTGGAGTCCCCATCTAGATCTGATACATGCCTAATTGTCTTGCTACATTTTTGTCACCATGTCTCGCATTATTTAAAGGTAGTTTTACATTTAGTACCAAAATCACCGATGAGAAACAAATAAATTTTACACAATGCACAGTTATACATTCACTTGGATCAGCATTAGAAAAATATTGAAACCATATTGCATTAAATGTTTTATTAAAATTAATTTCACTTATTACTTTTTTGCATGTAAATAATTTTTAAAAATTAAATTATATATGTTTCATCTGTGGCTTGCATTATGTTTCTGGTACAGAAATGCCTGACCTAAAAACAGTAGAAATCCAATATGTCCTATGGGGCATATTTCTTCTGATAGACTTCATTAACAATGATCAAAGTCAACTCTAGGATCTGGTCTTCACTCACACTATAACCCATAGCTTCAGACTGTAATAGGAACTGTAAAAATCAAAACCCTGATGATCCTACAGATAAGAGAGCCAAAGGGTCACCAGTGAGGTGAGTGATTTATTGATGGTACAGATTAATCCTTCTTGGCACTTCAGGACTCATAAAAAACAACTGGCTCCCAGCCCCATTTTTGAGAAGTTAAATGATAATTTTTAAAAATTATACACATGAATGAATATATTTATTCATTTGCATATAGGTAAACCAATATAATTTTATATGCATATTTTACAGTCACTTACCATATGTGATGTAATAATGTCTATAAGTATAAAAATTCAAATTCAGCTATAATACAGAACATACAGAATCTTCAATGAAACATAATCATATTTTTGCATATTTTTTCTATATGCCACTTGGCACAAGATATGATTTGTAAGAACTACTTAACATAATCCCTCAGGATCTGAATTCATAAGAATTTAAAGCCTGTTTTAAAGGTCTAAAACTACACTGAGTTTGTTTTGCTTGGGGGAGGGCAGATTTTAAGCATGCCACTGTTATGCTCAAGCATTATTTTATTTTACATTCTTCCAAAGCTATATTAAACAGTATGAAATTATCCTCTCTTGTTTCTCCTGCAGCAATAAACAATTCAACAGAAACTCAATTTTCTTTCAAATCATAAATGTACTATATTCCCCACTGTGTCAAAGTACCTTCTCTAGTTTGCCTCTCCAGTAAGCTGATGACAGATAAAGATTCTGCTACCCATGTCTGTTCCATGTAACAATAGCAGTTGCCATAGATCAGTAACAACTCACCTGGGTAGCTCTGTTCGTGTGGGGGAAATAAAAACATAGCAGTGCATTAAGTAATATTTTTGAATGGTATTGTAACCATGTCCACTCAGATGGTAATTTAATCTTCACAATTTTAGACCTCCCACACAACAAATTGTTCCTTTTCAGTGGCACAGTAGGGAGAAAAGTGCAGGATACCAGCTGGCAGTGGCTGCTATGGAATGCTACCTACAAATATAGATCGGAAGTTGTGGGTCATCACTCACATCTCAGAATAACTTTTTTTAGGATGGCTACTGAGCAGATGTAAGGGCACTTTTAATTAAATATAGACCCAAAAATCTGTCTCAGAGTCAAAGTTTGTTGTGACACGTCCTCTCCAGAGACCTGGAAATGCATGGTTAAAATTAACTTTAGAACAAAAGAGTTTAAAGTCAAGGATGAGGCTCCAAAGGGCCACAAAATTGCCAAACTGATGGGGTTATAAATCTGTCTATATACAGAAGATCCTGTAAGGCTGTGTGTGTGTGTGTGTGTGTGTTTACATCTAAAAACACTCAAAATAACAGGATATAGTCTGACTTCAACTCTTTTCCAAGTTATTAACATATAAGCTACTGGGATAATATGAAGTCTTCCACACTTCATTTCTAGATTGAAATGATGCAGAATTAATTCATTTTGTCTCCTGGGATTAAAGATTTTTTTCTGGTTTTATTTTTTTCTGGGAATTTAAGAGAAATTATATGGAATCATTTTGAAATATGTTTTAAAATGTTTTCAGTTCATTTTGTCCACAAAAGTTGTACACCATTAAGTTTTTAGTCACGTAGAATTCTACTTTAGCAATCTAAAAAGTCTAAATTTCTCTATCAGATTTACTGTGCAACGTCATCTTGATTAAATATTTATAAATTTCTTAGAATGTATATTGTTTGCTTGATCTATTGAATAAGCATATGTTCATTAGTCTTCTTTTACAAAGGGATTCTAAGCAGAAGCAGTGTCTTTTATCTGTTTCTGTGTGTCTAGCACACTATGGGTGCCTAATAAATGTTTAATGACAATAAGCCATATGATAAATCACTACTGTCCTACAGATATAATTGGAAAAGGTCTGCATTCTGAATGTAGACTTGGGCATTCTAAACCCGTGCCTGCCAAAAACAGTAAGTGTAGATATTAATACTGGCCCAGAATTGATTTTTTTTTCCATACAGGACCCTAAATAATGAAGGTAAGAAGTAGAAACATGCAGATTTGAAACTCCTTGAAGAAGAACACTGAATTTTCTGAATATTGGACACCAGCATGCCTAGTTCATATCAGATACTCAGTAAATAATTGTTTAGTGGATGATTATCCATAGGGCCTAACTAACTTCATTTGCAACAGTGATTAAATTTATCCTCAGAAAGCATTTCCCTGGGTAATTCTTAAACTCTAGAATATTCCTGTTGCATCACAATCAAGCCTGAAATGGCAATGGTATTCCCATAGAATGACAATTTTTCTCATTTGCAAAACAGACAATTCTGCCACAAAATAATAATATACATTATCAATATATGAGCCATCTCCCCTAGTCCTGAGGCTTGTGGAGTTAACCTGTGAGTGAAGTGAAAGTTATTCAGTCATGTCCTACTCTTTGTGATCCCATGGACTGTAGCCCACCAGGCTCCTCTGTCTGTGGGATTTCCCAGACAAGAATACTAGTATGGGTTGCTATTCCCTTCTAGAGGGGATCTTCCCAACCCAGGGATCGAACTCAGGTCTCCTGCATTGCAGGCAGATTCTTTTCTGTCTGAGCCACGAGGGAAACCCTGTAAGATCTTAAAAAACATCCACCCAGCATAGAGTAAGAAACACTTATCTCCATATCCCCATTGTTTACAGGGTTCTTGGAGGGTTCTATCTGCTTACTACATTTTTGTTCCGTATTCCTACTTCTACCATCTTCATCCTGTCTCTACCCTGCTTCTTCCCATTCCCTCCTTCGTTCTGTACCACATGAATGTACAGTGTATTTAAAAGGAAGAATATAATCTCAAGTGTGCAAAATACATTTCTTTATTTCCTTTGCAAAGGAAAAAAAAAACTGTTGGTAGAGTTCTTTAGTACATTTAGTACTTTATCTCATTTCACCTTCCTTCATAACAACTCTGTGTGGTAAATACTGGTTTTTATCCCCATTTTAAAGATAGGGAAATTGGGGCTGAGAAAAGTTAGGTGACTTACCTAAACTTTTGTAGCCAAATAAATAAAATGTTCTGAGTTGAATTTAAGACTCCTATTCTACTACTACACTTGACTTCTAAGTCTACGATGATTCACTGCCTGCTTTTTAGCGGCATCATAAGTGATTTATTCAGTGAGCACTATCTGTTGTACATAGCAGCATTCTTCTAGGTCCTTCAAAGTTCAGTTCAGTTCTGTCACTCAGTCGTGTCTGACTCTTTGTGACCCCATGGACTGCAGCAGGCCAGGCTTTCCTGCCCATCACCAACTCTCGGAGCTTGTTCAAACCCATGACCATCGAGTCAGTGATTCCATCCAACCGTCTTATCCTCTGTCATCCCCTTCTCCTCCTGCCTTCAATCTTTCACAGCATAAGGGTCTTTTCCGGTGAGTTAGTTCTTGGCGTCAGGTGGCCAAAGTACTGAAGTTTCAGCTTCACCATCAGTCCTTCCAGTGAGTATTCAGGACTGATTTTCTTTAGGATTGACTGGTTTGATCTTGCAGTCCACAGAACTCTTCTTCAACGGTCCTTCACAGGTATTATTTTATATGATGTTAACCTATCATTCCAGCTTTTTTTTGTTTGGTGTGAACCTGATATGTTTTTCCATTCTTTAACAGATAGGATATAGTTGCCCTTGCTTTTTCATCTGTATTTTATTTAGGTGTTAGTTTTAGATTTAACATGATTCCTGAGGTTACTGATATTTCTCTTGCAAGCTTTATTCCAGCTTGTGCCTCATCCAGCCCAGTATTTCACATGATGTATTCTGCATATAAGTTAAGTAAGCAAGATGTCCGACTTCCCTGGTGGGAACAATAGACTGGCTCAAAACTGGGAAAGGAGTATGTCAAGGCTGTATATTGCCACCCTGCTTACTTAACTTATATGCAGAATACATCATGGGAAATACTGGGCTGGATAAGGTAGTGCCAAGTGGTTTACAGTCTTGGATCTCAAAGATGCATTTTTTTGCATGCCACTGGCTAAAGAATCCCAATATGTTTTTGCCTTTGAGTGGGAGGCCCCAGGAGAAAAACACCAACAGTTGACTTGGACAGTATTACCTCAGGAGTTCAGAGATAGCCCCCACTTGTTTGGATAGGCCCTTAGCTGGGATCGCCTAGATCTGGACCTGGGACCTAATGGGAAAATATTACAATATGCAGATGACCTACAACCCACTCCAGTACTCTTGCCTGGAAAATCCCATGGACGGAGAAGCCTGGTAGGCTGCAGTCCATGGGGTCACTAAGAGTCGGACACGACTGAGTGACTTCACTTTCACTTTCATGCATTGGAGAAGGAAATGGCAACCCACTTCAGTGTTCTTGCCTAGAGAATCCCAGGGAAGGGGGAGCCTGGTGGGCTGCCATCTATGGGGTCGCACAGAGTCAGACACGACTGAAGCGACTTAGCAGCAGCAGCAGCAGCATTGTTCCCTGTCCGGTTCTAACTGTTGCTTCTTGAGCAGCGCGCAGGTTTTTCGAGAGGAGGATATGGTGATCTGGTACTACCATCTCTTTAAGAATTTCTGACAATTTGTTGTGATCTACACAGTCAAAGGCTTTAGTGTAGTCAGTGAAGCAAAAGTAAATGTTTTTCTGGAATTCCCTTGTTCTATCTATGAACCAATGTATGTTGACAGTTAGATCTCTGGTTCCTCTGCCTTTTCTAAATCCAGCTTGTACATCTGGAAGCTTTCAGTTCACATATTTTTGAAGCCTAGCTTGAAGGATTTTGAACATTTCTTTGCTATCATGTGAAACAAGTGCAATTGTGCAGAGTTTGAATACTATTTGGAATTGCCCTTCTTTGGCAGTGGAAGGAAAACTGACCTTTTCATGTTCTGTGGCCACTGCTGGGTTTTCCAAATTAGCTGATGAATTTATTGCAGCACTTTCACAGCATCATCTTTTAGGATTTGAAATAGCTCAGCTGAAATTTCATCACCTCTACTAGCTTTGTTTGTAGTAATGCTTGCTAAAGCCCACTTGACTTCACACTCCAGGATGTCTGGCTCTAGGTGACTGATCACACCATCGTGGTTATCCAGGTCATTAAGATGTTTTTTGTACAGTTCTTCTGTGTATTCTTGCCGCCTCTTCCTCATATCTCCTGTTTCTGTTAGGTCCATACCGTTTGTATGCTTTATTGGGCCTAGCTTATGGCAGAAAGTGAAGAGGAATTAAAGAGCCTGTTGGTGAATGAGGAGAGTGAAAAAGCTGACTTAAAACTCAACATTCAAAAAACGAACATCATGGGATCCGGTCCCATCATTTCATGCCAAGTAGATGGGGAAACAATGGAAACAGTGACAGACTTTATTTTCTTGCTCTTAAAATAACTGTGGATGGTGACTGCAGCCATGAAATTAAAAGGCGCTTGCTCCTTGGAAGAAAAGCTAGGGCAAACCTGGACGGTGTATTAAAAAGCAGAAGCATTACTTTGCCTGCAAAGGTCCGTATAGTCAAAGTTATGGTTTTTCCAGTAGTCATGTATGGATGTAAGAGCTGGACAATATAAAAGGCTGAGCACTGAAGAACTGATGTCTTTGAACTGTAGTGCTGGAAAAGGCTCTTGAGCATCCCTTGGACAGCAAGGAGATCAAGCCAGTCAATCCTAAGGGAAATCGACCCTGAATATTCATTGAAAGGACTGATGCTGAAGTTCCAAATCTTTGGCTACCTGATGCCAAGAGCCAACTTATTACTCATTAGAAAAGATTCTGATGTTGGGAAAGATAGAAGGCAGAAGAAAGGGACCACAAAGAATGAGATGATTGGATGGCATCACCAGCTCAAAGGACATGAGTCTGAGCAAATTCCAGGAGATGGTGAAGGACAGGGAAGCCTGGGGTCACAAAGAGTTGGACACACTGAGAAACTGAGCAATCATTACTGATATGGTTAGATTTAAGTCTAACATCTTGCTATTTATTTTCTGTTTGTCCCATTCTTCTGGTTCCTTGTTTCTCTTGTTCTGCTTTTGTTTGGATTAATTTGATTTTCAATGGGGACTTCTGGGGTGGCTCAGCCATAAAGAATCTGCTCACAATGTAGGAGAGACAAGAGACTCAGCTTTGATCTCTGGGTCAGGAAGATCTCCTGTAGAAACACATGGCAACCCACTCCAGTATTCTTGCCTGGAGAATCCCATGGACAGAGGAGCCTGGTGTATACTTCACGGTCCATGGGGTGACAAAGAGTTGGATATGACTGAAGCAATGGAGCACAGCACAATTTTCAATGATTCCTTTATATCTCCTTTGTTGGTTTATTAACTGTATATCTTTGTTTTGTTTTAAAATTACTTTAGGGTTTATAGGGCTTCCCTAGTAGCTCAGATGGTAAAGGATCTGCCTGCAATGAAGGAGATCTGGATTCGATCCCTGGGTTGGGATGGTCCTCTGGAGATGGGAATGGTTACCCATTTCAGTATTTTTGCCTGGAAAATTCCATGGACAGAGGAGCATGAGGTGGCAGAGTCAGACACAACTGAGTGACTAACACTTTCACTTCACTTCTTCAGGGTTTCAAATATGTAGCTGTAAGTTATTGCAGTCTAACTTTAAGTGATATTATACCACTTCAAATATAGCGAAAGGAGTATAAAGTACTTTAGTTTCTTCCCTCCTAGTCTTTAATGCTTTTGTTTTTATACATTTTTCTTGTATGTATCTTATAAGCCTCACAATATATTATTAATATATTAACAATTATCTTTTAAATAATAAGAAAAAATCTTGTATATTTACTTGCATAGCTACTATTTCCAGTTATCTTCATTGCTTTGTGTATAAATCTCGATTTCCGTCTGTCATTTTTCTTCCACTGGAGTTCTTTGAACATTTCTCATAGTTTGAGTCTCCTGGTAATGAATCGTTCAACTTTTTTAGGCTGGAAAATGACATTATTTTTCTTCATTTTTGAAAGATATTTTGCTGGGTGTGAAGCTGTAAATTGACAAGGTTTTTTTTTTTTTTCCTCTTTCATTATTTTAAAGATTTTGCTTCACTGTCTTACTTGTATTGTTTCCAAAGAGAAATCTCTATGTAACATGTCTTTTATTATTGCTTCTAAGAGAGTCTAGCTGTATGCATTTTGGCTATGATATGCCTTGGGGTAGGTTTCTTTTTGTTTCTTAGAGTTCATTGCACTTCTTGAATTTTTTAAAATTTAGAAAATTTTGGGAGATTATTTCTTCAAATATTTATTCTGTCCACCCTTTTTTTCTTTAGGAATTCTAATTATACATGTCTTTGGTCACTTGACATTGTCATGTAATTCACTGATGGCTCCTTTCATTTTTAGGTTTTTTTTTTTTTTCTCTGCATATGTTTTGTTTTAAACTGTGTCTATGGCAGTGTCTTAGATTTATTATCTTTTCTTCTGTGTTGTCTAACCTGCTTCTAGTCCCAATTGAGTGTATTTTTTCATTGCAGAAATTGTATTTCTTTGTCTCAAGAATTTTGATTTGAATCCTTTTTGTAACTTCCATTCCTCTAGTTAACTTTTAAACACTTGGAATTCAGTTATAATAACCGTACATAACTATTTCAATGTCCAGTCTGCCAGTGTGTCAGTTTTGAGTTGGTTTCTATTAATTATTTGCATCATTTTCCTGCTTCTCTGCGCAACTGGTAATCATTGTATGGTTGATATTGTAAATTATACCTTATTCACTACTGGGTATTTTTGTATTCCTATGAATATTCTTGAGGCTTTTCGGGAATTTGATTAAGTTATTTGGAAACATGTTGATTCTTTGGTGTCTTACTTTTGTGACTTATTAATTAGGCTTGTCTGAAGCAGTCCTTAGTCTAGGGCTCAATAGTACACATTACTGAAGCAAGCCTTTCCTATTTTATCCAGTGCCTCATGAATTAAGAGTTTTTCTCATCTAGCTTGTGTGAACAGAAACTATTTATCGTCCTGTGTGAGTTGCAGGCACTCTTCTCCAATCCTTTTGAAAGTTCTTCTCCCTGGCCTCCTGTAGTTTCTTCATCGTCATACTCAGATAATCACTGTGCCGAGTAGTTGAGGGGTTCATGTGCAGAGCCAGAGTTCTTTGTGCTGTTCTCTCCCCTCTAGGACTTTATCTTGCCTCCAGTCATCATAGTCTCCTGAACTCTTACCTCCTCCTTTGATCAGAAAGTCCACTGGCCTCACTCTGGGTTCCCCTTTCATACTATGGCCACAAAACTCTCTCAAAACAGCAAGCCAAGGCAGAGTTTGGACTCAGTTTGATTATTATTTTTCCCTTTCTCTTCGAAGTCTCTGTCCTTCCTTTCCTGGTGTCTAGTGTATTGAAACATTTCATATGTGTCATCTTTGTGGGGATTATTTCAGGCGGACTGGGAAGCATTGACCTTGTCACTCCCTTCTGGATGGAAGTGGAAATCCGTGTTTTTAGTATGCTTTTCAGTGATTTCTGGAATGGTCTAAAGGGTACAGTTGATCAGGCGTTTGTATATAGTAGCTTGGCCAAAATGCCCCAATTGGATATGAGAGAATTTTTAAATCACTGTTATATTTTAAGCCAAATGTGTTGACATATTTTTATTCTGAGCCACAAAGGGATCATTCCCCACAACTAAACCCATTTTAGTGCTTCCACCATCAGATTGACCATCTGACTGGTAACTGATAATAGGCAGGATCTTTAGCTATGCCAAGAAGTGAATGTAAAATTCACTGTTTTAGATGTCAGACAAGCTCAAATCTCAGTCTTTTGGGTAATCATTCTTTTTTTCTTTCAAATGTGTTTCATGCTCTTTAAGTCCATGTATCCAAACCCCTTCTTCCTTCCTGTTCACCACTGCCTCCTTTTAAAAGGTGGAAAGCAGAGAGCAGGTGTCTGGTCAGGACATTCTGCCATTACTCAGTTGCTCCTAGCTCATCTCTGCCTAGAAAATAATAATAGCAGTGACAGTTATATTTAAAATGTATTGGGTATTTATGTTGTGTAGGAACTCTTCTAAACACTTTTATTAACTCATTTAATCATCACAACATTCTTATAATAATATTGCTGTTACTATCCCTAATTTATAAGCCAGAAAGCTGAGCCACTGAGAGGATAAAAAGGTTTTCCAAGGTCTCGTAGCTAGTTGAAAGAGGAAAGAGCAGATTACAACCAGGAAACCCTGCCCAAGAGCCCAAAATCCTACCCACTCTGCAGTGTTGCCTACCTTCTGCCCAGATTCCCTTAATTTTGGAGTTTACATCTGCCCTGTATTCTGTTTTCTTTTTTCCTAAGTTTCTGACATACTTTGCTCCAACTCTCAATTTGTATGATATGGAGATTTCTAGATTTCTAGCTAGTTGTTAACATATTACCTAGAGTGAACTTTACTGGATAAACCTCTGGTCTTGCTGTTTCCCAGTCACCAGTGTACACCTAAGTGCCTACCCTTTGTATTCTTTTCCTGCTCTTTATATTCACAGTTCACTCAGAACTATGTGAGTAATACCTCTTCTTAAATTATCACAGCCTTTGCCCACATATTCACTGGTTCCACAGCAGAGCCCCATTTAGAAATAACAGTGAGTCACGAGGATCAAGGAGATGCTGCTTTGCTAGGGGGAGACCAAAGTGCCCTGAGCCTTAATTGTGTGGCTGTAGGATTCCTCCGGCCTCGCTTGCTGCTTAAAGGGGCTGATCAGATTCCTTGCCACATACCTGTTTTCGCCAATCCTAGACACCTACTTCCTTAAAACAAGATTGTTAAATTTAACAACACTTTATGGAAGGTTTGAGGAGCACTGAAGTACCATGTCAAGAGTGAAATTCTCACCACGTTCAGTTTTGAATGGCTCCCAGCTCCCAGAAGGTGTCACACAGTGGTGATGTGATGGCGGGGCCAAGGAGGAACATCTTCATGATCTCTAGCTGGAATCCCCAGCCACCTCCATGCCTCATAGTCCAGGTTCCCCACTTTCTGGCTCCAGAGAGGGAAGAAAGACCTCCTTTTTCCCTTCAAAGGCCATGTAATTTTTTGCACAGGAAGATTGTCTGAGAATATTCTGTTCCTTCAAGAGAAATTCCCACCCCTGTCAAGAGAAGTATTGAAAAGTGAAAGGAGACCCACGTGAAAACAACTGTGCATCAGAATACCACATTCCTCCTTGTTTTGTAAACTCCCCTAATACCCTATGAGCAGATGCTTGGGCAAAAAGATGCATGCATCTCCCAAGGGGCAAGTGAATTTTTTGGACAGCATTAGTTGTGAATTAGTGGTGGGTCTCCTCAGAGACTTGGATCTGCAAATGACACACCACATTTACTTCACTAACCAGAAAGCTTATTATCTCAAGCTGAAGCATCTGCATTTGTGTTATTTCACAGGATAAAGACTTTGTAAAGAAGAGTAGGTGGGTGTTTGCATTCCATTGTATGAATGAAAAGCTCATCCAAGAGTGCTTCCAGAACCAAGGAAGATTTTGCCAGAAAAAATCCACTGCAGATATTTCTGGCAGAACCCCCAGGTGACAGTTTTGCAACTTCAGTAAAGATTAAAATGCATTCTCTATTGAATACATAATATTTATATTTAATATAAAGGCTTCTTTAAAAAATAAATGAAAAAATGGAATTATTCTGAATGCTTCTGTGAAAACTGAAGCTCAGAGAAGTTAAAAAACATCCCTAAGTCATACAGCTTCTGAAGTGGTGGCCAATAAGTGGTGATTTTTAGGGGCATCTCTCATAGCTCAGTTGGTAAAGGATCCACTTGCAATGCAGGAGACACCGGTTCCATTCCTGGGACGGGAAGATCCACTGGAGAAGGGATAGGCTACCCACTCCATTCTTCTTGGGCTTCCCTTGTGGCTCAGCTGGTAAAGAATCTTCCTGCAATGTGGGAGACCTGGGTTCGATCCCTGGGTTGGGAAGATCCCCTGGAGAAGGGAAAGGCTACCCACTCCAGCATTCTGGGAGTCACAAAGAGCTGGACACGACTGAGCAACGTTCACTTTCACTTTCACTCCCCAGGCGAAAGAGTGCCAGGTTCACAGAGAGCGGCTGTCTCAGCAGCAGAAGCATGCCCCCTCTCCTAGTGTCAGCACTTTGCTTGTGACCTTTAAGGATATTTCTGATGAGGTGAAAAACTGAGGGCATAACTATGGGAGAACAACAAAGGTCCATCTAGTCAAAGCTATGGTTTTTCCAGTAGTCACGTGTGGATTTGAGAACTGGACTGTAAAGAATGCTGAGCACTGAAGAATTGACACTTTTGAACTGTGGTGTTGGAGAAGACGCTTGAGAGTCCCTTGGACTGCAAGGAGATCAAACCAGTCCATCCTGAAGGAAATCAGTCCTCAATATTCATTGGAAAGACTG
The DNA here is from genome assembly GCF_001704415.2 of Capra hircus. Classification (NCBI taxonomy): domain Eukaryota; kingdom Metazoa; phylum Chordata; class Mammalia; order Artiodactyla; family Bovidae; genus Capra; species Capra hircus. The sequence goes on from NC_030810.1 coordinate 84,585,114, forward strand.
TTGCTGAAGCTGAAACTCCAATACTTTGGCCACATGATGCAAAGAACTGACTCATTAGAAAATACCCTGATGCTGGGAAAGATTGAAGGTGGGAGGAGAAGGGGACGATAGAGGATGAGATGATTGTATGGCATCGCCGACTCAGTGGACATGAGTTTGAGTAGTTGGTGATGGACAGGGAGGCCTGGCATGCTGCAGTCCATGAGGTTGCAAAGAGTCAGACATGACTGAGTGACTAAACTGAAGTGAACTGAACTGAACTGAACTATGAGAGAAGATAAATCCACAAACATAGCCAAGTGATTACTTTAGGAGAAAGAGCCCTTCCTAAAGAACCAGTGTGTTGGAAGTGATCAAGGTGAAAAAATCAGGGTCCAACACCAAGTCTGGGCTTCCCAGATGAGGCTAGTGGTAAAGAACCTGCCTGTCACTGGGTTCTTTGAGCTATTAATAATGGGTTCGATTCTTGGGTTGGGAAGATCCCCTAAAGGAGGGCCCTTCTACCCACTCCAGTATTCTTGCCTGGAGAATCCCATGGACAGAGGAGCCTGGTGGCGTACAGTCCATAGGGTTACAAAGAATCGGACACGACTGAAGGTGACTTAGCACTCACACACAGGAGCACCAAGTCTAATCACCAACAAATACAGGAACTAGGATGGATCCACAACAATCCTACTGAAAAGTGAAGATTAGAATCTGAGGTACATAGAGCGGAGGAACAGCCTTGGAAGAAAGAGCCACAGCCTCAGAAATCGAGAATAAGGTTTTAAAGGAAGGCATCAATGAAGAGAGCAGAACTGGGTGCCCTGCCAATGTCAGGATCACAAGTAGAATGCGGGGGAAGGAGACAAGCCCAAGGTTCACAGATCAGAACAGTCTAGAGACAGAGAGGCTATTCTGGCACCACTGAGAGTATCTTGACAGTCTTAAATCCCTAGAGCCACCACAGAAGCACCTGTACCACCTGGCGCTGTCTGGCGGGTTGTGGGGTCAGCCTGCTTGCTTCCCAGTAGGGTCCTGACACCAATCAATGGTGACCGCATGGCCCCACACAGATACCTCCATCAAGCAGAGGGCATGCTGTCGGGCAGATTCACTGTCAGCTTCCTAGCTTACTCTTTGTCATAAAGCTCTTGTGTTTACCAGTGCATTAAATATAACCCTGCAATAGAAAGCCCTCATTTTCATGCTTGAAATATATTATCTAATGGCATATCTATTTGACTTTTACTACATGCCTTTCATTCCTCTAAGTGAGGTAATTGACCTTTACTTTGCTACCCTGTGGATTGAAAGGCTGCACCACACTCTGCATTTGATATTTCCAGTCCTGCAGGAGAGGCAATTTTGATATGCTTTTGTTGCAGTCCTACACTTCGGGCGGACCCTCAAATGAAGGGAAACCTCAAGGCCCAAGACTACTTTCTGGCAGTTATTGTCACCATCATGTGGCTTTTATTAGAAAAAGCACAGGTCACTTCATTTCTAAGACCATTTCTATGGAGTCTAAGGAGCGTGGGCCTATAAGTCTTCCAGAACCTTCCACCTCAGTTTCAGATGACATATCCTCATTGTCTGCCTTCAGTGGTGTTCTTTAGGGATCCGCAGCATTTTTCAGGTTTGGTTCAAACACCTTAAAGTTTAAAATTGTATCCAAACTATGTAATTTGTAAGAGAGGAAAAAAAAGAAAAACTTGTGTTACTGGTAGAAGCTTAGCCTTTTTGTCAGCCAGGGGTACCCAGAAACCCTTTGTGTGATAATTTATGACTGGTGTTAAACAGAGCTCTAGAAGGCAGAGGAAGACTGAGCTTTCTCTGATGCCCTTTTAGCTCTGATGTCCTTTTCACAACCGAAAGGACAACAACAAAAATGATGATAGTGGTGGGGATAATGATGAGGCTAATAAACATTTACTAGGTGCCAGGCACTGTTTTTAAATGCTTAGAATATAATAATATATTGTTTTTCATAGGGAGTCTTCCCTGATGGCTCAGCAGTAAAGAATCTGCCTGCAGTGCGGGAGATGCAGGAGACAGGAGTTCGATCCCTGGGTCAGGAAGATCCCTGGAGGAGGAAATGGCAAACCATTTACAGTATTCTTGCCTGGAAAATTCCATGGAAAGAGGAGCCTTGTGATGGGGTCACGCAGAGTTGGACACAACTGAGTGACTGAGCACATTCTTCATAGCAACCTTATGAATTAAGTACTGTTATTATCCAGTTTTACAGATGAGGAAATTGAGGCATATAAAAGTATGTAACCTGCCCAAGGTCACACTGCAAGCAAGTAGTTGAGCCAGAGTCCAAATTGAGGCATTTTGTACTTGAGAGACAGAAGACCTGGATACAAGTTTAGATCCTAATACACTTATATAATGAGGATATTTCACTAACTGACATCTGGTTTCTGGAGAATCCTCAAGTTTGTTCAGTTAGCCTCAGGAGGTACAGGATCCCAGGAGAATTTCAGGAACCCTAGGGAAAGGCAGTCAATCAGTGAAGTCCTGTTATGTGAAGAACAAAACTCCATCATTTCTGTGTGCTGACTACAGACTGAAGATAGAGAATGGCTGTACGGAGCTCCTTATTCCTGGGAAGCACGTGATTAATTGCTGAGGTTGCATGTGATTAATCGCTGAGGGCTTTGACCTAACCGTATAATGGTGTCCCTTCCTGTGGTCCATCTTGCAGTCTAGAAACTCTTCCCTGGATCCTTCCCTCTGTCTTTCTAGTTCTGAGTTCCCCCTGAGACACGGATTTGGATGAAAATAGTATATTTGGGGGTAGGGCTTCCCAGTTGGAGCTAGTGGTAAAGAACCTGCCTGCCAATGCAGGAGACATAAGAGATCCGGGTTTGATCCCTGCATCTGGAAGATCCCCTGGAGGAGGGAATGGCAACCCACTCCAGTATTCTTGCCTAGAGAATCCCGGGGACTGAGGAGCCTGGCGGGCTACAGTCTATCAGGTCACTAAGAGCTGGACGATGGATGTGACTTAGCACATCACAGTAGAGTACATTTGGGAAATAATTCCAGAAAACTGCGAGAGGGAATAAGAAATAAATAGAGCAGAAAGGAAAGTCAATAAAGTTGATGTTTTCAGTCTTTCTCCTTGAGAGGCAAGGAAACTGGAGCATTTACTTTACCCTCAAGCATCCAGCCCTCATTGGCTGAAGAAAGTGAAAGTGAAAGTTGCTCAGTCATCCAGCTCTTTGCGACCTCATGGACTGTATACAGTCCATGGAATCCTCCAGGCCAGAATACTGGAGTGGGTAGCCTTTCCCTTCTCCAGGGATCTTCCCAACCCAGGGATCAAACCCAGGTCTCATACATTGCAGGCGGATTCTTTACCAGCTGAGCCAGCAAGGAAGCACTGGCTGAAGGATGCTCCTGAGAAGGTGATTCGCCTCGAGCTTGTTCAACTTGCTGGCCACGTACCACACACACTGGGGCGAGAGACCAGGAGCTGGTCTGGCTGTTGGGGAACTGTCTGCAGGGCGTGGTGGTGCTTTTACTACACACTTTTTTCTCACCGAAAATCCTCTCTCCTCTTTTCCTTCGTATCAAATGATTTTGATAACTTATTCAAAGAAGAGCTGAAGTCTTTAGCAACTAAAATCAGGGTAAAAAGCGCTCAGTGTTTAAGTACTTGAAAAAATATTGGCTTACTTTGTTTAAAGTGTTCTAATGTGATTCAGGGAGAGGCAGGCAGGGAAAAAATCTAAACAATTATATTCCCATATTAAAACAAGTTTATATCCTACATGTAAGCAATCTCCATATGAGTTTTATCTTTATCTGTAAAATGAGAGAGAGCAAGACCTGCTGCTCTCTGTCAAACTTGCTATGTAAATGAAAATAAAGCCCCATTAAGAAAATGCATCTTTTGAATGTACATTTAAACACGAGTAAGCTAAAAAAATACCAGCTTATTTGTTATTGTTATTATTTTTTCTGATCCTGTGTTTCCACATTTCCACAATGAGGGTATGGGATTGGATGGTTCTTCCAACAAATATTTTGAAGAGCCTGCTCTACACCAGGCACCTTGAAAGTTCTGTTCAGGAACTGGGATTTAGCCCTACCCTCATGAAGTCCACAAGCCTGCTCCCTCTCCTCCACACTGTAGTACCTCATGGTGCACCAGTGCTTTTTCTCATCCTTCTGTTAAATATAAAACAAGAATTAAAAGGCCTAGTGACTGTGTGGTAGTTAAGACAATAGGTCCCCTCTTTCTGTGGATATTGTTCAATTCAAAGCTTTACTTTTTTGCTTGTTTTAATGTTTCAATACTCATAAATAATATAATCTTCACCACAGAGTCTTATATATTGTAACGGTTTAGTAAATATTTCACAATGATTGATGATGACAGTCAGTTCAGTTCAGTTCAGTTGTTCAGTCATGTCCGACTCTTTACGACCCCATGAACCGCAGCACGCCAGGCCTCCCTGTCCGTCACCAACTCCCAGAGTCCACCCAAACCCATGTCCATTGACCAGTGATGGCATCCAACCATCTCATCCTCTGTCGTCCCCTTCTCCTCCTGCCCCCAATCCCTCCCAGCATCAGGGTCTTTTCCAATGAGTCAGCCCTTCGCATGAGGTGGCCAAAGTATTGGAGTTTCAGCTTCAACATCAATCCTTCCAATGAACACCCAGGACTGATCTCCTTTAGGATGGACTGGTTGGATCTCCTTGCAGTCCAAGGGACTCTCAAGAGTCTTCTCCAACACGGCAATTCAAAAGCATCAGTTCTTCAGTGCTCAGCTTTCTTTACAGTCCAACTCTCACATCCATACATGACCACTGGAAAAACCGTAGACTTGACTAGATGCACCTTTGTTGGGAAAGTAATGTCTCTGCTTTTGAATATGCTATCTAGGTTGGTCATAACTTTCCTTCCAAGGAGTAAGCATCTTTTCATTTCATGGCTGCTGTCACCATCTGCAGTGATTTTGGAGCCCAGAAAAATAAAGTCTGACACTGTTTCCACTGTTTCCCCATCTACTTCCTCTGAAGTGATGGGACCAGATGCCATGATCTTCGTTTTCTGAATGTTGAGCTTTAAGCCAACTTTTTCACTCTCCTCTTTCACTTTCATCAAGAGGCTTTTTAGTTCCTCTTCACTTTCTGCCGTAAGGGTGGCGTCATCTGCATATCTGAGATTATTGCTATTTCTCCCAGCAATCTTGATTCCAGCTTGTGCTTCTTCCAGCCCAGCATTTCTCATGATGTACTCTGCATATAAGTTAAATAAGCAGGGTGACAATATACAGCCTTTACGTACTACTTTTCCTATTTGGAGCCAGTCTGTTGTTCCATGTCCAGTTCTAACTGTTGCTTCCTGAGTTGCATATAGGTTTCTCAAGAGGCAGGTCAGGTGGTCTGGTATTCCCATCTCTTTCAGAATTTTCCACACTTTATTGTGATCCACACAGTCAAAGGCTTTGGCATAGTCAATAAAGCAGAAATAGTGTTTTTCTGGAACTCTCTTGCTTTATTGATGATCCATATTAAATTACTTTAAATCTCATTTCTCATTAAAATAGTCTCATACATTTGGTATAGACCCTATCTCTGAAGATTTAACTATATTGATGGAAACACTGACTGTCATCATGACAGTATGGATACTGTCTAGTCACTTTCGCCTGACCATATCCTATCTGTTGGCTCTCTTCAGAACTATTGCTGTGCTGCATTTCTGTTCTTAGCATTCTTTGTTTCTCTGCTTTTAACAGTCATAGCAGGTAATATCATGCTCTTTTAGTGGGAAGGTTTCTTTCTACCCCACCCCTCCACATTTTGTCATTTTGGTCTTTAAACTTCAACTTTTCCAAGGCTTGTTAACAAAAGTAGGCCACCAAATAAGGGGAAAAAACTGAAGGCTTTGCTAGGTGCATTCTTCTCTATTGGATATTATTTTATTTCTCCGAAAAAGGAGAATTAGAAGAAAGCTATTTCCCCCAATTTTCCATACCATCCATGGGAATCTAATTCAATTTTCTCTCAAATTTTGTAGTTAAAAGTATAGAGTACAGTTGCTATAGTGTATTCTTTTGCACAGATTTGACTTTTATTTCTAGTTATAAAGCTATTTATTCAGTCTGATCATTTTTAATCAGACTCTAATGTAACCATTTGAAGAAATAAGACCTTTGTAAGTGGATAAGTATACACGTTTCAGAGATCTGAAAATCTTACCTGACAATCCAACCTGATGAAGGAATCCTGCAGTGTCAGATGGCTTACAGCTCTACAGAAGAACCTTACTGAACTCTGGCTTTGCAGAGCACAGAACTTAAGATTTTTCCTGTCCTACTTTTCTTTTGTCCCAATTAATCCAAGAGAAAGAGGAGAATTATATTTTTTTAATGCAAGGAAATATGTAACACATTATCATAGTATAGCTCACATCAGGGACTTCCCAGGTGGTACTAGTGGTAAAGAATCCACCTGCCAATGCAGGAGACATAAGAGATGCGATTTTGACCCTTGAGTCGGGACGATCCCCTGGAGAGGCCATGGCGATCCGCTCCGTTATTCTTGCCTGGAGAATCCTATGGACAGAGGAGCCCGGCCGGCTACAGACTATGGGGTCGCAAAGAGTCAGACACAATGGAAAAACTCGGCATGCACACAATTCAGGTCAAATTGGAATTTAAAAGATAGATGAAAAAAAATTCACTTATGTGGTTCTATAAAGAAAGAAGAAATCTAATGTAACTGGTTACTATAAACCACAGAATGGGTGAACACAACTTGAATACATCAAAAATATTTAGAATTGGTTTTTAGATCAGGAGTATATTCAGTTTCCCAAAATAAAGAGGCTGTCTTTTAAACAAGGAGTGGCATATTTTCTGTGCACAGGAGGACATGGGCAGGTTGGTGGCTGGGGACACACACAGTGTGTGAGGACATCATGAGGCCTTGATTTCCTCCTAGCCTCCTGCATGCCTGTCCTTAAACAGAACTTCCATTCTTAGGATTGCAAAGCTTTAAGTCCCTCTAGTTTTTCACTCTTTACCCTAGACAAACAATAGGAGGAAGGGGCAAAGAAAAAGGATCAAAAAGCCAAAGGAATGATTCCATTCAAGCTGTCCTTTTTAAAAAGTTTTCCTGAACACCCTACATAATAATATCTAGACACGTATTATTGGTCAGAACTACATAATTTGGCCAACTTCAGAGGAAGAGCAGCCTGCAAAATACATATGTTAGTTTTCTCACATGTTTTATAGAGGAAGGGAATGCAAAGAACTTTTAGATAGCTATGAATTTGCCATACCTGCCTATAAAAATAGCTATAATAATAGCCAACATGTATTGAATATTTACTATCTACTACAATCTGTGATATACACTTAACATGAGCTGTTTCATTTAATAGTCGTAAAAATCTTGTAGTTACTAATACTGGTCCATATTATAGATGTGGAAACTGACACTCAGTTGGGGACTACAGCTAGGACTAGAACCCAGGCCCTTAGCATCCAGAGTCCAAGCTCTTAATACCATGTTTCCCTGTCTGTCTTATAAAATCTGGTTCTCTGAACATTGGTTATTTATATTTCTGGGATTGGAGACCCCTAGATATTTTTTTTTCCTAAAAAGAATTAGAATGGTTGACTATGTACATATTAAGCATCTAAGATCATCTATAATTGCTAATTGGTCTTGGATTAGTTGAGTTTTAGTTTAACTAGCTCTCTACCTGCCAGTCTTCAGATTGATTGGTTGTGCAGAGGAGAGTGGCAGTCTGGATTGTAATGATTATCTTGTTATGTCTTTTATCCTTCAGCACATCTTGTCTAACCAGATTTCTCTTGGGTGTAGTTAACAGGTCACAGAGCATCATCATATACCCATTCCAAGCTCAGACAATGTATTATCTCAAGTTTATAAGCACTTACTTTCATTTTATAGTCATGGTACTCTAGTCTCCCTCGCAAGCTTTAGAAATAGAAGTGGGCTATTTTTAATACTATCTAAAAGAAACAGCATTTAAGTGAATCATGTAATCTGATCTTCACTATGGATAAGTTTAGGGTATCAAGTAAGGTTTAAATGGATTTTTTAGAGGGTATTAAAAATGCCATAAGAAGGTTTTCCAGTTCTTGTTTCATCAATTTTTGGACCAAATCATTAAGATACCAGAGTTAATGAAAACCTGATCGGTATCTCAGTTTTTATTGTACACTCCCAGAGAAAACTGTATGACAGTACATTTCTCTGCTTCAAAAATCAGTTTGCAAAAATAATTAATTCTTCCAAGAACAAAAGTTAGGAAGTGGAGGTCTCATCGATGGAGGGCCATACTAGGAATTCAGTATACAGTATTGTGAAAAGAATGAGCTTAAGAGCCATATGGAAACCTGCCCTCTGGATTTGCAGGTGGCTTCCCAGGGTCCTAACACCCCTCCTTTCATCTGTGTTTTTCATGTAATACAGGAAGCCAAACACAAGTTGAATATTCAGCCTCTTTGTTAGTCTGTTAGTGTGTCGCTGCTTTCAAAAAATTATAAACCTGTTGGGCTTCTCCAGTGGCTCAGTGGTAAAGAATCTGCCTGCAGTGTAGGAGCTGCAGGAGAGGCAGGTTCAATCCCTGGGTTGGGGAGATCCCCTGAAGAAGGAAATTGCACCCAATTCCAGCATTCTTGCCTGGAAAATCCCATGGACAGAGTCTGGTGGGCTACAGTCCATGGGACCCCAGACAGTTGGACACAACTGAGGCAACTTAGCACTCATGCAAGCAGATTTCTGCTTCATGTGGAACTCTGACTATCGTGTAGCTCATAAAAACACATCTTCTGAAAACGTTTTTGCTTACCAGTGATAAGTAGCATCAAACACTAGATTTTATTTGTGGAGGAATAGGTAGTTGAATGCTGGAAAGTTTGGAGCCCTCTCTTTCATAGTGGGATTAGGGTCAGACCAGCCCCATTTGATATTTGAAGATCTAGCATTTGAGATAAGATTGTGATTAAAAATACATGTAATAATAGTAGTAGCTTATATTTAGTAAGTGCTTATTGCATATGAGTTGCTGTTTTCAGATATAGTTTAAAATTGTGTGTAAGATTCTCAAGTAGTGCCTTAAACAAAGCAGAAGTTTATTTCTCTCTCCCTGCAGTTGGAAGGTAGATGCCCCAGAGCTGGGATGGTGGCTCTGTTCTACATACCCACCTTGATTCACATTCCTCTGACTGCAGGGGATGTTGTTTGAGAGACCTAGTCCACTACCAAAGTTGATGAGATCTGAGATGGCTTAATATCTTGTACCTGTTCCAGGAACTAAATGAGAAATGGGAGTGGGGTGCAGACACAACAGGAGTATCATAGACACCATTCCTATAGTGTGCCATTGGCTGGCCACTCTTAGCTAAAGAAAATGCTGGGAAATGTAGTCTTAATGTCTGTGACCATATGCCTAGATAAAACTGTTCTGGTGTGGAAAAAGAAAGATCAATGAGCAGTTTCTGGCTCATCACAGTGTATCATTCAATCCTCCTAGCAACCACTAAGATAGGTATTTTACTAACCTCAATGTATAGAGGAGTAAAATGAGCTTAAGACTTTGTGCTGGAGCAGGAAATGGCAACCCATTCCAGTATTCTTGCCTAGGAAATCCTGTGAACAGAGGAGCCCAGTGGGCTATAACCCACGGGGTCGCAGAGTCAGACACGACTTCGCAACTAAACAACAAAGGTTCCTGCTAATGCCAGAATACCTAACCCCAGAGCCCAAACTCTTATCCACTGTTTTCTGTCATCTCTCTTAGATAAATACACTATTTCACTTAGTTAATCTTTTTCATTTGTTTAATGCACGATTTAGTGGGTGTTAGTGTATTCAAAAAGTTGAGTAGCCAACTATCGAATTCCAGAGCATGACACTCAGGGCCCTGCTCTTTAGCAGTCATTCCCTGTTCAGTCCTCTCCCCAGCTCCAGCTAATCACTTGTCTGCTTTCGGTCTGTACAGCCTTGCCTTTTCTGGGTATTTCACATAAAGGAAAACTTCCTATATGGCCTTTTGTGTCTGGCTTCTTTGGTTTAGCATAATGTTTTCAAGGTTATCCATGTTGTAGCATGTTCCAGTACTTTATCACTTTGGTTTTTTCTACTGTATTGTTATCTGCATCTTTATTCATTCATCAGTTGATAAGCATTTGGGTTGTTTCCACTTTGGGCTATTATGAATAATGCTGCTAGGAGCATTTCTGTACAGGTTTTTATATGGATATGTTTTCAGTTCTCTTAGGTAAATATCTAGGAACAGAATTGTTGGGTGATATGGTGACTTTACGTTTACTTTTTGAAGAACTGCCAGACTGTTTTCAAAGTGACTGCACAATTTTACAGTCCTACCAGCAATACATGAGGGTTCTAATTTCTCCGCATCATTGCCAACATCTGCTGCTATCCATCTTTTTAAATTGCCATCATCCTAGTGGATGTGAAGTGGTATCTCATTGTGATATAATTTGCATTTTTCTAATGACTAATGATGTTGTACATTTTTTATGTGTTTACTGGTACTTTCTGGCCATTTGCATGTATCTTTTTGGAGAAATATCTATTAGATCCTTCATCCATTTTCTAACCTATAAAAGTTTATATTTAATATATAACCCTTTTATGTTCAGCTTGTGACTACAGCTAGAACCTTTGTGCTAGTCAGATTTAGGCCAGACATTTCCAAACAATATGGTGGAAGACAGAAGGTGTGCATAAGGATCACCCCCACTATTTTAGTTTTCTTATTTGGCAGGACTTTGACACACTGGTGAGCTCAGTAGTCCTTTTCAACTTTTACTGTGCACATAAATCACCTAGAGATCTAGCTAAAATCCAGATTCTTATTCCATAAGCCTGGGAGAGACCTGAGATTTTAACAAGCCCTCGGGGTGATCCCAGAGCTGCTGGTCCACAGACCATATCTTGAGTAGCAAGTGTTAGAGAATAAGTATCAGTATTGCTGCTTAGAACCTTGAGTCTAATTCTCCTCTGAACCAGTTTGCTTTGTTCTTCTTTGAATAAAGTTATATCCTTGAAAGAGCCCAGTTTTTGGAATTGACTCTTGGCACCACTTAACCAGCAGTGTGTTTCTTTGAGAAAGTTACTTTACTGTTCAGCTATGCTTTCTACATCTGAAATCACAGATAGTTATGACTCCTGAAAGTGATGAGGATAATGTGAAATAACATACATAAGTCATGTATTTTATTTGTATAGTGGGCCTTGGTAAGTGTTGATTTTTTTTTTTCCACCTGCCTTTAAGATAGGTACTGTACCACTGTTTGTTTAGTACAGATACTTCCTTATCAATGTAGAGACAACGCAGGGTTACCACCCTTCTTCCCTATATTGCTGTGATTAGAGTGTTCAGTCTTTGTGGCCTGTCGATAGTCTGTGTATGTTTCATCTTCTTTAGTCAACAGGTTGCATGTTCTTGGAGATCAGGACTCTGAGTTGTCTTTTTTTTTTGAATCCATGAGACCTTTTACAATGTTATCTGGAGAAATATGTTATTAATTAAAGCTTATGGAGGGCTTCCCTGGTGGCTCAGAGATAAAGAATCGCCTGCAATGCAGGAGACACGCTTTTGATTCCTGTTTTGGGAAGATCCCCTGGAGAAGGAATGGCAACCTATTCCAGTGTTCTTGCCTCGGAAATACCAGGGACAGAGGAACCTGGAAAGCTACAGTCCATGGGGTTGCAAAGAGTCTGATACAACTTAGCAACTAAACCACCATCGCCACCAAAACTTATGGAATGAATCAGCTCATCCAGTAGTAGTAGTAACAGTAGAAATTTTAAAAAATGAAATTAACATTTGTTATATCTTTCTTAAAACTATGCATGGGTTATCTCATTCAGCTGCCAAAACTGTTCTTTGAAGCACATTCATTTATTGTCCCTGAGGCAGCTGAAGCCTGGCCGTACTTAGAAAGACTGCATGCCTTCTCTAATGGCTGCTAAGAGCTGAGTTCTGGAGGCTAGCTGTGCATGGTTCAAATTTCTGCTCTAGATCCAACTACCTGGGAGACTTGAATTTCTTATCTCTCAATATTCAAATGCATTGTCTATAATTATTAATAGTGCCAATTCCATGGGATTATTTTAAAGTTTGTATGAAGAAATGTGTGAAATATGCAAAAAGTACTTAGCACAGTGTCAGGTGCTTGGACGCATTTAGTCAAGGTTAGCTCTGTTTATTCCTTTGTTAAGTCACTCATGTAAGCCTCACAGCAAGTAAGTGGCAGAGGCAGAATTTGAACCCAGGCCATCTGATTCAAGTGTCATAACTCATAATCTCTAGGTCATTTTGCTGAGACTCTTCTATTTCAAATAATATATTGAAGTAGAAATAAAAAATTCATGTGTTGAAGTGAAAAGAGAAAGGTCAAGGGGCTGCAGAGGGAGAAAAAGTATGTGAGGCATTTTATAATTTATCACCTTCTGAAAAAGACATCTCTGACTCTGATATTTGTGCTAACTCATTTTCTACAAGTATTTGTGTAGCTAGTGCTTGTCGAAGGCAAAGCCAGGCAAACCAGATTCAGGTCTTGTATTGACAAAAGTTTATGCCCTTTGAGAGGGGTCTTATTAAGGAAAAACCTTCATTAATTAAAAAATTTAATGATATCTTATTTGTGAAAATAATATATAAGCATGTGACCACATGGCCACATTGTTAGGGTCCCTCTCAAGGTTGTGGAAGGGGCCCCTGATGCTTAAACTTCGTTTACTCAGAATGAATCCTCCTGTGGCATTAAAGTAGCCAAACAGCATTTTTGTTTTTTGTTTCACAGAGCCTCAGTTTTAAACTTCTTTGTCTTGGTACCTTTATTTGAAACACTTCTAATAGATTATATGTGCAGACCTCTAACTCACAGGAAACTCTGGGGGATAGCATGCTTCCCAGAATAAATATATTAAGTTATAAAAAAGAAAACAAAATACAGGCAGACTCTATGAGCTTTTCATACCTACTGGCAGGTGGCACAGATCTAAATGTTGGAGCCTTTTTATAAGCAAGATTAAATTGACTCATGACAGCTGGTCACTAAAATACAGGAAATGCAGACCTGATTGAAAGCAAGAACATACTGGTTTTCATTAAGTTTGCATCACAGAATAGAGCTCACTTTTTTTTTGTTTTTAAAAGTCTGTCTTTGCAATGCCCTTATTTGACAGTATATGCAGTTTGTCACTCACACACAAGCGGATCTTTGAGGTACAAGCAAGTCAGTTTGTTCCATCTGCAGTGTCCTGGTATGCATTCTATACGTGTAAACAGAATCAGTGAATAGGCTCAGCTCTCCAGAACATCAGATACCTGAATGCTAGCAAAGCCTGTTAGGTCTCCATTTGTACATTTCCTCCCCCACCTGAAGTGAAGGCAGACGTGGCAGCTGGATGGCCATGGAAATGGATGATGAATCTGTCAGAGACGAGTGGATATCGTGGAAGTCTGCCTTCCACCCTATCACAAGGCTGGAGGTCATAACACCAGGAATTGAGAGCAATCTCCTAGCATTGTGAAGTGCATTTTTTTTTTCTGTTGGAGGAAAAGCCACTCTAGCAAGGGCTCTAAATAAAGGAGTTTAGTATCTGATTGGAATGGAATGATGAGAATAAACTGAGCTGTGGAAACTGAAAGGGAGCCATTTCCAAATATAGGCCAATGTCGTGATGCCTCAGCGTCCACTTCAACAAGCTCAGCCCCGGCACAGCAGTTGACACAGTGACTGAAGGAGGACAGCCCAGGAACTCATCTCAGTCAGCAGATTTACTGAGCACCCAGGTAGTGCTCTGCCAGACTTCAGCTGAACCACGGTGGCCATCCTTACAGGAAGGAGTTGAAGCTAAAAGATGCCCATTCCAGAAAAATGATGCTACACAAATGCTCCTTGAAGTCGTTTTTTCTCTTCTCTAAGTTGAATTCTTCTCATGGGTCCTTAGGCAGTTTTTCCCCCTGATAGTCTTGTGTTAGCTTTCAGACATGTGCCAAATCATGTGGAGTTCAGATTAAATTAAATTGAGCTTATAAGTTCTCACCAGTTTTACAAAGTTCCTTTGCCCAATATAAGGTTAGTTGTGAAAACCAGTGTTGAAGGCAATTTTCAGCACACATCTTAGAGGGTTTGATTTAGTACAATGCTTATTAATTCTCTATTTTTAGTCCGTTGCTGTATTCATCGTAGTAGAACAGGCACATGAGGTTCCTGCCTTCAGAAAGCTTGGTTGTTGAATAGTCACCTGGTGTTTATTTGTTTATTTGTCAGATATTTTGTAAACACTTATTGCATGCCAAGTAACTTGACTCATGCTAGGACTGTTGCAATAGATAAGGCAAATATACTATTGCTCCCAGGAGCTTAAACTCCAGTCAGAGTGACAGAACGATAAACAATTACAATGCAGCCTAAGTCTAGAGCAGAGATGGAGTGGACTTCAGCATGTGACTAGCCTTGCCTTGTGTGTAGGAGCAAGGCTCAGAGAAGCAGTCTTTAACCAGCAGATGGTTTTTGAAATGCCACCGAGGGTCCAGAATTGAGATTTCCAAGTTGACATCTGAATAGTAAAAATTATGCAGGTAAAAGAGGTAGGGGTATGTTCTAGCCAGATGGAACAGCTTAAAAGTTTACCTGAAGGCAAAGTTTGAAGAACTAATTGTAGAATTGGTAAGTGGTGCAGATAAGAATAGAGAAGGAACACAGGATAGCTTTCAAAGGGACTGGTAGGCCATGTTAAAGATCTTGGACTCTATTCTGAGAATAAACGAAACTCTTTCAATGGTTCTAAGCCAAAGTGACCCAGATATTTTTGTGTAAATGAGTGTTTGACTATTGTGATGAGATTGGGCTGAAAGAGGAGTGTGAGTGGAGGCAGTAAGTTGTCTTTAGAAGCCATTGGGATAAACCAGATGAACGATGATGGTGCTGTCAACAGGGAAGTGACCATGGCTGGAACTGTGTATATTTTGAGAGTTATCATAAAAGAGGAGGAATATCAGAACTGGGTGAGATGGAGTAAGGACGGATTAGATGTGACAGGAAAGGAGTGAGAGCGGAGGCTCTTCACCAGCTGATAGGAGGTGATGCAAGACACTGAGGCTGAAAACACACAGGAAAGAGTAGGAGGTGGTGGTGGTTCAGTCGCTCAGTTGTGTCTGACTCTTTGTGACCCCGTGGACTGCAGCACACCAGGCTTCCCCGTCCTTCCCTATCTCCTGGAGTTTGTTCAGACTCATGTCCATTGGGTCGATGATGCCATCCAACCATCTCATCATCTGCCTCTGCCTACTCCTCATGCCCTCAATCTTTCCCACCATCAGAGTCTTTTCCAATGAGTCAGTCACTTCTTCGCATCAGGTGGTCAAAGTATTGGAGCTTCAGCATCAATGAATATTCAGAACTGATTACCTTTAGGATTAACTGGTTTGATCTCCTTGCAATCCAAAGGACGCTCAAGAGTCTTCTCCAGCACCACAATTTGAAATCATCAGTTCTTCGGTGCTCAGCCTTCCGTGTGATCCAACTCTCACATCTGTACATGACGACTGGAAACACCATAGCTTTGACTAGATGGACCTTTGTCAGCAAAGTAATGTCTCAGCTTTTCAATATGCTGTCTAGGTTTGTCATAGCTTTTCTTCCAAGGAGCAAGAGTCTTTTCATTTCATAGCTCCAGTCACCATCCACAGCGATTTTGGAGCACAAGAAAATAAAGTCTGTCGTTGTTTCCATTTTTTCCTCATCTGTTTGCCATGAAGTGATGGGACCACATGCTGTGCTCTTAGTTTTTTGAATGTTGAAGTTTAAGCCAGCTTTTTCACTCTCATCTTTCACCTATGTTGGGAAGCAAAGCCAAATAATTCCATTTTGGATATGCTGAGATTGACATGCCCAGGAGAGAGAGATGCATGATTGAGATTACAATACCAGGGGCTTATCAATATGTTAATCAGATAATCTTTACCTAGTGATAATGGAAGGAGAGAGTTCTGCGGATTCCTATCGATAACAGAGGATTTGATTCTCCTAAAACGTTTCCAAATGTTTGAGTTTATTTTGCCTATGTTTACTTTTCTCTAGGAAAAAAATGATGAAAATCTGCTTTAAAGTGCCTATAAATCAAAAGTAGTTAAGGACTACGGAGGAAATTGAAGGGACAACCTAGATAAGAGTGCCCAAGGAGAGTCACATAGGCTGACTGTGCTGGTACAGAACCCAAAGAATAGTGTATAAAGAGAACAACAGAAGAGGGTTCTGAAAATGACCATGAGAATCCAGTGGAGAGAGAGTGTCAGGGGAAAAGGGAGTGGTCCCGCAAAGTCAAATCCTCATAAGAGGTAAGATAAGGCAAGGAAAAATATACATTGGATTTTCACCTAGAGATTATGGGTGATCTTGGCAAGAGAGGCTCTGGTTGGTTGGAAACAGTTATTGAGTGGGAAAAAGGAAAATGAGATGGCAAGTGTAGAAAACTCAAGAGGAAAGAGAGTGCTAAAGTCATAGCTAGAAAAGGCTAGAATACAAGGTGGATTTTTTTTTTTTTCCTTAAGATGGGAGAGATGCAATGAATAAAAGTTCTAAAAGCAGAAAGAGCCTTAAATAACAACCAACAAGCAAACACACAGAAACATTTAAGGGAATCAGAAGCTTAAAGATCCGGTGTCTACAGTGGGTGGGCTAGATATCAGGAAAGAGTTATGACTAGGGTTAAGCCTTGAATGATTAACAAGTTTTTGGACAGGTGAAGATGAACCATTAATTGAAAGAAATCTGGAAAAAAATAAGACTAAATATTCATCTATTCTTCTTTCACTTCCTTTTGTTATTCAAATAGTATTTTCTCAGCAAATATAAAGTCTTTAGAATAGAAATTGCTTCTGACTCAGAGAGTAACTACCAGTATAAAAGTATTAGCAGCTACAAGATATATAATCCAGTTTACAATTACTACTTGCATTGCTGGTCTTCACACATGAAACTAGTATATTCTTTGGGGTCACATTGTTCATTACCTCATTTGGAATTTTTAACACCAGATAGGGTGCTAAATCAATGTAAGCTGGTGCTTCTATCACTTAGGTTTCTAACATATTCCATATTTATAAACAGAGCCATAAATAAAGGTGCTAATGGAGAAGCAAAAAGATTACTTAATAAGCAACTTAGCACAAGTAACTCCCTGCCTATAGGAGATTTTTATAAGACCTAGCTCATAATTAAATACTGTCTATTTCACTTAACTGAATCTTTTCTCTTTTTGAAAGATTGGAAGAATGTTAATTTTAAAGATTTTACTTATGTGTTGATGATGAATCAGTTCAGTTCAGTTCAGTCGCTCAGTCGTGTCCGACTCTTTGCGACCCCATGAACCACAGCACGCCAGGCCTCCCTGTCCATCACCAACTCCCAGAGTCCACCCAAACCCACGTCCATAGAGTCCATGATACCATCCAACCATCTCATCCTCTGTCGTCCCCTGATGCTGAATAGCTATCGTTTAAATAGTAGCCTTTCAGGTTATTATAATATATACAATATATATATTATATCTATACAGAGGGCAGAGTGTAGTTACAGGTACTACGAATTGTAGTAGATACTGAGGAAGCCAAGACTAGGTCTTACCCAGGGAGGTTTGCATTGGTGGCCATTGCTTTAGGAGCTATACCTTTTAGTTAGAGGGGAGCTTGACAGCTCTCAGGAATAATCTTAGCTATTCCTTTGCTTCCTTGCCGTAAATATGGATCAGTATTCCAAACAGACCATCAGTGCACAAGAAAGAAGGTTAGATATTGCTGTACAGACATCATGGCTTCCCAGGTAGCTCAGTGGTAAAGAATCTGCCTGCCAGACATGGGTTTGATCCCTGGGTTGGGAAGATTCCCCTGGAGGAGGAAATGGCAACCCACTCCAGTGTTCTCACCTGAGAAGTCCCATGGACAGAGCAGCCTGTTGGGCTAAAGCCCATCGGGTCCCAAAGAGTCAGACATGACTTAATGACACACATACATGCATATGTACAGACATTATAGAGACCAACAGCAGTTGTTAAAGTATCGTATTTTCTTGCCTAAGAAAGAGTATTGTTACTTTCCCCAATTCATGACTTCTGCCAAAAAAGGAACCAAATATCTTTGTGAAATTTGACTTTATATTTTTGTCCTCATCCCTGGAAAAGATAAGACTAGTTTAAAGATGCATACACACACACGTGTTTTCAGGTCCTAACCCTGACAAATCTTGGCTCTTTATTCCCCAGGTCTGTGTGTCCACGTTCTTTCCTTTGTATGGACACTTCTCTTCCCATATACGTTGTTCTGACCTCTGGTCATAGACATTCTGTCAACCTGGGTTTAACTTGTCCAGAGGGTGCAGCTTGTGTTTTGTATGTTATAGTTTATAACCTGCTGCCTCAACAAATATCAAGTCTGACTTTGCAATTTTATAGTCAGAGACTTTGAATGTGGGAATGTATTTTTGTGAAAACTGCATATTCCATTGTTGCCTCTCATATATCACAGTTTTATTCACGGCACCAAAGGGAAGACTTTGGCTAATGACCTCAAACCCCTGCCACACATAACTTTTTCTAGTGTTCTAAGCACTTATTTTTTTTTTTCCTGAGTCATTTGACCCATTTATGTGAGACCTTTGTGATTATTTTACATGAGTAGGAAATCTGAGGGCTTCCCTGGTGGCTCAGATGGTAAAGAATCCGCCTGCAGTGCTGAAAACCCGGGTCCTATACCTGGGTTAGGAAGATCCCCTGAAGGAGGACATGGCAACCCTCTCCAGTATTCTTGCCTGAAGAATCCCCATGAACAGAGGAGCCTAGAAGGCTACAGTCCATGGGGCCCCAAAGAATTGGACATGACTGAGCGACTAAGCACGGTACACAGGAAATCTGAGGATTACTCAGGTTGGGTAGAGGCCCTGGTGGAAAAACTCTCTGCCTGAGAATGTCATTTTATAGCCCCAAATGAAAACATCTGATTATAAACTATTGGGATTTATAAAATAAATCTGAATAGTAAATTGTCTCAGTGGTTATATTTCTTTTTAAACAAAGAATTGTCCTTCTGGTTTAAGGAAAAACAGAAGGTGACATTGTTCTTCAAACCCAAATGTATTGTTGTAGATTTGATAATAGCACAGAAAAGCCTCAGATTAGTGGCAGTACTTTTCATATCTTTTGGGAAACCCTTGATTTCTGAGTACAGTTGTCTTAGGGGAGCCTCAGGCCCCACTGAACTGACTGGTATTAGGATTCCGCAAAGTGTGGTATGAGGTCAGGCTGTATCATAACCCCCCACATCCACCCTCAAAGACACTTGTTAAAAAGATTCTGAGGGTCGGGCCTATAAATCTACATTTTAGCAAGCCTTTAGGTAGCACTCAAGCACTGCCAACTCTGAGAACCACAACTCTAGGAGATAGTTGGGTAAAGCCTCAGTGATCTCCAAGATCAATTTGACTTAACAATGAACTCTTGTCTTTCCTCTGCCTAGGTGCAAATGTAATCTCCATGCCACTGTGTGTGTGTATGACAACAGCAAATTGACCTGTGAATGTGAGCACAACACTACAGGTCCAGACTGTGGGAAATGCAAGAAGAATTATCAGGGCCGACCTTGGAGTCCAGGCTCGTACCTCCCCATCCCCAAAGGCACTGCAAATACCTGTGAGTAACTTTTGCTTGGTAACACCGTATTCTCTGCACGAAGAGCTGAGAGTTCCTCTCAATTTCACTTGCAATTGTGCTTGCGCTCCTTTTCTAGCAGTCTCATTCCTCTTCAAAATGCAGCCGAAACTTGACTCCCTATTTTGCCACTTGTAAGCACATTTCAGCACTTGGATCATCTGCTAAATTCAGTCTTCCAACACTGACATCAGTGTGTTGGGAAATGATGTAAAACCACAGAAGAAATTTTGTCTAAATGGATGAAACAGCTTTTTTTTTTCCTTCCCCAAATTAATTTCTAAATTATTAGTGAGTTCTAAACGAACAAAGGCATTCAAAAATCTGAACTCTGGCTTAATTTTAACCATAAACAACTTCCAGAAATTCTCTACATGTTTATAATCCCATTTCCCATACTGGGCAACCTAAGAGATGCTTTAAAAGATGTCTAAAAGATGCTTCCTTCTCTATATTTAGCTACAGCCTAACTTTCTCCAGTGAAATGGTTGGCTTTTTCCAAATTCCAACAGTTGAGGTCATGCCTGGCATGTGTCCTGTTAGGAGAGGCCACCTTTTGATAAAGACTATGACTGTAGAGCTGCAGGGACCACAATAAGAAAAAGAATGTGTGTGTGCATCTGAAAAGAGCGCAGGCATTATCTGTGTTCACAGGAACCATGAGAGATGCCCTGTTACCATTCATGTGGGTGCTCCTCTGAAATCCACGAACCTCCCGAGGAAGACATGTTCTGACACACTCAAGGAGAGAAGTGATTACTTCGAGAATAAACTGCCCAATTCCATGCATGGACCAATTAACCACCCACAAAAGCCCAAGGTTTGACCTCTTTTAAAAGTAGAAAAGGGTGAGGTTGAGAATGCATCCATTCAAGTGAGAACAGAAGCACCAAAACAGTGAGCAGAGGGAGGATAAGCTGAAAAGCCACCAGCTCTGTCTAAGGCTACCAAGGTTACCAGGCACTTCAAAGCAGCACCTGTGAGAAACCGAAACCTAAAAGCTAATATCATAGGAACCAGGACCTTATCAAGTTAAGTGTAAGAGTAATGGACCAAGTAACAAGCCATAAAGAATGGGGGCATAAAATTATGATAAAATTTTTATGAAGCAGAGAAGAAAATCCTTCAAAGGTTAAAAAAGCACCTCTTTGTGAGGGTATTCAGTTTCTTTCTGCGTTAAAGAAAAAACCTGACAGTCTAGCTCCTAAAATTAATACATAAAGCTCTGTTGAGAAGAAATGTTGCATTTTTTTTCAAGGTGGCTTTACTAATGGAAACTCTGTGGGGTTTCCTCAAATGCTGAGAGCCATCAGTTCAGTTCAGTTCAGTCGCTCAGGCATGTCCGACTCTTTGAAACCCCATGGACTGCAGCACGTCAAGCTCCCCTGTCCATCACCAACTCCTGGAGCTTACTCAAACTCATGCCCATAGAGTTGGTGATGCCATCCAACCATCTCATCCTCTGTCATCCCCATCTCCTCCCCCCTTCAACCTTTCCAGGCATCAGGGTCTTTTCCAATGAGTGGCTCTTCACATCAAAAATATTGGAGCTTCAGCTTTAGCAGTGGTTCTTCCAATGAATATTCAAGGTTGATTTGCTTGAGGATTGACTAGTTTGATCTCCTTGCTGTCCAAGGGACTCTCAGGAGTCTTCTCCAGCACCACAGTTTGAAATTCTTTGGCAATTCTTTGGCACTCTACCTTCTTTACAGTCCAACTCTCACATCCATACATGACTACTGGAAAAACCATAGCTTTGACTAAATAGACCTTGTCGGCAAAGTGATGTCTTTGCTTTTTAATACTCTGTCTTCTTTAGTGGGACAGAAAGGAAGAGAACAATGTTCAAAACACTTTCTGGCATTCTGGCTCATCCTCAGGGATGAGCAGCTTGTCAAGGCTTCTAGAAAGGCAGCTGGGATAGACTGCTGTTGAAGGCATTGGCTTTTTTATAACACAGCCCTGTTTTTTCCTACCCCTAACTGTGTTTCAAAGTCTTGCTTATTTCAAGATATTTCACTGGAAATACCTTCTGTGTCAGCTAAACTTTTTCAGTGTAATGAATTTCTTGTTATAGTCTCCATGGAAATGACTTATATACCCCTAATATTTTGCCTATTGCAGACCAGTTCACCCAGGTCAAAGAAGTGCAGCCTCTTTCAGTTTGCCTTGTGGATTCTATTGTCTATCCATCCCTTAGCTTTTACTGACCTTCTCTAGACTTTTCCCCATCTCTGTTAAAATAGGAAGATGACAGATGGACACAATGGCCAAGGAGGTTCAATTCCATTTTTCGACTCCCAAAATAGCAGAAGCTAGCTTAAAGATTTTAAGACAATCTGCAATGGTCCAGTCTTGCAATGGTCCAGTCTTGCAATGAAAAGAACCGCTTTAAACAAAATCTCTGCCACATCAGACTGCTAGCAAGTATCCAAGGATGAAAGTAAGCAACTTAGTGGTTTAGTACACGGGTTCCGGGATCAAATACTAGTTTGTGCATTCACTAGCTGTGTAACCTTGAAAAAGTAAAGTATTAACCTCTCCAGCACTTGGTTGCCCATCTGTAATGTGAGGATAATAATAGTTTTTACCTCATAGGGATTTTGAGAGAAGTGAATAAGCTAATGCATGTGATGTGGTTGGCATAACACCTGTCACAAAATAAGTGTTCAAAAATAATTTATTTTTAAGATTTTCTTCATAAGGCAGACGTATCAGTTATTTGAAAATTTTAATTGTTATAAAACATATTTCTTGACATCAATATTAAGTGTGTCCTAATTTCCAACCGCTTTTTCTTTTTAAGTCTTAAAACGCTATATTAACCCCAGATTCCTTTATTGTCTGGGTTAGCATCATCCACTCCATTTCTCATATGATAAGATTTTCAAGTCTCGTACCCGGAAGTCCTTTTTTGTCAGTGTGGAAGTTTAAGCCAGACACAGGACTTCTAGCACTGCGTTGTGATTTTCACGTCATGTTGGCTTTTTCTTACACACACGCACACACTCACCACATGCATGCACATACACATATACATGACTGTAGCCGGTACAAACCAGTTCTCAAGAGGAACACTTAGGATATGCTGCATTTTAATACAAGAATACAGAACCTAAGAAGTAGAATGGAATGGTTACAGTCTCTGATTCCTCAACACCAACTCTTCAGTAACCTAGAAATAACACTCATATTGGATAATCTCTGGATTTAGCAGAATCTCAAGCAGCCAGGATTATTTTTGAACAGGAAGATCAGTACCTGCCCACTCTTAGCATAAAAACTAGGAGAGCTTCATCACATCAGGAAATTTTAAGATCTCCCTGCAAAGACTCTCAGCCTATCACTCAGAAGATCCTTTAACTGAGACCTTGCTGGAATCCTAGGCTTGGAAGTTGTAAATTCTGGAGCAACTCCAAGGTCATTTTTGTATGGAGTTTATAGAGCCAGGAGAGAAGAATATAGAGCTCCAGCCCTCTAAAATACTACCATCCAATCATTTTTCATTATAATAGACTCAGCAGAGGCAAAAATAATGACTCTTATGATAATATTTCTATTCATTGTGCTTTTAGAAGACTCACTATGCTTTCTTAGTTCTTTAAAGCCATATGTACATATTATGTGTATCAATATATTTCATATTTTTCTACAAAGCTTATGTTTTATCTGTAAGACATCTTTCTTTCTCCCTATTGATCTTCATTCTATTTTTAATAGAATTCTATTTTGAATGTCCTTTCAATTTCATTTGTCTTCCAAGTAGATAGAAAATCTGCCCAACTTCATGCTTAATCATGATTATCTCGATTCTCCTTGTCCAGCTCATGAGTGAAATTCTAATCCCTACATACAGATGCGGAAAACTTAATTAACCTTTGGGAACCATAATTTCAAAAAAGATTATATTATCTACACCTCTGATTGCCAAACTGTGTCTTATGACCTTTAAAAGAATTCCATGGCTCAAAAATTTTGGAAAATTCTGTACATTTTACTGACTCTTAGATATTCACATTGTGTGTGTGTGCTTAGTTACTCAGTCATGTGCTCTTCTTTGCAACCCCATGGACTGTAGCCCACCAGGCTCCTCTGTCCATGGGATTCTCCAGGCAAGAATACTAGAAGGGGTTGCCATTTTCTCCTCCAGGGGATCTTCCTGACCCAGGGATCAAACCCACATCTCATGCTTGGCAGGCAAGTTTTTTTTTACCACTGAGCCACCAGGGAAGCCCTAGGTATTCACATTATCTCATTAAAAAATTTGAGCATCCAAAATAATGTATTTTATCCTATGTTTTCCCTTAAAAACTTTCTATGAAACACTCTTTTGGGGACATGCCACTCTAAATAATTTCCTCAGTTTACTGATAGAAATGTCATGGAGACAGACAGAAAGCCCAGCTAGTTCAGCTGTATTCAGTCTTTTACTTTCCTCTTACCTACACGGTCTTTGAAGAATTTCAAAGAAAGAAAATTAAATTGGTCTGACATTGACATTATTTGTTTGTTCAGAAATCCAACCTGAATTGTTATACAATACCGAGGGCTCCTCTGAGTGATGGAAAGTAATTTGATGAGAGTTCTGTTATTTTCTCTGGTATTAAATTTGCATTGACCAATTTATATTTTCCCAAGTGTACACATGTGTGTCATTATCCAGACGATTTCCTAAGTGCTTTTCATGCATTAGTTCATCTCAAACTCACAACAGTTTTGTAACGTAGATGCTACTATTTTCATATTCTAGATGTGGAGTCTGATCAATACGAAGGAAAAGTATCTTTTTTAACATTTAGCTACCTAGTCAAAATGAGAAGGAAAATTTGAACCAAGTATGTCTTGACCCCAAATACTGTACATCTCACTATATTGCTTCTCAGGTTAAAGTTAAATGACTTTCTGTGTCCTTCCCTGGCATGTAGATTCCATTTGACACCTGTCTGAACAATTCAGTCTTCTCTAACCTGCTGTCTCTCATGTTTATTCCTATATTGTTGCTTTGTATTTCTTTGCCTTCAAAGACTCCCCTTCTACTCTTGCTTTAAATTTTCATGCTCCCCACCCCTGCTTCTTCTCAGTCTACAGATTTTTCCCTTCATAATCTAAACTATTCTTCTGGTTTTAATTCTTAGTGATATTGGTTTAGTATTAATAAACCAATTACAGCCCAAATCTATCTAGTGAACCCAGACCAATTTTTTTCAGCTATCTATGAAGATCTCACAGTCAACATGCAAGACCCTGAATTCATTCCTTTTCCAAAAATCACCTTTTCCTCATTCTCTATTGATGTTCTGCTCATTCTTCAAGACTACTCCTCATTGCAGCCTACCTAGATTATCCTGTGCAAAGGATAGTCATTCCCTCTCTGCTGCTGCTGCTAAGTCGCTTCAGTCATGTCCGACTCTGTGCGACGCTATGGACTGCAGCCCACCAGGCCCCTCTATGCACAGGATTCCCTAGGCAAGAATACTGGAGTGGGTTACCATTTCCTTCTCCACATTCTCTCTCTCTAGATTCTTGATAATTTTTGGACACTTACAACTGGTTAACTATAATCAAAATTACAATAATAGTTATTATAGTGGTAGCTATATTTATTAAGCTTACCATAGCCTTTTATATTTTATGAAGTGCTTTACATCCTTTCTTGCAATAAATCTTTCCAGTATCCCCATGGAAGGTATAGTATTTTTGTCCCCATTTTATAGATAAGGAAACATAGGCACATAAAGATCAATATGTAGGTTTCCCCCAAATCCCACAGCGAATACATGACAAAGCAAGATTTAAACTCAGGACATTCTGACTTCAGAAACCAAAATGTTAGCAATTTAAGAATAGGACCATATTTTATTCTTGGCCTTCATAAATGTTTGTGGAATTAATTATTTGATGAATGAATAAGTAGCCCTGAAATGTGCCTGTGGACGCATTGACCTCCCATCCATCTTCCCATGTCCCCTGGCATATGTGACCTTCACAGTTCAGCAATTGTAACACAAGGGCCTTCACTCTCCCCCAGGAAGAGATCAACTGAGATTTAGAGAAAAACCAATAGAAAAAAGAATCACTCATTTTTCATGGGTGCTATTGACCCATCCACCTATCTAGAGATGGCCTTTTGGCTGGCTGGTTTTTAGAGGCCTCCCTAAGTGACTTCCCAGGTAGTTCAGTGGTAGAGAATCCACCTGCCAATGCAGGAGACACAAGAGACACAAGTTCAATCCCTGGGTTGGGAAGATCCCCTGGAGAAAGAAATGGCAACTGACTCCAGTATTCTTGCCTGGGAAATCCCATGCCCAGCGGAACCTGGAGGACTACAGCCCATGGAGTCCAAAGGGTCGGACACGACTTAGCGAATAAACAACTAAGTGGCATTCACAGCCTTGGTGGCTTGACCACTGTTGGGCTCTGGTCACCAGACAAAATCTGATTCTGTCAGCACAGTAAGAGAGCATCTGTCAGAGTGTTACCTCCATGAACTGTATGGCCAATATATAAAAACAAATACCTACCTAGTTATTCGTCTACAACAACTTATCTGATGATGATGGGACCAGAGCTGATTCAGAATTAAGTTTTTTGTTTAAATTTAAAAAGTAATACAGTGTATATATATTATATCAATACTCACAGCAGAACATCAGGTAGCCCTACTTAATCAAATATTTTAATATTTCTGCAGCAAACCTATGATTATTTGCACTCAGTGGGATAAAGGAGAAGACCACATTCATACCCCTTTCAGTCAGGTTTTGTCACTAAATTAGTTCAGATCATATTATGTTGTGATCCAGGTAAACTTTGGGAAAAAAAGCTTTTGTGTCTTCAGATTTTTTTTTTTTTTTTTTTTGAGGATTAGAAATAAGAGGGGCTTCTCAGGTGGTAAAGAACCCACCTGCCAATGCAGGAGACGTAAGTGACACAGGTTTGATCCCTGGGTTGGGAAGATGCCCTGGAGGAAGAAATGGCAACCCACTCCAGTATTCTTGCCTGGGAAGTCCCATGGAAAGAGAAGCCTGGTGGGCCACAGTCCATGGGGTTGCAAAGAGTCAGACACAATTGAGCACGCACACACACACCAGAGATAAAAGAGGGGGCCTATAATAAGTTGGGCAACAGTATAGAGTAGTTATTAGAGGTCTAAGCTCTGGATCCTGGACCTCTGTATTCCAATCTCAGTCTCCTTCCCAACTGACTGCAACTTTTTGTGCTTGAATTTTTCCCCATTGGTAAAATAAACCAGAGTATTAATATCATAGGGTTGTCACAAAAATTAAGCCAAGTAATGCATGTAAGATATTAAACTAGTAGCAGTCACTTACTAAGCACACAATGAAGTTAGCTGTTATGATCACTATAATTTCACTGAAATCTAGCACATGGACCCATCCCAGTTTAAACAGCAAATTCTCTCTTTGGAGACAGCAACTATATGGAGAGATAAATTGCATCCAAATGTCAACTTATTCATCCACAATGTGAAATAAGTGTTACAATACGCAGATTATTTAAGGCCTTATGATCAGTGTATTCTCTCCCCTGTAATTAAGTCTCCTTGTAGAGCCAGATAATAATCAGAAGGTTGCTTGGTAAGCATGGGATCAGGAAATTTAAATGACTCGAATGCTAATGACATCAGGCTGAAACATCCTAACATATCCGTCCTACCACAGGGTCAGCCTCCCTAATGCCAAGAGGTCACTGAAGGTCTGAAAGTTTAAAGGCTACCCTTCCCTGTTTCTGAGACAGTGCTAGGCCAGAACTGCCACCGCATGCCTGAAGATGTTCTTTTTTGTAAGCTTTACCTTCTGACTAGCTTTTCTTCCAGTTCTCAGATATAGTGACACTAATATCACCTCTGTCAAACCTGTCATATACACTCAGGTCCCAGAGCTCTTCAGCTGCCCTAAGATGACTTAACCATCTTTGATTGGATCGTTTATGTATTGGTTTCTACCGTATAATTCTGTGAGGGCAATCTTAGTTTAGCTTCACTTTCAAATTCCTGGGAGACAACTCACTGTATCCTTTGTCATCAGCAGTTGGACCAGGAAGCAGGGTTGAATGGATGTTGGAAGTAGAACGTCCTTTAGAACACAAGTGAGGCTGTAGAATGTTTTCTTACTCATCACTTCCCTCTTTTTCAATTGGGCTTTTTGTAATTAGAGCTCCCAGTTCCTGCAGCCTGACTATAAGGAGATCTAGTCATTTTCTTGATAGGCCTTTGTCAAACCGCCTAACACAACAATGGTAATATTTTTTCTCAATGTAAAGTATGCTGATTCCTTCTCCTTTCTGCTTTCTTCTTGGTGAAAAGCTGCTGAACCTTGCATTGATTCTCAAAAAGAGTTAGGGCTTTTAGCACTGAATTCACCTGCTTTGAAAAATCAATGTTTATTTTTGAGCACTCCATTATGTTGACTTTCTCAAAGTTAGCTATGTCCCCTTTAGCCACATACTTGGTGGAAAAGTTAGTATAATTGAAAGAAGAAGGAGGAGAAGGAGAAGTGGAGGGAGAGGATAAAGAAGAAGAAGGAGGAGGGGTAGAGGAGAAGAAGAAAGAAGGGAAAGAGTAGGAGGGGGAGGATGCAGGCAGCAAGAGGAGGAGGAAGGAGAAAATAACAAATTGTATCATTCCACCAGGTTCTCATGCCCCAACTGCAGTGGAATTCCTTAAAAAGAAAAATTTTAAGTAAATATGGTAGTGGGGAGGCCTGGTTGAGGAGGGAAAGATTGCAAGTACCTACAAGCTTATCTCAGCAGATAGTGGAGGACAGAGGAGCCTGGCCTGCTGCAGTCTATAGGGTTACAAAGAGTCGGCCACAACTGAGCACATGAACAACAGCAGCAAGCTTAGCACCTTCACCTTCTTTTGGTCCTTTGGCTTCCTCAGTGTTTATGTGTGGCTCTGACTGAAGGAGCATTTCTCTTCTGGAAGAAGCAGAAGTCCTAAGCTCATATATCACACACTGCAGAACCTTTCCTTAAAGCTCGTTCATACCTGTGTTTCATTGCCTCAGTATAAGTTTGGCAGTGTCTCAGTAGACAGGGATTAGGATTTACCTGGGCCAGTGTTGACTATAAAGGGTCAAATAGGATGAAGCCCTTGCTTCTATTTATGCCTTCCATTTCCTCTTCTGTAAAGTAGAAGGGCTGAGTAAGATTATTTCTTAGCTCTGTTTCAGCTCTCCATTTTTTGTCACTCTTTCTGAATTAGTTTATCTGATACCTTCCTTTTTTCCTTCCTTCCTATCTACCTATCATCTGTCTTTCCCCACATATGTTTCTGAGATTATTTCAGAGACAGATTTAAGCTAATGAAGCTTAAATTACAGGGTCCCTCACTAGACTCCTTCTAAGCTATAAAAACATTAATTTCATGTCTGGTGAAATCATGTCTTACATGTGTGTATGTTAGCCATTCAGTTGTGTCCAACTCTTTGCTACCCCATAGACTGTAGCCTGGCCAGGCTTCTCTGTCCATGGAATTCTCAAAGCAAGAATACTGGAGTGGGTTGTCATTCCCTTCTCCAGGGGATTTTCCTGATCCAGGGATTGAACCCTGGTCTCCTGCATTGCAGGCAGATTCTTTACCATCTGAACTAGTATGATTTTATACTTTGAAATTAATATTCTCAAAGAGAGCTCCCTGATTTGTATTTGCTTTGGACTCACAAAATCTGCATTTCCCCTGATTGGCTTAGGAAAAAAGACAAAAATAAGCATATACAAACAGAAATATAAAAAGAAGGTGTGAGAAAAAAAATATAGAAAGAAGATAAGCCAAACATTAAACGAATTTACCCCGTTGAGCATGAAGGTGACATCCAAGTTTTCTGGAAGGCAAAGTGGTGAGGGGCATCTCTTGTACATTGTGTAGTACATTCTAAGAGTATATCTTGCTCTCAGAATGGAGGAAACTTCCAAAGACAACAAAAGTATTTATGAATACTGGACTCTGAGAAATGTCTCAGTGGGACATTATAGAGGGGAAAAGATCATCCTATGACCGAAAGTGGTATTTTCACTCTGATAGAAACTTTGGAAACACGTGGTAAATTTTTGTTCACATATGTACTGAGCAACTTTTCTGCAGTAGGCATCATCCTGTACAGACAGTAGAGATACAGGCCTGACACCCATCCTCTCAGAGGTCTCAGGATAACACACAAACAGTCATATAGAGAAGTTGATAAGTTGCTCACAGAGGCCTGCACAAAGAGGTATGCATCACAAAGAACGCTGGCTAATTCACATCAGGGAGATGAAGAAGGAAGGGAAGTAATAACTTCTGAGCTCAGTTTTAAAGGTAAAAATGCTCTTTACACAATAGTTGTCACTTCACAGGGAACACTAAAAAGCTACCAAGACATGTCTAGACAATTTTCCTGAGCATAATCTGACTGTCATTCCTGTGGTTTATGGGCAACCATCACTGCTGTGATTAAATTGCCTTCATTGATTCAGCACTTACAGATGCCAAAGAAACCCACCTTTCACGAAATGAGTTGTAGCCTTCCTGTCTTAGTTTCTTAAGCACTTGAGAGATTTCTCATGACTTACTCGTAGCCTTTTCAATGCATACAACTGGTTATTAAATTCTTTAGTTGTTTGTAGAGAACCAAAACCAAGGTATTTGAACATTACAATAAGAAACACTGGGGGAAAAATAACATTTGACAATATACTCATGGACATCCCTTGGTGTTCGGGTATTTTCAACTTCAAAAATCTTATTCCAGTGAGCAATTTAAAAATCTTCTCTAAGCAGTTCCCATTTTACAGCAGTGGAATAGAAAGTGACTCACCTGGCAGCACCTCAAAACTTTTTAAATCACAAAATGATAAAGAGCCGGAATTTTAAGCATCCGAATGTTAGGTAATAGAGAACATCTTCATGAGGGAAATAGGATCTCATAATGGTCTTGCTTGGAGAGGTTTGTATAGCTGCAATGAGCATTTCTCCCCAGCACTGGCATCCCCAAAGGAATAGAAACATTTCTGCATCTTTCTAAAATATTCAGCTGCAGCAAGTACTGCATCAAACAGTCTTACAAGTTTGCTCTCTATTGTGTCTGGCCAAACATCCTGAGAACTTTGCCTTGCATTATGCATGGCCCTCCACCTCCATGCAAGTTTGAAAACACTTGAAAAGTCTCTTCCTGCCATCCTGACTTCCATTCTCTTTGACGGATTACAAAGGCAAAGCAGTTCCTTGCAATGGAGCCGGATTTTCAATCATGGGGAAATTTGGAGCTTCTGCAATTGCTACTAAAATTATGATGCTGCCATCGTATCTCACTCAACAGGGGATTTGCAAAGAAAGAAAAAAAAGAAAGATTCAGTACCAAGTCACTGTCAAAATGCAGCAAAGATAATGGTCAGGAATCCAGCAGTCCTTTGCAGAAATTGCATGCGGCTTGAAATTCAGTTCAGACAAAGTAAAACATGAAAATTAAAGTTTTAAGTTTCCAGTTTTGGTTGATTAGTGATCAGTAATTAAGCTGAAACATCATAAGCTCTGTACATTTAAAATCAAGATACATTGAATGTATCTAATAACTGAAAATAGGATTTCATTCCTTCCAGGTTTTTTTTAAACATGGTAAGCTTTAATTTCTCCTTAATTTCTCCTTTAATTTCTCCCCTCCCTACTAAGAAATAGGAAAATAGCTCTCAGTTTTAAATAATACAAAGCTAGAAATCTCTGAGTAAGGTACAGTGATTAGTTAAGATAAGCAGAGGGCAGTTGTTCAAAGATTAAATACTAAAATAGAAATTTGATGATTCCTACATTTAGCACCTGTTAGCACACTTTAGTGATGTGGAGAACGTCTGAACAGCTCATTAATAGCTATCATTTATTGACTGTGTACCATGTGTCAGACATTTTTATGGATTATCTCATTCTATTCTCACAGGAGCCCTTTGCAGTAGATATTATTAGCCCTTTCAGATGAGGAAACAGGCCTAGAGAGGCTGGAAACTTACATGAAATCACCCGGCTAGTTAGTTGCAAAGCATGACTCTCACTTAGTTCTTATTCCCAACTCATGTTCTCACCCACACCACTGTCTGGATTTGGTGGAAATTTAACTGTTATTTATAGTGTCTATCATGGTGTTGCTTGTTTGATGAACCAAGTAAATCAATAATAGTAATCATAGCAAAAATTGTTGATTGTTGCACATACTACCTGCTCAATGCTTTGAGCTTTTCAATTATACATATAAAAATATATATTATATATATATGTAATCCTTGCAACAACTCTGGAAAACAGTGGAAAACAGCCACAGAGAACATTAGCAACTTGTCCTAAAGTCACAGTCAATGAGTATAAGAGCAAAGCCTCTATCTGAGATAACCTGGCTCTTGTGCCCCTGATCTTGGCTAGGAGTTTTTATCTGGATACAGCTAAATTCATGTCCACGTTTATAACATCTTCAGTCACATTCTGAAATGATTCCACCACCTTAGCAGAGCTTGACAATGAAAGCAGAAGCTGAAAAATTGATGAAGCCCATGGTCGATGTGAATACAACCTAATGTATTCTTGAATTATTCTGCATTCTGCTCAATTTACTGTTACAGAGCTTAATCCACATATCTGACGAGTAAAAGAGGACTGAACATGATAGTAATATGTAGTTAATCAAATAAAACGACAAGTGACTTTCAACTGCTAACATGCGTCTCAACACGTTTAAAGAGATAGATGGCGTGATGTAGATGTATTTGCACGGGCACATACATTGTATACTTGCTGCTGGGTGCCCAGAACGCAAGCCTAGCTTAGTGTCTGTTTTGAACCACATACAAATGTTCATTAACCTTATAGGTAAGCACAAAATGTTCGATGTCATGAATCTGTCTTGAGCCAGCCGTTAAAGTTGAATGCTGATTTCCCGACTCTGATAAGTTAAAGGAAGTCTAGAATAAGCAAAATGGTTTCAGTGGTTGGATATATGTTTGGGGTTTTTTTTATGTTAATTTTCTGATGATGTGATTGTTACCAAGTGTTTAAGTTTCTGAGATTTGTATATGATGTTTAAGGTATCCTTTACTAATAAATGTCTAACAGCTTTTCTTTATTGTTTTCTTTCTTTCCAGGTATCCCCAGTATTTCCAGTATTGGTAGTAAGTAAAAACAAAAACGAAAAATCACAAACCCAAGTCTAGGCTAGCTTGGCTTTGTTGTTCAGCTCCTCAGATCTATTTTCCCAGTGTCCATTTCTGATGTAAGAAAGTATTTCCTTTGTGACTTGAATTGTTGTGTTTGTTCTCTGCACAGATATGGTGAGAGCACAGATGAAATAGTTATCTATATAGAACTCTTCCATGGATATGGCAGTGCTACAGCTTTTCTATTTTTGATGAAGGCTACCTTTACAGAGGTGCAATTACATACATAACTGTAACTCATTTAGCAAAAATATGAACAGTCCTATTTACCCATACTTAGTAACCAGCAAACAAATGGAACTCACTCCCGAGGACTGTATATGGATTTCTCCCATAATTTGGGAAAGCAGACAATGAATGCCAGTGAATGCTTTAGGCATATTTGTTAGCCCAAAGAAATTACTATGAAACTAGGGAGAAGGAATTTTATTAATGCATTAAACTTTAGCCTTTGTGAAGGCCTGAAAGAGGTCAGTTTGTGATCATTAGTCTTTCTAGAGAAATGAAGGAAAGAAAATAATCAGTATGTCCATTGCTCCCTCCTAAAATACAATGATCCATATTTTCCTGACTACTTAGGTTCAAGTTTGGTAGAGAAGGGATATTAAAAAAATACATGCAAAATTTAGGAATGGGGCTACTAGAAATTCCCGTGAGAAAAGTAGCGATATCAGCAATTGAAAAGAGAAGTCTCTCTTCAACATTCTGTTGAACATTTCTGTAGTACCTTTACAAAGACATTCTACCAGATACCATGGGAGAACCAGGCTGTAGCTCCCTCTTTACATTTAAAACAATGACACCCCAACACCAAGCTTGAAATGCTCACTAAGGAAATGCCCCATAACTTTTCAGAGCCAAATCTCACATATTTTTAAATATTGTTCCCTTTCTCTCTGATGGTTTAAACCTTTGAATAGCTACTGAATAAGTGATTTGAAATAAAGTGCTGAGGGAGCCAAGATTATGCACTGTAAGTAAAAAGAAGCATTTTCACTAGAGTTTAACCCAGTCTTTGTCATAAATGCTGGGCCACAACAGGGTGATGGAAGGGTAAAGAACAGCAGTAGGAGTATGCCAATACACAACAACCATTTAAAAAGCAATATCCTCATAATTTGGATAAAATAACTTCTTGCCTCTTATAAATGCACAATCAGGTCTTCCATTTTTTTAATCAACCCAGTTTACTTAAGCTTGTGAATAGGACTACACACAGATTTATTAATCACTAGACATGTTAAATGCAATGAACATCAGCCACTTTGTAAACAGAAATAGAACTAGTGTTCACATTCATTTAGATACCAGCCTAATGCTGCAGCTTCCTCTTTGTGATCTTGTTGAAATGACATCAGTGGTACAAACTTGCAAGTGAAAATTTCAGTTCTAATAGTCTAATTTTTCTGCTGTAGTATCTCCCTTGGCGTTTGCCTATCTACATAAATACGCCACAATGTGCTCCTTTCGGGCCTTGACAGTTGTATTTGCACATGCATTTTGGAGCAAAAGGGAACCAAACGGAAGCAAGCTGAGATAGATGGTGATCTGACCTGTCAAAGGTTTCAGAAATGGATGAACGGAAAGTAGTTCTTTGGCGCTGGGATGTGTTTCTGTTCCAAGTGTCAATCGTGTGTTGCATGGAATTTCTAACTGTTTTGCTCACTTGACATCTCATTCGGCCGCCTCCACCACATGCCCCATCTTTGAGCATCAGCAGATGTTGACCTTTTACACACTGAATCGGGAAATTCCAGTTTTATTTTGCTTTGTTTTATTTTGAAATCAGTGGTGACCTGAAAGGATGCTTTCTTGTGCCTTTGGAAAATGTACTAACCTTTATTCAGGAAACTAGGAAAATTTAACTCCTTACTGTCTAACAAACAAAGTGATAGCTTATTCTCTGCTTTCGTGATGCCTCTGGCTGTTCTGCTAGGAGTGCAATGGGTGTTTCCTCGGATTTCTCAGGCAAATGGTATAAGCATTTCCAGGGGTCACCCAGTATCACATATGGCTAGCTTGCTTATTGCCTGGCTTTAAAGTGAAGAGATTTGCCATAAAACCATCAAACATGATTGTATCTTCTAACCTGCTTCAATGGCATTTGCACATTCCTTCTAAGGACTTATAAGGTATTCTCTGTGTGCAATGGTGGATTCCTTTACTCTCCAATGGGCAAGAATTCATACATAGATGACTCCCTGCCTGTTCAAGAGGGCATAGAAATGGGGTTTCCAAGGTACAAGCCGGAAAAGAGAGATCCGCTTGGATTTTCTACCAAGTTTGGGCATTTACCAGGGCTTTTCCCTTTATCCCAAGGAAGAAATCAATGAACGTAATTCCACCAAGTGTATAGAAAGATGCCATGATAATAGATATAACACTCACGACATTCCCATCATCAGGGACAATGAATGATGTATATTGTGACATAAATTATTGATGTATGTAACCATAAGTTCACATACATTTGCTGTATACACAGTGATTAAAAATTTTGGAGGCCTGATAGGTTTCAGTATAGATTTCAAACTGTCAACCCCTATATTAAGGTTCAAATGCATGGACAGAGTGGTCATCCTTTCCGATCATCTGCTAAAAATGTTTTTGAAACAGATTTCCCATTAAGGTCATTTGTACCTGCTGTTGTCTGTTAGGAAATAGATTTCCCAATCATCCTAAAGGTACTTGATTTAAAACTCAGTCATTTTGATGTGCTTTGGCTGTGGCTGAAAAATTATTGGTGATATTGTCAGCAATTAATGAATCCCAAAATAAATCTGTAGCCATTTGAGCCTAGGAGCTCTGTTTTTTCTTTACCTGATGCAGTAGTAATTCATTCAAGTTTCATTTTTTCAATGTAAAATATATCACGCACTTATAAGTAAACATTCACAATTTTATCCAAGTGAATATTTGTTGATGCTGATGATCCAAATTAATATTTGATTTGGTGTGGATGTTTTTGTTCAAGTGATAAACTAATCATTATAACAGATATTATCTGATCTTTAGTCCCGAAAAGCAAGTGATTTCACAAATTACTCTCAACAGTATATTATAAAAAAATGGTAATTAGAATAACAAGAGTTGGCCTAATGTGCAAAGTAGCTTTGTGTGAGGGATTATCAGCTGAAAAGCAAGTGATGAAGGTTAAAGATAAACATGTCAGAGGTTAAAGGTAGATCATCCACTGAAAACTCATGTCAGGAAACACAACTTTAAAAAACTTGAAATTTTTTTAATAAACAAAGCCATTTCTTAGACTAGCAACAAAAGAAAAGATGTATGTTGACATTTTATGAACCCAAGTGTACATTGTTTCCTTAAATTACCTTCAAATGATTGACATCATGTTTTATAAAGTGTAAAATATTGATGGAAGCATTTGGCTGTCTCCTCCTCTTCAGCTATTCAATTTGAAATAACAATTTACTTAAGATAAATATTCTCCTTTCCTGCTTTCTCTTATAGTGAGCATTGCCTTCATCATAGAATTAAAAATTCATCTCTAATTTGATTTAATTGGTAGGACCATTAAACAAAGGAAGTGGTACCTGCAGGGATCCATCAGCCTGTTGAGAAAGCTCAGAGATGTTTTCATACTTGAAAACATTTGATGCCAGTTGGAGACCTTATAAAAGTTGTTTCCCATACAGCATCCAAATATATTTTGTTCAGTACCTATTTACTGTAGAAACCTGGACTGTGAGGAAAATAACAAGGTTAATCATGTCCCCCCTCAAGGGTTATTAGTAATCTTGTTCATGCTATCCAGAGAGCTGCAGTGTTTGTTTGTTTGTTCCCTTTTCTTTAATACTTCTAAATCCCCCAAATAAAAGTTTCATTTGAATTGCCCTTTAGGTAATTAGGTTTTATATAATGAAGAAAAAAATTATCTGACTAGAGAGGCTATATGGCAGATTGTATGGTGTGCTACATTAATTTTGATCTGTTTGCTGATGTTCTAGAAGGAAAGCTAAGGTCCCAGGTGAAATGCCTTTGGGACTTTATTATATCATGTATCCAGTATTCTCATCACAGATCCATTTCATATTTGTGTAACTAGCATTTCGCATTCATGAAACCTTTGTGGTTATCCTAAAATTGAATGAACATTAGGACATAGCATTCCTATTAAATATTCCAATGATGTGGGGGATGGGGGAGTAGCACCTACCTTAAAAAAAATCTGAGAGGTTTAGTCATCTCTAGCAAACAGCAGTTGCCCACCTTGATCAGATTTGACTTTTTTCATATATTAGCCTTTTCCCAGATATCTTTAGAATGCCAAGCCACTTTTTAAGTGTGAGCTGATATCTGTACCTTTGCTGGTATCTCCTTGTGGGGGCATCTGAAAATTCCTAGCTTAAGCAAAGATTTACCAAGATCTCTGAAAGGGCCTATAATGAACTTTCTCAAACTTGTAATTGTGAACTAAGAGTGAGGTATCACCGAAGTCTTCTTGGAATATCAGTAGGGAGCTGGCCAGCTAACTGTTCCACTTCCTGGGAGATGTCCCCACATGTCTACAGAATTCCATTTTACAAATGGTGACTCTCAGCCTCGAAGTATCCGAGTAACTTGTCAGATATAATAGGGCCAGGAAGGCCTGTCTGACTCCAAAGGCTGTATTGGTAACATTATACCAAATGGAAGAGGTTAGAAAGAAAATTTCTGTATTTATTGACTCTGACCTCAGACTCTTTCCTATCTAGTACATTGACCCGTTTCTGTGTGGGAAATTTTAGTGTCCTGAAGAAAAACCAAAGTTCATTTTCGATACTTTACTGTGTGGTCAACAGAAACTACATTAAAATGTGCCCTTCCTCTACCACCATCAATGATAAACATCCTCAAAAAGCTGAGGAAGAGGAGAAATGTGAGATGTCATAGAACATGGGATAGTTCATGAAATTTAGCTATGCACATTGTGAAACTTGCTTGTACATAGTCTGTGACAGTAAAAATTCCAAATGTTTTATTGACATAGTTGCTTAAAACAAGCAAACAAAATTCTGTGTGTCATCATGAGGACAGACTTAGCACTATCGCATTAAACTTTGTCTTCCCCAGCAGGTTAATGACGCTGTGTTTCTGAGAGTAGGCAGCTTACTGTAAAGATGGTAGAATTGCTCCAAGGCCCTAGGGGTTCTTTATGAAGAGCTTAGGGTTTTCTATGCATTCCTTCATCGACATCAGTAATGTTTCCAAAACTCACTGAGGAGCAAGAGCCATAACTACAAATCCAAAGGGACCCGTGACTCTGTCTCCACCCAATGTTTTCCGCATACACTCCTGGAAGGAGAATGTGTAATGAAGGCTCACGAACATCCTCTCTAGCAGTGGCACCCTGCTTCCCACCGTATTGTAGAACCAAAATATTTTGTAAAAATTAGTGTTTTTAGGAAAACTGAAGAGCACTCATACAACATCATCATTTTATAGGCAATACAACTAAGGCTTAATTGAATTGTTAAAGTCATCTGGATAGTAGCCAAGGCAGGATTCCAGTTCAACGTTCAGGTTCCAATCTAGGACTCTAGAATTCATTCACCTTCTCATTTAATTAAATGATTAATGTATTAAATACTACACAGTAGACTATTCTAAGGGGAAAAGTACATGGAAAAGCATAGTCACAATTTACTCTGGTTTTAAAGGGTTTCCACAGAATGCGTTGGAAGCTGCCTGTAATTCATGCTAAGTGGGTACGTGTAAGATAGAAGACAGTGGCTTTCTGATGTAAATGAGGTGTTTTTAACCTTCTGGTTCAAGCTTGCTTTTCAGCTTGATTCACTGTGGTGTCAGCAATAGATGGTCAGGTATAGCAATTCTAACATAGTTCTCTCCAACTTACAGTGCAGAGCTTTCCTTGGGGCACAGAGAAGAAAAATTTTCTTCCAAAGCCTCATTTTTATAACTAGAATCTCAGTTTTTCTGACTCTTTAGTGTCACAAACCAAATTGTCATGTAAGAGTTTTCTGAGTCTCCTTAACGGGGGAAAAAAAAGAAATTCAGGCAAGATATATATTTGATTAATAGGCTAAACTGATGTGCTCCTAAATTTAAAGAAACTCGGAAATTTACATATTATCTTTGTGTTAAAAATAAAATCTTTCCCACAGTATTCCAAAATAATTTCTGTTGCTTTCTGGACAATAGTATTAATCAATGTAGGCCCTAGAACCACATTATTCCCTAAAGTAAGTTGTATCTTAAATAAACTTTTTATATATCTGGATCACTTGCTTTGGGAACAGTTAAGGTTACAAGAAATAGGGGAAGCATATTATAACCCCTACTTCAGTTTAGTAAGAACTGTTTATGCTACAATAATTTTTTGTTACAACAGCAACCTTAAATAGAATACTAAGAGCTAACACAACATTGAAAATCAACTATGTGTGCTCAGTTGCATCCGACTCTTGGTGACCCCATGGACCTCCACGCTCCTCTGTCCATGGACTTTTCCAGGCAAAAATACTGAAGCTGGTTGCCATTTCCTACTCCAGAGGATCTTCCTGACCCAGGGATTGAACCTGCCTCTCTGGCGTCTCTTGCACTGGCCAGCAGGTTCTTTACCACTGTGCCACTTGGGAAGCCCTGGGCTTCAACTATACTTCAATTAAAAAAAAAAAAGAGCCAACATTTCTTGAATGCTCAGTACAATTACAAGCAAATATTAACTCATTCAGCCTTGACAACAACCAGCAGGTAGTGTCATTGTGCTATTTTACATACAAGAAAGCTTAGACACAGAGAAGTTAAGAAACTTGTCCAAGAGATAAAACTCGGATTTAAATCCAGTCCTAGTTCTATTTACATGCAGCCTATCTTAAATAAATTTACCCTCAGTAGATGTTGCCTAGGCTTCCCAAAGATGTAATTTGAAAATTTATCAATGACGATAGAGTAATAGTATATGATGGGCATTTCAGATATTCTTTTTCTTTGTAAAGGGGGGATAGTTTTGGTGTATGCAATCTTTGGTCTCCACATTCACCGAGCTAAGGTGAGATCATCAAGACACGCTTAGTCCATTTTTCCAGGTTTGTGGGATCAGGATCCTTGAGAACTAGGAATTTCCATAGAGGCTATTTTTGAAGATCATCAAGACATGTTTAGTCCATTTTTCCAGGTTTGTGGGATCAGGATCCTTGAGAACTAGAAATTTCCATAAGAGGCTATTTTTGAAGGATTGGCCATCTACAATCCCATTGGACACATATGAGGATCCTTCCCCTTACCTCAGTAATAATTTCTCAACTCCAGAGTGGGTTTCACTATGATAGTCACAGGTCCACAGTTACAATGTGTAGCAATAATTTTTCCTTCCACACAAGGGATTCTTAATCCCCTAAATCCCCTAGATTCTACAAAGAACATGTACCTCATTCCAGTGGGCTTTATCCTTCCATGAATTTCAGCGTGACACCGCTAGGTCATAAAAGAACCATTGGAGTGATAGAACTTAATGGCTGAGAGAAAACACAGACATCTTTCAGTCCAGCACCTTTACCTTACAGATAAGGAAACTGAAGTCCAGGGAATTAACTGCCTGACAACTACTTACCAGAACTGGGACCAGATCCTTTAACTTCTGATTCCTAATACTTTTTGCCTTGCAACATACTAACACTTTGAGACCTTCATATGGACAGAAAGATACCCCTTAGTAAATT
The DNA here is from genome assembly GCF_001704415.2 of Capra hircus. Taxonomy (NCBI): domain Eukaryota; kingdom Metazoa; phylum Chordata; class Mammalia; order Artiodactyla; family Bovidae; genus Capra; species Capra hircus. Next base: position 84,625,723 of record NC_030810.1, read on the forward strand.
CATGAAAGAATGAAATTTTAAAATTCTGCAATAGTTCACCTAGAGGTAGTACCAATGCTTTTAATGTGTTGTACTTTTTTTTCTGTTTGCAGTCTCTTAACTATTTGAAATCAATGGCCACTGGCTAAAAATTCTCAGAGGCTTCATGTTATGCAAGGACTTTTATTAGAATTGAATATAATAACATAGAATTTATCTTAATTATATAATTAACTTACCCTCCAATATGCCTAATTTACTTCTTGGAATTAAACGTTAGTAATATTGATTGAATATTTATATGTGCCAGGATCTTTGAGTAACAAGAGTAGCCAAATAGTAACTGGCTGATTTAAAGTTTTCTTACTTGCCTTTGCAGTTATAAGACAAAATAAAAATTCAAAATTTTAAGATGAGATATTAAATTTGAAAATTCTATGATGAGCAAATATTAAAACATGTACAAATAGTACCATGCTATAGGAATTAAGGGTCCACACATTTCAATATATTTTTTCAAGACATTTTTCCTCCCAAGGAAGAGATATCACACATAAAATTTTTTCCCACTAGAGACATGTATAGATTAGGTTAGGATTTCTAAGTAAATGCTGGTGATTGTGAGTTTTAATTTTTCAGGAAGGTTAGGCATCCCACCCAATGAAAATCATTTGGAAAAAAGAGTCTGTATTTCAAAGAAAATAGAAAAGCTACACTCTCCTCTTCCCCAAGAAACTATCATAAGTACATAATACAGAAGAAAATTACCTTCTAGGTAGGAATCAGATTGTAACTGAGGTGTCTCTCTTGATAATTTCATACAGGTCAAGCAGTTAACAATTCAAAAGTAGAATCACCTACATTAGTTTTTTATATATGTAGGAAGATCCTCAATATGGAACCTCAGTATCTTGGAGGAAAATCATAAAAGAGTATAAATATAAAGTATAGGCCTAAACAAATATTTATTATATTAGAATATGGAATAGAGCTTAATTTATAAAGTTAATTTTCAAAACTCACTTCTAAATTGGTTTAGTGTAAAATTTTCTCTTCACTTAAAATTTCTTGGCAGAGCTTATTAGCAAAATGATTAATTATAGTATTACTTTCACTTCATCAGGTAAACCAAGCCACTGAATACTTAACATTAAACTTGCAAGCAGCACCCCCAGATATGACCTATGTTTACCTCTCCTACAGAAAAAGATGGAGAAAACCATTTCAGAGAACTAAATTGTTCCAATTTGATGCTAATAATATACATAAATATATTTTCTATATAAAACTATAACAGTGATTTGAAATTTTTTCTAAATAAACAATTTCTAAAAATCACTTGTTTTTCAAAGTGACTATCACAGTTCAAGTAGGCTTGTTCTGTTAATTCCATTTCTCCCCATCACCAAAGTACTCACATGGAAAGTAATATTCAGTCAATAACTTGCATATCTTGCCTACATATTACCAAATATCTATTTATTTAGTAACACCTACAGATGTGGAAAATTATTGCATTCTTTTTTCATAATTTCAGAATTCATTCTTTTTTCATAATTTCAAAATTCATATATTTTGAAGATACAGCGATATCTAACCCTTTGCTTTTACGTGGATGTAACATACACACAGAGCAACAGTAGATCAGCTTTTCTAATAAATATTAAAAAGCCAAAGTTACAGTGAAAGTTCCGTGTCTTGCAAGAATGTTATTCACTATAATCTAATTATGAGGAAAACAGTTTGATAATACCTGTTTACAGTAGCCTACCCACTTGATCAGAGAAGGCAATGGCACCCAACTCCAGCACTCTTGCCTGGAAAATCCCATGGACAGAGGAGCCTGGTGGGCTGCAGTCCATGGGGTCGCTAAGAGTTGGACACGACTTCACTTTCACTTTTCACTTCCATGCATTGGAGAAGGAAATGGTAACCCACTCCAGTGTTCTTGCCTGGAGAATCCCAGGGACGGGGGAGCCTGGTGGGCTGCCGTCTATGGGGTCGCACAAAGTCGGACACGACTGAAGCGACTTAGCAGCAGCAGCCACTTTATATCAATTACTCAGTTATTAAATATTTCCTTCTGGAAGGCTTTGCCCTTTCTCAAAGGGATTCAAGTTAATTACAGAGACAAGAAGTAGACATAAAATTTATCCACATATCCATGAAAAATAAGGAACACAGGCAGTCACATGCTATAGCAGTTTAGAGGCAAGAACTCTCCTTGTGGACTTGGATGGCCTCAAAGGATCACACTAGAAATATAGTTTTGAACTGATCTCAGTGAATGGCAGATTTGAGTCATGAAATGGCTGCTTTAATAGTTATGTTCTATGTACCTTAGCAAAAATAGTTTTAAAGCACTCTGGTTATTTTCCTGCTTTTCCAGTCATTTCTTTTAAACATGGGTGAATCTAAGGAAAAAATAACATTAATTCTTAAATTTACAATGTTTATCATTATTTCTGGATTGGAACCAAAAACTTTAGAGATACAGTTTCAGTTAAAAACGTCATGAAAACATATACACACCCATACATACAAACCTGAGATATGATCAGAGTACCTTGGTCTGTTTTCCTTAAGCCAGAATCACCAGTAATCCTTCTCTTTCTTTCTCTGAGAAATTGCGTAAAAACAAATAGGAAATAAATCCACTTCTTCGCAGAGATAATGGCTCACACTTAAAACATACCCTAAAGAATCTCTCCTGAAGACTAATGTAACCAGCTCATATCTGTAAATATAAATTGCAGAGAATGGAATTCTCAAGTGAGAAATTATTTCTTTCCTGTTATCTTCCAGTTTCAGGCAGCAGCTTTATATAATGATTTGAATTGCTGAAGTCCCTATTTAGTTATTTGTAAGAACACTCTACTTATTACAAAAGTTAATACATATAGCTTTGTTAGGGAAGGGGCTATATATTTAATGTCCATTCAATGTTTTGGGAATCATCAATTGCTTGCTTTTGTCTGGTGTGGGAGTCATGTTGTGTTAAGTGCATCACAGCCAAGTTAAAGAGCAGATGTGTGGTTTGTGTCTTTGTCCATTTAGTTTTCTGTTTAAACCAAAGGGTAATCTAGCTGAATATAACAAACCCTGATTTTTCCTGATGCATACAGATCCTCCAAAGTTTAATAGGAAATGGCCGAATATTTCTTCCCTTGAGGTTTCTAACCCCAACCAAGGTAGGAGCATGTCAAATTCCTACTGATATAAAATCCCACATGTTTAGGGGGAAAATCCCACATTCTATTTTTTTAAGCACTAAATAAGAGCATTATCATCAATGTCATGCCTTGGAAAAAAGTCATAACTCAAATATTTTTTCTAATATGAAGTGTCCCAGAAGTATTATAGCAACAAGTGTAGGAAAGATTAGATGGCACAGAAGCTATAAGACCTTTACCAAGTTTACATTGAATGTCAGCCAGTCCCAAGAGAAGTCTAGTGTTTGTTGCCGTCGCAGTGGGGAGTATAAATAATACATCTTAAAAACTTTTGAGTGGCTCAGATGTCCTCACTGTCTCCTTTTTGCTTTGCTTAAGTAAACTAACTGGTAGTTTAGTTGTATTGAGGGTTAGGGAAAATAGTGAAGGCAGTACTGCAACCCCGAAGAGACCTGTTTTTTGCTTTTTTTAAAACTATGGTTCCATATTGATTGACAGGAATTTGGATCTTTCTCTCCCACTCTCCCCCTCCTCTTCCCTTCTACATCATAGTGTATTTTCTCTGTCGAGGCTTTCCCTCTTTTAATCCTGTATCAATTAATAATTTCTGTTAGGATTAAGAACAACCTGTTTTCTTTCTATCCTTAGAGCAGTAATTATTTTCTGACTTCTAACGTCATAAATAAATAAATAAAGGAAACTGAAGACAGCAGTGTGATTACAGAGGAAAAAATAGAACCTTTAAAAACTGGCCAATCAAATTCATCAGATGCAGTGTAATGTTAAAATTACATTAACATCTAGCCTATAGATATATATAGCCATGTATAAATAGTTCATATTAATAGAAAGTTGTCTTCTTTTGCGTCTTTTCTTCTCACACGCACAAAAAAAGGCACATCTTTGGCTTCCACCTTCCTTTGTTATATACAGGATGTTCCTTTTAAGCTCTAATGAACACAGATGGAAGAGGAAATAAGCAAAAGGAGAGACCAGGAAATAGCTGCTAAGCAAAACAAAATATATTAGCAATTTGTTGAGGAGTCAAATTGGAAGGGCTGCTTTTTCAGTCCTTGATCAGAGTGATGAAATCAAGACTGTCCTAGATACATGTATTACTAGCAAATAGAATTATCTTAATCATCTGCTCCAAATGATTTTTTTTTCAAATTTCTACATACGTATGTGGAAGAAGAAATACAGATCAAGCTCACCCCATTCGTATAATTTTGTGAAGACTGTGGGGAGGTTTAGCGCCTTTGCTCCTTGGCAAGTTCAATGAGAGCATCTTCAGTGAAATGTCACTCAGTATTTCCCATTGAATTTCATAGCTCAACAAATTACACAAGACAGGATCTAAGACGTAACACTTCACAGTGAGTTTTCTGCTGAACAAGATTATGCATTGTTGAAAACTTGAGTTTGTGCTGAACAAGATATGCATTGTTCAAAACCTGAAAGAGACCCTTTTATTATTTTTGCTACATTTTCTGAGTGTCACAAAACTAAAAGCTTTCAGAAATAATCTTTAGTTAATATTAGTTGCAGTTTTTAGAATGTAGATTATGAGTTCAAATAAATTTATTTGAGAGGTGCACAGTTGAATACAGTGCTGGAACTTGAAATTTTAGCTAAAAGTGTACTGTCTGTCAGAGGTCAGTTCTGTGCAGGTGTAGTTTATCTGGTCAACATCTGCAGAAAGCATCAAGCTCTATCCTGTTTTTGCTACTTTCACAAGTGGCTATTCATGAATAACTGAAAAACAAAAGCAGGCAAACTTAAAAATTCCTGCAATTAACAAACTGGTATCATAAAAGTAACAATTGTTAGGAAAAGACTACATTTTTGAAAGACAGGTTCCAATTGACTCTGAGGCTGAGATCCAGGTTCTGCTAAATGGTTGACCATTGTTAACTATGTTCTGTGATGTCTAATCAGTTCAGCAAAAGTAATTTAACTGGTTTATATGGAGATGGGCTACTGTTACACAGAGAGAAAGACATGGTGAATTGAGTTAATGATGTTACTAATTAATTCAACAACTCAACTACTATTATAAGAGAAAGACAATAGAGGATCCTTATATCCATAATGTTATTGAAATAATCTGCATAACTGGATTATTTATTTAAATGGTAATTCTTTTTGCATCTGTAAATAAAGCTTCCAAACTTTATTAACAACAAAGTCAAACCATTTTCAGCCAAATACAAGCTTTCTCTGTGATTGAAATAAACTCCCAGAGGCAACAGATACAAAGAGTATCTACTTTTCAAGTGGGTTGATGATAACTAATTACAATTTGAACTTTTCTCTGTTGTTTCTAATGTGCTGTTCATTCTTTTAAACCTATCCAGTTGCTCCCAAATTAGCTTTGTCAACAGTTTCTTCTGTTCAAGTTGCAAACCACAAGAGAGGTAGGAATTCTTGGATTCATACAGTGATTTCATGGTGTTATGTGTTGTGAAACATTGCACTGTATGAATCTGGAATATCTGTGAAGTGTACCCATCAGCTTATTGGTGAGGCATGTTGATTGATAATGATCAATGCATCAAATAGTACTGAGTACTGTCATAAGAGGAGAAAAAGCTTCACTTGGAAATTTGACTGCTGCAAATTTAAAATGCTGCAATATTTGTTTTCTGAAGGATTAATGTGCAAATCAGAATTATAACACTTTAGGTTCCTGTTTAGAACATGAATGTTAGAGCTATTAACATTGTTACTCATTTGCATTGAAACTAAGGAAACTCACAGTGAGTTTCAAGAATGCTTTTCATGAGAACAGAATGGCAGGTTCATGTATGGTGCCCATTTGACAAATGACGTACCTTGGAATTTCCACTTCCCAACATTGTTTGAACGGAATTTGAACAAATACCAGTGAAGAGCTACACTGGATTTAGCGTTGATTATGACCCCAAAATAATCGTTACGTTACTTTCTTCAAATGAAAGTGAGCGGAATCTCGTCTGTGACTCATGAATGGCCCGTTCCAGCTGGCATCTGTCATCACATCTTCACAGACTGAGGATTTTTCAGGAAACATAAAGACTCCTGTTTTTATTTCACCATTTTCCTTTAAATGTCCTATGTGACAGGTGTCTTGTTTTCCATCCTTGACTGTTGGGTACATGTCATGTTTCTTTGGGGGGGGAGGTGGTTATTTTTGTTTTTCATAAAACATCTCTTACAAAGAAATGTATTTATTAACAATATATGAATTTGGTTTGACCCACTTGGTGAAAATGATAATTATAGCTTCTCTATTCCTTACTGAAAAGAGTCAAATCATTTTCCAGACTTGAATCAACTTGAACTGGTCCTGCCGTGGCATATCCAGTAAAGGAGGAAGCTGGGCAGAAGATGGGAAAGGGAAACTGAGAGGATTTAAACCATGTCTTAAACTTTCCTCACGATGTGCTTTTACATAGCAAACACTGACAGTGCCCTTTAAAAGGGTATCCAAATGGGTTTGAAATTTGGAGAACTAAGTTCCTCAGGAACAGAGCAACCACCTATTTGGGCATGTGTGCAAAGCCTACTGCAGTCATTGATGCCATGGTAGTGATGTCACTCCTTACCTGTGATAGGCAGACCTACAGAGAAACCAAGGAGGTGAAGGAGAAAGGAACCATTAGAACCTTTACAGAACCCTTCTCTTTTCTGTCATGTCAAAGACTGTATATACAAGAGGCCTCTTGACTTGAAATTTGACCCTGCATTATGAATCTCTAGTTTCTTGGGCGTCACAGCACTAATGAGATCTGAACACATCTCCAGAGGCAAGAAGAAGCCACCTAGTGAATTAGAGATATCATAGAATAATCCACACTGTTATCAAATAATATATATGGAAGGGCTTCAAAAGGTACATAAGGTTGCAAGACAGGTTTGGGGGTGAGGTAGGAACCAGGAAAATGCTGCAGCCACTTTATTGCCGTGCCTGGGGGTAGCCCCTGGAGGCTTGGTGACTCTGCTAGTGTAGTGAAGGGAAACCGCTTTTTAAGAATTACAGTTCTTTCACCTAAAGTCTTTTCCCCAAATCCTCGCTTTTTGAGTGACTAAAACTAATTTTCACCAGCTCTAACTTTGAATAAGCTTTCCTCACTTGGCCCCAAAATTAATGGGGGCAGGAGGAGAAGGGGATGACAGAGGATGAGATGGCTGGATGGCATCACGGACTCGATGGACGTGAGTCTGAGTGAACTCCGGGAGTTGGTGATGGACAGGGAGGCCTGGCGTGCTGCGATTCATGGGGTCGCAAAGAGTCGGACACGACTGAGTGACTGAACTGGACTGACTGACTGATGCCACATTCGGGGTCCATTATCTTATATTCTGTGATGTATTTTGTATTACAGTACATAGGTAAAATAATAATGGAACTGGAGGAAACATGGGGAGTAGTAAGAAAGAAGAGACCAAGACATTTACCCCTTCTCCTAGTCTTAATATTCTTTTTCTTTCATTCTTTCTCTCTAAACTTTTTTCTTTTTTTCTGTAACTCCTACCTACCGAGGCCTTCCCCAGCCAATTCCAGTCAGAAAGTCTTTAAACCTTAGAAGAGATTTGGTTCTCTCCTAATCTTTGACAACTTTGAACTCTCCTTCTACTGAAACACTGCTAGCTTTTATTGCTCTTAACGAGCCAGTTCTTAGGGCTTCCTGGGTGGCTTAGCGGTAAAGAATCCACCTGTAATGCAGGAGTTGCAGGAGATGCAGGTTCGGTCCTTTGGTCAGGAGGAGCCCGTGGAGCAGGGCATGGCAACCCACTCCAGTGTTCTTGCCTGAAGAATCCCATGCACAGAGGAGCCTGGGGACTACAGTCCATGGGGTCCCAAAGAGTCGGACATGACTGAAACAACTCAGAATGCATGCATCAGCCAGTTCTTAAGTAACGTATCATCGTAACTGCCTTTTATGATGTCATGTATGTCACATGGAGGGGTTTGCTCTCCCAGGGGACTCTTGGTTGTCACAGCTTAGCAGTTGCTATTGCCTCTAGTGGGTAGAGGTCAGGAATGCTTCTGAATAGCCTACATTTAGGAAAACCAAGAATGATTTGCCCCAGATGTCAGTAGTGCTGAGGTTGAGAAACTCAGCGCCATACTCTTTAGGCCTGGGCCTCATTCTTGTTGTCCCCTGGTATAAGGTGGTTCTCGATCAAAATGCATTGCTATGCCATACTATGCAAATGTTTTAGCTTGTCCGCATAACAGTAGTCAAAACATACCTGAAAAATAAAATAGAGTCTACAGTGTGATTTGAGATGGAAAAGCTGTGTAAAACCATAGCAATTTTTTGAGAATTTCCTTTTTCCTACTGAAATTGATCTGTATAGACATATAGTCAACTCTCAGCTAAAATATTTACTAACTCAGTTACAGCTTGATATATGACTGCTGTTTTTCTGAACTCTTTAATATATGGAATATAGCCAGACTCTTATGGCTTTTGAAATGAATTTAAGCATGACCTCCCTCTGTGTCTTCCTCTGTTTTCCAAAAGAAGATGCCTCAGGATCCTCACTGATTCACTGACTCACTGATTCATTCATTCAACATATTTTGAGTACTTAGTATATGCTCGGTGATGTGTTGAGTTCTGTTTACATCTGTGAACAAAATGGACACACTCTGCATGCATGTATTTACATTCAAAATATAGGGCAGAAATTTTTAACATAATTTTCAGATACTCTAAATACTCCAAAACTTTAAATAGGAGGAGGGGGAGATTAATGTGTTTGAGTCAGGAACTGTTATTTCAGATAGTCACAGAATTTTCTCTGAGCAGAGACCTAAAAACAAAGTGAGGCAGCAATTCACAGGGAAATCTGGGGGAGGAGTAGGTCAGAGGAAACAGCAAGTGCAAATGCCCTGGGGAAGTGCTTGGCAAGTTTTCAGAGCAACGCGGAGGCATTGTACAGTGAGCGAGAAGTGTGACAGTAGAGAATCCCTGGGAAGCTAGGGGCCATATCAATTGGGAATAAATGAACTGAAATTCTGCCTTTTATTCTGAATGAGGCAGGAAGTCAGTAGGATTATGGGCAAAGGGATGTCATGACCTAATCTAAGTTTGGAACCAGTTACTTTGGCTGCTGTGTCCGGGAGACCATCACACGGATGGAAGCCAGCAAAGCAGTTTGAGAACAACAGCAGTAATCCAAGTACTAAGGATGAGATGGTGAGATGTAGAATGTATTTTCAAAGAGTAGTCACGAGGACCTGCTGATTGGTTGGTTATGGGGGTGGGGAGGGGAAGGGAATGAGAAAAAGATTGGTATCAAGAACAACTCCAGGAATTTTGATCAAAGCATTTGATGGAATGGAGTTGTCATTTATCAAAATATAGGGCTGGCTGCTTATGTAAGTAGCAGATTTGGGAAGGATAACCTATGAGCTCAGTTTTGAATGTGTTAAAATTGAGATATCTATTAAATGTCCAAGTGGAGACATTAAGAAGGCAGTTGCATATATCGGTTTGGATGAAGTCTCACCAACTAGCTGGGAAGTTGGTCTAGGCTGGAAATAACTATTTTGGAAAAGTCAGGTGGCACAGTGGTGAAGAATCTGCCTGCCAATGCAGGGGAAGCCGGTTTGATTCCGGGGTCGGAAAGATCCCCTGGAGTAGGAAATGACAACCTGCTCCAGTGTTCTTGCCTGGAAAATACCATGAACAGAGGAGC